>NC_138107.1:57361919-57979419 GCF_964146895.1 Miniopterus schreibersii | reverse complement strand
AGCGTATACATGCTAGTGTTTGGGGTTGAGACTCTCTGCTTTTAGTATTGGAAAGAGCCCCTGGACAATCCCCTTCTGGGGCTTAGATCTATTATGCAAATTCTATTTGATAACTAGACTTTGTCTACTACATTAGTTGGAATTTATAGACTTTAAGATGTGAGCAAGATTATATAATTTGAATCTATATACAAATGTTTGAAATATAAGATTATAATTGGCTTGTAGTAATATAATTTAGAAAACTTGTTCTATTAAGTAATGTGCTTGGGAAACCAGCCCCTTAGCCTTCATAAGAATCATTAAAAGGAGTTCCCTAGGGCTTTCTTTTCCAGGATGCTGGAGTGCCCAGTGTACACTTGAGCCTGTGTGGCACCTAGTACACAAGAGCCCACTGGCAGAGTTGCTCAGACAAGGTCAACCCAGGTCTTCCATTAGGAACCCCATCTTGCCTGGGGTGGTGGGAGCTGTCATTCTCTACTGTCTCCTGGAAAACAACAACAACAACAAACCAGTTCAGAAAGAGAAATCCTCTTTCTCCTTTCCTGAGTCTAAGGTCCTGGGCAAGGCATTAAAGCCATCTTTACCTGTACACACCTGGTGGATTTCTAGTCTCACCAAAACAGAACCTGTTAGGAATGCAGATTCCTGGACCCCAAATCAGACCAACTGAATCAGAAACTCTGGGGGATAGGCCCAGCAAACTGAGTTTTAACAAGTTTTCCTGGTGCTTTTAAAGTTAGGGGTTTTAAAGGAAAGGGAAGCTAAAGTATGAGGGTCACTGGGTTGGAGGAAAAACATCTTGAGTTTCATCTTTGAACGGGGGATTGAGTGTTAAAGCAGATCAATTTGCTGTGGCAAGAAATAAAACAATACAATCCTCATCAGGAGTCAATTGCAAGCAACGTCTAAGAGACCGTGTATGAATAATGAGATGCCATAATGAGGGTATCAGCTTCCTGGGAATTCCTAATCAAAGCTGCTTGGGGATATTTCCAACACAGAATTTTGCACGCCATACGGGATATTCTGCACGTTGAAAAAGAATGTGAGTTTAATAAGCAATAATTCGTTTACTTATCGACACACACAATCTGTGGCCCGCCAGACTCGCAGCAGTCAGCTGTAGCTGGCCAGCGGGAGCGGCCTGTGCCGAGTGTGGACTGGTGTTTGTCTCCGTTTGTTGGTAGCATTCCCCTTCCTCCTTCTCGTGCCATGGTTCCTTTGAGAACCAGCTATTTTAAATGAGAGAGTAGCCAAATTCAAACGCAGGGAGAAAAAAGATCTCATCTGCTTCTCCCCAAAATGTTATTGAAGCTGATTTTCCCCGAATCTAAGGCATTGTTTGGCTGCAAATGTACTTTGGAAGGGGTACAGCAGGGTCTCCCCACACAGGAAGTAGGCCAGCTGGGTGTACTTTATACAACAGTCAAATTCTGACAGAGTTTGAAAATCATACTTTTGTAAATCAAATTACATTTTAAATTCAGTGGAGAAATTGCCATTTAAAAGAAATTTCCCAGCAGATTTTTTTTGCCAAGAATATAATTATTTCATCATTTATTTCTTACTAAAAAAAAGATTTCCATATGCAACAAAGGTTCGGTTAAGCAGAATTTTCAAGGAATTGGGAGATTCTTATTATTTAACTTTTTTTTTTTTTGACTGAGAAAAGCTTAACTGAAAGAAAAATTCCTGTTTCCAACTTTTGGTGAAAATCTTTCTAGGCAGTCACTGTGTAAGTTACGTAAATGTTTAATCACTATGTTCTACACCTGTAACTAGTATAATATTGTATGCCAACTGTAATTGAAATTACAAAAATAAAATAAAATCTTTCTTAAAATGCTTAAAATTGACTTTTTATAATTAGTACGCAGTGGATATAATCAGATTTTTCTTGATGATTAAAGATTTTACAGCACATTTCTATTGTCTGAAGAGTGATAGAAAATTAGGTTGAATTGGTGCTGACCATAAAAATTAGTTACTGGAATATTGGAATAAAACTCCCAGTTTTATTTATTTTCAGTCGATATTTTACTTAACTATGCAGCAGAGAACAGTTTATTTAGAAACGTTTGTGGTTTGGGTCCTGATTGCAGTTTAACAGGTTTACCTAAAAAGAGTATATTTTGCATGTTTAGGAAAACTAATAAATAGGAAATGACCAGAGTTACAATATCATTGGGTTTAACGTGTAATCAATCATATTCTCACTGGAAAAAAAATAGTAGTTAAGCCAGGTGGTCTTTGTTTTAACATTTGCTTGTTGTTAAGATTAAATGCAAAGCCCTCTATAGATACACAGGATGGGAAGACAAGCCAAGTTTAGAGCCTCACTCACTAACCTATGTTGGGATTAATTTAAATTCAACAAAGCTTATTAGACATTTACTATGACTATTAATCCCTAACTCTTGGTGCTACTGAAGAGAAAAAGATAAAGAAGAGACAGCTCCAGCCCTCCTAGAGCTCACAGTCTAGGGCAAGAAAACTCTGGTGTACTTGGGTGGGGTGGGTCCAACCCAGAGAAGTATAGTTTGAGAATCTTTAAACCTGTTTAAGTGGTGATGGGTGTGGATGTCATTGAGGAACACTAAAGAATGCTGATTTGTTTTATTTCACCACAAAAAAAATGAGAATTAATCTTACAAGCAAAAAGCATGACTACTTAAATCTATATGTGTACTGTAAAATCACAACTGTGAACTCCCAGGCCCACAAAAATAACTTCAAGCTGTTGAGCTAAGCGGGATGGGCTGTTTCCCCATTTTTCTGTTAATGTTAATATATTACTCGTTAATTCATTTTGTCATCTGCTAGCACTTGTCGCCAGACGAGCAGTAACAGGTGCCAAAATTTGAAGGAAAGTGAAGACTTGAGAAAATTCTATCCATTAACTTAATTTAAAACTGCGATTTGGAAACGATGATGATCTTTCAATTTCTGTAGCAGCTCAGAGAACCTCAGGGGTGTGTCGTAAGGGTGTGGGAGCATCTGAGGTGAAGAGAGAATGGGCATTGATGCCCAGAAGGATGTGCTGCCATTTCAGCCTTGGTCAGGACATCCCTCCAGAAAGTATTTCCTCTGCTCCTGGGAGCAGGGCAGGATAGAAATTCCAAAGTGGTAAGGATGCACCGGTCCCAGTTTTGTAACTTCCCTTAGCTCTAATATTGCTTCAGAAGGTAGCTGCTCAATAAACACACTGATGAATGGCTTTGCAAGCTGGAGTTCTGGACATCATCTCCCTATAAACACAATGTTATAATCATTATTAGGTTTAAATAAAACAGTGTTAAATTAATAATAAAGAATATACAAATGGTTTAAATAGGTTTATGGGCTGATCTTGGAAGTTTTCCTCCTATTTATGACATTATTTATATGGAGTAGTGATATTTTACTTTTTTAGATTCAATGAGCTGATATTTATCACAAGACTATCATGTGTCAAGCACCCTCTGGACATTCTGGGTCTGTTTCCTTTGTGTTAAATGGGGATGAAAAGAGTTTTTAACTTCAGAGGATTATCATGAAGATGAATTATAATACGTAAACTGCTTTGAAGAGTACCTGACTTATAGAAAGTGCTTAATAAATATGAGCTAGTCATTTTTCATGTCATTGTACATCAATATGACAAAGATATAGTCTCTTCCCACATGGAGATTCAAATGACTTTCTAGAACAGAACCTCTAGGTGACTGGAGCCTGTCTGTATTTATTGAAGCTTTTTGGCCTTCTGGTCTTCAAGGGCCCAGCTGTTCTCCTGCAGTTGGGGCTGGCGGGCCCTGAGCAGTTGGTGTTTGCCTGTGCCATTTGACTGGTAAGCAGAGCCCTTTACATTTTCCCCCTGGGGCCGAGGGATGGCAGAGCCGGAAAGTGCTAGAGACCTGCTGGCTGCCTCTGGAAACTCGAACCAGTGGCCTTGCCTCAAGGGAATTTGCAACTCCACTCCCTGCGTGTTCCCTTGTGTTCCCTTGGTGGCGGGAAGGGCTGGGCGCGCAGATGTGAGGGCTGAAGCTTGCCCCCTGTTCACAGAGGCCTGGGTCTCCTGCTGCCGGCATGAATCTGGTAAAGGAAGCATTCCACAGTTTGATAGAAAGGCTCTCTGGCCTGATCGGGCGGGAGTGGGCCAGAGGAAAAGCTTGAGTTCTGCACTTTTCAAAATATGTCAAGGTCATAGAGTGAGCTCCTTCCATTATGAAGTTCCAGAACTGTGTTGAGCATCCTGAAGCAAACACACCGGCTTCTGAAGCTGTCAAAGACTTCGGATGAAATTCTTACATGCTTCCTGCGACTAAGCCTAGCATAGCCCAAATGAGTCCCAAGTGGATGAACGGGTGAAAGAACTACATTTTCAAGCTGTTGAAAATCTTGGTAAAATGAAGCTTATTAACGCCTGAGTAACACCAACGTACACAGCTCTGACAAGCTTAGGTGAAGTCTGGCCGGGTAAATGGGAGCTGTCTGCTGCAGAACAGATGGGGGGCTGTCCTCCACAACCCAGACTCAGTTCACCATTTGGAGGCTACTCTTGTATTTTCTGACTTCTTTTGTAATTAGCCCCTCTGCTTTCAGGGGACCTCTGTTAATTTGAGGTGGGGTTTCCCTAAATGCCCGTTCCTTGTCTTATCTTGTGGTAGAATAAAACAACTTTATATGCTTTCACTCTCTTTTTTAAAAATATATTTTTATTGATTTTTCAGAGAGAGGAAGTTGAGAGGGAGAGAGAGACAGAAACATCAATGATGAGAGTTATTGATTGGCAGGCCTCCTACTGGGGATCAACCCTGCAACCAGGGTATGTGCCTTGCCCGGGAATCGAACCATGACCTCCTGGTTCATAGGTTGATGCTCAACCGCTGAGCCACGCCAGCCGGGCAGATATGCTTTCACTCTTAACTGGTTTACAGTTACCCATAAGGATTTGGCCTTTATAGGGCAAAAACGCAACAGGTATAAAACCATTTATCCAAAAGTATATAGATTTAGTTTTTAATCTTGGTAGGATCTGCAGCATTTCATCTTAATTAAAAATTTTCAGCTTAAAACTTGGACCAAGATTTACTAACAAGAAACATTAGTTTTGTCTTCTGCTCTCCAGGTTTCTTAAAAAGTAACTGTCCAGGGGAAAGCTTATAAAAGTATCTCTATATCAGTATTTATGGGGAATACTGGGCACTTTTAAACACTGAGCTTAGATTTAACTGGTCTAGCAGTTAAAGATGGGACCTGAGCCCTGGCCGGTGTGGCTCAGCGGTTAGAATGTCAGCCAGGGCACTGAAGGGTCTTGGGTTCGATTCCCAGTCAAGGGCACATACCTGGGTTGCAGGTTTGGTCCCCAGCCCTGGTTAGGGCACATGAGGGAGGCAACCAATCGATGTCTCTCTCACAATGATGTTTCTCTTTCCCTCCTCCCCCTCCCTACCACTCTCTCTAAAAATCAAAGGAAAAAATATCCACAGGTAAGGATTAACAAACAAAAAGATGGGACATGAAACTGGTTTTCATCAGCAGAGAAGCTGTTAGCATCAGCAACCCCGGGACTGGATACTGCCTGTGATGGTGACTGAGGGAGTGGCCACAAAAGCTTCAGGTGGACTTCAGACAAACTCTTTTTCTTATTAGAACTTTACAAGCTGGTCATTGATACAGTGATCCTTCAGAATTAATGTAGGACCGGTGCTTGGATTTGCAAACAGAAAGTACAGAAAAAAAGAGCATCTAACTGCTGAGATAATATTTTCTGTATTAGCTCTAGGTTAGTGTCAAACATCTTAAAAGTCTGTTGCTCTACAGAAGAACCTTGATACCACTTGGCAGCAGAGGGTCCTCAGGGCTCAGGAGTAAGGGTCTCAGCAGAAAGAGAAGCAGAAGTATGTGGCAGGCTCAGTGGGATCTCACTTCTGTGGCTGGGCTCACTGCTTGACAGGGACAGGCCAGCTGTGAAGGTAAAGGTGACTTTGAAGCACATTTGGGAGGTAGTTGAGCTCTGTGACTCATTCAACCAACGTGATTAGGGAAGGGGAACAATTACCTGTAACCAAGATTAATGACCTTTACTGAATGAAAAAAACTTGACCTGCCTTGAGATGAAAAGATTGAGAACAAGACTAAGAGGCTGTCTTGTACACTTGGGATCTGTTCCATTCTGATTCCAGCTGTGTGATACTGCACAAGTTGCTTAACCTCTCTGGGCTCATTTTCCTCACTGTACAATAAGGATACCTACCTAAGGTTACTGTAAAGTGAAATGATAAACATGAAAAGGTTTCAGCCCAGTGCCTGGCACACTGGAAGCACTTAATGGTAGTATCTCTTATAGTTTTATGGGTATTTCAAGAATAAGAACAAACATTAAAAAAGCAACTTTAAGAACAGGAAGAAAATATGTACATTGACTCTATTAGGAGGTAAAATTGAAATGACTAATATCAGACATGGAATTTACTCAAGATTTTGATTAATACCTTAAAGGAAAATGCCTATGTTAGTTTTAGTTTCTTAAAAGATAGTTTCACACACCAAAGTCATTTTATTTTCAAGAGTCTAAGGAAATGAGGGAATTAGAAAGGAAATGGCCTATGAGCATGACTATATTATAAAACAAGTAGCAATTCTGAATGTGGAAACCCATTTACCTTCTTAGCTCCTCTGGGTAGATGAAAATTTTATGAGTACAGAGGGGAAAACTCAGTATCTTTTACTATTTAATTCTTTGGTATAAAAAAGATATTATTATAATTTTTCAACAATGATACTACACTGCCCCTCCCTTTTTAATGCTAGACTGCTAATTATGCTATTTTATTTATTTTTTATTTTAACTCTAGCATTTACTATATTTAAGTAGTTTGTGTCAACTTTCTATTGACCTGTATAGAAAATAGGTATTTTTTCAGATAAATGCCTTATTTTTGCCAAGGTAGTTTGTCTACATAGCACACATAACTTTAGCAAACCTAAGGAATGCCATGAATGGGGATACTATCCCTCCCCATGTTATGTTAATAATGACACTTGAGGATTTCAGATTTTAAAATATATTTGCATGCTGTGTGTACCTCTAAAAATAACTTCACTGTGTATATAAACACAGCTTGTTTTGAAGGATCCTGGAATTTCTGCCTTCCCAATATACCTTTGCTAGACCTCACATCACCTTGGTTAAAAATTCTTTTCATTAGCAACCACTCTGATCCCAGTTATTAATTTGCTGAGTGAACTTCCACGTTATGTTATTTAAACTGCCTTAGACTATATTTCCTCATTTGTAAATTGAAGGGGTTGGATGAACTCTACTATCTCTGGCCTTTTTCCCCATGTTCTCTTTTTTCACACCCAGTGATTTAGGTTGGTGTTTAGTGTTGTCTCAATTTGTAAAGTGTTACAGATAATTTTAATTGTACTACAATCCAAATGTCACTTGTAATCTTAGGAAAACAATTCTAATTGACTGGGATTGCCCTTAAGTACTTTCTTATCAAAGGATTGGTCCTTATGCAAATCTCTGATAACCTTTCCCCATAGTACTCAATGAAGCTCTTAACCTTCACTTAAACTTCATGTCTTCTTTCAGACCTTTACCTTTTCATTACCCTCTATGCTTCCAGTAGGTGGGTTAAAGTCATCGAGAATTGATAGAGATAGCCTCCATTTTATAAAAGTCTTACTTTTTTTTTTAACTTCAGACAGTATAAGTACAGTTTTTTCTACTTTTTCATATCATCTTCAACTAGGAGGCACACATCTATATTCTAAGAGAGAGTTACTTAATTTTAGGGGAAGCAAGGCCAAGCCTGAATTCTGTGCTCACCACTATAGGCCTTTTGGTCTTAATCTCAGAAGTTCTCAGCTGGCTTTGTCTCCCTCAGTTTGTGTCTAACAATAGCAGTTGTGCCATGAAGGAAATACACACCTAAATACACATACATACACATGTACACAGAATTCATACAGTTTATTCTAATATGTGTAAAATACCAAGTAATGGATACATTTGGAAGAGGAGGACATGAAGAAGAGACTGTCGAGTTTTAACTGTAGAAGTGTAGATAAAAAAGGCGTTCTATGGAAAGTAACCTCACAGGGTGATCTGATCATAAATTCCTAACTGGGCAGGTCATGGTGGCTACTCATGCCCCAGGCATATAACTTCTTTAGTAAAAGGCTTATCTTTGCCTTAAGCAAGTGCTGTTCATTGTTTCCACTTATCTATGGTAACACACCTTTGCAATGCCCCCTTTCAGACCCTTCCTTCTAAAGCAGACCACCCTCAAGAGATCACATTATCTTTTTTAATTTTAATTTTTAAAAATTGATTTTAGAGACGGAGGAAGGGAAAGGGAGAGAGAGAAAAACATCGATATGAGCAAGAAACATTGATTGGTTACCTACCATCCCCAGCAACCAGGGATCAAATCCTCAGCCTAGACAGGTACCCTGACCTGGAATCAAAACCACGACCTTTCAATGTACCCGGCACATAATCTTAACTATCCTGTAGTCAGATCCCCAGATCCCCACCTTATTTTCTCCCACCTTCTTGTAATTTTCTTCCTTATATTCCTTTCTTAATTTCTAATGCATAAAAGAAACTGAAAAACTGTTCTTCTCTGGATCGTTTGAGATTTTCCTCCCCTGTATGTGTCATCATTTTGGCTCAAATAAACTCATAAAAATTCTCTACAGGTTTGGACATCCCTTTGCTGACAGAAGCCCAAAAGTAGGTCCCACCTTATAGTTTGTTATATTTCCACACAGCACACAGACATTTATTGAGTATCCACTATATGTTATCCAGGGGGCTGGGTCCCAGGTGAGGGGTATACAAAGCTAAGTTCTGTGCTTTTTGAATTCTGTTTCTAGCAATGGAGTTCCTCCTACCCCTGAAATACCTCATAATTCAAGTACCGTTAAATGTACAATCCAGGCAAAATTTGCCAAGTTTAATCTTGAATAGCACATGATTCCCACCTGAAACTATCAATAGCCTCAGGTTTATGCAGAACTTGGCTTTCACACAGATACCTTAAGTTCCAGCTCATTGAAAGGTGAGCAAGCCTTGAGCACGCTCAGCAGGTCAAGCATGAGCTTAGGAAAATAATGAAATGGACACCTGGACAAGGGCTGTGGATGGAGAAAACCTCCTATCACTCTCCAAACTGAAGGTGATTACACAGAAAAGGACAAGTCCTCCTTCCCTCCCTTCCTTCCTTCCTTCCTTCCTTCCTTCCTTCCTTCCTTCCTTCCTTCCTTCCTTCCTTCCTTCCTCCCTCCCTCCCTCCCTCCCTCCCTCCCTCCCTCCCTCCTTTCCACTATAAATATTGGTATAATCTGTTGGAGTTTACAGAAGAATAAGCCCCCTTCCCAACTGTGCACTTTCTTTATTAATCAGAATGAGAATGTCAAGTATGAAATACATCTTAGAGACAGCCCAAGAAATCATTCAACATTTCTCTACTTCGTGACTCACTTTTGAAAGTGACTATTTAGAAGTAGGTAATTCTGGGCTACTCTAAAGTGAAGTTTCATTCCCAGTTCAGCAGTTATTCCCAATAGGACCGCAATGCTCTCTTTACAGATATCAGTTGAGCACTTGTGTAAACTCATGCTGTCATTGCTTTTATTTTATTTTTAATATATCTTTATTGATTTCAGAGAGAGGAAGGGAGAGGGAGAAATAGGAACACCAATGATGATGAGAGAGTCATTGATCGGCTGCTTCCTGCATGTCCCCCACTGGGGATGGAGCCTGAAACCTGGACATGTGTCCTGACCAGGAATTGAACTGTGATCTCCTGGATCCTAGGTCGATGCTCAACCTCTGAGCTATGCCAGTGGGGCCATGCAGCCATTGCTTTTAAATGTTTCTGACAAGTTTCTTCTGCCAGGAGCTGTTGAAGGTTTCACCAAAACTTTCTTTAAGACATTATGCATTTTCCTCTGATGAGTGATTTAATCTGATTTATTATGGGAAATCATTTTTTTGAGAACAATTTAGCATTTTAATAGTAATTCTTTACTTGTCATTTTAATTTGCTTTTTAAATTGAAGGGTTTTACCTTTATTGTTGTTCCCTTTTATTGTTTCAATGTAATATTTGTTTTAATCTTAATTTAGGGACATTAGTCTAATCTCTTCCATTTATTTGAACATTTTGTGGAGGGGGTAAAGGGGAAGAGTTTCACAAAACATGGTCATAGATGGAAAATGGTCCTAATAATGTGGTAGGCAGTTAGACATGAGCAGAGCAAGGACAATGGGCCAGGTATAGAAGGTCACCAGCATGGAGAGCCCCAGGTGCCTAGCATTGGACAATTGTAGGGTGGGACTTTGCCCCCAGGGTGAACTTTTCTCCTCTAGCATAGCGATGGTCATTCTGTTTGAACCCTCTGACCTTTCCTCCCTAGAGATAACATCTAGGCCTCAGATGTATTTCAATTCCAGGCCCAGAAAAGCAACAAAACCAGCCACAGCTGACCTCAGGACCAGCTGCATTGGATAATGGCCCTGGTGCCAATCAATCAATCAGTGGAGACTACAACCCTGAAAAGACTTACCTGGAAAACTGCTGAATATTATAATGAGATCTTCTCCTGGGATCTCCCCTAAAGTCTCCACCCTTAAAACCATTAGGATGGAGGACCCAGGGCACTCTCCCTCCCAGGAGCACACCCCCACCCTCTGCGCTTTACCTTTAGCTTCATCACTCCCAAGCTCCAAGGGCCCTTCCTTTACCTCTATAACTTGTTTCCTAAGCCCATTTCTTCTAGGAATTACTTTTTCTACCTCTGTAATTTACCAAGTAAATGTTCTCTTGCAGTTTGAGTCTTGGCTCTGAATTCTTTCCTAGCCAGAACCCAAGTACTGAGGTTGCTGAACCCAAGTCTGATTTGACCCCACCTGACTAACACCCAGTGCAGACTAATACCCAGTGCCATTCCCACCAGCTACAACAATAAGTGAAAATGACTCATTTCAAAATTGAAATTTTTAAATTTTTATTTAAAATTGAAAATTTTACTTTCTTTAGTTAACCTTCCCCAGTTATATGAAATAAGGAGTTAAAAGAAAAGATAAACATAATCTTTCTGAAATTATTTTCAAAAGTTTTATTATTTCATGACTTTCATGAGTTTTTACTTAGGACTTATAAGCATATATTTTAAGAGCAATATATCATTAATTTTTCATCATAATGTTTAAGTTTTTAGAATTCAATCATGTAAGTTTTGATCCTTGAGTACAGAACCCACCTAATTTTGTTGGCCTTTTATACGCGAAGTAATCCAAGGTCCTAACTGTTCTTCTTATTTGATAAGAACTTTGTATTTTACACTGATTCCAGTGATTCCGGCTACCAGTCAGTCATTCTCATAAACAAATAACAAGCACATAGGTAGAACAAATCCACATTGAGGACCGAAGCGGTGGCATGCTTACAAGGGAAATCCATTTCCTTGCTCATTCATTCACTCATTCATTTAAAGAACCTTTTTTTGTAAGTCTCCTAAACACAGCAATAGCCATTCCAAATCCGAGACTGGTGAACTATGGCCTGTAGGCCCAACCTGGCTAGTTGCCTGTTTTTGTACAACTCATGAGCTAAAAACGTTTTTTTTTTTTTTTTTTTTTTTACTTCTTTAAATGGTTGGAAAAAAATCAAAAGAAGAGTAATATTTTGTGAAGCATTAAAATTATATGAAATTCAAAATTCAATGTTTACACAAAATTCAATGTAAACATAAATACACTACAATTACTTATTGTCTACAGCTGCTTTCATATTACCAAACTAGAGCTGAGTAGTTGTGATAAAGACTAGATGACCTGCATAGTCTAAAACTTTTACTCTCAGGCCCTTTACAGAAAAAGTTTGCTGATCCCTGCTCTAGATGCCAAGAATTCAACAGTGAGGAAAATATGAAAACTTTCTGTACTTATGAAATTACATTCTAACAGGAAAAGAAATAAATGAACAAGATAATTTCACACCTTTGAATATATTATAAAGAAAGTTAAACAGGGTGATGTGATAGAGACTGAAGGTAGTTAATTTAGACGAAGTGGTCAGAGGAGGCCTCTGGCAGTGGGGCTGAGAGCTGAATGCCATGAAAAATCTGGAAAAGAAGTCTCCAGTCAGAGGGAACAGAAGTGGCAGCTCTGAGGAACAAAGCATGTATGGACCTCTTTCAACAGAGAATGAGGAAGAGGTGCGAGTGGCCATAGGACCAGCTTAACACCATCTGTGATGCTTGTCTTATGTAGGTGATCTGTTGTTGATTTGTAGATAATAGGGAAATAAACAAATATATTTCCTTGTGACATTCCAGCTATTCCTATTAATGATAACAGATATTTATCACAATGATTTAGTTGTTTCAGTCCAGCCTGTTAAGATATATAGTTGATATTTCCAGACAAGCAACAACAACCTATATTTTTCCAGACTGTAGAAATGTTACAGTTTTCAGAAAGAAAACACGTTCCTCCCAGTTTTGTCAGCATGAACAAACATTGACGATGTGTAGCTGCAGAAAATTGTGAAAAAATTGGGGAACATCATCTTACCCACATTATCATTAAAAACATGAGAGGAAGAAACAGAAAAACCTTTCCCAGATTTTCCCCCCAATATTCTGTAAAAAGGAAGCCAGAGCTTTAAACCTCCCCACAGAGGAACATTTTTGCTACACTATTGACTTGTAAAGATTACACAACTTTGAAGTTTCAATTACTGAGATGGTTGAAAAGATAAAATAAACTGGATGATAGGAATGCTGTGATAATCACCATCAGACTCAGTAGGACTATGTGGTGGTTGAGTGTGTGTGAGCATGTGTGTGTATGTGTTTGTGTGTTTGAGAGAGAGAGAGAGAGAGGGAGGGAGAGAGAGGGGGAGGGAGGGAAAGAGAGAGGAGAGGTGGCTCTTAGGTTCAGACTTGAGTAATTGTCTGGGTGGTTATGTCTTTTATTGAGACAAAAAATCTCCAACTGAATTCACTTGGAAGATGAGGGGTGTAACTTCAGTTTGGGGACTACATTGAGTCTGGCATCTCGTGAATATCCATTTGCAGATATCCAGGAAGCATTTGGAGATATGGGTCTGAGGTTTATAGAAGAGACTGAGATTAAAGATTTGGAGGATTTTGGTGTCTTGGGAAAAATAAGATAGCTCAGAGAAAGTGTGTAACGGGAGAAAGGCTAATGTTTATTCTCTATGAGGTGGGGTTAAGAAGAGAAAATTGTAAAGGGGACTGCAAAGGAGGAATCAGAAAGGTAAGTAGTAAACGAGCAGTATGAGGAATCATAGGAGCCACAAAAAGAGTATTTGAAAGAGTGATCAACAATGTCAAATGCTGAAGAAAAGGCGACTGGAAAATAAATGACTGAAAATAGCCACTGACTTTAATTATACATAGACTTTGGTGATCTTGGTGAGAGAAATTCTGGTAGAATCATGGCAGAGAAGACTAGATTACAGTACAGCAAAGAGTAGGAGTGGGGAGGGAAGAAACAAAGTGAGGGTATCAAGTTTTTCCAGAAGTTTCACAATGAATAGAAGTGCAGCAAAGCCCTGGGTAAAAGTGATGTTGAAAGAGGATGGTCCCCAATTCCCTGCAGTAAGATTTGAGCTTGTTTAAATAGTGGTGAGAAGAAAGAGAAGGGATAATAAAAAAGGCTGAATATAGGAGAAGGGATTAGTTACAGATCAGTGTCCCTGAAAACATTGGGATGAATTTCATAGTACACAACATAGTCAAGTGGTTGTATTTATATAAAATGATGGATTCTCTTATTTTTCCAGCATAAGAAGAGAAAAAGATGGTTGAGACTGAAAGTAGATCTGATAGATTTGTTAGGAGTTGAGGACTTGCCTTATGACGACTTCTCTTTTCTTGGCGGAATAGGAGGAAAGGTTATTGGATGCAAGTGCAAAGTGAAGTGTAGCTGTCAGTTTCCAGGGGATGGGGGAGAGCTTGAAGCAGTGTGGAAAATGGTAAATGGCTAAGAAATCCTGAAAGGTTCTTTGATAGGCAGGCTGGACAGCTCAGCTGAGAGTGGTGATCAAAGGTTTATGATGGCAAATGGCCCAGTTCCTTCTTACCTGTACCCCTCAGCACTGAACCAAACCTGGTAAGTCACACGAAAAAGTATACAGTTGAGTTCCCCTAGGGATGAGGTCTTGCCTGGCAGGTGCTATGAAAAGACAATAGGGCACGAAAATTTAAAGAATTGGTAAGAGAGGCGTCAGGATATTCAACCACGGAATCTAAGCGAGGTAATTCTGGAAGTGAAGACGGGAGGGGGCTGTTGGCAAGGAACGAGCATAAGAGGACTGGAGGTACTGATGAGGCTCGCGTTTAAGATTTAATATGAATTTGATTAATACTCAGTTGATAGTATGGATATATAGATGCCTGCTTCCAAGTCCAAACACGAAAGGTCACTGGACTCCCACTCATAGAGTCCCTTCCTCCACTTCCAGCAACTCGATTCCGACTGAAGAAGTTAGTTTATGAATTCAGAATATGTCACCCTGCCTCTGCACCTTTTGCCATAACAATGTCCTATATTAATGCCTGTTCCATTCTTTTTCCCCTATTCAGATCTTACCCACCTATTAAGGCTTCATTCTCACTTTTATTTATAACACTTCCAGCTGAGGGAAAGCAAGGGGGATAAAAAAATTCCTTGACATTTATTGAGTACGTATTATGTTCTTGGAAATGTACTTTTCACATGCAGTTCTCATTCCATTGGGCTATGGGAGCGCTCATCTTCCTTTTGAATGCGGGTTATCTTTATTGTCTTTAACACTGTATAGCAGTCCTTTATGTTTACTTGTATTGAGAGATTTTTGTGTCTATGTCTTAACCTTGCACTTGATAGTAATTTTTTTGATAGCTTAAATATGTTATATTTTCCATAGCACCTTTCAGAATGGATTGGATGGGGCAGGCAAAAATTTTTGTTTGATTAATAATATAAAAATACTGATAATAGACTAAAGAATATGGAAAAAAGGAAAAGAAATGTGAATGTCAACTATCATGCATTGTAATTTCATGGTATGTTCTAGGGATTGGGAAAAATTGAGACAAATTGCCCTAGTAGTATTCCAAAATAATTAATATACCTTCTAAAATGAATAATTTATTGTTCTCTCAGTAACTCAGACCTGACATATTTATTATGGAATGTCTTAAAACCAATTACACATGACTATTTCATTTAAAAGCAGTCAGATGTGATACAATTGTAATGGGTAGAGACATAGACTTATTTTTATCAGTTGTGTTTACATTTATTTATATGAGTTGATAATTAACTAACATATGATCCAGTATTTGACTTTATTTTGAAAAATGAATACTGTATAATTTAGGGGTTTTACATTAAAAGTTTATGTATTATTTAGTGAAAATAGCATTTAAATTAAAGTTAGCTAAGAATTTCTTTAAAAGACTTGACCCAAATAAAAAAATAGTTGTGTTTATAAGTTGGATATTAATGCCAATAGTTCACATTTCAGCAACAGTAGAGAATTTTTTTTTGGAGTTAAAGCACTAGAATTACCTCATTAAAGAAATTTTGTAGCATCTCATCAAGTAACGGCTATGAAATTTTCTTAAAAATCCATCAAAACTTTCTTCTTTTTCTTTTCCAAATTCTCCACCAACTTCATTTTTAGGAGGTTTATAATGTTTTTATATTCAAAAGCTAAACTTTATTTAAAGGCTCTGCCAACATGATGTTCATTTCACAGACAAATTAACTCAAGCGCAGACAAGTTATACACGTCTGGGTTTCTGCAGAAAGGTTTTGCCGGAACCAGCAATAAAACTGGAGTTTCCTATTTGCAAATGAGGTAACTATTTTAGAACACTATGGACCATATATTTCGTGGGTAAAGATGGTTCAAACTTTATTTCACAAAGATGAGTGGGTCAGTTTTTCTCCCCTTTTACAATGTTGCCATCACCTGCATGGAGGTAATCATTTTCTCTATTAACCTCAATTAAGTTTCCTGAAGGAATGTTCACTTCAGCGAAAACTTACAAAATATTTCAGCATTTTAAATGTTTAGCAGTCTCTTGCCATCCAAAAAGGAGAAGCTTTTCAATTATAAATTCACAGGACAGATATATCATTGAGATGACATAGCCTAGGCCATTTTATAATTCATATAAACATATAGTGCTCTGATGCCTAGAAATGCCATCAGAGTAGAGTCTTGTAGAAGCTACCAGAACATAATGATACCTTGTATTCGTAAAACAAGTGTTACAACATGTTTTCACATACTTTATTTTACTTTTTAAAGTTATTTTCCTTATTATGATAACAATACATGCACATTATAGAAAAATTAGAAAATACAGACACACAAATATATATAAAATAAAATAACATTACTCTGAGTTAAATTCTAGACACACTCTCTCTCTGTATGTGCATGTGTGTGGAGTATAGTTCCACCTAATACACACACACACACATTTGTCATATATACACATTTTTACTTGCTTATACCTTAATAATTATAATTTATACACCATTATGTACCAATAGCTATATTTTTTTATTTTCACATTATCTTTAATAGCTCTATAATGCTCTATTATGTAGGTGTATTCTAATTTATCCAGTTTCTATGATTGAACATTGGATTATTTCTAACATTTTGTTATTACAATAAGCACAATGATAAACATCTTTATACATATGTCTTTTTGCACCTTCTTAATTATTTCCTGAGGCTAATTTTCTAGAAGAGGAATAATTAGGCCAAAGGTCTGGGCATTTTAAAGTCTGATTAATTACTGACAAATTGTTCTCCAGAAAGTCTTATAATTTACACTCTGACCAAATACATAGGAGAATGGCTCTTTTCCCTCACTAACAGAAATTAAACTATTAATTTTCATTGTCTCATTCTAATTTTTATAACTGTCAGGTGAACAGATCAGGAGAAATGCTAATAGCCACACATCTAGAAAGTAATAAGATGGGAATCAAGTTTTCTGACTCCCCATATCCCATGCTTCTTTTATATCCCCTATTTAATGCCATCAGGCTGTTGATAAAGGCAATTCCAAGTGATCCGTCAGAAAAGCACCTCGGGCAGGAATTCTTGCACGCTGCAGCCTGACTCAGGCCTGGGCTGCTGGCAATGCCCTGGCCTCCAGCCATGGGGCTGTGGGTGGCACAGTTCTAGTATTCTGAGAAAAAGGCAATGTTGTCACACTGCTTGTCCAGGCAGCACTGAAGCCAGTGAGAGAGGGAGGAGGAAAGAAAGTTGGAGGCAAAGAGGCGGCTTGAGAATGACCAAATTATAGACTTTGTAATATCATGCCCCTAAAACTTTTTTGATTCTTGCTCTATACTGTGAGTAAGATGGTTCAGGCTAGCCATCTGATCTAAAAAAATGTAATTCATGGGTTTATTTTTGTCACTTTTTATTGTAAGCTCATACAAATAGGATTCTGGTTTTGTTTTCATTTATACAAAACATTCAAGGATCCAAGTTCTCATGAGTGAAACAAAAGAGGTGGTGAAGGGAAAATTTTCTTTTGGATAGAAAAACAGAGTGTTTTTTGGGGGGTGGTTTATTGTATGATTTTGTAAATGTAACTCAAGTATAAAGAAAATTGCAAAAAGAAATAGTATTGAGTATACTTTGTAGGTGTTTGTAAAGGGCTAAAAACTATCTGGCTATAGAATTGTGTAAGAAAACTTATGCAAAAGTGCAAGGGATATTTGTTAAGGGCTATTAAGTCAGGTGCACTAGTAGATGCTGTGGGGTTAGTAAGATGAAATAGTTACAGGCTCTGTCCTCAGAAGCATCCCATCTTGTAGTGGCAAGAAGACTGCTCCAGGAAGTTTCCTTACCACTAGTCTTGGTTCGTCCATTCTCTTCTGTGCTTCGGCATCACTGTTCTTTTCCCATCATTAAACCTACGTCATAAATTGAAGTCATTTATTTACGTGTCTGTTATACCCACTAGACTACGAGCCACTTGAGGTCAGGAATCTGCTGCTTACCGTGTCCACCATGGAGGGCCATGGAGAAGAGAGATCATGGGAACTGAAGAGATAGAATGACATTTTACCATAGGAAACAGATCCTATTATACCATTTTGGGGGTAGGAATTATTTTTTGATCATTCACTGCCTCTCAAAAATATTGGACTATAATTTCAAATTGATTAAAGTCAATTTATATAACATTAAAAATTTTCCATTTTTAGTAACTTTGCAAACTTGGGCAAGTCATTTAATTTATGGCCTCAATTATTATCATCTGCAAAGTAAAGGTGTTAGAGCAGGCCAGTCCTAACTGATGTTAGAGACCTAGCCTCATACTCAGGAATGGGCATCAGAATCTTCATTAGGATATTTGTGGTTTGAAAAAAATACTCAATATCATTACATAATTTTATATTTGGAAACTTAAAAAAGGTACAAGTTCTGTAATAAAATATAGAAAACATAGTTCTGGAAAGTGTTTTTCCTCAGATTTCAGAGAGTTTGGAGCCCAACTCTTTCCATGGGGTTATATAAGAATCTCTGCAGTAGGTTTGGGAGGGGCCATAATTCACATTCTTTTATGTTTCTCAATGAGTTAAATAAAGGGAAGAGAAACTGCACTAATCCCAAGAAGCTTCAATCACCTAGGATTCCATCATGGTTGACATAAACCTTGATTTTCTTTGTATATGTTGGAAGCGTTCAGTCACCTTTTTAAAAACTTATTTTAAAGGAAGGCAAAAACTATAGAACACATTAATTCTAGGTTCAGAAAGATAAAGAAGATAAGAAAGCCAGCCAGACTGAGTTGTTGAAGTATTGATGTGTTGACTTTGGTTTTTGCCCACGTGATCAAGAACTGGCTGATTGGCCAACGTGGGCTAATTTTACCCTCTACTTCACCTGTGCGACCTCAGGTATGCAGAAGCAGAACCTATTTGTCCTTTCTTGTGGTATTTTAAGCTCTGGCTCTAAACTATTACATAGCTTTAGACTAAGTTAGGGCATTGTTAGATTTTGGGCATAGTCCACAGATTTAGAGTAGAACATTTTTAACTTGACTTTTCAACCTAAATCTTAAAGTCAATTCAGGTCTTTGGAAGAACAGATATCAAGATAGGATTATGCGGGTAGGGGATTTATTGGGGAAACACTTGTGGAGGAAGAAAGGGAGGAGCACGAGTAGGCAAGGAGAGCGGTTAGACCATGAAGCAGGCCTGCAAAAGGAGAGAGAAGGGAGGAATGGGCTGGAAGGAGCCTCAGACCACAGTGCAGTCTGACAAAGTCTCAGCCAGGCCAATGTGTACCCCTGAGCTCCCTAAGCTCAGATTTCCCATTAGAGATGTCCTGTGTCAGGCAGAAGTGGCCTGGGCCTGCTACCTTCCCCCACCCTGTCACAGTGCTCTGTCATTGTCTGGGAGCAGCCAGTGGGAAGCGTGACCTGATGTTCATGTTGCAGTGAATCCAAAGGTGTGGCAGTTTGAGGCTGTCAGTCATCTATGTTTCCTGCAACAGGTCCTCTGGAAGGGTGAGGTGAAAGGCCATGGTCACTGAAGTACCCAAATGTGTGACCTTAAATTTTAGGATCCTCAGCAGAACTTTTTAGAGGTTATTGGCATTATTCCCTCTGCTCTCCACTCCCATTGCCAGCCCTGCTCATGGCTATTTATTCCATCCCTAGGCTCACTTTTGTTTATTTTTATTTCCTACCCAATAAAGCCATTCCTTTTTAAAAAATCCTAACTTCACGAACATCTCAGTGCTGAAATTCCCAGTACTGTGTTAAATAGAGAGGACACAAGAAATTTAAGACACCTGAATGGGCTCATGCTCTAGAGAGTGTGTGTACATATTATTAGCAGAAATTTTAATAAGGTGACAAATAGAAGAGCAGACTGGACACAGAAAGAGACTATCATGACCAGCCCGGGCAAAGTCTGAGTAGAGATTTCGAGGACAAATACAATTTACTGAGACAGAAAAGGCAGTCAGAGGCAAGTCTAGGCAGAGGCCACAAGGGATTTGGTATGGGTTATAAGAAATGGGGTGTTCCTGGAGCATAAAGGGGAAGACTTAAGGTGGGCAGGATCCAGACTTGTGCTGGGGAACTTGTACTTGACTGTGTGCACCATGGTTGCATGTACATTTTACATTTGTAGCAGAGGATCCGGGTGGGCGAGACTAGAGAACAGTAGGAAGCCATTGCCTGTTGAATATGTTTCCATACGTTCACTGAGGTGTCCACTGAGGACGGGGGTCCTGGGGGGAAGAGGGCTGACTTATACTCGAGGCCTGGGGTCCGTCTCAGGATCACGGCTTATGTAGTTAAGGTCAGTCAGTAAACTCTAGAAATGCAAGTTTCTGTTATTTATAAACAAGAAATAAAGATGCTTGCCCTCACCCCTACTTAGCTGTTGTGAGGATCAAATGGATGGAGACAGGACCTTCTGAAGGCACTTTGTGAACTTCCAGCACTGTAAAAACGAAGAGGCTGTTATTGCGTATGCTCAGGAAATAACAGCCACCTGGGAAAACCCACAGCGCGTGGTTTTGTAAGAAGTTGCTCAGCCTTCAAGGGAGAAAATGCCTGTCTCAACATTGGCCAAGAGGAACACGTCTGGGAAATTACGACACGAGGTGAAGCTCATGGGGCTTTCTGTTTTGCTTTTGGAGATAAACAATTGCTTAATTGTCATTCTCACTGTTTACCCTTCCTCACCATGGGTGGTTCTAAGGTGAGAGGAAGTTGGGTTACGTAGTTTTAGAAAGGCAAAGGGGGTGGTTAAATTTTACTTGATGTAACAAATAGAAACTGAACAACTTTTTGTGGGAAAGATAGTAAGCTAGACATTGGCTATGTGAATGGGCGTATGTGCAGGGATGCGAAACAAATTCAGCTTTATCAGAAAACTTTCTGACT
The DNA here is from genome assembly GCF_964146895.1 of Miniopterus schreibersii. Classification (NCBI taxonomy): domain Eukaryota; kingdom Metazoa; phylum Chordata; class Mammalia; order Chiroptera; family Miniopteridae; genus Miniopterus; species Miniopterus schreibersii. Next base: position 57,958,456 of record NC_138107.1, on the reverse strand, counting down.
TCCCAGGAGCAAAATGAGATCCCCACCCTCTCACACTCCCAGGGAGAAATAGCAACATGTTATCAGATAAATAAAACTTGCCCTGATGCTTATCTTTGGGAAAATTTAAAAAAATTCCTTCTCTTATTAGCTGTTATTGATGCACTGCTTGATTCTCAGTGATAAAACCATCTAGATATCATCAATATACTCAATGTTGGTAAGATCTAGAGGCCAGGCGTTATACATATACTCTATATCTATCTATCTATCTATCTATCTATCTATCTATCTATCTATCTATCATCATCTATCTATCATCTACCTATCTATCATCATCTATCTATCAATCATCTATCTATCATCTATCATCATCTATCTATCTATCTATCTATCTATCTATCTATCTATCTATCATCTATCTATCTATCTATCTATCTATCTATCTATCTATCTATCTATCATCTATCATTTATCTATCATCTATCAATCATCTATCTATATCTATCTATATCTATCTATCTATCTATCATCTATCATCTATCTATCTATCTATCTATCTATCTATCTATCTATCTATCATCATCTATCATCATCTATCTATCTATCATCTATCTATCTATCATCATCTATCTAAATTATGGAAAAATCTCCATATAAAAAAATCCCATTACAGAGCCCATTCCTGGAGTAGCATTCATTTCTGAAAAGAGTTGTCTGTTCTATGAATAAACTGTATTTATTTATTTATTTTTTGATAGAGGAATCATCATGAATATTGGCATGTGAGTTGAGACAATTGGTTGATTTATATAAAAGACTTGCTGGCAATAATGTTAATTATATTTTCTTGAATATTCATAGGATAGGTTGATCTTTGCCATCTTAAAAAAAGTAACTTAGGGACTTTATTTATAATTAAAAAAAAAAAATCTTTATTGATTTCAGAGAGAGGAATAGAGAGGGAGAGAGAGATAGGAACATCAATGATGAAAGAGTCATTGATTGGCTGTCTCCTGCACGTCCCTGACTGGGGATCGAGCCTGCAACCCGGGCATGTGCCCTGACCGGGAATTGAACCCTGATCGCCTGGATCCTAGGTTGATGCTCGACTGCTGAACCACGCCCGGCCAGGCAAGGGACTTTTAAAACTTATCATATGATCTATAAAAGACATTTTTGAAAAGAATTTCCCCAAAAGGGAGTGGCTGATATTGGAGATTGATTCACTCAGTACCAGTACCAGCCACTTCTCTTACTGAAGTTTAGAGGATGGAAAACTAAAAATGATATTTCCTTAAAACCCTTAGAGTTTAACTTTCAGGAGTAACATGGGCTCTGTCGTGCAAAGACAAGTATTAGTTTTTTATTGCTGTGTAACAAATTATACAGATTTAATGACTTTAAATAACATCATTTATTGGCTTCCAGTTTCTACAGATCAGAAGTATGGGCATGGGGTAGCTATATTTTCTGCTCAGTTTGAAATCACAAGGCTAAAATCAAGATGTTGATCAGGGCTACACTTTCATCAGGATTCTCTTTCAAGCTCATTGTTGGCAGAATTCAGTTGTCTGCGGTCGGTGGTAAGACTGAGGTCCCTGCTTTGTTGCTAGTTATTTATTTTATTTTATTTATTATTATTTTTTAATAAATATATCGTTATTAATCTCAGAAAGAGGAAGGGTGAGGGAGAAAGAGAGATAGAAACATCAATGATGAGAGATTCATCATTGATTGGCTGTCCCTGTCATGCTCCCAGTGGGGGATTGAACCCAAAACTTGGGCATGTGCCCTAACTGGGAATTGAATTGTGATCTCCTGGATCCTAGGTCGATGCTCAACTGCTGAGCCACACCCGGCCAGGCTGTTGCTGGTTATTGATCAGGGGCCATTCATAGCTCCTAGAAGCTTCTTGTCATTCTGTGTGTGCTACGTGGTGCTCTCCACAACCTGGTAGTTTGTTCTTTCAAGGCCACCAGGACAGTGTCTCTGGTTTTGAATTTCTGACTTCTTTTAAATGTTCACTGACTTAGGTGAGGCTCACCCATGATAATCTTCCTTTTGATTAATTCAGTCAACCAACTGAAGATGTTAATTACATTTGCAAAACTCCTTTTTGCCCCATAATAGAACATAAACATGAAAATGATGCCCCATCACATTCATAAATCCTGCTCACACTCAAAGAGAGAGTATTGTACAAGGCATGTACATCAGAGAGCAGGAATCTTAGGGACCATCTCAGACTTCTTCCCGCTACAATGTACCATTTAGAGGTAGGTGTAATCAAGGTGAGGTAGTCTTCACGTGTAGGGAGACTGTACCTTTCAGCAAGCACAGTAGCATTTATGGTGCTTCCAGGGCAGCATTAGTAGAGTTTTCATTTGTTTTTTAATAACATGTGTGCCAAGCAGTGAACAGCAGCAGCAAAGGTATTTTTACTAGGATAACTGATATGGTTGAGCATTTTTCCTGGCCAACTTTTGCTTGTATTTTTTTGGGTAGCATTCAAGATTGTTTCTTTGTTCCTCTTATAGATGATATAAGCTAATGATCATAATAAATCCCTTTCTGCTTAAGTTAACTATAGTAAATACTTTTATCTGCAACATAATGGCTTGATTGATACAGAGGATCCTAAATGATCTCTTTTTATATCTCCATTAAATGTGTGTAATTCTACTTTGTCTTTAGAGAGTCATAGAACTTTAAAGCAGGAAAGATACTTTTACTTTTAGACTTTCTTCGAACCATATTGTACAGAACCCTCATAATAGAGTCCAGGATATGAGAATAGGGTTTTTTTTGTTGTTGTTGGGGGAGAAGTAGGAAGTGTTCAATAGTCCTGCCAGTTTGGGACTCACTACACACTCTTGGAGCTTATAATAATCATTAGCATATCAAAGGCTGAGAGATCCTACAGAAAAAAAACACAAAACCAAAATCAAACTTGAGACTTTTCTTAATCCAGCCTAGGGTTCCTAAACCAAGGCCCAAAAAGGTTAAATAAGTTACCAAAGTCTACTAGTGGGTTAGTGGTAAAGCAAAGGCTTAAAACGAAATAACTAGGTTTTCTGGCTCCCAGAAACATTAAGCTCATGCCTTACTCCCTACATCCATCTGAAAAGTAAGTTACAATAAATGCAAACACAGATTCATGAGGAAGTAAAATATATTTATATAGATAGTTCTGGCAAATGTATTAATAATGTCTCCATGGGACCTGTCATGTCTCTTTGAGAAGCTTGGAATCCCAGCTATGTCCACCCACACACCACTCAGCAGGAGGTGACTGCCCAGAAAGTGGACCCAAGGCAGTTTCCTGCCTCTCTGTTATTAACACAATAGCCTTTCCTGGGAGCCTCTGCCAAGGGTTCCCAGACCACAGCAAAAGGAGCCTGTGAAATTAGGCTCCAGGACATTTGGGTAATTGTAGCACAGTTATCTTCCATACAGCCATTTTGGGCTTAGGGCTTGATAGAAAATGAATCCTTTTAAAATGAGTCCCAAATTAAAATTGTAAAAAATGTATTAAGGTCACCACAAAAGGCAGTAGGGATCACATACATAATAGAAACCCGATTTCTGGATCAGAATGCTTGGAAGCACATGCCTCTTCTGCATTCCATAATGTAAATCACATCACACACATCTGACCAAGAGAGAAGAGGTTCCAGGAGGTGCATATTTTCAGCATGAAAACAAGGAGCCATTAGTGTTACAAGCACAGCTCATGGTCAGCTGGCTGGCCTGACACACCTTGGCATTTATTATCCCCCAAGGCCACAGGGTTGCATCTTGCAGAGGCCAGGGGTGGATGTGGACTTGCTGAAGCAGTTTCAGAACCTGAATTCTCCCTTCACTGTTCTTGGAAGGAACTAAGGCTAAATAAAGAATCTAGTCTCCACCACACTTTTATTATTGGGAAATGATTTCCCCTTCAGGGCAGAGAGGTAGAATTACAAGTTAGACTTCTCGCTTTCTCTCCCAGCACTTCCCGTCCCCCCACCCCCGCCAACCCCCACCCCCAAAGTTTTCCCTTCCTCTCTGTAGCAGCTGCATTTCTAAAAGGACTGGTGTACTGGGTGAAAACAAAAACCAAAACCCTGCAGACTATCCTCACAGAAATGCTTTGTAGCCGCTCGAACCCTTAAAAGAAAAGAATTGGTAAACAAACCAGCCATTACATTCAGTCATAAAGGGACTCAAACCACAACATAAACCCACCACAATTCTATGGGCAAAGTTGCCACATTCAGACGTATTCTCCGGGGTTTGTGGTATTCCCCAGAGCTGTGGCTGAGGCAGGACTGTGGCAGTATTTTGGGAAGGCCCTGGACTTGGGGGCGCGGGTTGGAGTTGCATTTATTGTGATTGAGGAATCAGGAAAAGGTAGCAGGAGCCTGGGTGATGGCATAGGGAGTTTTATTCATTCTTACATGTCTGTGTTCAATACACATTCTCTGGCCTTTTTGGTTCAGCAGTTGAGCCCCCACCTGATGCTTTCAAAGGAAAGCTATTAGGCCAGTGGAAGTTGGTTGTGTGGATACCCTTGAGGACTACAAAAGAGATCTTGTTTCTTTTAAAAACCAGCAAAGGAATGGGATGTATTTTGGCTTTTAACTATGATTTTGGGACATGCTTATGAAAGAGCAAAATAATTGGCAAAATAGTTTTCAAGCCCAAAATGCTGGTACATTTGCTAATCAAGAAGTAAAACAAGGTTTCAGATAATATTTTCCTCTGTCATTAGTCTTCAAAACTGGACTGAAACTATATTTAGTCTATAATTGATGAAATGCTATGGATATTTTAAGCAGAAAGATTTATAATACTCCATGCTTTGTTAGGTTATAATGCAATCAGGACAGAATTATCCTATAAGAGAGAGAACACATACACTGAATGCAGATAGATATATAGACAGAGATATTTCTGCTCTAGCAATGGGGCAAAATGTTTGCATCAGGAATATCTGGAAAGCTCTGAAAGTCCAAGTCGCTGGGATTTTCTATATAATGCTTCTGTCTTTCAGTATTACACAAAGGTTCTCCAACAAGTCTTTATCAGCAACCTACGCCCCAATGACATGAGACTTCCCTGTATTTGGAGCTCATGAGTTAGAATATTCTTTATTGTAAGTATATGGGTTCACATCTCCCTGGGAATAATTCATGTTAAATTTATATTAAAAATGGATTCTTTGAGAAAATAAGGTTTCCAGGCTTGGGGTGGTGTAAGATAAGCATATTTCCATCCCTCCTTCTTTTCTAAATCTAATGTCTGAATTCATTTCAGTCTACCAAAACCCAAACAAAATTACTTCCTTTAAAACACTTGATTTATAGTGATCCGAGAAGCAAAAAGAAGATGTGTTATTGGGGGTTCCCAGTAGAATGGACGGATCTTTTCTCTGTCCCTGCCACATACCAGGGACGTCAGTGCAAACTTCAGGAAGGAGACAAGAGGTGCTAAGGGTATGGATAAAGTTCCCCAATTATTTTTTGTGTTTTCTCAGGCTGTGACTTTAAATGACTGTCTTCCTGGTCCAAAGCATGAATGGCTCCTCCTTTCAAATGAGTACTCAAACAGTTTTATCTGGCCCAGTAATGGACATATTTCTGATAAGTGAGTGGGGAGAGCTGATATCCCCATTTCAAAGGAGCCGCAGCAGGACAGAGAGAGTTGGCTCCCAGGAACTTTTAGAGAAACACTTGTAAAGCAGGCCCATAGCCTCAGTGGGTGCCTTGGGCCTGTACTTTGGACTCTTCACTGCTCTTCTAACAGGTGAGGCCCCAGATGCAAATATTTGGTTTGACCCTTTCTTACTGTAAACACTGCAGCTCTTAGTGTGATGTGAAGTATAGAATTTATGGCTGTTTGCACAGCCATTGTCAAAATAATTGTAAATTCCACTTTCTTCTTATTTCTCAAGGCTTACTGGCCTGGCTGGCCTTGGTGGGGTGGGAGGAGGGACTTGGTAAAGGTAGGTGAGTAGAGGGGCAGGGAATAAAAGAAACAATAGTACAAATGGATCCCAGGACTCGGCATTTATATTCAGACACAGAGTCAGAGCATGGAGCAGTTGTCCAAATGAATTCAAATTTCAAATCAACACAGAAAGACAATCATTCATAGCTCAAAAGGATGTACATAAAAGCTAACCACCATTGCACACAGATTGCTCCTTTTTACTCTTTGCCCATTACCACACATTATGATTCTTGATTACCTCCCTTGCTGCATTTTACTAAATCTCACCTTGCATTAGTATTTTTAAACGTTGACTTTCCTTTTCTTTTTCTAGCAGTGTAAATTTTGCCTCTCCCTGTGGATTTTAAGCATCATCAGGGTACAGCCATTTGGTACATGGGCATAGTTTAGCAAGTAGAAAGAGCACGGATGGTGGAATCAGCCCAGCTGATTTTAAATTCTGGCTTATTCACTTACTCATTGTGAAAACATTGGAAAGTTAACTTCTCTGAGTCTCCTTTTCTTCACCTCTCAGAAGTAGTAACTGCTTTTCAGTTTTGTTTTAGGTATTAAATGAGGTGGTAAACATAAAGTCCACAATCTAGATTCCGTTTCTCAATATATTTCTTTCCTTCACTTGTATTTCTTTGGTATCCCCTCACTCCAGCACTTTCTTTTCCCATTTAGTATATAATGGACATGTAAACATGTGAGCAAATATAGTAAAAATATACATGCTTTTTGAGAGTGGTTTGGAAGGGTTAGAAACTATCTAGTTTAGTTTGTATCAGTTTGGAGAGTCTCAGTCTTTAAAAAGCTCCACTTGCCTTCCCTTGGTCAAAATGTTTCTTGCTGATTGCTCCTCAAGATAGTTGCCTTAGTTCCCTGCTTTGCCTGGGTAGATGTGGCCTTAATATTCTATCCACATGACCATGTTTAAGTCTGGAAATAAGTTTGTTCATAGACAATGGTAATGTGGGAAGTGGAGAAAGAAGATCATGGGTGGAAACTTGGCAAAATGTCAATGAGAGGGAAGATGAAGGACAAATCCCTATAAATCAAACTATGAAATACATTTAAAACAACAAAATTCCATTTAAGCAGTATAATCCTGTAGCATAGAAACAGTGAGGTCCAAGACTTGGGTAGACATGATCAAGTGTAGCGCTTGAGTTAGGGTCGACCATCTGCAAATGTAGATTCTCCAGTGAATTAGAATGCTGAAGGAGAGGACAGAAAGTTTAATAAATAAAACTAATCAATCCTGCAATCTAAAAATATGTATGTGGCCTGGCTGGCTGTGGCTCAGTGGTTGAGCATCGACCTAGGATCCAAGAGATCTCGATTTGATTACCAGTCAGGGCACATGCCCGGGTTGCAGGCTCGATCCCCAGTCGGGGGCGGGCAGGAGGCAGCCGATCAATGACTCTCTCATCACTGATGTTCTTATCTCTCTCTCTCTTTCCCTTCCTCTCTCTGAAATCAATAAAGATATATTTAAAAAAAATAAAAAAATAAGGGCTCTAGTTCTTTAAAATAAATAAATAAATAAATAAATAATAAATAAAAATATGTCTGTGCGTGGCTGAGTCAGAAGTATAAAACGCTTACTGAAACCCAGAAGCTCATGAGCAGCAGCACGAAGAAACAATGATATTTGACTTATCGATCTAACTCTTGAGATAGGATCTCATTTGGGAGATTATTTTGCATGATATATGTATATTATATATAATATTTTATTATTTCTATGTGTGTGCATTCAGAATATTTTTTTTCATAAGCTTTATATATCACTCAGTTTGTGTTCCCTTTAAGGACATTTAAAAACATCATAAACATCTTTTAAGAAAAATTTCCATAGTCAAATTTCCTAAAAACTTGAGAAGAACATTAGAAATATATCCAAACTGCTCACTGAGAACTCCCAAGGACCATGTGAATACATTTCCCACAGAGTCTCCTTTTCTTAACTCTTATAATATCTGGTTTTAGTTACCAGCCCAGTTAACTTTAAAGTGTTGAGAATATAGGGAATATAGAGTCCGATATGGATGGACCGAGTATTAAGTTCCTTTCTTTAAAAAAAAGAGCCATGAGCCCATCCAACATGGTGACACAGCACCCTCCCGATCGATGCCTGATACCATGACCCTGTTGCCCCCAGCAGTGGTGGCCGAGCTGCATTTCCAGGGAAGGCGTGTTGTGACACATTAATCTAGCTAAGGCCAAAGTAAAGACTGCTGACAGGGGGAGACCAGGCAGACATCTCAGTGGCTTCTACCTGGGATACTGCTTGTCAGGAATCCAGAGTGACTATCCCCTTGATAAAGCCCTTCCTAACTGTTCCCACAGATTGACACCTCTTCTTTGGTGCATATATGCTTCTCAAACAATTTGTCTGTGTATCCATTACAACACTTACCAATTGCAATAATTACCTGCATAATGTCAGTTTCTTTTAACATGAGATCATTGTCTATGAGGTCCTAAATTTTTAAAATACATTTATAAAATATAAACTCTATCTAATATACTTACATTAGAGGTAAGATTTTTATATCTAGATCCCTAGTTGTAGTTGGAAAGGTGTTGTTTAACAGTCATTTGAAGCTATTTTGATACTGGTTGGGTGTAAGAGGAAATGCCCTATTAAAAACTTCATCATTGGATGTATACTCTACTTGGGAGCTAGCTTAGACTATGCTGTAGAACAAAACACAAAAATATTTTGTATCATTTGAATTTGGTGTGTATAATATATTTTAAAAAATTTATTTTTATTCTTGAAAGTATTATAGATGTCTCCTTTTTCCCCCGTTGATCCCCTCAACCCAGCATCCACCCCACCCCCAGGCCTTCTCCACACTATTGTCTGTGTCCCTGGGTTATGCACACATGCGTATAAGTTCTTTGATTAATCTCTTCGCCCTCTCTCTCTCCCTCCCCCTGCCTTCCCTCTGAGATTCGTCGGCCTGTTCCATGCTTCTATGTCTCTGGATCTATTTTGTTCATCAGTTTATTTTGTTTATTATATTCCACATATAAGTGAGATCATGTGATACTTGTTTTTCTCTGACTGGCTTATTTCACTTAGCATATTTTGACCTCATGTGTTCTAAAGATCATGGACTGAAGTGTCCTTTTAGAGGAAAATATAACACAATTAATATTTGATTAATGTTTTAGGGAGGTGGGGGAAAGGAGCTTATTATAGTTTTATATTTATTACTACACAGCTAAAATTGATCAAAAAATGTTTTCAAAATTACAAATTCAAATAAGTTATTTAAACCACAGGAAAGCAAGTGTAAAGGGTAGCTCTCAAGATCCATATTGAAGGACAGCTATGGGTTTTGCCCTCACCTTGCTGTCTATGTGGGAATTGGGGGCATTTAAAGATAGTATTTTACCTGGATTAGCCTGAAATGTCTAGTCCAGCCTGTTTCTGCAGGTGGTCAATGTTCCCCCACCCCCGGGCATAGAAGTGTCAAACCTCAAAAGCACTTTTCCCTTAGGAAATAGATTTTAATTATGTTATGAAAATAAGCACCAACATTTTTCTTTCATATTTCTCAGTGGCTCTGTATAGGCACAGACTCCAAATAACAAGTAAATATTTAATTACAGACTTAACAACGTGTTTTGAATATTTAAAGGCAAGGTATTAAGAATCAGTTGCTGCCTGTCCAAGATGTACAATGTGCTAAAAGGGAAAAGAAAAGAAAAATAGCTCTAAGTTGTTTTTACAGTAATTTGGGAAATAAAATTAAAATAAGGAGTCTATGCCCAAAGTTCTTGTTTGTTTTTTCTTCCTGTCTCTTAACTTTTATCTTAAATCTAACAAATGACTAAATAGATTTGTCCAGAGGCAATGACAAAGTAGGGGGTAGGAAGGAAGTGTGGAAAGCTGGCAAGGAATCAGCAAAAGGGAAAACAGAAAGGAATTCATAATGAACGAGCTGAACTACACACATTTAAAGTAATAAAATGGCATCTAAAGTGATACAAACATTGAAGACCCTGGTAAAATCAAGGCTATAGGCGTAACTTCTTTGCTTAAGTATGAATATCAGTTAAGATGCAGTTAATAGCTAACAAAATTCTTAATTTTATTTCAGTTTTAGCTTTAGTTTAGTTTAATGAACATTAATTGAGGGCCTGTTTTGTTCTAGACACAACTAGAAACTGGCAACTTCATGTAAGCAATGGAAGAATCCTAGTGTAGTTGGAAAAAGGACAAGTAGATACTTCACTATGATAAAATTGGATGCTGTAAGACAAAAAGTTATAGGAGAAATGATTGCTACTTGAGAAAACAATTTTTTGTTTAAGTCCAATTTAAAAGATGTAAAGGGTCACATGTAGGGTGGATAGGGTCCTTGAAACTGCTAAACCATAGTAATGAATCATGAAGGACTCTGTTCTTCTGTGATTGAGCAAATCACTTTATTTGTAAAAGACTTACTATGAATATAAAATAGAGGCACTAAAAATACATACATCATATAGTAATTTTGAGTTCTGCCATCATTACATATTATTATATTTAGCTATTAGGTATTGAATTAATATGATTTTGCCATGTATACATAAAACCATGGAAAATAATTAGATCCAAGCAGAAGATCATAGAATGCTTTAATTTTATATACTGTGGTTTTATGAAATATATGCTTAGTCTTCCAAAATATCCAGATGTTTGGCTTTTGCAGGAAAAAATTATTGCTTGTGTTTTTCTCTTCTCTTGAGTGAGAAGGGAAAACACTTTGACATCATATAGACTCTAATGTTTTTGTTGTCAAGATGTGATTAGAACCTTTTCAATTACCGTCTGTGGTGTTCAGTGTAATTTATGCCCACATTCGATCTGACATCACACATTTAATAGTCACTTCAGAGTTTTTACAATTTTTGTATCATACAAAATTTGATGCCAGAGCCTTTATAGCAGATGTGTTCAATAAGGAAACACTTTACGAGAAATTCTCATCCATACATTAGTCATTTCCTATCAATGTGCTTTTTCCTGATACAGTTAATCTCTGTCTCCTCCAGCCTCTAGAGTCAAAGCTTTGGCAAGGTCATGGCCATGCTGATTCCATTAAGAATCTGGCCCTGTCTGCAGGCTCACTTGTCACCTCCTCTCACAGTCTTTGGACTTGCCTTTGCCTCTCTCCATATACCTCCAGGTATGGTGTCCCAACTGACCCAGGCTCATGGTCCTCCCCCAACATTCCCACCGACCTCCAGGCCACTGCTTTTGCTTTTGCTTTTCTCTCTTCTAACTAAGCATTCTTCTTGCATCGAGCTTTTTTCCAAGGGTTTATCACTTAGTGTTATTACTCATGTTCTGCGGGAAATACACCCAGATCTTCCAAATTTGTTAACTTGACTTCATTCTCTTCAATTTCTTGGACTCATTATGCCTGAGATAACCTTCTGTGGTCTCCCTTGCCCTTTGGTGTGACTCATCAGTGGAATCTCCCTGCTTTTCCTTGCCTGAGCGCTAGAGTCTAACGTGAGCCCACCAGGAATTTCCATGACTTCTTGTTGACTCCGATGCTTACAAAAGTGTTAAGCTCTCTTTCACTTCCTCATTTCAGTGATTGTGAAACTAACCCCACAACGCCACCAGCAAATTTAGGGTGACTGTAATTAGAACGATTTCTAAATAAAATGTGAAAGATGCCGTTTGCCCTTCAGAGGTCTTATCCACCACTTTATCCCCAATAGTTCCCTTTTGGATCAATAGGCCTTCGGCACAGGTTTCTCCCTTTATTCTGCCTTTTCTACCACATCCCCTATTGCTACCATTTCAGATCCTCTTAGCCCTTTTATTAGTCCGTGGGGCCTCTTCCTGAAGGTCACACTAAGATGTTAATAATGGCTTGGTGGGTTTCTCTGCCAAAGAGTCTTTACAAAAACAAATATAGACACTTTTAAATGAGAAGTGCAGTACACACACTTTTAAATGAGAAGCCAAGTGAACAATCAATGCTTTCTAAGTTGGGTGAATTTTGTGCACGGGACGTCCAGATAGAGAGTATTAGGGGTTTAGTGCTTTCCTGTGCTCATCCAATACCCTATATCCAGTCCCATATATATATTTAATTGTTTTGCCAGATAAGTTATTTGTGTCTCCAACAGCACTCTTAATCTGAAAACTCAAGTAACCATCATGCCCAAGTGGGAGAATCATCATCTCTGTTCAGCCCATCTCTTCTCCCAGCACTCCCTAGAGATCTCCGAGTCCTTGGCCCTGCATTGCATAACTACCCTGGAGGGAGACATGTTCTCTCCCTTTCACGTAACCTTGTTCTCTTGTAGAGAAACAGCTCAGCAAGATTAAATACGTTTGGGCAAGAATGACATTACTGAGGAAACAATAGTTAGTTGTTCCCTCAAAATCCGAAGGGCAGTGATCCGAAAACATTTGGGGAAATAGAAGTAACTTGGTACAAGGCAGCCAACCAGTGGCCTAAACTCTTTCACTTGGTGGTTTCATATAAGTGCTTAGTTCAGTTGCCTTAAGATTGATCATGATATTAACACGCTATTTAAGATTTTAGCAAGATTACTTAGAGACTCAAAACCTTTCTGAGCTCATTTAATAGATGAATTCTGTCATGAAGGGAGAACTGTAAAGTCAGTGGTCCCAAAGCGAGGTGCACATATGCTTTGATTTATTGAAGAACAGGGGCAAATAATAAAAATAAATAAATGTATTTTTAAATATCATCTTTTAAAAAAATTCTGTTTTTGCGAGTGCTATACATTATTCATAATATATTAGTTGGTAGAACAGTTATATAATTCATAAATAAAACAGGTTTTAAAGGTACATGCTTAATTTTTTTTAACTGGTAGGGAGGTGAGGGCCTCCAGATTAGGTAGCACCTTGTTCTATGATACCCGCCTCCCTCTAATCCATGCACGTACTGTAATAAAGGTGGGTTCTATGATATTCAAGACACTATCTCTCATTAAACAGTATTCTATACTTCTCTTCATAGCATCAGAAACCCCATTCTCACACCTGCTGTTTTCTAACATCGGCTGAGGACTGAGTTAACTGGTTTCATTTCAGTATTCCAAGTAACCTCATTCTAGTTCCTTAATCAAAAACCACCAACGTAGGGCCATATGTAGCATCCCCTTTCAGGACTAGGAGAGTTTGAAACATCTTTCCTTCTACATCATCACAACAATGTACTTCTGCTTTTACTGCCTTTAAGGCATTAAAGAAAGTAAAGAAGAGATGGATTCTCCTCTCACCTTCCATAACTTACTGGGATTTTACATATGCAGTGTGTCATTTTAACTTTCTATGCCTTTGATCACAAAATAGATCCTTGTTCAAACCAAATGTTTCCTAAAGACATCAAAGGACATGTAGAAAAATATAATATAGAAAGTATTTGCACGAGATATGCTGTAGCAACAAAGGAGAAATTATAGCACAATATTTGCTGAAACCACAAGGGAAAGTGCATTTGTGGTATCTATCTCTCATGGATTTCTATTTTAGAGTACGAATGCTGATATTGAGTAATTACAGTGTTTGCTGTTTCCAAAAGAGGAGAGTGTCTCTTACACAATCATTAATGAACAAGCTGGTTGCCTGTCAGAACAAGCCTAGGGGTGGCATTATTTGCATTTGCTGATCAGTGACTATTTGGGGCTATAAAGACTCAGACTCAAGGAGTCACTCAGGAAGCCAGGGGCCCCCATCATTCTGCTCTGGACTTGGCCACACAGCATAGCAGCCTTGTGACTCAACTTAGTCCTACATCTCACATGGCTTTGGGTTTTCAGCCCTGATGGTGCCATGAGCAAAACTGTTAGCAATTCAGAGTTCACACCCCCAACTTCTCAGTCTTTCTCCCTTTATTCTTGCTCCACCAGAGGCCCCGGACAACAGTGTAATGATTCATAGGCCCTGCTTCCTGGATAGTAATCATTTTCCCACAGTGAGTGATGATTTATGCTGGGAGAAGGGTAAAGAATGTTGATTTGCTTTTTGCCTCCCCAGCCTTTCTGCTAATGGGGTTGGCTAAGAATACCTTGTCTCCATTTGCATGGCCATCTAAAACAGGTTTAAAAACTCTTGTTTTTGAGCATGGGACCCTTAAATGTATATGATCCGTAGAGACCTGGAATCTGATAATCTCATCACATACTTTGACACTTCCTTCCTTCTTTTGACATGTGAGGACTAGGTATGCCTCATAGAAGTTCAGAGCTGGAGACACCCGCACCACAGCCCCATTTTATAGACGAGAACACCGAAACCCAGAGAAGTTACGTGAGTTGTCCATTTTTACAGAGCTGGTTAGTGACAGAGACAGACTGAGGCTGAAATCAGGTTACTTTTGCTTATTCTCTCTGACATTAGGCTTACTTATACCAGGTAATAAGGGAAAATCTAGGAATAAAGAAGCTTGCAGCTTGAGCAGTGAGTCACATGAATTAGTAGCTGAAGGATGGAGGATAGCGGTCTAGTGGGTGTTCCAGATGGGCCTTGGTTTAAATCTTGGCTACAGAACTGGGTGGTGGTGGCTAATTTCTTGCTTAATTTGAATGAGTGTGCTTTCTCATCTTCACAAATGAGATTAAGAATAATGTCAATTTCATATTATCTGCTGTAAGGATAAAAGATAATGTAGGCAAGACTCCTGGCACATAGTAGACTCTCAATAAACAGCAGCTCTAATTATTATTTAAGACTAAGCAACATTTGCCCTTCCTCTCTGCTCTTCGCTTTCAAAGCAGCACGTGCTATGCTTTGCACTGTCTGAGAGTTCTGCTTTGTCAGGCTCAACATGGTTCAGTTCATTTTCTCAAGCTGCTGCTGATTTTTTTCCTTTTCTTTGTGATTTGCATCTGAGTTGTCTCATTTCCCTGAAACCCTGTAACAAGGCCAGGAGATTGTAGCAGAACAAGATCTGAAACTTCACTGGCCAGGGAAAGTCCCCTCCAAAAGAGGCATTTTTCCCCTTCTTGAGTTTTACACTTCTCTTTCCAGTCGTGCAGCCTAGTGGCTGGCTGCGTGCATGCGCGTGAAGGTCCTGCCCCAGTGTGCTGGGGACAGTTTGAGTGCAGTGGGGAGGTAAGGGTCTGGTCACCTGAAAGTTTTTTCAGCTTTCCCCCAAAGGCCTATTGTTTCCTTTCCCTTCGTTACCCTATCAGCAGGGCCAACTCTCAAAACCTCCAATGGAAATTTGGAGACGTCTGTGGTTCTTAGGGGTTATTGGGGCTTTGCATTTTCTGTGTACTCACTTCCCTTCAGCTCACCCGGACTTCCTGAGAAGCCTCTTCCGTCCTAGGAGTGTAGGCCGGCTCCTCCTCCCTGCGATGGGGAATCGCCGCTTAGGTGCATATGTCTTCTTCTTTTTATTTTATTATTTATTTTTTAAACATATATCTTGCCCGGCCGGGCGTGGCTCAGCGGTTGAGCGTCGGCCTGGGATCCAGGTGATCGGGGTTTGATTCCCGGTCAGGGCACATGCCCGGGTTGTAGGCTCCATCCCCAGTTGGGGGCGTGCAGGAGGCAGCCGATCAATGACTCTCTCATCATTGATGTTTCTCTCTCTCTCCCTCTCCTTTCCTCTCTCTGAAGTCATTTTTCTCTGGTAATTTTTGTGACATTTTTCTCTAATTCAAATAGTATATATGTATTATGATGAAATATAGTCCATTTAATCAAATAGATTCATTCTTTTAATCCAAATCTCTCTCTCTATGTGTATTTTTTTTTCAGTGTCCTACTTTCTGGATATTTTGTCACCAGGGAATTTTACCACTTAAGGATATGTTGCAACACAAGTGAAATGTCTGTAATTCTTAAAAAAAAAAAAAAGATATGTGCTAATGCTTTGAAAATACTTTAAATAACATTAAACATCATAAAGGAATTTTTGAAAAGGAGAAACTATAGCTCCAATCCCACTTTTTTGTGTGTAATGACTGATATCATTTTCATATTTAACTTTAATTTTTTATTCATTTATATTCATATGTTATAATTTCATTAAGGTAGGCTTTAAAAATTTCTGCTATAGAAGTGAAACTAGATTTTGTCTCAAATTTATTGCAGTAGGGCTGCTCACTTCTCTGATGCCATGTGCACTGTTCCCTCTGATGTATAACGAACGCATCTAGTGATGACAAAGCCAACATTCTCTTGCCCTGCAGATTGGCCCCTGATGAGGCTCCTGCATCAAGCTTCATTTTTAGTAGCTTCTCTTCCATTTATAAATGACAGAAAAGTTTCAGCATTCTTTTTTAGTTATTTCACAAATGTGTATTAAATGCCCAGTAAGTATTGTGTTGATTGAGACAAAGACATGCTTTGGCATGTTGAAGATGGCAGTGAAAAGCATGGAGGAAATTTATGTGTTGGTGTTTTGACCCTGCAAGTGGCTCAAGGCCAATCAGAGTGGAAAATAATCTCTGCTATGACATACTGCAACATGGAAGTGGGTGCAGAGGTGCTGAAATAAAATGAGAGGGCATTTCATGCCATGGACTGATACTGGGATTGAGCCTGGATTTGAAGATGGATAGTTAAAGTAATGGGCCCCCCGAATAATAGAACTAAATTGAATCAATAACCATGGATTGGAGAGCTTACTATCTCGGAGAAATGAACTAGTGGCTTTGTTTGTTTGTTTGTTTGAGTGTTTAAACAGAATTAGCCAGATTAGTTCTCACTGAAAAGGAAAGAAAGACAGTTTGAACTGGTTTATACAAGTACTGAAATTTATTCCTTATGTAACTAAAAAGTCCCAAGCTACATTTGACTTCAGCTTTGGATAAAAATCTTCCAACAAAAGTTGTTATAATTTTGTATTTCCCCAGATTTCTGCTTAACTTTGCTGGCTTCCAACTTAGACAGGCTTCTCCACATGGTGGCAAAGATGACGATCGGTAACTGGTATGTGCCCAGGCTGGGAAGCGCACCGACAACCTTTCAGTGCACAGGACCATGCTCCAACCGACTGAGCCACACCACCCAGTGCCCCATCTTCTTCTTGAAAAATGTTCATAAACCCTGAGTTCTCAGTACTGTTGCAGACCCAGAGTTCAGATTAATAGTTAATACAGAGAAAACACTATGATTAACAAAGTAAATTGATTGTTAATATTACGGTCTTTGATTTTAAAGGGTTTGAAAAACCACTTACAGAGAGCTAGACAAAATGAATACAAGTAAGCTAATAATAAAGTTAGACCCCAAGTGCTGCTGAATTAAATATTTAGCAACATTTATAAAGAAATGGAAAATCATATCTAATTATTTTATTCTGCTTACCTCTTGTTGATCAGAAAGCCTTTGTCCTGCAGTGCATTTCTATAGACATTCCATGGTGACTGAATATCAATTAATATCTACTTGCAGCAGAGTGTTGACAGTTTATAAACACACAGGCTTGACATTGTGCAGTGTAAATGGGCATAAGTGAAAGAGCTTTCCAGGTTGCCGCTAAAAGCAACTCAGAAAGCTGTGAAGTGGATTTCAACCCTGTGCCAAGGAGGCCAGCTGAATCTTGGTATTTCCATAGCAGGTTGTTTGTAGAAAAGAAGCCAAGAGACCAACCAACCTAATCTATATGTTGTAGCTGAGGTTTCTAGAACCCTGGAAAGGAATTTACTTGCAGCTTTCTATCCCTGAAGCAGGAGCTTGTGGGTGAGTCCAGTGGGGCTCTCTTGGGAATTTGTTCTGATGGTCACAATCCATCTCACTTCTCAGCAGGGCTCAGAAACATATCAGGGCCAATACCTCAGAGGAGCTGATGTTTGGATTAATTAGGTAGATCTTGAGGAACTCTAGTGACATTGCTGGATTTTTAAAAGACTGATCACAATTGAAAAAAAATATCAAAGTGATTATGTATGAATCTGGGGCCAAAAGGTTACTTAACTAAATAATATATATTTGTTTTATCAAAGGTGAAATTTATGGGACAATGTATATTAATAAGAGATGCTATCATTTTATAGAATGTTTCTAATATGTTAAGAAATTATGTTATTTCCATACATTATTTTATTTAAACCTCATAATAAATCTGTGGGGTTGTTGTTGTTATTTCTCATTTTGCAGATGAGAAAATTGAAATCTAGAAAAATGGGGTAACTTGGCCAAAGGTACACAGTTCATCTCTTACTCTAATATTTCCTGTGCACACACATTTTCTTGTTCAAGTAGCACAGTGGGCCAGTGTTACAGATATTGCTATATTCCAGTTGAAGGAGCTGTCTTCAGTTCTGAGATGTCCAAAGCTTGGATTGAAATTCTGGTCTCCTGACTTGAGTTTTTTATTTGTTTTCCTGTGCCAAATAGGCACCTAGATGTTGGTGGAAGCAGAACTCACTAGCCCTAGATGTCTCTAAATAGAGCCCCATATGAGTTCAGGAGCTAACCATTCAGGTTAGCTAAACTCCATGCTTAAAAGCTTTCCTTTTCCTGTGTTCTTGTGCAGTCCATTTGCTGTGATTTAAGATATGTTGGACCCAGGAATGTGACAAAAGAATGGTGTTTGTTTGTTCATTTCCTTTGTTTTCCCTTCTTACAAGTTAACTAGTGTCCCCAGCACACAGGAGGCAATTAGGCCCCATGTTCTAGATAAGAATGTTCTGCTTGAAGTGCCTTTAAAATGTCTCTTGATAGAGTTACTATTTAATTTAGGCCTTTTATTTTCTCCTAAAGGAGCCAATAGGTTCTATTGGCTTTTCCAGATAAAATCTTTAGTTTTAATCACCTCCTTAAAAACATTCTTCCTAACCCACTCAGGGCAAGGTGGTGGATTTCTTAGCACCTTGGTCCTTAACTCTGACATGTAGTTACTATCACCGAGTCCATGAATATACTACTCGTTTTCTTATCTTGCTCAGGGTCTGCTCGGAGAGGAGTCAAACCCAGGGCCCCTTCGAAATTACTGGGAGTGTCAGGGGGTCTGAGTAGTCTAGAAAGAAACAGGCCTCCTTTAATGTAAAATCTGCCAAGTATGAGGTCTGAATGACCATCATTATTATATATTTAATAGGCATAGAAAGATGGATCTGCAACCTTCCAGAACATGCCAGAAGTTTCCAATGTACTTATTATTGGCTCTATCTCAAACCAGTCAATAAACAAGAAAAACAGAAACCTTAGGGGACTTAGCTTAGAGGTTTCTAGATCCCCATTCTGTATGAGCCTCATGATGAAGGGGAATCTGCTCTCACTACATCTAGAACCATTCATATCAAGCTCTTCTGTACAGTTCCTGCCTCTGCTCATTTTATACAAATTGCCTCTTCCTGATAATTAAAACAACTAATAAGGTTGAGAAAGGGGAAAACCCACTTCTAGCTTTAAATATAAGATAAATATTTTTTTCTTCAGTGTATCTCAGTCATATTGGGAAAGTAATTTTTAGTGATTTATTATTCAGGACATTCATCAGCAAATATTTTTCTGAGTGCTACCTACATGCCAGGCATTGGGCCAAATGCTAAGGATTAAGCTTGAAATAAAATAGAATCTCTGTCCTCGTGGGGTTGGATAGTGGGAAACTGAGAACCAAACAGACCCAAGGATAACACAGTATAATAAATGTGATCAAAGGGAGAGTACACACACTCTGGGAATACCAAAGAGGAACACCTAACCTGTACGCGGGGGACTAGGAAAGGCTTCTTGGGAAAGGTGGAGGTAAAATAAGGATGAGCAGTAGTTGGGGGCAAAGCTGGGACTGGGCCAGCAGGACAGTGTGATAGGCTGAACAGAGTATGAACCAAGGCTCAAAAATGAGAGGGAGCACATTTGACATGGTGAAGATGTTTAGGTGGGCTAGAAAGAAGTGTGGTATTGAGGCTAGGGTGGCAGGGATGAAATTATGTAGGTGTTTGTAAACCAAGTTAAGGAATTTTGCTTTATCTCCAAGAACAATGGGATTTATTGAAAGATTTTTAGGCATGGAGTGACATGATCAAATTTATATTTTGCTCTGGCTTCAGCATTAACTGACTTGGAGGAGTTAAAGGAATTGGGGGCTAAAGGAAGTAAAGAATAGTTTCCTTTTAGTATCTATAGGAGTGTCACACACATTCTGTGTGTGTGTGTGTGTATGTGTGTGGTTGTTTGGGATTTAAGGAAGGCAACAGAGAACTTGGTGAATATTGTCAGCAGTAATCATTTATTTCCTTTAGGTCAGTCATATGTGGAATATTTGGGTATTCAACATATATTTATTTAGAATTCACACACAGAACATTTTCCCTAGGGCAGTGGAGGATACCCAAGAAGTATAAGCTCTATCTGCTCCCTGGAAGCTTGTATTCAGGGAGGGACCCAGCTCACAGTAGCACCACTAGTAGGAATAGTGTAGCAGTACCAGGAGTTTATACAGAAAATAAGGTCTACAGGAATTTAGAGGAGGGAGACAGTAATTTTCACCATGAGTGTGGAGCAGAAAGACCAGACACAGGGCTGTGTTCTGACTAGAGTTTTGCAGGTTTGGGATTGTTAGAAAATGCCTGCAAGGATAAGTGTTAGTTGTCTTCTCCAACATGCCCTTTTCTGAACTAACCAGGGTTAATGTTCCATCTTTTCAGAAGTGCCTCTGGCCTCTCAAAGCAACATTCATCATGGGGAGAACAATTATTCTTTGTCTTTTATTAGCAATAGATTCTACGGCTCAGAAAGAGAAAGCCAGCAGTGACTTTTCAATCACCCCTTCAACCCTCAGGTTCTTCTGAGAAATCCCCAAGTTTCTTGTAGGAAGAACATGCAATATATTTAGCAACAAGTTCCTCCTTGCCCTCAAGTATGCCAGAAACATAAACTTTGAAGGCTCATGGAAAATACAGAGAACTTGTGGGTTTTGTTCCTTGGCAACTGAAATCTGATGTTAAAATAGGAAATTTGCATTATTCTATAATTTAAAAAATGCAATACATGCTATTTTCTTTCCTAAGAGGGGAAATAATACTGTAGTTTTAGTATCCCATTGTTTCAAAAAGCCACACTTGTTAGACTGGCTTTCCTGCTGTTAAATCATTGTCATTCAAAGTGGTTGCTTCATGGGCTGGTGGTTCCCAGGTAGGGCAGCAAGTCTAGCTAGAATTTCCAGGAAAGCCAAGATAATGAGAAGAATTTGATACGGGGAACCCTTGTATGTGGTGGTGCTGGGAGAGAACACTGAAGAGACAGACTTCAGAGCAATGACATCATCCTGAGATTATAAGGGAGACATTGCATCTGCTTCACATCTGGGAAATGTGTCTCACTTCTGGTCAGATAGCTCAATGACAATGAGGTACTTTCATTTATTTGTCACCTCAGGCATTGTGCTCATGCTGTCCGGTGGCACTTTGAGTATAAACCAGTAACTAATAATTTCAAATTGTGAAAAGTTACCAGGACAAAAAGTAGTAGGGTCTAGGGAGAAGGTGAGCTATTTCGAGGAGGTCAGGAAAGGTCTTCCTGAAAAGGTCTCATTTGACAGATGAGAAGGAGTGAGCCATATTCAGGGCAATGTTGTAAGCATTTCAGGCAGAAAACACAGCATGAGCAAATGAACTACAATTTTAGAGCTTCTTGTGTTTACAGATGAAATGATCTGACACCCAGGATTTGCTTCAAAACAATTCACGGGAAACCTGGGAAAAGGGAGTGAACAAGATTGGCCATATAAGGATTACTGTTGAAGCTAGCTGATGGGTACACAAGGAGTGATTATGCAGTATTCTCTTCTTATATGTGTTTGTAGTTCTTTCATAATAAATGTTTTTTTAAAAGCCTTGGAACTTCTTTTGTTTGTAGGTCTAGTTCTTGCCTGATTTTGTTAGTAGTTTTATATATATAGCTCTCTTTCATCACTCGCCATTTAAAGAATACCAGAACTGTTGGTTTGAGGAGAATATTGTTTGAAACATCTGAGGGGAGTGCTTAGTCAAATCAGCAGCCCTCAGTGTAGACTAATCTCTGTTCCTGAAGGATTTTTATACACTTTTTATGAAGGGAGAAGAAAAGAATATGTAAGGAGCTTGACAAAGTTCAGCTTTTAAAATATCAACTGGTTTGAAGTATAATTTACATGTAATAAAGTTCACATATTTTAAATATACAGGTTGACGACACTGTGGAACTACACCCCCATTGAGATATAGAATACCTCCACCTCTCTAGAAAGTTCCCGTGTGCCATGTGTGGTCAATTCCCTCCTCCCCTCACCTGAGGAAACCACTCGTCTAATTTCTGTTATTACAGGTTAATTTTGCCTGTTCTGTAATTTCATATAATGGAATCATACGCTGTGTATTTCTTTGTGCTGTCTCCGTTCACCCAGAATGATGACTGTGTGATTAATCTCTGTGGTGGTATGGGTCAGTAAAGCATTTTCTTTTATTATCGAGTAGGACTGTATTGAATCAGTTATATAACAATACCAGAATCTATTCACGTATTGATGGACATTGGGTTTATTCCAGGTTTGGGGACTATTTTGAATAAAATGGCTATAATCATTGAACATTTGTGTACAAGTCTTTTGTGGGCACTTATGTTTTCATTTCTCTTGAGTGAAAACCTAGGAGTGGAATTGCTGGGTGCTATGATAAATATATTTTTAACTTTGTAAGAAATTTCCAAACTGCTTTTCAAAGTAATTGAATCATTTTCCACTCTCACCAGCAATGTGTAATATCACCAGGCATGAAGACTATCACATTGTGGTTTTAATTTATAATTCCCAAATGACTAATGTTGAACACCTTTTCATATGTTCATTTGTTTTCTTATTGGGTTGAAAAATACTTTATATATTCTGGATATACTCCTTTATTAGCTATATACGTTGCAAATATTTTCTCCCAGTCTGCATTTTCAGTTTCTTGATGTTTTCTTTTGAAGAGCACAGAAGGATTTAATTTTGAAAAAGTCAAATTTAATCAATTTTATTTTATTTTTAGTGCTATTTCTGCCTTAGCTAAGAAATCTCTGTCTACCACAAGGTCATCATATGTGTTTGGGTCTATTTCTGAACTTTCTATTCTATTCTACCATCTGATTGCTATAGCTTTATAGTAAGTCTTAAAATCAAGTAGTATAAGTTCTTCAATTCTGTTTGTCTTTTTCAAAATTATTTTTCCCTTAGATCCTTTGTATTTCTATATAGATTTTAGAATCAGCTTGTCAGTTTCTTTAAAAAAAAAATAGCTGCTGGGCTTTTGGTTGGGTTTACATAAAATTTATAGATGAACTTGGAAAGAATAGAGAACAGTACTGAGTCTTCCTATCCATGAACATGGTATATATTTCCATTATTCAAATCTTTAAAAAAATTTCCCTAGAAATATCATCTTCTGTATAAAGATTTTGCACTTTTGTTAAATTCATTCTTAAGTATTTTGTCTTTTTATCCCATTATTTAGTGTCTGCAGCTAAATAATGTTTCTGAGTATGTTTATATGCTAGATCAGTAATAGATGCCGGGGAGGAAGTCCCTGCTATAGCCCCACCCTCAGGCAGATAATTCATGGTAATTCCCAGCAATAGGCAGGCAATGCTATAGGAATGCATACAATGTTATGCTCCAGGATATGGAGAAAGCTGAGAGCATGAATGGGCTAGTCTGAATCTCACCTGAGCTTTGAATTAGTAAATGCAATTCAAGGAAGCAGGGAGGGTGTATCTCCTGACAGGGAGTGATGGGAGCAGGAAGATATGTTCTCTGCTAGAAGGACCTCAGGGAGGCCATGCGGTTGGAGACACACCTGTTTAGTGGTTAAGCATGAGGTCTGGAGGGAGACTACCTACATTTCACTGATCACCAGTGATTATCTTTGAGGTTGTGGTCAAATTATTCACCCCCTGTGTACCTGTGCACATGCGCATACACACCGATGTGCACACAAACACACATCTTCCTAATGTGAAATGGGGCAATAATAGTATTCATCTCCCATTGTTATAGTGAGGATTCAATGAGTCAATGCATGAAAGCACTTAGCATGCTGCCTGACACATAACAAACACTGATTAAAATGACAGCTGTTTCATTGCTAATGGTTTTAGATGACAGCTAAGGCAAAAGTTTGTTCAAATTCCCACATATCACCTTCCAAATTTATTTGTGTTTGTAACAGTATTAGTTTGCTAGGGCTGCCATAACAAAATACCACAGACTGGATGGCTTAAACAACAGAAATTTATTTTCTCATAGCTCTAGAGGCTAGAAGCTCAAGATCAAGGTGTTAACGTGTTTGGTTTTTCCGAGGGTCCCTCTCCGTGGCTTGCAGATGGCTGCTTTCTCACTATGTCCTCATGTGGCCTTTTCTCTGTGCACACAAGTCCGGTGTCTATTCCTCTTCTCCTAAAGACACTAATCCCATTGGACTGGGGCCCACCCATATAAACTCATTTAACCTTAATTGCCTCCTTAAAGGCCCTATCTCAGAATACAGTCACATTCTGAAGTTTAGGGGCAAGGACACAATTTAGTGCATAACAATAGACGTCCTGCTTTGTTTCCCCATTTCATCAGTATTGCTTTCCTCTTTTCTTTTCCAGTGGCTTTATATTTGGTGCTTTATGTCTGTCATTCCTTTTTCTGCTATTTATTTATTTAAACATTTTTCTTTAAAGAAAGAGATGGGTAATATAAATCTCCCCACCTGAGATACTACTGTAGAGATAGAGAGGCTTTTTTCCTCTTTAGTTAAATTGAGAAAAGACCCTTTGTTTTAAAATTTTTATAGAGTGCACATTAGGTAGCAGCAAGTGACACACGAGGAGTGTGTGGATGTGTGTGTGTGTGTGTGTGTGGATGTGTGTGTGTGTGTGTGTGTGTGTGTGTGGGTTTGTGCCTTTGGCACTTAGCCTGAAAATTTGGAAATCCTAATTCATATTTGGGCAAACAATTTACAAAGTGCTTGGTCTTCAATTTAAAAAATGTATCAAAAATGGGAAAACCAACTATAGCAAAAAAGAATCATAAAAATATAAACGCTAAGGACAATTGCTTGTCTGTATTCAAAATGCAGATCATTGCTTTTAAATTGAACAGGAAAGGTAATGAATATTTAAAAAGTCATGTCAAATAAATGGGCATAAATGTATAATTTACAGCTCCAACATGGAAAGACAATTTAGAGTTTTCTTAGCAGTAGGGGCTCTGCTGAACAGTCAAGTGTGCTTAGATTCTCGAGCCCTCTGCTCTCTCAGCTCCCCTCCAATCACGCTAAATTCCTGCCATTTCAGACACACTGTAGACATGGTGTTAACTTAAATGGTACCCAGGGAGAAAAATTGAACATACTGTGTATAGAGACAAGCCCACATTCTTCTTCTTTTTCTGAGCTGCCAAATCTTGCTGCTGGTATTTACCATAACAGAGAAATGTGATATTAATATTTAGCTCACTCTGCAGAAATATGCATTTAAATGGGGGAAATTTAAGTATGCAGCTTCCAGAGCACGATCTCTGTCTCCGTGACTTTCTTGCACACGCACACACACCACAAACAAAGAATGTTTTCCTGCTCACATGGCTAAGAACCCTCAATTAACCCAAAGAATAACACATGGCCAGCAGAAAGGAGGGATCCAGCAAAATGGCAATGTTTACAGCTACAGGGGATGCCCAGTGTGCATGAGAGCTCTGTGAGCCCTGCTGGAGATGGAAGTCCCACATGGACAGCTGCAGCATCAAAGAATCCCGGTGACCTAGATTCAGCTATAGATTGGAGGCTGCTTTGGCCTGCCTTGCCACCACCACGCCAGCAGGCTGCTTGCAGTTTCACGGGCTGCCTGGCAAACAGCGCTGACCCATTTCACCATGACAACCTGGGCTGCTCTACTAAAGGCTGTGTGCGGGGAAACGCTCACTCTTGGCATTTTAAAGATTTCAAAATTAAGTTTACTCAGAGTTCTTGAAAAATACATTTAGAAGAACCGACTAAAGCTGACATCCTCTGACAGCAGTGGAAGAGTTGGAGAGGAGATATGTGTGAAAGTTGCTGTTGGCTTTTTCCATGTCCTAAACTATCAGCAAAACTATCCACTTTACGTTTTACTCAGCCAATAGCATTGCAATAAATATGTTTCTAACCAAAGGGAATTGATACAGAGAGGATAAGTAGGTGAAAAGGCTGAGGGATTAACTTCCACTGCCATATATATCCTGGTCTATTAAAATAGAATATATAGACTCAAATAATTTAAAATCTCCCGGTAAATAAATGAAAGTGTTTAAAGGGAGATTTATTACAACCTTGGTTCAACCTTGAACTGTATAGAATCAGGTTTCACTGGAGAACTATAATAGTATGCCCCTTGGGGGGAGAATGGCTCTGTGCGTTGGTGAAGGAATTCCATTTACTAAGTGCAATTTAGGAAAATCAGGGCCTGGTATGTGCACGTGATCACATTAAAATGCAGCCTCTGCTTTTTTGACAAAAACCATAGCACAGAATTAAAAGCATTTCTAGGTCTTTATATTGAACTCCATGCCCCATTCTCAGCACTGCTTTTCTTGTTGTTAAATTAGCTCAGGAGTTTAAATATTAGAAATTTCTGAGTAATTTTCTCTATTTCCTATCCAGGGGAAACAAATTCAAAACAGGTCACGTGACAGAATCTATTCTCAGTGACAGATCCCATCCTGGGGCCATGAAGGTCTCTTTTTGGGGATGATAAAATCAGACAGTCTTTACTTTTTTAAGAAAAGGAAGGAGATGAGCGGCCACAGCTTGACATCATGAGAATCAGTCCAATACAATTTATGGAAACACGGAAATAAAACTACAGCATATCTTTGTAAAATGCATGAGCCATTCATTCCCTTTGTCACAGAGATTTTAAGGACTCTCTTTTCCATTCTCTCTTACTCAGCATTTTCTTTCAGTGCCTGAAGAGGTTTCCTGTAAGGACCCAGCCTCCTTTCTGACAGATACTTCCTGTCTCAAAGTCTTCCAGGAGCAACCTCTGTCCTGTGTGAAAGAATCGGCTTCCTGTTGAGGAAGCAGCTAACTCTGTTTGCAGCCATGTGCCTGCCACTCTTCACCCCAAGGGCAGCTGTCAGTGAAGGACTTACTAGGTTAACTAAGCATCTAGTACATTGCTGCGAACTAGATCAGGAATTAGAAAACAAGTAGTGCCTCTGGACTCAATCATTCAACTCTCCAGGATAATTAAAGATGAAATTAATTATCCAGTACACCATCAAGATAGCAATAGTTTTTCATGGCCTGAAATGAAGTTATAAGTAGGTAACTGTACACTCTAGCTTACCCTATCTTCCTGTCATCCTGGTATAATTATAAACGGTGGCCACTTTTGTGTCCTCATTTGAATGATAAATGACATGGTCTTCCTAACAATAATATCTTCAGTGCTTGAAACATCTACCTTCAGCACCTTTCTATAATTTAATTTGCTGCATATGCCCATGGTTTTATCAGCAAGAGGGTTATCTTGAAGAGCCTGAGGTCACTATCTCTTGACAGAAATTCCACCACTTTTACAGGTATAGTTCATTATAGATTTAATTGATCACAAGAATGTATCCAGGAGTGACCACAGCTAAAACTGGGAATTAGGAAAGTTTCAGATCAGTGTCTCAGTCCCTCCATAATAATCTTCTCTACCCTACTCTCCACAGTTACATGCTTTCCTCTAAATTTGTCTTCTCCGACCCCCGTTGCTCTCACTAGTCCCTCCTGTTCCCTTTCCAAGGCCTTGAGCTCCCAGATTCTCCACTAGCACCAATATAATTTTAGAAGGTTATTTGAAATTTTAAAAGGAGCAAAGACTTCAAAGACAAAAGGAAAGCTTTTCTGTTGGAATTTCTGGCATTCACTCTTAAAATCACACCACTCAGGCAGCCTCTTCATTTACCCTTATACCTGTGTCATCAAAGTCAGTGAAGCCAACAGACACCAGCGATCAACAGGATTCCCCAGTGTAAATGATCTGAAACACAGGTAGAAAACACCCTGGTTTCAAATACTTTTTATTCCTTGAGTTGTGAAGCTGTGTTATATGTTTCTGAAAATGACAAGTATGAAAAGGCACAAATAGACATCCAGAGTGTGTCTATCATTTCATACTTGGAAGACAGGAAATATTTGAGACCTGTGTAATACTTGGCCTTTTGATATAAAAGAATAATGTATACAAGGCATATTTAACTAACTTAATTAAATTGGCATACAATTGGCAATCTACTTATATGATAGTTACTTTTTATTGTGTGAGGAATAAAGTCTTATAATATCAACAAATTCTGGTGCATGTTTCCCATAGACAAAATTTAAAAATATAAGAGGATATTTCATTAGATCATTCAAAATCCTTCTAATGGTTGTAATATTGTCTCCCTTCTACCCTTCCATCACTGATTTGTGAACTTTTATGGTTTGCCTTACCGGGTGTTTAAAGACTAGTGTAAACATTATCTTTGCAAATGCTTTCAGATGTCCAGCTCTGAATTTCTGCACAGCATTAATGGAATTCATTATCTAGACATGAACTGTTTTGTGGACTGAATCATCTTTGTATGGGTTCACTGTTGCTTTAACTATAAGGCATTTAATGATGCAAATAACCAGCCTATTTCTGAAATACTGGAGCATCATCCATCAGTGAAAAGATTCATTTGTCTTGACTTGCAAAAGCATGGTGTTAGGTTGAGGGTATTTAGTCCTAATGTAGATGAGATACATATGAACATTCAGTCCTAGTACAAAGTTATCATCTTCCACTTGAAATTTTTCATAAGAAATGGTTTATAGCATGTTTTGTTTATATTGTATGTTAATTATCTTACCGACAAAATGAATTTCCATTCTTTTTAAAAAACATCATGGTCCTACCTCTGTATCACTCATTCCCATGGCTCTGTTTTTATTCTTATTGATTTTATTAATTCATTTGCTCTGTGAACAATCAACACCATCTCCCTTCTGCAACAAGGCATTGTGCTAGGTACTGTGCCATGAAAGATATGAGCTCTAACTTCCAATGGGTTATAGTCTGGTGGGAGGGCTAAGACTCGCATATCATACTCCAGGCAGTGTTGACATGACATATCCGATACAGACCAGGTGCTCCAGAAATCTGAAATAAAAGGGGCTCTGACTGTAGGGGGAATAATGTTTAAAACTGAAGGATGGACTTCCTTTAGATAAAGATTGGAGGACAATGCTGAGCTAAGTAGCTACAGTAGAGTAACAACATGGAGACTAGAAGGGTACTCTCTGATCAGAAACTAGTCCAAAATAAGTTGCATTTAGAGTTCAGCCTTGAGGAAGAATATGGCTTGAGACTGGAAAAATAGTTGGAAGCCAGATTTTAAGGCTAAATGATTTGGTCTTAATTCCATAGGGAGTGAAGAGATTTTAAGTAGGAGGTTGGCAAAATTTTAAGTAGGTGCTTTAAGAAAATGATTAAGGGCAATCTGAGAAATGAATCACAGGAAGGAGGAAGGTCAGTTGGGAAGTTACTGCAGCACTCAAGGTATGGTGTAATAGGAGTTGGAATGGGGGTGATAGCAGTATGAATAAAAGGGAGAGAAGATACATAATGTGGGAGTGTTATTTCCCCAGATAATTGAGTTTGGGTTGGTTAGTGAAGCAATACAATTAGTTATGCTTCTGCCAAGCCTTTAAAAAATGTAGCAACTTATTTTACAGAAATTATGCTTGTGATTTACTTATGGATGTTATGAAATGGACTCAGTCAGTAATTTAAAAGGCATATATCAAGTGATAGATGATGATTATCATCACCTTACATCCAATATGCTTCCTTTTCCATCCCTTCACTCCCCACCTTTGGCAAGTGAGGGGGACCTTGTGGACATTACCCATCCAACCCTCATCTACCCTTTGAAAACCACTGAAGCATTCCTGTTTTGAAGATGGGAAACTGCAGTACAGAAGGCTTAAGTGTACAAGGTGACACAAAAGCAATTCCCATTACACCAATTTTCCTTAGCAAGAGACAGTTCAGGATAGCTTTCAATGACAGTTCCTTAACAGTGAAATAATTTGACTAAGATAAACTTTTGATGAAACAGGCAAATGGGGGGTAATTAAGGCTGAACATATGTAGAAGACTGGGGTTGGTCAACTAACAAGGAACTCTTTAATTGCTGAAGCTGGCATGGATAATTTAGGAAATTTTAGACAATGACAATGGATTTGTGGACCCTGAGAAAGAAGATACCTACTAAGAAGGGCTCTCCGTGGCTTCACGGGGCTCAAATTTAAAAAAACAGAGCCTAACAGCCATTTCTACACTGGGCCTCTCACACAAACGGCCCTTCAGGGAGAATCCTGCAGTAAGCTTCCTGCCTCCTGCACTGAACTGCCTGCCTGCACTGTGTCTGCCAGCTGAGGCAGCCCTTATAAAGGAGTTCCTGGAATAGTATTTCAACCAATAGGACTGAGGCTTTCCCCATCCAATCAGAGCTGCACACCTATATTCCCATCAGCATTTTCACAAACCTATCAGAGCAGCTCCATTTTGACCACCCAGGACAGTGCTTTTTGGACCAATCAAACTGTGAGGATTTGGAGTCCTCATTTGCATAAGGACAAACCAATCAGGGACCAGGAACAGGAACTTCTGTCTATATAAGTCAGCTCCTCTCTGGCTTGAAGAGCACACTTTTCCTTTCCAATGAAGACTGAAGGTTGTGTTTCCCCAGCTAGAAATGAAACACCAAAGACATCTCCACGAACCAAAGTGGAGACAAGCAGGCAGAGTGGAGCTAACTGGAGTGAAGCAGAGCATAGCTGTCTAGCGGGAGAGGGACTTGGCCCCAGGGCCGCTTCACTCCAGGGCCTCACAGCCCTGCTGTTTCATTTCCATGCTACTGTGTAATTGAGCTGTAACATTCCTGAGCTGTTCCACAGTTGTGCTTGTTCTCACAGCCGTGTTGTATCACAATTGAGCTGTTTGCACTGAATAAAGTTTCCTTCTTCACCACACCTCAAATTGGGGATTCCTGTTGGTGCTGAATGGGTGCCAACAACCATTAGTTGACAGATTGTTGTCTCAAATTATTTGGAATAATTTTGGTCTTCCTGTAAGAAAAGGCTTGCTAGTACTTTTAATACTTTGCTTTGTGTTGTATATGTCACAATTTACTTGCTGCCTGCATGGAATTGTCTATTTAAGAATAATCCCTGACCCATCACTGGGAAGAGAAAATCAAGAAATCAAATAGAGCACAAAGTTCAGCTGATACAGGTTTTAACATCACTGAATGTACAGATAACACTAGTAAGCAATGGTTTAACTGAAACGAATACTAAGAGTGTACATTGATTATACATTATTTGTGTATCTATTTGGGTATAGAGACCTTCTGACTTTGTGTGTATTTATGACGAGGAAGGAAGAGGGAGAGGAAAAAAAAGGGAGATTTGCCTAAAAGCAGAATTTTCTGAGTATTTATGCTTAAACCATTTTTCTCTTAAATTACTCAAAGACTTAGACTTCAAGAGTTTGAAATGGAAATCATCCTTTTAGGAATCTAGTTTATAGCTCATATTTTGTTTGTAAGGAATTACCCAATAAGGCTGCACTCTAATGTGCTATCATCTAGTCTTCTATAACAAACAATAGAATTACTGGACTTTGAAAGCTGACATGGGGGAAGTAGGAAAAAAAGGAAATGTTTATACCTCCTCATTTGGACATGGCTCCTTCAGAAATCCAATACTAAATATCTCCCTGCATCTGGAGGGGGGAAGAAAGAGACTATACAGGCATTCTGTACATAATGTTGAAATAAAACCCTCCATTGTCTACCAAGACAATGGAACTAGTCTATAATAATGTAGTACAAGTAGAGCATAAACTACACAAAACAGCAATGCAATCTTTGTTCCAGTGTAATCTTCCATATCAACTACTGACAGTCCCCAGAGGTAAGAGAAAAGGCCTTTCTCCTGTTTCCCATAACACGCCACCACTCCTCTCTCTCCTCTCACTATGTAGGGAGTAGTGTAATACAGTTCACCTTTGGGACGGCTAATCATGTTTGACAGCATAGGAACAGTCCTAAATCTTGGCCTAAGCCTCAAACTAAGCCCAAACTGTTTATGTGGATAAACGAAATGAATTAACTTGATTATCTGCAGGAAGTGTTTATTTTGGTGGGGAGAGAAGTAGAAATAGAAGTAAGATGTGGGATGCTCACAATCAAAGCACTACTTGAGAAGATATTTTAACTTCTCTCTAGAAGGATAGCATCTTTTTATGTGTTTTCAGTGAAGACACATGCATTACTGAAACCAAGTAAACTATCTGAGAACATCAAGGTGAAGGCAGAAGCACTCACTGAGCGCACCGAAGCTGACACAGCCGAGGGTTTGCTAACACGTTCATCACAACCCAACACTTTTCGAGGTGCTGGGTGGCTACTGCAGTGATGACCGAGACTGCATAGAGCTTATGTTCACAGTGGGCATTCTGCCCAAATACACAGACGAGCATTGGATAAATATCTCAACTCCTGGTATTTTTCTTGAGCCCAGCCAAATTTGAACCTCTAAAAATTGCTTGAGTTTGTCCATAATTAGTCTTGCTGAAACCTGTGACTTCAGGTTATATGCAAAAGTCAAAAATAATTACGTCACAAAACATGTCATGCCTTTTGCAACCATAAAATTAACCTTTCATTGAAGAGAAAATTCAATCTGTTAAAAAAATATTTTATGAATGAGAGAAATTAGTCTAAAGACAAAGACTATTAAGAATGGCAAAAACAATCAAAACAGGGCAATTGCACATTTTAAAAAAAATTAAAGGGTTTGGAAAGGAAAATGTTTATGCTATTATCTTTGATTTGCTGGAGAACAGATGAAAAAGGCTCACGAAGTTCATAGCCCCTTGACACCCTGCCCTCCTCATAATAGAAAAGGCTGGTTCCAAATCTTTCTGGTGCACCTTTGATTTTGGTACATGCCTCAGTGTCTGTAACATAGAGATGTTCAATAATATTTATAAAATACCTATAATTGGTGTAGGGGATATACCAGTGAACAAAACAAAGACCCTGATCTCACAAATCTTATAATCTACAGTGGAGATATACAATAGATAATATTAATATCGGAGGGAAACGTGTTAAAAAGGAAAAAAAAAGGGTAATGGAGAAATTTATGGAACTATAAAATTGCTGAGTAGCTTTCTTATATAGAGATATCAGGGAAGGCCTCAGCAAAAACTTGAATAATTTGAGGGAATATGCTAGGTAGATATCTGGGGATAATGACTCTAGACAGAATGCACAGCAAGTACAAAGTCCCTGTGGCAGGCATGTGTCTAGTGTTTTTACAACTATGAGGCCAATGTGCCTAAAACAGAGTAAGCCAGGGCAGAGTAAGAGGAGATGAGATCAGAGAAATAAAGAAGAGGTTGAACAGAGAGATCATGGGTGGGCCTTCTTTAAGAAGTTTGAATTTTATTCTGAATGAGATGGGTAATTTTTTCATAGTGGGAAATGAACTGCAAGGACACCCATATTTTGAAAGTGATCTTGAACAAAGAAAAAATAGGTTTACACCAAGAAAGGTTAGAGTAGATGTGTAAAAAAATGTTTGGATTTTAAGGCATTTAATCATTGGACAAGGTTATCAAAGAACAATAAATGTCATTCCCTAGAGATGCTTAGGAAAAACCATGTTTACCTGACATAAACTACCACTTAGAGAAAAAAGATCAATGTGCTTTCCCCCCAGCCATTTCAATTAATCCATAGTCAGTCTGATTAATCATGTAATCAAACTGATTTAGTAATTAAGACACCAGGAAAACTGAAATAGAATCAGATCTCGGTCTATTGTTTTTCATCAGTAGGTACTTCCCAGGGGAAATACTCAGTTGTTTCTAGGACAGTAGTTTTGCTATATTTGTCTCATGAACAGCTTCAGTAGAGTTTCAGTTATTTATTCTAGAAAAAAAATTTTTTTTAGACAATAGCACAGGGGCTGACTAGGACGTAAGGCAACTTGGGACAATGACTGATTTAATATTCTTTCAAACTGATATTTAAAAAATACTAGCCCAATACTCATCTTAGTGGGAATGCAGAGAAATAAATTGTATTTTATTAAATATTATGTACAAACCAGGTTTTTATCAATATCTTTAAGCACCAAATAAGAACACTCTGCTGAAAAATTTGGCAAAGATTTTCTGATTCTTCTGTTTTTTTATTTTTGTTATGTTGTTGTTGCTTTTTGTGGTGGTTGTTTTTTACTGCTTTCTTCTGTTCTTTTTCAAAGTGTTAATTTGTTGATATCATAGTAAAGTGTTTAAAATGTAGATAATAAAAATAAAGCATTTCTATAATGAGGACTGTGCTGAACACTTTTCATTGTCAGAATTCAACATTCTGGGAGCATGGCTTTCAGTTGATGGCCATCATGCCATTTTTCAAAGATATTCAACTGTAAGTAGTTTGTCTTAGAATCAGTTGTTTTCTTTCTCTCTCTCTCTAGGGCACTGGGAATGGGATGAATGCACATTGATTCCTGCGATAATAGATTAGTGACAATTAATTGCCTAGTTGACTGATACCACCCTTAATGTGGCCGTGTGGGCACATGAACATATTGTAAACAATAATGTTACAAAGGACTCGCCCAAAGGCCCTGAAAGGAGTGCCAGGCCAGCTGAGACTTCGGGCTGGGCGGCCAGGGTGAAGACGTGTGGGAGTTGTGCCTCAGACTCCAAGTCTACGCTTGTCCCAGTCATCACTGAGACTACGTGTAGTTGTCTTCCCGTTCCTGTGATTCATTGCTTGAGAGGCTTATCTTATCCTTTGCAGAGTGCAGTGTCCACAGAAGTGAGGGATTAATACTTGTTTGTTGGTTTGGTTTCTGTTTGTTTTAAATATTGATGATGGATGTTGTAGTTGCTTTTAGAAACTAGATTAAGGAGTTAGATGATATTAGCTTATGCCAACCAAGGCTTTAGAAAAACAACAAGTCTGCAGTGTCTGGAATGGTCACCCTTTTCCCTGGACCCAGGCTGAAGAGCCACAAGGTCCTGCCCACTCTTCTCTTCCCCTCCCACCTCAGGCTCATCTGCCAGCACGCTCTGTAAACTTAAGTCTGTTGAGGGTAGGGCCATTAGCATGCATTTCTGTTAATAACACACCAAAATTCTACATTTGCAAAGTGTGAGGTCAGTCCTAGAAAGGGACAGTAAACGTGCCTCTAGCCCACCTCCAGGAATCGCTGAGAGATCCCTAAGCTAAATGAGACAAAGAACAGATGAAAATTCGTCATTGCTATGAAAGAGATCTGGGATGCTTGTGTATTTTAAGGGATCCATTGCCAGTTCTAGGCAGTCTATTCTATCTGTCTAGCTACTCCACATACATGCTTCCCTACCTCCCTTTCTATGGACCTGCCATTGCACACTCAGTACACACATTCAGCATTGAATGCAATTTGTATTACTCATGCATCTTATCCTAGGTGTCTGAGAAGTTCTGAATGTGATCAGGCATGTTGTCAGTAACTGTAGCAAGTAAGACTTAAAAAAAACCCACCAGTGCAAGGGTCAGTGATAATTGGGCCTACAGAGAATAACAGGTATTCTGTGGCAGCAGAGAGAATATTCGATTTGCAGAAAAGAATTTGGAAAGGGGATGGAGAGAGGACAGTGCGCATCTCCAGCTGAGACACACTGCAGAGAGGAGAGTCCACACAGTGATTGAAAGTAGAGGTGCTGGGGTCACACTTGGGACTTGGGTGTGGAAAGTGCCCCTTTCCTAGTCTGCCTTCAGGGCAGCCTTGAGCTGGTGAGTGCGGTCGTCTCAGAGCACCCTCTGCCACCGTCTAGCTGTTCAGCCTCAAAGGGAAGTAAGGGAGCTCCCTAGGACTGCCTTTAATGTCTTTTCAAGGTCATGGCCTTCCACTGCTTTTGCCCATCACAACTTCAGGAAGAGCCATATCTTCTATGCTTTCCCCAGAAACTATTTCCCCAACTCAGTTTCTTACCACATTGTGCGGCAGACATGGAGGGTGGGATGGATGGCAGGAAGGAGAGAGAGAGGAGCCCCTGAGACTGGTTTCTGAAATCATTTTCCTTGACAGCTTTACCCTGGCAATAATATTCACAGTGGGAGCATCTAAGCTACTGCTTTGGAGAGTAGAAGGCTGCATCGTAGCTCCAAGCAGAATCCCCCTAGATGCTCCTGTGGAGCTCCCAAGCTTTGTAATGAGGCAGGTGGGACTGGCATCTCTGAAAAGCACATTTCCTGTTAATAAAAGCTTCCTTACCCTGAGTGCCTATCAGGAGTTATTTAACTTATTCTGCCTGATATTTTTATGAAGTAGATATTATTGTCTTCATTTTGCATGTTAGGAAACTGGGATGTAGAGGCTTGAAGAACTCATCCAAGGTCACACAGCTAGGAAGTGAAAGAACCAGCATTCAAACCAAGAGTTCTTTGTGTTCACAGTTCATGTCCTTTCCACTACAAGAACTGCCTCCTTCTTCAGACATCTCTGGGGGAAATGGTAGAATAATTCAATAATCCAGTGATTCCAAGCTTCGAGGCAAGAAAGTAGTATTTCCACAGTGTGCAATGTGGATGTTATGGCCAAAGGGTATTGATAAATTCCTTCCCTGCCCCCTCCCTGCCCTAAAGAAGTTCTAAGCTTGTCCATCCCGCCCCAGCTCCTCCAGTGGCATTGGGAGGAAGTGATGTTGGTGACCTTCCTGTAGTGATATGTACACAGTAAATGCCGAACCTGAGGGAGTCTGGCTGAAGAGTACCTCCTCTGCCACTGAGCACCTTACTGGTTACATAATTGCGAAACACAGACGCGTCCCCACATCTCACAGCACCAGGGGGAGAGGACCCTACCTGAATCTGGAATCCCACCTTCCTGAGGGAGGCGCCTGGGGAGCCAGTTAGGCCAGCACATTGTCAGTGCCACAGCCAGGACTGCACAGTGGGGAGAACAGCCATCCTTCCCTAAGCAGATGAAACCTGAGCCTCCTATTTCAGGATACTAATCACCAAGTAAACAGGCCCTTTTATGCCAACATTTGTGTGAGGGTGACTTCCCACACCAGCCTCCTTCCTGCCTGCCTGTTCTCACTGAAACACCAGCAACATCTAGGGGCCACCTAACCCTGGAGGGGCCCCGGCTGCGCTCCAGCCTGTGCCATGTTCCACAGAGGCTTAGGCTCAGGGGATTTTATTTCCTCTCAGGGCCAACCCACCCCCTTGATGTGCAGTATCCACGAGCTGCCTTGGCAGCTGCGAAGGCCCTTTCAGTGGTCTCCATAGCATTTGCCTGGACTCCAGGGTTTCCCTGTGGGTGCCCAGTTAATTCACTGGGAGAACTGACTTCCTGAGAATACTCTTGGTTTGCTCTGTGTTTCTTCCTTGCCTGAGATGAGCCAGTTCATGAAACAGTTCACATACAACGACGCCAGATTTATAAAGTGTGAGTTGAATTCTGCCCTTGGCCTTTTCTGCTCAACTCCCACCACTTCCCTACTGTAGCTTCTTTTAAAGCATAGCCACATTTCCCTTCTAAAGCTCTAGTAAGTCCTGCCAGATTGACAAATGGGGGGAATGATGATTTCTTATGCATTTTCATATAAAGGCTATAAACATCCCTGTTCTCCGAGATCCCCCTTACAGTGTTCCTATGGGACCAGAGTAGTTATGCTCCAGGTTTTATAAGAGGAAAAGCAAAGACCACTCCTTTTCTTTCCTAGTGCCAACAACCCCAAACAAGACAAAAAAAACACACACAAAATAAAGTGACTTGAAAATGAAGTCACAGGCACAGAGGCCTCGCTCTTTCAGCTCAACACTCTGATTTTCTTGACTACACTTCCCTCAGACCCTCCCTCAAATCTCACAGGCACAGACTCATTACCCCACCAGGATCTGGCTGGGGAGGCTGAAGGGACAATGAGAACAGAGAAGAATCTGGTTAGATTGCCAGAGTTAACAGCCGCTTATGTGCAATAAAACCAGACAGAATTTTTTGATGGGCTACATTCTCATTGCATTTAAACAGCCTTGGAAAGCTTCCATGGCTTCTGATGTCAAATAAGAAAACATCCTGGAGGTAAACAGGACAGAGATGTGTCCTTTGGGCTTATCTCTAACATTTGTGGGGCCCAAGTGTGCCAATGGAGTCCCATATGCCATATGCTTAAATACTTAAAAGTTATATTAAAACTTGAAAATTCTTAAATAAAACATAAAATATGTTCTACCTTCCATGACAAACATAATTTTGTTAATAATTTAGAGGTTGGGTTCAAATTTAGAGTCCTCTGACTCCTTGGAGTTACATCTGGACCATGATGACCAGGGAGAGTTGGCCCCTCACAGCCGAGCCCACTGTCATTGGTCCTAGGTCCACCTCCTCTTCACACCCTGGCTTCATCTTGCAATGTAAGTGGCCTGTCAAACTCATGTAGGACACTCTATCCCACCTGTCCAAGTTCCATTGACACGTCAATCAACAGCTCCACCCTGCCACTGGACCACTCCTTAACCTAGAGGTGTGCCCAGTTTGCGCTCTGGTGGATAGACCTAGCAATGAGCACTCACACAGATTGGCTGATTTAAAATTCTGGCTGATTGAAAACTTTTAGTTCCAGGGTCCTGAGAACTCAAAGCATGGTTGAGGGTGTGCGTGTGTGGAGATATCACATTGTCCCCACGGACTCCTCTTCACTTGAAGAGAGGCACTGTTGAAAGCAAACCAGGCTGGGCCTTATAAGATGAAGGCCACAGAGCAGTGGGCCCTTTTGCTTGGGTTTATGGATAGTACATATAAAGTATGTCCTTTATAAGAGAATGTTTCACTTAGGAAGTGGACACTTGCTACTGTGTCTGCAGACAGAGGTACAACAGGGCAAGGTACTCCTTGCTTCATATGCTAAGTGAGAACAGATGTCTAGCTGTCATGGTTCTCAATTCAATAGTGACATCACTTGGGAAAGATTCCTCATGACTTCACTCTTAGGGATTCTGATTTAATTGGTTTAGGGTGAGGTCCAGGCACAAGTATTTTTAAAAAGCTCCCCAGGTGATTCTAAGTGCAGCCGAGACTGAGAACCAGTGAGTCCATCCTAATGATTTTGCTTCTCAGACCCCAGGGCATTAGCCTTGTGCCTACACCCAAAACCCCAGAGCCACTGTGGCCCAGGAGATATTCATCTCCAGAATAGTGAGGACCCTGTGCTGTAGCAAACAACAGCTCTGTGCCTGGAGCAGTGATTAAGCTTGGTTTACATAGGTTCTGCCAGTGGTAGGCAGAACTCTCAACTGGCATCTCTATTGTGCTCCATGGGGGTTGAAAGTCAAAATATATAAAATTAAATAACTACTACAGCAATCAGTCAAAACAGACTCCAAGTGTAGAATACTAGTTGGCCTTATCATTGCCTACAGGGTAACCTAGTTACTCCTCCCTGAAATCCCTTAGGGCTGACATTACTGTGTACTTGTACCATGCAAGTATATGATACTTCAAAATCACAAGAATACAAGACAGAACCAGATTTTTCATGGCTATCTAGTCACGTTTCTGGGAAAGTTTGTATTTAAGTCATCCCAGAGACAAAACTCCCCCACTTGGAATATAATTTCTTTCTCTGCTCAGCAGGGGGACCTTCTATTCAAAGCCCACCCAGGTCAAGGCCTGTCTTTGTGGCAAAGTTATTCAAACCAAGTTCCCCAGATTCAGGTTCTGGGGAATGGAATTTAGGATAATTTGGGGATTTACCTTTCTGATAAAGAATACAAAATTAGCTACAAAAGTGAATATTTATTCAGAATGAGAAAATAATAAACTACTGGAGCCTTTGAGATTCTGGTCTCTTTCCTTTCAGATCTCTTTAGGCAATTTTCCAAACCTGCTTGCATAGAATGCTTCCTGCTGGCAGTCTGTTTTCCCCAGGACACCTTGACAACTGCAAAGCCCAGGGGATCCCGAACTCTCTGGGCCTGGTACATCTGCCTCTGCTCTTCTGCAGATATGTATGGGTACTATTTATTTGCTTTATTTATGTACTTCATCATTCTGAAAGGATTTGAAGTAGAGAATCTTGCTTTTTACACTCTGACAATGTAGCACTTTGCTTTCCTATACACTGTTCCTTTTCCTCACCTCCACTGTTTCTCACCTCCCAACTGCAATTGTGACCTGGCAAAAGCCTACTTATTCCATAGTACTCTTCTGGATCCTTCTAGACCAATGATTCTCAACTGGGAACAATTTCCACGCCCCCCTCCCGGTGATTTGTTAATATCTGGAGACTCTTTTGATCATTACAACTGGGGTGAGAGTGGGAGTGGGATGGGACACAGGGGGTGGTGTTACAAGCATCTAGTGGGCACAGAGAAAGAATACTGTTAACTACCCTATGATGCACAGGAAAACCTCTCACAACTATCAAAGAGTTACTTGAACCCAAATATTATTGGGGCTGAAGTTGAGAAACACTATTCTTGTTGCAGTTGAGTTCCCTTCTTCTGTGCTTCCAGAAACCTATGCAAAATCCTGCATTTCCATTCAATACATTCATTATCATCTGCACATGTGCTTTTTTCCCCCCTGGATGATGGTGAGTCCTGCTAAGGACACTTTTGTGTTTTAGTCACCTTTATATTCCTGGAACCTGTCATTGCTTGGCACACAGTAAATGATTCTGGAAAGGATAGACTGCTTCTACTTGTATCTGAATTGTAGAGTTTAGCAAGTTTACCATATAGTGTCGTGTTTAAAAATATTTCCCATGTGTAAATCTTGTCTCTTCAGTAAGATAGTAAGCTTCTTGGGGTAGGAGGGTGGGGAGAGATCATGTCTTAATACTTTTCCTATATTTCCTCACGTTCTTTTGCTGTGCTAAGCTGCCCAATAATTATTTCTGGATTGGCTATCTACCAATTCTTGCAAATCTCTGTAGAGGCTACAGTGATGGATTGATCAGAATAGGGTAGGTAAAATAAGGAAAGATTCCTCATGGAAATGTATTCAAAACAGACTTTTGAAGAAGGAAAGAGAAGTATTTGATTCCAAAGGAAGGATTCCATATGGGGGATGCAAAATTAGAGATAAGTGTTTAATGATGCTTTTTAAATTATTAAGAGAAATGTGAATTTATAACGAATCTCTTTAGTGAACTGTAATCCACTGAGTATAGGAACGTCTTTAGGTTGGTTGAAAGAGCTATTTTTGGTAAGACTTTCAAAACCAATATAGTAATTTTAAAAGTAATTAGAATATAGTGATGGCTGTTTATCATTGGGAATTCTTCCAAATGTTTCAATATATACAGCAAAAACACAAAACACACACACACACAAAAAACGAATGGACAAGTGACTGAGGTGAATCAAAATTGCAGAAACTCCTTAAGGCTTTGACAATTCTCCAAATAATGATGCTACAGAGAAAAGTGGCTCTTCCTGTCTGCACAGGCCTTTTTATGTGCAGCAGAATGGCTTACGTATGGGCTCACACATGAGATGTTTTAGATTTTCACGTCCATGGTTTCTATTTGTTTCTGTTTGTGTGATGACTGGGAGGGTGATGAGCTGCTATAAAGTGGAAAATGAGCTCCCCTTACATAGCATCTTTCTCCCAGATGCCTAATAGGTGAAAACCACAATAACATGGAGGCTGCAAAGAAATCCTGATAGTTTTAAAAATCACATGAGCTCTTAAACATCTGTTTCAAGTCCTGTGGCATGGTAACAAGCAGGCAGGAGACAAGCATGGCGTTTTACAGATTCCTTCTGCCAATCCTAGTTAAGCCAAATCCTGCATCTCCTCTGCTGCTTCGCGGGGGTTGTAGGATATCGCAGCCCAGCAATGTCAGAGGCTGTAGGGGAGGAAGCATCCAAAGCTCAAGGCTTCCTTTACTTAGACACAAGCTAACTCACTGCCTTATTACTTTCTTATTGATTGTTCTGGTGGGCAAGAACCAATTTTATTTCTCAGTTTACCCTCCAGGCTGTGTGTTGAGTAATTATTGTATGTTACTTCTATCATTTGATAGCCTAGATGCCTCTAATTCTTTCTCTCCCAGTGCACATAGCACAGTGTGAATCATGTGGTAGGAACTAAGTAAATATGTCTTGGTTGATGTTTATTTTTTTTAAAGTGCTTTATTCAATAAAATTGGGCCTCCACTATGTCTTCCTTCACTAGTCCATTCTAACTTGTATAGGACTTCACATTGCATAGTCCTAGGTAAATTTTTACTGGAGGACATTTTAATATTATTTACTTACATGGTAATGAGTATACCTCTACTACCTTCATTAGTTTAGATAATTAAAGAAGCTGGTTATTAGAAAGCCTAATTTAAATTGAGTTATACAGGGTGGGGCAAAAGTAGGTTTACAGTTGTGAGTATGCAAAACAGAGTTTATTAATTATTGTATTATTTTCCATATGAACAACTGTAAAGGTACTTTTACCCCACCCTGTATTTCATTTCAACCAGGGAGAAGTAAAGGCCTGTATGGATTTTAGTGAGCTATTGATTTTATCCATTCCAGGGAAGCTTTCTCACCTCTCCTATTGTATAACTGTTATTGCACCCCTAACACGGGAGCAGGCAGGAACAAGACTGGACAAATAAGACCCTGGCTATAGAGATACAGTTAAAATGTGGGCATATGAACCAAGTAGAGCCTGTCAGAATCTTTCCCTGGCTTTGTTACATTGGAACCAAGGGAAATGAGTGAGCTCCTCTGTTGGGGTTACTGAAAAGAGTGAATGTGACTGTGGAACTTCCTTCAGCCATGTTCTTCAGCTGCTCATAGGGAGTCTTCATATAATAGAGCACAAGGCAGCCCTTTCAAGGAAAGTAAGCCCAAGGGATGAAGGGAGGGAGAAGAAGGAGAGAAAGGGTCAGACAAATATTGGATGTTTATTGACCCCCAGATTTAGTCATGCTTAAAGTCATGCTTAAAGTGTCTCTCTTGGATTTTCTAGTAACAAGAGTCTATAGCAATCTTCCCCCTTTTTTCCCCTTACTTACTTGTTTGAATTGATTGTTTGCCACTGACACCAAAGGAATCCTGTTTAAAATTATCTGTGGAACAAATATCCAGATGGGTTATCCAAACCAACTTGGTCACTTTTGGACAGAGCATATTTTACCAGGATTTCTTTCCCTAAAAGAACTTTCCCAATTGAGTAAAAAAGTTCTCAAATTGAATAGGTGGTCAACTTTTGTTCCCAGGATTATTATGAATATTAAATATACCAATCATATAACGTTCTTACCATTTAGCACCTGGCTCTAATTGTTTAACTATCATTATCATCTTCTTCATTCTAGGTGTTCACTGAAAGTTACTGAACCGAGAAATTTCCTGGAAGCCTGTGGTAAGTCTATATGCTATGCAAGAATATTTTGCAGGTGGTATTTGGGGTTGAGTCTATATGACTGTAGTATAGGGAACATAATGTGCTTCAAGGACTTTTTGTTTTTTTTGTTATAAGAAGGCTCCTCTCTATCTGCTAGTGTTCTCAGAGTCTTTCCAAGTCAGTTACATAAGTGTATCTGGGGGGAGCTGGCAAGAATTTATTTTAACACAGGAAAACAATATATCACTTTGACTACATACACAAAGGGAGACAAGAGGTAACTTACTGATATGGCTTCAGACAACTCCCAAAAGCGAACACAATCCTACCCTTTTTTGTGAGCTGTGGTCCAGATAACCAATAAGATCAGTGTAAAAAATAAAATAAAATTTTATGTCAAGTCTGGACTAAAGCAAAAATTTTAAAGAAATTTTAAAGAAAACATGAGAATTGGTCATTCACATTAATCCTAAATTAAGCAAAAGCTGTTGGCATAGCACGTTGAGAAGCATGCATGTCTGTCCTCTGGCTCAGGAGGTAATTAAACTAAATTCTGGTGAATAAATTAGTTGTAACAGAATAGGAGACTATGTTGCCATAATCTGGAGAAAGCGTCAGTAAAAAAGGCAGAAATTGAAAAAATTCTAAATCTAAAATTCAATATTGTTTTTGCCCCAGAGAATGCAAGTTAAAAACATCTTTGTTTTTCATCCACAATTTTACTCCTGTTCTCACACCCCACCCTCCTTTACATGAATATTAAGGACTAAGGCTTTAGCAACAGGCTTTGGCTGTGGGGGAGGTAGGGGTAAAGGGAAAAGTGTTGTGTATGGCTTTTCATATGTTAATAAGTCGATACCATGACAACCATTGAAAAAGAAGGGCTAGAAACAAAAGCTGCAGCCAGAGAGGACCAGGGCTCTTTCACGGGGGCTGTAAGAATAACAGCCCCGCTCCCCCCTCTGAAAGGTATCAGATGGCTGTTTGTCAAAGGGCTTTGTTTTAATAGTGCAGTCAGTATGGATACAGAGTTTTATGAGTCCAAATTTCAACCTCTGTGATGCTTCCCCTTTAAAAGCTTGGGAGTAAGAACCCGAAACCAAGAGGCTGTGTCATTGCTTCCAGTACTATCAGTTCCTATGATCC
Organism: Miniopterus schreibersii; assembly: GCF_964146895.1. NCBI lineage: Eukaryota > Metazoa > Chordata > Mammalia > Chiroptera > Miniopteridae > Miniopterus > Miniopterus schreibersii. Next base: position 57,913,969 of record NC_138107.1, on the reverse strand, counting down.
TGCACTTCAGTTTAAGCAAAAAGGTCAAGGGCCTTTATCTTTGAGTTTAAGAAGGCAGTTAAGGCTGGTCTATTTGGGGGACGGCGGTGGAGAAGTCTTGCTCTTCGCTCCAGGCAGCCTTTGAACATGGGGCAGAATGTTATCCTCAGTGACATGTTGAAACTGTACAGGGAACACACAGGAGCAGGCCCTAGGACCCTGATGGCATTCCTGGGCTTTCTTGACCAATGAAAAGAAATCTCCGCTGGCTGTTTATCCTTCCAGAGACATGAAGTGACATTCTCATGCCAGATTTCCTAATGTCCAGTTTAGCTAAGTTTTTACTTTAATTTCAGTCGTCCCACATCTCAATTAGCTGGCGTATCAAGCCAGCACAATGCAATCCTTCTAGCTGGTTCTGAAACGCAGTAAAGTATTGCATTCAGTAATAATGCTGACTTTACTAATTTTTCTTTCTAGTCTTGTTTTTCTTCTCATATTTATTACCCAGTCTTTGATTGAATTATATTAAATTCCTCTTATTTGTCCCCTTTAAGTAGTTGCCAAAAACTTTGCCACGAGTAGCTTGTGATACAGTGTTTTCTCTGTTTGGGTGGACACAAGAGCTTTCATCACAATGGAATGCTTATGGAATTACATATTTCAAAGGACACTAACACAAAAATACAACTTCATTCAGAGTTAGGTCACAATGATGAATAGTAATGCCAAAATGATTACTAAAAGAATTTGTAATTTGCTTTTAAACTATTGGCTTTGGTCTTCACTGTCATTCATGTTTTTTTCCCATAAACTTCATGAACTTATATGAATCTCACTTTCATGTTATGAGTGACTATAGTAGTGTTGTTTGATGAAAAGAAAAGAGATATTGTAGCTGTGGTGAATCAGAATTTGAAATCTGACAATAATGTTACCAAGAGTATATAAAAAATATTCTAGTTTCCTTAAAATAATCTTATTTCAAAATGCATATTTTATTCAATATTTACAGTGTGACATTTATCATTGTCCAAGATTTTGGTAAAAATCATTGAACCATTGATTCATTCAACAATCTCAATAAGTGCTTATTGTGGACCAGAACTAGACTAAATTCTATAAATACAAAGGTGATAATATGATCACTTTCCTTGAAAAATTCAGTTTAGTGAAATGAATAATTAAATCAATAGATAATTATTGCTTTTGTCATTTTTATGTCTCATCTCTTCTGAAATTAAGACTGGATGTGGTTTAAGTAGATACACATAATAAAAGATAAAAATAAAATGAATGAGGATGGTTAGGTGAAATAGAATCAAGATAGAAAAAGAAAATAAGATGAAAATATGGGTAGGTGAGCTTTAGATAAAGACTGTAAAATTCTGTATTATTGCCAGAAGTATCCCACAAATTTAACCTTGAATTTTTTAGTAGCCAGTTCAAAGAGTATTGTTTACAAAATTCATGATGTTCGTAAGAGCAGAGCCAAGTGAAACTACTGATCAGCCAAGCTTTTACTTGTATTGAGATGCAAGAGAAATTTCTCTTATGGATCTGCATGAATGGTAAGTGGTGCCATGTCACGGTGCATTCTCAGCAACATTTCTAAAATAAGTGCAATATCAGGTCTCATAGATATTTTGTATGCTATTCTTCAGTGCAAAACAGGACAGACTAAACTCAAAGTTCTTAAAATGGCCACAAATCTCTAAGGAAAGGAAAGTAGCCATAGTTGGCTTGACCACAAATAGCTGCACTCTGTACCATATAGCCTACCTTCCAATGAACACACACACACACACACACACACACACACACACACACACAGACACACACACACACACACACACACACACACACGCAGTAACCCAGACCTCCCAATTACAAACATTATGGGCACAACTAATTGGCCTGGGGATGGGAGGGGCACCTGACTCCAGAGTAACTAATGTTTACAGACTGGCTAGAGGCCTACAAGGCCATCTGACAAAAACAGCTTTGCTCAGAAAGGATGATCGAAGTTGGGAAGACATAATTGGATGTTTTCTTTTGGAGTGTTTGAAGATAAGAGATACACAGGAGGCGGCAACTATTTGGAAGTGTGAGCAGGAACTAAAGGGCACAGAGAGAAAAGTTAGGTTATAAAGGCCAAGAGGCAGCTGAGACAATAAATAGGCACAAAGCAAAAAAGACACACAGAGTGAAGGATGAGGTGATGGTTTCTTCAGTCAGAAACGGTGTCGTCACGAAGCTCCTGCTGCTGAGCTGGGGTTTGAGAGCTGATCACTGGAACTGCTGTGGTTTCTGAGTGCCAGAGCAGGTTTCCCTGGAGCTTGACTCTGCTATGACTCTGCTTTTCCTGCAAGACGTGGGTTTGTGATTATTACTGGAGCTAACCTGAGAGAATTGCTGATTTTTGTCATTGTTTGAAGAAGCCAAGTAAGTGGCTGATGGCACAACCTAAAGGACAACTCAGTATGAGAAATCCTGCAAGGGGGTAAATAGTGTAGTGTAAATATGTAGCTTCTCAAGGTATGGCTTGATCCAAGAAAAAGATATGTAAATATGTTACATATATATGTATATTTGCAAAGGTGGGATTTCATGTCCTCCAGGAAATCTTCTGTAAAAGATATTACTGCAATTTGTAAATAAGTTCTTCATGAGAATGAAATGGCAGAATATCTGGGGCTACACTCTGGAAAGAAAATGGAGTGTAGATGTCTCCTGTAGTTGATCAGGGGTCAACCGTATGTTTTGCCTATCAACTGCCTGGAGGGTAGAGTCAATGTCTTTTTGTAGAAATTTTAAAAATGTGGGTACTCTTCCTCTGTCTATAGGTGAACTGGTCCACAGTTGGTGGACTAGGGCAACATTTGCTAACAAAACAAAACAAAACAAAAACTCCCACTTCTAATCTCAAACATGCAGAGAAATATAAGTCTGGAAACCCAAGGTTCCATGCCATAAAGCAGAGTTACAATGATGTTTATCTATAAACATTTTAATGTATGATGAGCAATGGTTGTCCCCATGGCCACAAACTTTTCATTATATCCTTATAGAACCCTTTGCCTGGTATGGCATTATTAGAAAGAACCAACTGGGTTTGTAGAATTCAGCTGCCCAAAACAATGGTTTTAGTAGTAATATAAATATCAGAGTTCATTACATATTGGAGTCTCTCCCAGTCATCACAGTGATCAACATGGGAGAGGCATGAGAGGGTACTGGGAAGGCATGTAAAGGGAACAAACAACTCATCAGAACTAGAGGGGATTGGTGCATAACATGAACCATGACAAACATGGGCCTCGTAGAGAACCCATAAGGCTCTGGGCCCCTGATAGTAGAGGCCATCCTCCCATTCATACCTCCCAACTTAAAGCCTGGCCTATAGCAGGCTTTCCATTCCTCCCTTTCACTACGTAGGTGGGAATAATTGGAATGCTGGTGTAATCTTATGTAGAGGTGGTCAAGGCAGATGAGGGGCTGATGTAGAGCTGGTATTAAAAAAGCAGCACATTTGTGATGAAAAAGGTGTCTGGACCACAATCATGGACAACACTGACTGCTTTAGCAACACTGACTGCTTCAGGTTGACATATCAACAAGTAATTCTTAACCAAGATGGACATCAAATCACATATGGAAAATTTTCAATTTCAGAACTGCTTTGGGTTCTTACCTCCATGTTAGTTAGAACTTATTTTGTATGTTCTCATGCTTAATTTAACTCTTTAGACAACGATATTTAGTACATTTCACATGAAGTATTAGGCTTTTATTAAACTCTTAATTCAAAAAACTCTTCCACTATTAGGCTTATTTTATTACATGATGATGTTATTTATTTGTGTCTAGCACAAAAAGGTAACAACAATAACAACCACCAGTTAGATTTTTTTTGATTTTATGAAGTATAAGGATTGTTAAATATAACTTTATTTTCCTTTCTTATTTTTTCCTCTTAATTTCCCCTTGATCTGCTGAGTCAAACTAACTGACTTTCAAAAGTAATTAAGACTTCTAAGACTAGCAAGATATTGAGGGACAGAATTTAACAAGAAAGTTTCCAAACGTTTTTGATATTATTAATTTAGAGATTTCCTATTTCTTAAAAGCTGTTACACTAAAAAAAGAAAACCACTAAAAGGTGCTACTTTTCAGTTCCCAGTTAGAAGTTTTTCTCATCTGTGTCTCTATAATGGGTATCAGAAGAACAATCTAGTTCTTTACATCCTAAATGTTTGCTGTTGGGCAAATGTCTTCTCTAATCTTGACTGTCTCTGTCTGCAAAGTAGATGGAATAGTATCTGCCATACAGAGGATTTTTTAAAAGAGAGAATGAAATGAAATGAAATGAAATGAAATGAAATGAAATAATGAAATGAAATGAAATGAAATAAACTCTACTAGTACATAGCCATCCATAGTTCTTGACCTAGTAGGTGCTTAATAATTATTTTTCTTTGCCAAACTTTGGAAAGTTGAGTAAAGACAAAACATTGTGAATACTAACTAGGATTCAGCTAAGTCATTCTTTTAGCAGGATACTGTAAGTGAATTTGGTTTTGGTCATGGTGGAATGATCTCCTTTTGAGATAACTTCTCCAGCCTAACAAGTTTCATGGTTTGAATAAAATGTGGAACCGCGGATTTAAAATTCCAACTATATTTTTTCCTTTAACTTTGAATTGTCTCTGTAAATGGAAAGTGGAGGGAAAAATTAAGACAGCTGTCTGAATAATTCTAGCCAAACCAAAAAGAGGCTATAATTGCATGGATATTATGAGTGAAAGTGCCCCTTAGCCTAAATTATCTAGTTAATTGCCACAATTCATGTTCTACTTTGTATACAAATACATAACCTTATTATTGGAGAAATGTGAGGAATAGTATTCTGGCCAAATCTTAATTTCAGATTATTCTTTCATGAGCTTCCCTGATTCATTGGTTTAATAACCTCATATAGTTACCTATTCCTGGTCTTTCATTTGCTGTACCCTGGTGAAGAAGGAGGTGATGGTCAGTATTTTAAGCTGAGTTTCAAAACAAAAGATGGCTGGTGCTTTAAAAATATTTTCTTAAAGGGGTCTAAACTGGTTACATTTCCCTGAGAAGCTAATAGTACTCAAGGTGCTGGAAGGACTTTGAGATCTCGATCTCTGTGTTTCATGAATTTCAACATAGTACTCTAAATATTTTTCAAAAGCTATAATATATATTAAGTATTCCGATAAATAGAAGTCTATGTAAAGTCTCTATGTAAATGTTTCCAAGTGAAAACATTTAAGATTATCTATATAACAGCTAAAACTTCTGAATTAAAATGAAAGATATTATAAAATATTTGGATATTGTATCTACAAAATATTAAATGTGAGGTATTTTTAAATATTCAGTACTTTGGAACTATTATAGTTAAAGCACCCAAATGTTAGACTCAAACGTCAATAAATGTGTTTTGTAGATGTCTGCCAAAAATAAGGGTATTTCAAGACAGCAAACTCTGTGGAAGATTCTAATTAGTTATGTAATAAAGTTTTATAAGATGTGGTTGCCTAACACAGGAAAGCAGTTCAAAATACAGAGAAATTGTTTGGTTTATTAGAACAAGCTTTATACTATGACTTACAAAACCTGGAATTCTCCACTAGTGAATTGTGGGACTTTAAAAAACACATTTCCCTTATGCCTCAGGACCGTTGCTTATGGTGTGGTAGTTATGAAAGTAGGACTCTGGAATCAGAGAGGAGCCAAACTGCCTGGTTTGAAACCCAGCTCTTCATCTTACTAGTTGTTTGACCTTCAGAAACTTACCTAAACACTTTGTACCTCAGTTTCTTCATCTATAAAATGGGGCAAATATAATAACAGTACCAATCTCATAGATTTTTTGTGAGTCTTACAGAATTGTATATATGTAAAGCATTTAAAATGGTGAGCTTGGACACATACGTTTTTATAGTTGCACAAGAGAGCTTCAAAAACAGGGAGATTAAAGGAAAAGCTAAAGACTAGGGCAGAATAAAGAAAGGGTTCTGAGGTATCTCAGAGTTCGGTAAAGCAGGAGGAGTGAAGCCCCAAAGCCAAGAGCAATTTTCAAACCTCTGCTTGCATACATTTGCTAAAGTCACATTGATCAAGGCATGTCACATGGCCGTTCCCAAATGCAGCGAGCGAAAAGGTAGCCACCATCTCAGGATGGCGGAGGCAGTGCCATGCCATTGCGAAGAACAGCACATGTAGGGACGGGGAATCTGTGATCGTTTTTCATAGTCTACCACAACTCAGAAGCAATCTATTAACTCTGAGGGTTCCATTTATTTTTATAGAGAAAACAAGAGAGCGTTGGTTATTCAGGCTAATCTGTTAAATTAAAATTAGACAATAGAGCTTCTATCCATTCATTATGATATTGGTGCCTCAAAGGAGAAGCGATAGCTTACCTTACTTACTTTCACTTAGAAATAGGAAGGATGTTTTTAGATTAAAAACCCAAAAGTGCAAACTACAGTAAAAAAGTTGTTAAATAGAAAACATCGAGATTAGTTTTCTACACAGCATGCTTAACTAAAACGGATTATATAACCAAAACCTTCTGAAAATCAATAAGAAAACAATAACTCAATAAGAAATATGGAAAAAAGCCTAACTTAATAGTTATTTCACAGAAGAGGAAACTTAGAGATGTATGAAAAAAAAAAGCTCAATCTCAAAGGACACTGAGGAAATGCAAGTTGAACTCTCAATCAGAAACCATTTTCAACTCTAAAGACTGGCAAAAATTAAAAGGCCAGACAATAATGAATATTGTACAGGATATGAAGCAATAAGAATGCATGTATTTTGGACAGGAAATAGTATAAATAGTTTGGAAAATGATTTGGCAGTATTTTGTACTGTTAAAATGTCCCTGTCCTATGACCCAGAGAATCACTCCTACATAAATAATTTCTACCCATGAGCACCAGGAAACATGTACAATAACATTCACAGCAGCAATGCATGTAAAAGTGAATATCCGAAAACAACCCAAATGTTCATTGACATGAGCATATATAAAATATTTTCTATCTTTTTTATACCATATTAATTATACAGTTGTAAAAATCAATCAACAATAGCTACAAATATGAACATGAGTGGAAAAAATCTGTTTTCAGCGGATAAAAACAGTGTGAGTACTTAAAATATTTTTTTCAAATACACAACCCAGGCAAAAACAGTATTGCTTAAGGATACTTGTCTATGGCCTAAAAATACTGAACAAAAAACAGAATGACAGAGAAGTTTCAGGATAGTGGTGTGGAGAGAATAGGGCGGGATACATGAGAGTGTCAATGATAACCCAGTATTTCACTGTATTATTATTTTTTACCTTACATTTATGTTATATGTATTCTTTGGTGTGTACGTATACTTTACAGTTTTAAGAAAGAAGATGGTGGCATGTGGGCTAATATCACTTACATGATTTAAGACTTCTTAAAATAGTCCACTAAGCATCCATTACTCCTGAGAGTCTGGGGAGAGAGTTAAAACCCTTTGCTTTAAGCACAGAATATCTTTGAGTTCTCCGGTGACATTCAAAAATTTGATCATTAATTTTGCATTCTGTTCTATGGTATATTAGTGATTGGTTATGATAAAGCCATTACCCTAAAAATACGGGTAGACTTGAAGTTCTAAAAAAAGGAATCATTTAATTCTATGGCTTTGAGGATTCCCCAGCAAACCACAAACTATTTCACATGGTAAATACAAGTTTGTTAAAGATTTTTAATTCTGTGGTTTTTATAGTACAACACAAAGCAAAGCGGAAAGCCTTAAAAAAACCTGCCATAGTCTTGAAGGCATCAAAGCAAGATAGACAGTCACTCGTATATATCACTCATCATGTCACATACTACACTATATTACAATTATCTCTTTCATTGGCTCCTGCCCTCCTAGAATGTGAGCTCCTTCTGGTCAGAGTTGTTCATTTTTCTATCCTTGCACCCCAGCAAAGTAAGTAGGATACAGAATGCTCTATAGAAGCCCCTGGCTCTCTCCATAATAGCAAGTTAATAGATTGTAAGTTTGGCAGTGGAAGACAAATCCTGGTGTAGGGAGGGGTTGCTAGCATTTAGAACATCAACATATTCCACGAGCTGGTCCTTTCCTTTGGGATCTCACTGATCACAGTTGCTGTTTCCTTGCTGGCCTCGGGAAGCACCGCACTCTCCTTAACTTTTTCTGAAATGAGTGAACATGGGACTGTCCCACACTAGTACCACAGAGTGTGACTAGTAGCCTTCAGTAAACTTTCTTAAGTACAGTGGATAAGAATAATTATACAGAGTATAATTATTACTCAGAAAGGAATGTACTGACGTGCTATCCAGTCACCAGTCCAAACTGGTGCTTTACCACCTTGCCTAACTCTCAGACTTCAACATGACAGGGGCCATCTTTCTCCTACCAGCGCATAATACTTTCAAGAATATCTAGATTCTAGGCTCTAGAGAACGTGGTGGCATAAGAGAAAGAAATCCAGTTTATCCACTCTCTAAATTCTGTCTTTGAAGTGAAAATTATCAGTCTTATAATTGACATCATTTTATTATAATTACCAAAGCGATCACCCCCTACCTTCAGCAGATACCAGCTCCAACACAGGGGCAAAAATGTTTAGCATCAGTATAAGAGATAGACCGATTTGGGGGGTAATAGGGGCTGGGAGGAACACAGCAAGCAGGGCTGGGATGGTGCATTTTCTATAGAGGTGGTCCAATAAATGTTTGTTGAATAAATGAAGTAAAGGACCAGTGAAAATTCTTGGAGTATACAGTGATGAGAAGATCCAAAGGAAAACCGAGAAAGGAAAACATAGGAAGAAAAACAAGCAAACTAAATTTTATAAAACAGTAAGATTGATCAACTGGTTTTTGTTGCCAACTTTTTTTGAACCTTAGTTGGATGGTGCTGCATTAACAGGCTGTGCCAACCTTCTGATGGGCCTTTTACATGACCTAATGAAACAACACTGCAAACAGGAAGGCAGTTCACAATGTTTGCCAAGGGAGAAAGAGATTCTAAGCATACCAATTTGGAGGTTCTGCAAGTTTGATATGTCTGTGTTTACTTTAGAAGTCTGAATGCATGAACAATTGAGAAAGCTCTCCTGGGATTCAGACTGCTTATGTCAAATGAATAGTGGAACAGGCACATCACTTAGGATTGTTTTTTAATAGAAAGAGGGAATGATAGAAAATCTGGGTAGAAAAATCATTCACCCAGCAGACATTTGTTGTACATTTCTATATGAAATACGGTGCTGGGTTGTAGGAATACGTGAATTACTTAGTCACATTCTCCTATTCCTAGTAGCCTAGCATCTAATGGAGATAAGAAGTAACATAGATTATTGCAGGTTATTATAAACATAAAGAACTTCAAAAGGTTACAAAACAACAAAACCACAGGAATGTGCTACAGTAAGATCTATCAAATCCAAATACAAGCATACCTCATTTTATTGAGCTTCACTTTATTGTGTTTCACAGATATTGTTTTTTGTTTTTTAACTGAAGGTTTGTGGCAACCCCGCGTTGAGCAAGTCTCCGGTGCTATTTCCCCAACAGGCTCAGATGATGGTTAGCCTTTTTTTTTTTTAAGCAGTAAAGTATTTTTAATTAAGGTATGTACATTTTTTTTAGGCATAATGCTATTGCACATGTAATAGACTACACTATAGTATAAACATGACTTTTATATGCACTGAGAAACCACCTTCTTGGGTTCTGTTAATTTGCTAGGAAGGCTCACAGAACTCAGGGAAACCTATTTACTTATCAGATTGCCAATTTATTACAAAGGGTATTAAAGGATACAAATCAGTAGCTAGATGAACAGACATAGAGTAAGATCCCAAACAAAGGGGCTTGGGGCCCAGAACAGTGGCATGTGGATGCATTCTGGTCCCTCAATGTGATAGCTCTTCTGAAAAGAACTAACATTGCTTTTTTGGGGGGCTATGAAGGTCTTCATTATATAGTCATGATTGACTGAGTCACTGGTCATTGGTTATTGGCTTAACCTCCAGCCCCTCTCCCCTGCCCAGAAATCAGTGGGTGGAAATGAAAGTTCCAATCTTCTAATTAACCTGACAACCAGCCCCTACCTTTGGAATGGGTACAAGATTCACTTTCATTAATGCAAACTGAGGACAAGAGCTCTCATTGCTCAGGAAATTCCAAGGGTTTTGAGAGCTGTGAGCCAGGAACTGTGAATGAAGACCAAATATACCTGAGAAATATATTTTGGTCACCTGAATATATATACATATATATATGTATATATATTCACAGTATTGCACCAAAACAATTGGGAAGTGGAGAGAGAAAAAAAATGGGAAGCCTACAGTTACAAAGGGAGAGTTTACAATATCTTATCCTTATTGGTGTAAAGAATCATGATATTGGGGTAATAATTTCCTGGAAGAATAGCAAAGTCCAAGTATGTATGTGGGTGAAAGAGTCAAGATGAGAACCAGTAAAAAGAACAAAATGCTGAGGAAAAGTAAGCATGAGACAGGTGATGCACAAGTTGCAAATATTTCATAGTAAAACTTTTATACAGATTTTGACTGTCTGAACCGTAACATCAGAGGGCATGTTGTTTGCTTTGCTAGTGAAATGATTGTACCAACTTATAATTAATATATAAATGCATACCTTTTATACTTTCACTTGTCAAAAGTTAAATTTGGAATGTGGCAGAAAGTACTTGGGGTTAAATGTACATATAAAAGGTTATTATTATGTCACTCTCATAGGTTTTCCCCCTCTAATCTGAGATAGAACAAAACAAGCCCCAAATTAATCTTTTGAAAAGTGATGAAAATGCTCACTAATTCATTCTATACACATTCATTAAATGCTTGTTATGTGTAAAGCATTGTTCTGGACTAGAAAACCACTGTAATATTATGCGACTTTAATTTTTCTTAAGCATTTTAATATCTTTCACTCATTTTCACTTTACAACTAATGCTTTTTATGAAGACAAGGATATAGAATGTATTAGTGACATTATCTAAGAGATCTGCTTAATTCCCAGTAAAATGCTGCCCAACTACCTTATAAAATAAAGCAAACACCGTAGCCTTCTGTGTGTGTGGCAAGCATACATACTACTCATACTTTTAAACTTTTGGAGCCAGTGAGCGGTAGCAGGTAGAGCTAGTTTCCTACCAAAAGCTGTCTTCATCTTCTCTTTTACGGAGACAACCCCAATATACTCAGAGAAGCAATGTTCACAGTCAAAAATGGTTTTCTCCTTAGACTCTTTTGAAATTAGAATGGGACCTATAACCCAGTGTTTGCCATGGGAAGAAATCTACTAATGACAAAGGACTGCCGCCTCCACGATGCCTTTCATCCCCTGTTCTCCCCCCGATCCCCCTTGGGAACGTGGCCGTGAGGATCAGCCCTGTTGCGCCACGCAGAAGCGCCAGCGTTCGCGCCGTTGCGGAGAGGTGGACCGCAGCGTGGATTTCTAATGGCACTGTGGCGTCCCTAGCTCTAACCCGCCCACCTTGTGACTTCTTGGTTATGTGAGAAAAAGAAATCCCTGTTTGACTAGGCCACTCTGGTCAGGTTTCCATTTCATGGAATTGAAGAGAGCCAGGGACAAAGCAATAATTCTAGAGGGACAAAGAAAACAAGAAAAGATGGACAAAATACAAACCAATAGAAAACTCCCTATTATGCTCTAAAGTTGGTATCCGAGTCTATGAAATAGAAAGATAGTTCCACCTAATGAGTTAGAGCTCACTTAGCCAGTACTGCATTTCACTGATTCTAAGATGTACATTTAAAAAATATTTTTTCATATTTTATCTTTAAAACTGGGTGTTTTACAATAGCTGTTGACTAGCTGGCACTTATTTTGTGGATATTATTGTTTGTACATGTGCATAAGAACTAGCAAAATTTTGTGTCAGTGGCTTGGAAGGAAACTGTGGACGTGATGATAAAACTGTCTTGTATGAAATGCTGCATCACCAATGCTCTTGATGGCACGGATGGTGTTATTATGTGGAAAAAACACAGACATTCACAGTTAAATTTGAAATATGCAAAAGCTTTCAAATGCCTTAGCCTATTTATTTTGCTTATGGTTTCCTTTTTATAAGAGTAATACGGGATCCTGAATATGTTTAAACGGGTTCTTTTAGTATGTAGAAATTAAAATTCTAAGAGAAAAGCATAAGAGTCACAATTTATTTGGCAGCTTTTTATAGTCTTTTCTTAATGGTATGTAAAATAATATGTTTTACAAGATAACGATATCCTAGATTTGATGAAATACTATAAAACTCTGCCCTGCTAGGAGTAAAAGCCAACCTTCTTTTTCACAGAACGATGTTGTGATTGGTAGAACATAGGCTTTGGGGGAAAAGAAGCCAAGGACTTATCCCAAAGTAGTGTTTTGTGGATTATCTGCAAAGTGCCTACCAGTGTGCCTGCAGTTACATTGCCATAGAGGCTCACCCTATGAATTGCTCCCCCATGGGTAGCTCTGAACTCTGATTTAAATTTACACAGGCAAGGCATATTCCAAACTTGACAGATACACAAAATATTTATTCATAGAATAAATTAACTTTTAAAAACTCAAACCAGCTTCATATATCATGCAGGTAGTCTGATATTTTTAACTTTTCTTCAAGTATAATGTTTTCATGTAATATGAACCTTTTGGATTTCAACTAAATTTCAGGAACTGTGCTGACTTTTCTCATGTAGGGGCAGGTTTTATATGCTTGTTTTTAAAATGGAGGAATCTGAAATTTCAAGAGAATAAGTGATGTGCCTGAGGTCACAGAACTGAAGTGACATAATTAGGATTAGAACTTATATTTGTCTATGTTAAAAGCCCACGACCTTTATACTAAATGTAAATTAAAATAAGCCTCCTATTCCTCAAGTCACACTCAGTAAGATATTGGAATCATAGAGTAAGTTGCTAACAGTAGAAGCCAAGTATCACAACCAAATTGTGCAAAGTTCAACTGTAAAAATTCAAACAAAAACTAACCAGTTTGTACCAAGCTGGCATTATTCAGGAAGAGGAGAGGAGAAGGGAAAAAGAAGATGGGATGCGCTAACATTTCCTACATAATGAACAGAGAAATAAGAAGTCACAATTACAAATGATAAAATATTCTGCCCCTTTTAAAAAAATGTTACGACAAGGGTAAAAATGATCATTTGAATGCTAAGATGCTTTTTTTTTTTTTAAAAAAATAACTTTATAAAGGAATTCAACAAGGAACATATTTTGGACAATTACAAAATTTTTTCATTGAGAGTTCAATTTCCTAGGTACTATTAATTTAAAACTGTGAAGATGTAGAATCATTGGCTATATTTACACTTGCAGTGGAATTGGGCAAGAGAAAGTCTTGTTTAGTCTGATTGGCTGGAAGTTTAATATCATTGGTGCAGTTTATGATGTGTGTCCCTCATAGCCAGATGCCTAAGCCAGTCTTTGGAAACTAATTTTATTTGAGACTCACAAAATGATTTTCTACATGTGAAACCAAACCATCCCACGAATGAGACTTTCATTCCCAGGTCACAAAAGAACTGCTTTCTTGCCCTGGTTGGTGTGGTTCAGTGGTTAGAGTGTCAACCCCTGCACCAAAGGGATCTTCTATCCAATAAATGAGATAAGGAAAATGAATAACAAATAAGTACTAGAAGGGTAGAGACAGAAGTGGCCTTATTTATGTATATAACAGAAAATTCAAAAGAACCAATACATTATTAATGTAATGAAAGGACAAAAGACTTCGATAAACAGAAAATATATTTAATATTTAATATTTATATATTTCAAAGTTTTACAACTTAATCTATAAATTATATGTAATCCAGTCAAAATCCCAGGATAATTTTTGAGTAACTTTAAAAATTGATTCTAAAACTGTGCGTAAAAATATAAAGGTCCACAAATTGTTAAAATAATTTTTAAAAAGGAGCCAAGCAAGGACTTGTCCAAACAGAACTTAAAGCATATTATAAAACTATTGTTTAAAAATGTGTTCATATCACAAGAACATATTGGTAGGCAATGGAAGGAAATTGAGTCTAGAAAGCGGAGAAAAAATATGATTGAGGTGACATCATAAATTAGCAAGGAAAAGATGGATTCCTTCATATAAGGAGTAGAAAAATTAAGTCACCACATGAAGAAAAATAAGTTTGAAATTCATGATTCCAACCATAAAAAGAAAAGAAAAGAAAGACACCACTCTAACTGGACTAAAGGCCCAAATTTGAAAGGCAAAAATTTAAAGATTTAATAGAAGAAAATATAGAAAGTTAACTTTGTGATCTCATTTAGGGGAAACCCCAATAATATTTCAAAGCGCATGAGAAGAGAGAAAGTTAATATAGGTGGCAATATCCAAATATATATATTTTGTTTAACAAAGGACTCCATAAGCCAAGTTAACAGACAGATCTATTTTGAAAGAAGATATTTACAAAGGAAAAACCAACAAGTGATAATTATTTTACATACACACACACAGTGTGTATATTGATTTCCTATAAATAAGCAAGAAACTCTGTAAACCCAATAACACATAGATAAAAATATGAATAAATTCACAAAAGCATGGGGATCAAATAATTAATAAGTAGCAGAAATTTATTAATTTAAATAATCATGAGGTATCAGACTGACAAAAATTAGAAAGCCTCATAATATCAAGTGCTCATAGTATCAACTGCTGGTAGAGGTAAGATGGTGTAGTCACTTGGGACAGCAATTTGCCAGTATTTAGTGAAATTAAATATTCATGTAACTATGATATAACAATCCCACTCCTGGTGTACACTCCAAAGAAACTCCCCATGTTCATAGGAAGATCTGTTTATTACAGTGTGAGTTATGTTACTAAGAGAGTAGGAGGCAACTACATGTATTTACCACCAGAGGATTATGCAAGCCATGTATAAATGCAAACCATGAAACCTGGATTTACCAAAGCTATTGGGGTCCCACAGGAGACCCCCAATAAAGAATAATCTTCTTCCTTACTTGGATTCTTTCAAAATTGAGAAATAAAAACAAAAACAGATGAAAGTCTCAATATTGCTTTGATTATATTATTACTTAAATATTGCTTTGATTATTTGGTAGCACAACACTGGAAGATGTAGGTTAGGGTGGGAGGAAAGGG
This sequence comes from Miniopterus schreibersii, assembly GCF_964146895.1. Classification (NCBI taxonomy): domain Eukaryota; kingdom Metazoa; phylum Chordata; class Mammalia; order Chiroptera; family Miniopteridae; genus Miniopterus; species Miniopterus schreibersii. The sequence continues at coordinate 57,898,737 of NC_138107.1, read as the reverse complement.
CGCCACTAATTAAAACCCACAGTAGGCAGCATCCACTTCTGAGCAGAAAATAAAGTGGACTCCGTGTAGGTAGCGAGGACCCATGAGGAAGCAGGCAGAGCGCAGCGGAGCGTGCCAGCTGATCAAGAAGTCACTTCACCTCCCAAAGGCAGAGTGAAAAACAGGGTAGAAAGAATGGGAAAGTGACAGCCTGTGTGAGGAAAATTAGCAACAGGGTTAGATTTCAAAGCAAATATTGGTGAAAAAGTTGGGAATGATACAATTTATAGTTTAATGTAATATATATAATAATAAAAAAAAACTACACAAGTACAAAACAAAGCATATTTATTAGGGATGCTCATCTAAGGAAATATATGGAAGGTAGATCAGGAAGGCAGCAATTATATGGATTTTGTGAATGTCAATGCCTATGAGGGATTAATACTAAAAGTGTAAAAAAATAATAAAAGATGAGAGTTGCACAGATAGAAGAAGATGGTGTGACCTGGACTTAGGCATATGAACAACTCACTTCTGGACCTCTCTGATTAAAAAGAAAACATTACAGATGCAGAAATGATATGGCATATTATTATGATACTTTCATTTGCTTGGGTATATGTGACCCCCCCAAAATCCAACAACAATAACAACAAAAAGCAGTTATTGAATGATTACAGTGGTCCCTGGACTAAGTGATGGGCAAGGCCTTGAGCCTGTTCTAGAGCTTGGAGTGACAGCTTTCATTTGTACATAACTTTTGCGTCTAAGGAGGGTTCCTTATTTCCGTGTTGATGTGATGTTTGTGAGAGAAGGGAAAGCAAACAAGAAGTCATTTCGGCGTTCTCGGTGTCCCTTTCACTTCTCGAGCGTGCTCAGCTGTGCTATCACTCACGAGTGATGGAGACATGTTAATTTGGTTCATCTTGTTCCTTTCCCAGAATCTGAAAGGGTAAACAGAACCAGTTTTGCTTTTTTTGTTACATAAATATCTTGTGAGAAATCTGCCATCGAACTGCCGCAGGTTGGAGGCCAGGCCAGGCAGGGGAGAGGAGGGAGGTTGCCAGCTGGGTGGACCATGGCTCGGGGCTCCCGGAGCCCGGATGCCATCCCGAGGCAGCTCGTGTTGGGGCTGTGTGCGCAGCGCAGGGCTGCTAAGCGGCATGACTACAGGGACTTGGAAAGTACCACTCGGCTCCACAGTCGACAGATGGTATTTCTTCTGCGTTTGTGTGGAGGGGGTGGGGGAGTGGTGGGAACAATAAGCAGCAGTAGCCACTTGACAGGCTCCCTGCTGCCAAGAATTTGCATGACGTGTGCTTGCTGCCATCTGGAGAACTTCAGCTCATTGAGGAAGAATGAGCATCTCAGCTTCACCCCTCTCTTTGCCCCAGTCAGTGCTGAGAATCCCCCTTCCCAGGGGAAGCAGAGAGCAAAGGCAGATCAATCAGATGGACGTGGCCTGGGGGGCACGGCTGCACCGGCCTGCAGGGAAAGTCAGGGCGCCGGGACCCGCTGGTCTCCTCCAGAGGAGGTGTGGACAGGTCTGGCACTTCAGAGTGGATTAGGTCAGTGGGGTCCATCACCTTTGGAACATGAGTTTGTTTATATGCCGGTGGTTGGTGGAGGAAATGTGGAACTGGAAGGAGAAAACTCAGACAAGTACCCCCTTTCCCATGACCTCCAGCGTAGAGTTCAGGGAGGCCAAATGCTGACCATAGGCCCTGGGGATCCATTCACCGGCCACGGTCCTGTGTATTATAAACATATGTGTGGTCCATTTAATTAAACACATAACAGGTTTTCAGTTGCTGAGATTTTGTTGTTTAATGCAAAATGTCTTTTCAAAGTGTGAAAAAAGTTTCACTTAAACCTTAGTTTTACATTTTAGATGCTTTTCTTCCTTTCTTGTTAACTCTCTGGGAAACACAGTATGGTATTTTTTTCTCAAAAATTTGCTGTAAAAATTATTTTCTCAAAAATTTTTCTCTAAAAAGTAACTTTCTTTTCTGAAATGTTTCTAGTGATATTTAAATTTTACTAGGATCAGATCCTGTCTTAAATGAAACAACATTTTACTGGGAGATTATATCCAATAGCTAAAAAAAATAAAGTTATCAACATCAGTTAAGGTCTATATTTAATACACGGAACCACAGAACTTGACATGCATCCTGTCTTCCCAGAATTTCTGGCATCAAATAACATCAAGGGACTTCCCCATAGGAAAAAAGATGTGGGCCCATATACATTAATGTAGATAAACCAAATAAGTGAGAGTCATACCACTTTTACCGTTGCTGCTCTGTGAGATTTGCATATGTGGAAACTGTATTATGTCTGTCCTCACGCTCCTAGCACCTAGCACAATTCTGGCCCTGAAGGAAAGCCTGTGGCTGTTTCAGCTTTGGGAGTCACAAGGAACAGAAGTTAATGGCAAACTTAACTGAAAACAGGATTTATTAAAAAGGTACTGAGTCCTCATATGGACTCTAAATGATGAACGACCAAGACTAGGAACAAAGGGGCCAGCACCTCAACTGCAGGGATGTGTGGACCTAGTCTCAGCAGTTTGGCAGACTTCTAGTCTCTGAATCTAAATTTCAAATTCTCTAAAGGTATATTTGGAGGGACTCAGCTTGGGTCATTGTTAGGTGACCACTCTGGATCAACCAGAGAAGGGAAAAGGTGGCGGGTGCAAGTAGTACTGTTGGAGCCGAACTCCAGGTATCATAGTCAGTTTCCAGACAAGGGGAAAGACGTGTCTGCACACACTGTGCCAATATTGATGTGCAATCATTGTGGGAGTCATGTAGCATTAGCAGGCATGAGGCATTCTAGTAGACTGAATATTTAGAGAATTTGAGCTTAATGCTCTGTTTACCAAAACTTAAATTTTAAATTATTTAAAACTTTTAAGTGTATTTCCCTGCATCATTAGGTAGAATGATTCAAGTCGCTTAGTGTTTCAATGATTCAGAATAATAATTATGCACATTGATTATTGTACAGTATTGTGACATAATTCTGTCAAGAACCACCCAGGGATATGAGAGGTAGGCCTGGGAGTAGGTTGATCAGAGCGAGGCAACCAGGATATAACATTTAAGGAGGCACTCAGTCCATTGTGAGAGTGAGTTAAGAGTATTTCTGTACATGGCACATCCTAGGTGTCTCACTTGCCTCTCCCTACTGGGGGCCCTGATGAGAGGGCTATTTATCCTGATATAAAAATGACTCCGTGTTGTTCAGCTGTCCCTTCTCAAGAAACCCATGTTTTTGCTCTCATTATAATCGTTCGCACTTCCTTACCCGTTCAAACTTTTCTGATCTTTTGTTTGTCATATACCTATGGCATCCTAGTGGTCCTTTCCCCCACCCCACCACCAAACTAGAGCAATCCTGATGTTAAATATTCCATCCTATGGTTTTATTGCTATATGACCACGAATGTCAGTGTAATATTCATATATACATAAGTATCCTAAACAATCTGAGACTTTAAGAAAAGGATCATTTTGAAACAAATACAAAATGAGTAATCATTATGTGCAAACATATTGGAATAAACACATTTCCTGTCAGAGCATATGTCCTGAATTTTAGATTTGAAATATGACAGTTACGAATGTAATCTAGAAAGAGCTAAAGTTTAAAGGAGAAATCAGAAAACTACACTAGTAAAATTATATACCACATATTAAAGCTCTAAGACAACACAGATTTTGTGTGAGTCTTTGAAGGTAGTTAGAGCTCTGGTCTGTGGAAAACAGTACATGACCTTTTTGATAGATTCTAAGCTTATGTCTAGGCTCCATGTAGGACATCAAGGGCCTAATTCTGAGTATAAGAGATGATTCCCAGACAAGGATGATATGATAGTGATAGAGTAGCAGAACATCCATAACCTGGAGGGGAAGCCAGTCTCAGGTTATTTTCCTGGCTCTACTCTAACTTTCTAGATTACTGTAGACAAGTCACTTACTCTCTCAGACATATAGTTTTCAGGTCGATAATTGAACTAGACAATTTCGAAGTCCCCTTTCAATGGGAATATTTTGTATTCTCATATCAAAATAAGTTGATACAACGATACTACTTTAACATACAACGTGGAAAAAATTTCTACTGTTGCAATTAGTGCCCCAGGTGATCAGTACATATCAGATAGAGAAACTGTTAATTTTAAGCATTTACTTTTGGTGCCCACTTAATATTCATCATAAGAACACAATGTTGTGCCTTTGTGACCTGTGATTATAGCTCTGCATCATCCCAGGGATGTAGCAGTTTTAGTTTTTGCTGTATCTACAAAATCTCTTCAACTTTCTATGAAAATTGAATTTTAAAAAGTTGACCAATGGCTCGTTTACCTCCAAAACACTAGGAAATGAGCTAGCTCAATCTGACCACTGAATTTAAATGTCCATGTGTTCTGGTTTCATGGAGAACAAACTTGGCATAATAAATAAAGTGATGTAGGAATCTAGTTTGTTTAAATATGCTTGTTTTTGTATTTTCTACTCTACAATGTTATTGTTCTTTTTGGGGATATCTTATTGGTTCAACTGTGCCCCCCTCCCAGAAAGACATATAGCCTTATTTGGAGATAGGGTCTTCACTTAGGTAATCAAATTAAAAAAAGGTCATTAGGGTGGACCCTAATCCAATATGATTGATATCCTTATAGAAAGGGGAAATTTGAACAGAGACATGCACACAGGGAGAACGCCATGTGAAGATGAAGACAGATCTTGATTGAGGTGATAATTCTCCAAGCCAAGGAATGTTAGCCACTGCCAGTAAACTGCCAGGAGCTAGGCAAGAAGCATGGAGCAGATTCTTTCTCTCAGTCCTCAGAAGGAACCCACCCTGTCAATGTCTTGATCTTGGATTTCTAACCTCCAGAACTGTGAGACAATAAATTACTGTTGTTAAGCCACCCATTTTGTGGTACTTTATTATAGCAGCCCTAGCAAACTAATACAAGTACTTATTGGAGCAAGTACTTACCTGGAACAATGTCTAGATAAAAATACCTTATTAATTTTGGCACTTCTTTTGAACACACACATTCCAAAATTATGCATTCTTTTAGATATCATAGTGAAACAAAAATTTTGCTTTAAAGAGGGCCACATTAAATTTGTACTTTATACATATGCTTACCAGTGGCTTGGAAACATAATTACTTTCTGAACTTCATTTTATTAGTTGAATGGTTACTGGTGAAAAAATTTTCAGAATCATCTTACTACCCAAAAGAATACAGATAATTAGGAATTTAGTCTAGAGCATTTATGAACCATTACTAGGCAAAGATCTTCCGTAACAAAGACTGGTCTGCCCAAAAAAATGGTGTCATGCCATTGGTGAGTTAGTGGGATATAAGAGTATTCATATCTTTCTTTCTCTAGGAAATACTACTATCCTTAAAAAAATGTTACTTTCTTCTTTATAATTTCATTTAAAAAATTCCATAATCTTCCTGGCTTCCTCTTTCAGCATTTCAGAGTCCCCTCAAGGAAGGTAATTATTCCTAATATCTAAGTAAAGCCCCCCTTTTTAGGATTTATGCTTGATCTTTTTTACATTTAGCAAGAAAGAGCCGATTACTGCAACTACCACATATTTTACGCTTTCACATGAAGGTAATGAATATGGAAATCAAGGATATAATAGTTTTAGTCACTTCTATATGCTTTGCCAGTTTTAAAGTAAGAAATGCTGTTTTCCTTTCAGAATCACTGGGCTGCATTTCCCTCCCTCTTTGATATACAGGGAGCAAAAGTAGGGCAATGTAAACATATCTTGTGAGCTAAGGAAACTAGCAAAAAATAATTACAATTTTAAGGAAAAATGAGAAATGGTGACAGCGTTTAAGATTACGTTGTGTTTGGATTCTGTTAATTACTGCTACCAGTTCACAAGCTGTTGCAAAGATCCCCTGGAGATTATCTCCAATCTATTTATGGAATCTTCAGAGGCAAGCCATGAGAATGTCTTTTTATGATACTCTCTTTAGACTTTCATTTTCAATAGCTCCCAATTAGCTGCCTGGAATGAGGATGTGTATTAGGCTAAATATGCAGGGGTCATAATTCTCTGACCCACTTCCTTCTTCATGTCCAAATACATTTGGAAAGAATTCTTCCCCAGATTCTGTTTGTCTGTTTTATTAACTTACAATGACATCTGTTCAACTGTCTTGGCTTTAAAAGTGTCCTGTAGCTTTAAAGTATCAATTTCCCATTTGAAGGGATCCATTATCGCGCCTACAAGAATGTGGGCGGATTGGAAAAGCAAGTCCACAAGAGATAGTAACTTGTGGAGAAAGCGTAGAGCTGAGGTGAGCAGAATCAAGATGGGAGACAATGAATGCTGAGAGGGGGCAGATGGAAAGGGAAGCTGGCTGTAGCCAACGTGTAGACTGGGCTCATTTAGGCCGTTTTCTCTGTCTTCAGATTACAATGGAAGCTTCCGTCTTCTTTATTAGAAAACTATAATGGATAATTTCAGTTATTTACAGTTCCTCTCTAAGTAAGAAAGAAATATTTGGTTTTAGTCCTTAGTTTCCACAGAGTAGAATTTTATACCTTCCTTTTTGGCACCATGTGTTCATTTGAGAATGCAGGGCTTCCTTAATTCCCTGCAATGGGCCTTGCATATGCCAAGGGGCAGCATGTGACATTCTCCCATCTGGCATGCAAGTTGCCACTTGGCTGCCACCTGTGCTGCCACCCAGGACCCTTGCCACTCCTCCCCCATGCGATGCCGTAGACGCTACGTCCCCACAGTGCCTTCCTGGCTGCTGTCTCGTCTCCTGCGGCAGATGTTGGGGTGGAAAACACTTCGAGGGCCAAGCATTTGCTTTCACCAGCCTCGCATAGGCTCAAATCCTCCTTTACTGGCAAAATATAATATAAGAATATTGACTACGTTTGCCTCTAAGTATATGATCGCTTCCCTCTTTTCCCCCCAACCCCAACTCATTCTACGTTAGTGAACCCAGTTTAATCTCACTCCCTGCTCTGACCTGGAGTGTATCGGATTGGATTGACATTGCCTGCTGTGTATGCCATCCCTTGTCCTCATGAAGATACCTTTCATGAGTCCTCCCTTGCATGATGAGGAAGATTGATTCATGCTGCCTTTGATCAGCTAAACTTAGGTCTCTTTTTGAAGTGCTCCTGATCCTTGGACATGCAAATCCCAGGCCATTAAGTGCCTGCACTCTGAATACTATTACTGTATGACTGGAAGTGTCACAGAGGCCAAGAGGTGTGAATGGATTTGATGCCTTTGATGATGAAAGAACAGCTCTAGAATCATAAACTCATTAATTTTAGAGCTGAAAGTAATCTTAGACTCATTCATTTAACCTAGTTCATAAGTCACAGAAACAAAAATATCCTATAGTTTGGTCATGCATTGTTTAGACATTGCTGCTATTGCCATTAATTGATATTCTATAAAACTATATGCCATAAAATTTATTGTTATAAGAATTTGAGATTTATATTTATTGTTTATGCATATACCCTTTGAACTTGGGAAACCTTAAGAACAAAGCATTTCATTTGAATGAGACCATATTAGTGTCAAGATTCCCTCCTGGGCATGGGTTTAGGACATTTTATACACCAAGGAAATGTTTTTCTTTCACTACTTGAAAGTCAATGGGACTATCTTTAGGGGAAAAAATAAAAATAAAAACGTTATTCAAATCCATAACTATTCATTCATTCAGCATGCACTTATTGAATATTTGCTTGAAAATGCCAGGCACTGTTTATTGAAATATTTATTGGCAACTTAAATGCTGGGGATATAATGAGGAGCAAAATAGGATTCCAGATGCTAAAAAAGGATTGCTTATGTTTTTATTTAATGGGCCAGTGAATATAGTCTTAAGAATATAAACCTAGGTTTTGTTTGGTTGTGTGTGTGTGTGTGTGTTTTCCTCTTCTTTGTTACCATCACTGCAAAGTGTTTGTTAGGTACCCAAGTGCACTTGGCTGTGAGTGAAAGAAAAGTCTATTAAATTCAAACTGGCTTAAATAATAAAGGGAATTTATTGGCTCAGTAACCAAAAAGTCCAGCTGGAAGGTGGGCTTCCAGCATGGTTTAATCAGGACTCCAGGTCAATTGCTCTGTGACTCTTCCAGCCCTGTCCAACTCCATGCAGCATCCTGTCAGTCCCTGGAAGGCTTCTCTCATGGTTGCTATCTTGAGTGTTTGGTCTTTTCTCAGTCATATACGAGGGAGAAAAATAGTCTTCCTGTTTTAGTATTCTGAGAAACATCCTGAGATTATGCTTACTAATTTGATTAGATCATGTGTGTACACCTGAACCAATTATTGTGGCCAGGGGAATGAAATGTATCCTGTGATTTAAACCAATCTAGGGCCTAAAACTGGAGATAGGGGTGGGATCTATTTCTCTCAAAGTAATTGAGCTGAGGGGGAAATAGCAGGTACTTAAGCAAATCTGAATGCTATAAAAAAGTGGGAAGTGGATAATGGGTACCAGGTACAAAATCATCAAATATTTACAAGATAAATTTTGGAGTACTACATCAGGTTCTATGATCTTGTTATTCACCACTCATGGACACTTATTGAACAAGTTCAAAATGAATTTACATTAAAGGCAATGTTTAAATCAATAAAGAAAGGAAACATTAAATATTGAACTTACTAAGAAAAAATTACAATAAAACAGACCAAAGACAAGTACACTAAAGGAATTAATAAAGATAAAAGCAGAAAATAACTAGTGAGAAAAAAAGAATAAATTTTTTCCTTTTGTGGCCATGGCAGACTATTTATTGACTGTTAAACCAACTCTACATACTGAGAAAACCTAAATAAGCTGAACAACAATACATCTGAAGCCACCGAGGAGCTACCAAAGTAACATGGATTTGAGGGCCAGTCCTGGAGAGAAGAGCACAGAGGAATGACCTTTTTTTTTTTAAGTTGTTTACCGTTGTTTTTATAATTTCTTGCAACAGCCACCGTGTTGGACAGTACAGATATAGAACACGTGTGCCGCCACTGGAAGTTCTATTGGAACGCTTTGCTCTAAGAAGAAGGCCAGTGTTGCGGGGGTGGAGTGAGCAAGGATGGGAATAGTAGGTGAGGTCACGGAGTTTAAAGGAGCACAGTTGTGTAGGAGCGTGACGGCTATTGTAGAAGCTCTGGCTCTTATTCCGAGTGAAACAGGAAATTGGGAGGGTTTTGCCAGGCGAGTAACTTGATCTGGCTTGACATTTAGAAGAATCACTTTAGGTTATTGTTTGTGTAATAATCCAAATGAAAAAAAAAATGATTGAAGGTGGACAAGGGTGGTAGCTGTGGAGGTGGTGAGAAGTGCTCAGAGTCTGTGTGGATTTAGAGGCTGATGACCTCTATTTCTGGCACCCACTTTCATCTTAAGGCATTGCTGATTAGAAGCACAGGTAAAGGCTGAGAGGCTTGCAGTTTTGCAGAAAGTGGTATTTAAGAGGCCATGAAGCTGAGCAGAGTTTAGGTTGGTTTTATAGGGCTAAGGTAACCCACACTAGAGTTGAGCGCCCTCTGAAGAAGAGTTGCCCTGGTAAATACCCAAAGCTTTTAACTGGGACTTCCAAAGGGTTACATCCTAGGAGTATGGGGCTAGCTGGCTAGCACTCACAGGGAAAAAAAATCCAGATACTGGAATTATCAGGCATGGATAGTAAAATATCTGTGATTCACTTATATACATACAAGCTTAATGTAAAAATAGCATGGCATTTCAATTCAGGAAGAAAAATGGAGTAGTCAAATGGTGCTGGAAATGATTCCAATGTGGAATATCATAAAATTAGATTCCTACCTTAAATGAAGCCATAAAACCAACTGCAGTGAGATCACTTGACTGTAAACAAAGAATCTGCTCCTCTCCCACACAAAAGAGAACTTGAAGAAAGTGAAGAAAAATAGATGTAAATAGAATAGAATCATCTTTTAAAATAATAAAGCATGGAAAAATCTTAAAGACAGCATTAAACATATCTACAAATCAATAACAAACAAATAAACATCATAAACCAAACCTAAAGACATGTGGCCAGTTAGGTATCATTATTTAAATAAACTATGATGGTTTTTATATTCTGAATTTGTTAATGACATTTACAATTCTATAAGCAAACTACGCTTATTTGAATAAAATACAGGCAAAGTACATAAACTGGAAACACACAAAAAAATAACAAATGGCTAATATACTTAGTGGAAACATGTTCAACATTGCTAGCAATCAAATGAATGGGAAACAACTGTAAAGCATCAGAGAGATTACATGGCTTCTATATGTATTTGATCAGGCATGACTCGCACTGTTGTGCCTAATACACTGACATCACTAAACCACCTTCATTGTACCTAATGTGAACATTTATCGGCTAAAAGAATATTTTTTAAAAATGTGGCTGGATGGTGCTGTTTGTCTGCCAACATTTCAGTTTCAGCAGTGTTTCTTCTACTTTTGTCAATATGGCAGTGTTTATGAAATTATTTAAATATTTTATCACATTTTGTTTTCTTTATTTTTAAAAAAATGAGTAGAAATAAAAAATCAGAATTATTTATGTCATTGATAAGAAATGTATAGCTCAAAACTGAGACAATGGAAACAAAGATGATGACCATCTGGCATTTTGACAGCACTTAGTATTTAATCTCCATTAGTTGCTTATTTGACTTAAGCCAAGCTGTCCAATTCAGTGTACACCCGTGAAGGGCATTATAAAGGAAAGATATACCATTGAGAGGAGTGTCTGAAGGAGTAAAGCATAATTGGGAATTTTACATTATTCGCCTTCTTTTGAACCTATAATGATGTGTACATTAATGTTCAATTTTTGCACATTTGAATTACACTGGTTGGCAGAAATACATCATGTGTGAAAGTAATGCAAAGGATACATTTCAATTCATCAAATGAGTAGACATGAAATAATTTACTCTATTTTAATAAAAGTTTTTGGCAACAAACTCTTTAACGGGTTGTTAATGCTGGTATAAAATTGGTAAAGTCTTCTTGGAAGGCAACATGGCTGAATGTTTCAGAAGTTTTAAAAAATTATTCCCTCTGCCCTACCAATTCTATTTCTAGGTATTAATGTCCAAGAAATGACTATGGTGTATAAAATGGTGATTTATGTATCAGGATATACTTTTTATTGTGGCATTATTATGGTAGTGAGAAATTGGAAACCACCGAAATGTCAACAAGAGGCTGATTAAGTAGATTATGATGTAGCCGTGATTGATACAGTACTTGAAAATAATATTTTAATGACATGAAAATATTAGTTATGTATTGATAAAAAATCAGCTCACAACTCTGTAAACATCCAAAAGGTATATTATACACATAAGGACAGAAAGGATGTAAATCAAAATCATAACAGGGATTATTTCCCTGAGTAGTGTAGTTGCAGGTGATTTTCATTTTTTCCTTTGGAGTTTTCTGTAATTCCACATTTCCAAAATTTCCACAATATACATGTCCTGTTTTTGTAATCAGAGAAATATTATTTTTAAAAAATGTGCTTAAAGTAAGTAAGGCAAAAAGCTGAGGTTATTTTTGGGGGGGACAGCTGGAAACTTTTTAATAGTTTCCAATATTACATCTATGATTGGGAAAAGTGTATTATTTCCTTTTCCCTCCCATATTAAGCACTACTTACATACTATGTTTTCTTTTTAATATCTAACATTTAAGAGTTATTATTATTCTTTTCCAGAGTGTTACCTCCTGATAAATATTTTCATAAGTGAAAACTTTTTTGGAGATCACTTTTCAAAGGCTGGGTCAGATAGCCACATTTATTCTTTTCATTTTTTTATTTATTTTTTAAAAAATACAGCTTTATTGATTTCAGAGAGAGGAAAGGAGAAGGAGAGAGAGAGAGAAACATCAATGATGAGAGAGTCATTGATCGAGCCCACAACCTGGGCATGTGCCCTGACCGGGAATCGAACCCCGATCACCTGGATCCTAGGTCGACGCTCAACCGCTGAGCCACGCCTGGCAGGGCCACATTTATTCTTTTTAATTCTCACCTGAAGATATGTTTTCATTGATTTTAGAGCGAGAGGAAGGGGGAGAGAGAGAGGAAAACATCGATGTGAGAGAGAAACATCAATTGATTGCCTCCTGTACGTGCCCCGACAGGGGGTCAAACCCATGACCTAGGTATGTGCCCTGACTGGGTATGGAACCCACAAACTTTTAGTGCATGGAACGATGCTCCAGCCAACTGAGCCGCCCAGCCAGGGCAGATAGCAGAGAAGATACACTGAAAAGCAGGATAAAGTGACATGCAAAATGATTTAATAAGAAGTTTATTTGGGTAATGATTGCAAATTTAGGGGTTCTGTGGAAATATATTTAATAAGAAAACTTCTAAAGAAACTATTTAAAAAATTAAAACTTTAATTTAATTTTTAAAAAAGAAACTATACTGTCTGGTGAGATGAGCAAAAGTATTACATGCATGAAAGAAGAACAGGATGGAATAAAAAGAAGCAATTAGAAACTATAAATGAACTTCTAGATATTGAAAATATGATAGTGAAAAAAATTAACTGGAGATTTAGAATATGCTTGTGGCAATTTCCCAGAAAGCACAATTAAAGACAAAAAGATATATAACATAATGAAATAAATTTATGTGATTAATCAAGGATATCTCACATCCAAAGGCCCAGAACATAAGAAGAAAAAATTATTAAAGTATTTTCAAAGAAATAATATGATATTCCCGTAATGAGAGAATCTGGGTCTATAGGTTGAAAGGGCTTGCAACCCAAAGCAGAGACACACACCAAAGGCCACAATAAACTTGCAAAATTGTCCACCCAAGGTTAATCAAACAAAATTAAAAAGCCGAGAGAGACAGACACAGACACATACATACACAGAAAACAAAGACAAAATGGGTAATGAGTGATAGAAATGGAAGCATAATTTTTACTAACAACTAGAAGCAGAAAACATTGATTGGAAAATGCTTTTAAAATTCTGAGGATTTCTAATTTAGGACTTCCTATCGAGTCAGATTATTCATCAAGTGAAAGTAATGGTAGCTGCTGTAAAGAATAAGTCCCTAATTTTAGTGGGTGAAGGCAATGGAATTTTTTCTCACTCACGTAAAGCCCCAGGCAGGGGAAGGCTGGTAAGGGCCCTGAGCCACTCAGCCACTTGGGCTCCAGCTGCCGGAGGGTGCGCCGAAGCAGCGTGTGCCTTCCAAGGCAGGCTTTGGGTAAACTCCCAGTCGGCAGGAGGGAAAAGGTGGAGAAGCTCGCGCTGCTGCTCATAGTGCCCGGCCAGGTACTGTTACGCATCCACCCTGCTCTTCCCTGTTGTGGAGAACCAGCCGCATGACCTCGCCCGGCGTAAGGGATGGGGAGGCATGTGCAAGACAGGTCAAATTATGGAAAGCGGAGCACAGGTTTTGGTGGACAACTTACTTTTTATCAAAACTTTGCCTCCTGTTCACTCTTTTGTGGGAAGCTACTGAGAGATGTATATCATCGAAATAAAGAAAAAAACCAAGAAAGATGAAGATATAGGATTGTGAAAACAGGGGAATCACAGGAGAGTTCTAGAATGACAGCAACGTAGCTATATGGCACAGACAGCCCAGACTGGCGAGGGGGTGAGAGAGGGCCTGGAGGGAGAGGTTCCCAGGAAAAAATACGGAACCATGACACTAGCTGATGCATTTGGCCACGTGGAAAATAGTGCTGTGAAATGTTTTATATCCGTGGTGTGAGGGAGGGAGACATTTTTACTCTCCTAGGTTCTTTTGGCTGGTCTAATAATTAAATGTAAAGAAACAAATTAATGAGAGAAAATAACTACATTTAATTACATATGTATGAATAGGAACCCCACACACATGAGAGAGTCAGAGACCCCTCCTACAGGAGAGGTTCAGGGACAGAAAGAGAAAATGAGGTATATACAGGGCATCCTGACCTAAGGGATGAGCTAAGCCGCCTGGGGCTTCAGAGGGGAGGAAGGTCATTCACAGGGTGATAAGGAGAGCAGATGTTCAGTAATTAGAAGTTTGCCCTGCCCTATAGGTAGGTCGTAAAAAGTTGTTTCTCTATGTGATAACGCTTATTATGGGCAAGGCCCCTAATTTAAATTCTTTAAGGGAGAGGAAAAATTTCTAGTGAGACTGCAGGGTCTCAATTGCTTTAGCTCCAAACAATTCACTGTCAAAGTAGCACCTTCTGGGAGGGTGGGGCAGAGAGGGCCTGTTCTGAACACTTCAGTGTTAGGTTTAAACTTTTGAGAAGTTAGCATTGGGTATATAGAAACCTAAGCAAAGGAAAAATAGAGACAATTTTTAACTTTAAGAAAAATGAAAAATAGTGCAGAAATGGAAACATCATATCATACTACTTGGTTCAGAAACAAACAGTAATTTCACAGTTAGAATGAAGTACCTCTAAATAGGAATTTAACCAGAGTTATTGTATTAGGAGGATGGTGGAGATAGGAAGTGATTGTTAGTATATGGGTGGGGAGGGGTGGGTAGAATTAGATAGAAAAGATATCTGCCCAGCCAGGCGAGGCTCAGAGGCTGAGCTTCCACCTAGGAGTTGGCAGATTGTGGTTCGATTCCAGGTTGGGGCACATGCCCGGGCTGCAGGCTCCATCCCCAGTCGGGGGAGTGCAGGAGGCAGCCAATCAATGACTCTCTCGTCATTGACGTTTCCGTCTCTCTCTCTCCCCCTCCCTTCCTCTCTATGAAATCATTGGGGATGTATTCAAAACTATATATGTATCTATATATATGCCATAATTGAACATCGGTAGATGATGAATAACCATATTAATTAGAAACACAGAGGCAGAAGTCAGACAAAAGTAGCTTACAATTTTTGCACATATTTGCCCTGGGGAATAGGACTTGATGTGGAGGTGTGCAGCAGTGGATGTTGGCTTTCATGAAACTATTTGACTTTTCAAAACCACATAATAACATTAAAAATCAATGACTTTTAAGTGATCATATAGCTCGTGAGGGGCAAAAGAAAACTAAGATCATCTACTTGTATTTCTAGGCTTATCTCCAGAAGTAAGAGAATTCAGTCTACCCCAAGTTCTTTTAACATCAAAACCTTTGTGGTCTCTGCCTTGGACTTGGATTATAGTCTTCAAATTCTGTAAACTGGCCACTGTAACAATTCATCTCAAAATCATTTGGTACGTTGGTCGATGTGAAAACAACCTGACTCCAATTATTCAGCTGCAAAGATTTTCCTTTTCTGTTCCTCTTGGAAATAAAGATTTGACTTCTGGGTTCTCCTGGAGCTGACTTGGTGTTAAACAGTCTACCCAATCAATAAAATTAAAAATTAAGTCTTTTTCTGTCCCTCATGTTCCAAGACCCAGTCTTTGCCCTGGCAAGATGTTGACGCTGCACCAGTGGACTGTTAACTCCTAGTGTAAGGCTTTGATTCTGGCAAGATTCAAAGAGCCATAGGAGGAATAACTCCATATGGTTATCAGCCATTGACACAGAAAATATTAATAAAGATTCGAGAGGCACATTTGGAGTATGTGCACATGCGTGTTTGGTTAGGGAGGAACAGAATTTGAGGGGAGATACTGGATTGAGGATTTGGGACACAATTATGTATATAAGCTTTGCAGCCTCCAGTGTTTTGCCTGACTAGGCCCAAAACTTGGAGCAGGGGCTCTTTGTAATTCTTTATTCTTGCAATAATGAGAAAGTTAAAAGAAAAGCATCCCATTGGTTTGGACTTAGACTCCTATCCACAGTGGAGAATGTGGTAGCTCCTTCGCATATCACTTGTTCTCCACTAAAGGGGCTCCCATTGTGTGTGGACTCCAGAGCTAAAGCTGAATGCTCTGGGATTTCACCCAGGACCATTGCCCTGCTGCTCAAGAGCAGCCCAGGCTTAGCTCTGGAGCCCAAGGCAAATCTAGGGAAGACTGGCCTGGTGCATTTAAAACCCTCTCCTTATCACTTCTCTTCATCCTCAGCGCTTCCTGGTGGAATCTAAACAGCTGGAGCTTTGCTGCATTTCATGAGAGATAAACTACCCAAAGGTAAAGTGCAGGTAGAGGCCAAATGGCTGGGGAAGTGCTTGGCGCAGTCAAATACCCCCAGCTTCATCAACAACGAGAAAAAGAACGAGCTATTTAATAATTGAATAGTCTAGTTTTACTCCGGTCAGCTGCAGGTGGGAATTGAGTCATCTCAGATAGGACTTCTCCTGGCCATTAAGAACCTAAGGAAACTCAATAATCATATGACATTATTTAATTACTGACCATCTTGACATTTTTTTTTTTTATAATCTGCATTGCATCCAGCCACTCACAAATTTGATTTTTAAGAGTTAACATTCCACCAAATTAAATTTTCTTTCAGCTCTTATTTGTATATTTATGGCAAGTAATGAAGTGGATACACTTAGTTGGAGAATATTAAAATACTTGTATGATTATGTGTTTTGTTTTTCTCTTGGGTTGGTGACATAATATTTCTAGTCTTCTAAGATTACATCACCTAAGAAGAACCAATAATATGTTCCAGCCTCCATTTATTTTCTTAATAGCCACAGGCTACTCTACATCACCACTCATTTCTCCTCCTAGTACACATGGCATTTGCTACCTAATGATCTGTGACACTAGAGCTGAGCTAATAACCATGAGGTGAAAGGCATTTGTCATAGTTACTACAAAAGTATGAGTTCTTTGTTTTAAGCTTATTTTTCCTTAACTGTTAGAGTTTTCATGTCTGTTTCAAGTTCAAAAATGACATTGAATACTGTTATACCAGCATATAAGTCTTAAGGTTACAAATCCACTTTTTTCCAATTACTTTTAATATTTTTTTGATACTATAAGCAAGCTTTGTAATATACTCCTATACTTTCTATAAATATACAAAAATGGTGGGGGTGGAGGTGGAGGGGTGAGTGGGTTTCAGCCCTGAAAGGATTAATGGAAAGATATTTTAAATTGGTGAAGTGCAAGTTATTTTACTTTCCCCCCTCTTTTTCTGTTACTTTCTCCCTCCCTTTCTTTCTACATGTATGTGTGCATGTGCCCAATGGAGGGAAGGGATGTGTGTGTCTCACACTAAGTAAGTCTGATAAAATGCAGAGAGAAACAACGCCAGGAAACTATAGAGTCAAGGACTAGAACTGCAAACCATCCCTTCTTTTCTTATCTGAACATTATCAGCCATTTTTCTGCTATGGCAAATTCATTTTGGTTTTCCTTAAAGTAAAAATAAATGGGTATCTATAATTTTTTTTTTTTTTTTTCATATTGGACTTAAATGTCTTCCCTCCTTGGTCTTATCTGGTTCTAAAAGCTCTTTAGAATTATTTTCTTAGTCTGCAAATACAGACAAAGCTCCTACTCTTCTGACTTGCCCAAGGGCAGTTCGGTCTGAGTCTCAGAGCAGTGCTGTAATGTATTTGTATGAATAAGAGCATCCTTGGGTGAGTCACCGCACCTCCCACAGACCCCCGAGCAAGCACAAGTAGTTTCAGAGCCCTGGTCAAAGAAGAGAGGCCAAATCTGGCTCTGTCTGAGCTCACTGTGAACCCTGCACACAACATCTGTGCTGGGGGTTATTTTAAACTAAAGTATTTTAGCGTCTGCCTATTTTTTTTCACTACTGTGAGTAATTTAATGAGGGTAAATTTTACCAGACTAATATATTAAAGAGTCCTTTGTCTTTATGAATAAGTTATTTAAAATCTACTCCATCTTTAAAGCAAGCAATTTTGTTCTTTTTCTAAAGATAATTCCCAAAGACAGAAATTTTAATGTACATTTTAACTTTTTGAACTCTATAATACGTACCATTTTGGAAACAAATACTTATTTCCAAAAGGAAAAAAAAAAAGCAAAACAAAAAGTGTCATTTCTAAAGTTATTTTTTATTTACCCCTTTGTTAAAAGTTCCTTCCACAAAGTATTTATACCCTTAATGAACGGAGTATTAAATCCAATTTTCAGTTGTAGGGTATCCCTAAAGTATATATTTGGCTTAAGGGCCTATTACCACTTATTTCTAACAATAATTAAATGTTTTTTTATTAAAAATTATGCATCATTGTGCTTTGTCATCAATACAAATTGAATCTTTGATATATTTTCCTTTATTAACTTAAAGATAACCATTTATATGCATTTGTGTTATGTGTAAGACACTGTATTATTCATTTAGTTTTCATCTGAGGCTTGACTGGGAAAGGATTAGATTCTAAATTCAGTTGGTTTTGGCAGCATTTTGTTCTTTATGGGCTATCAGATTGAGGGCCTCAGCTCTTTGCTGGCTGTTGGTCAGCCCTCAGGTCCTTGCCATGTGTACCTTGCAAACAAGATTGATTGCTTGCTTCTTAAAGCCAGGGATGAAGGGAGAGTCTCCTAGTAAGGACATTATAATTTTAAATAATGTAATTGCACATATGTAATCATGTACATCCTGTCCCCTGTGCTGTATTCTATTGGCAAGACAAAAATCACGGATGCCACCTACACACAAGGGTGTAAACACAACAGGGCAGTGATCAAGGGCCCACTTTAGGCTCTGCCCACCACAAGGATCACGCAGAAAAATGTCAGGAAATACATCAGGGTCATTTTAAAATAAAGAAATGGATAAAGGTAAATGGTTATCTTCATTTTGAGTGAAAAAAAGAACCACCCATCTGATTTCTTATCTCTTACTGATTTCCGACCTGAACTTTCCACTAAGGTATATGTTAGTGATAGCCAAAGGACATGTATGCATAGCCCATTGACACACACAGTAGTCAGAGGCAGGGGAGGGAGGGATCTGGGTGGAGGGGGGCAAAAGGGGAGAAAATGGGGGACATCTGTAATAATGTCAACAATAAATATAAAATATAATTAAAAAAAAAGACCCTGAATTTATGAAGAAATACTGTCCACCTCTAAGTAGACAATTTGATAAGCAGGCCTCCCTGCTAGATCGGGTGTGGTCCCGCCACAGTGCTGAGCAACACAGAGAGGCAGTGCGGTGAGGTTTTTGGAGAGAATCTGGTGCCTGGAGGAGAGAAGGATCCTTTGGGAAAGGATTTACTACACACACATTTGAGCAGAGTTTGATAAACATGAGGGCCGTATTTGGGGAGAAAATAAAAAACAAGTTACAGAAATTACAGCAGGGAAGTGCAGGAGCCAAGAGTAAAAACCAAGCAGCCTGCTCCCAGAGTCTGCACTCCTTCCCACCACCCCAGGGGTCCTGGTGAAAGGGAGATCTTAGGGGTCATTCAGTTTTACCTTTTCAACTTTCAGATAAGGAAACTGAGTGCCCAGAGGGTTAAATGAGCCCCATATCATGAAATGAATCCTCTGGCATAGTCAGCACCAAAAGTTAAAACAAAACAAAATTCAAAGACTGTTTTAAAATTTTCTTGGATTATAATTCTTATTTTATAAGAGGAGGGCTCTCAGAACAGCATTGATTATCTCATGCAGTTTCTAAAGCAGAGGCATCCCACATAGTTGAAAGGAACTGAGTATCTGAAGAACAGGCCTCTTTTGCTTGGGGGATTAGGATAGAAAGTAATTCTGTCAAAGAAATATTTTAATAGCAGCAGCACTGTGTCTCTGGAACAAAGGGATATATATAAAGCATATCATTTCTCAGACTTTCTCTTCTTCATTGTTTCACCTCTTCAGTATAAATCCAATGTAAGGCTCTTGAAAGCTAAATGGCATAGGGTCAGGGGGGAAACTTAACAAAATCTAATCAAGCATTTTTGTCTGCTAACTTCAAAGGGAAGCCAAGCATGAGGGACATTTGTGAAGATTCAGCAGGCAGGAGGCTTTAACATATCTTATGACAGTTTGCTTGTGCATGTGGGATTTTTAAGTATTAGGAGCATCTAATGAAGCCAGAAGGCGCCTTGGGGGAAAAATAAGTACTACCTGAATCTAATCACTCAAGAGGTTCAGGTATGTTAGTAGTAATCACATCAGGTTGACAGATTATCTGAACACTCTGTGTGAAGTGTTTGATATTCAAAACAATGGTCTGATTATATCTTCATTTGCTAGAACCGATCAATCACTGTCTCATTACTGTTCATTTCCACTTGATCAATAGGTTGAAGGATTTGGTGGCTAAGACCAGATACAGATGAAAGGCTTATGGAAACAACAGGCATTTGAATTGCAGTGTCTGCTGTATAATCTTCTTTTTAGTCAGAGTCAGTTCATATCTAACTCACTATAGATGTTCTAACCATTAATGTCAGTGGCCTCAGGTCCTTTACATGTGCACAATCTGAAGCCCAGGAAGGTAAAATGGCTTGTGTTGGCCACAGGTCCAGAACTTGTCCCACTCAGTTCTTTAATAGTTTATTCACCATTTCAAGGCTCTTAGTTTCCAATCCAGTCCATGTACCTTGACTTCACACACACAAAAATAAGTTAAATTGAGGTGATCCCGTATTCCCGAGAAGAGGAATAACTTTCAGTGAATGATATTTCATTCCCATCTAGTCATTGATCTTTAGCCTTAAAATTCTGTAACTTCTCTAAAACTTGGGAGGCTGACTTGATGCTGCAAGACTTAATTATTGCCTAAAGTATATGAGAAATCCTTAGATGAAAGGCGATGCATAAAATTAAAGTACCTTATTAGAGAGTAGCTGCATGAAGCTGGGTATGCGTTTGGATTAGATGCATGTCACCTGGTTAGCGAGCAGCCAGGTTATTTTGGGAGGTTTTGCATACTTGTTGCAATAGCAGGAACACAGAGAAGGTGGTGCTGGCACTCAGTTTTTCTTAGAACAAGCCCCAGAGTAAGCCCAACCCAAATCTATTAATTATAAGTAAGTTTTACTTTTTTGGCCTTTTATTAAATATCTTTATATTTCAAGGTTTGTAACATCTTATCTGGTCACAGCTCTTTGTAGTTGACAAAATATTCACATAGATGATCTCTTTTGAGATTCTCAAAGTGTGAGGTAGGCAGATAGGTATCACCACCCTCTTTCTGTGCATAAGCACAGCCAATTATTGGGACTGCAATGTCAGAAAATGAAATTCCTTACCAGAACAAGGCTGCTTCCCTACCTAAGGTTCAGCCCTAAGCAGAGGTAACATTGACGTCATCCTTCCGAGGGCATGCTGGGGCATCACAGCTGAGTGGGAGGTTGGCAGCTCTGGGAGGATTACTGAGAAGGATTCAGGTTATCCTGGTTATGAGTGCCAGGAAGTCAGATCTCTCTCTTTGGTGTTATCACCACGTGTTACGAAGTTTTATGGAAGCATTGACTCACTCTGCTGGGTCTCAGGTCCATGTCTTACTTCATCTGGGTGACTCTGTACATTGGAGCAGAGGGGAAAAGGCACCAGGGACAACTCTGCTGTGTACGGTTGTGCAGGATACACTACACGGCTCTATGGCCACCATTCACATCACAGATGTCAGAGATGTTCACATTTATTAATGATATTGCTCCAACAGGTTAAAAGTGAAGTGTTGAGGAACAGGTGCCTTTTTTTCTAATTTATACAAATGTTCAAGGCAAGTACTGACCCTGAATCAGGACAAATTTATTTTAAAAAAACTGAGAATTAAGCAAAAAAGGGTTATTAGGAGTCTTTATTTTAAAATTTAATTTATTGGGGTGCCATTAGTTAATAAAATCATAGTTTTCCAGTACAGCTCTATAGCACATCATCTGCATACTGCCTTGTGCACTCACCACCCAAAGTCAAGTCTCTTTCCATCACCATTTATCACCCCTTTGCCCCCTTCCACCTGCCCCCTGCCCCCTTTCCCTCTGGCAGTCACCATACTGTTATCTGTGTCTGTGTGTGTTTTTTTTGTGTTTTTTTTTTTTTTTTTTTTTTTGCTTTATACGATTCTTTATTTCCTGGTCAATTCACTTAGAAGGCAATTAATGAGAACATAACTCCATTTACATTTAAGGACAAAAAGATAGTAAATTCTGTCATATTATATGTGGCCCATCAGAGGACACTGTGAATATACAAATTTCAGGAGTCAGGCCTAAGTTTAAAAAAATGTTAGAATTAATTAGAAAATAAGTTCACACAGCTTCAGGTCTCAAGCAACTTAGGAAAAGAGGAGTTCTTTCCCATGAAAATTTCACAAGTGACTGAAGGACCTACTTCTGGATTCCCTAGGTCATTGTAAGAACTTGTCCAAAGGATAGTTTCATTTTTTCCCATCTTTGTAATCTCCTTAAGAGAAACTTGTTTTCAAATACTTCCTCAAACTATGTTACAGTGAAAAATGAATCTATTCATAAAGGAGTAATGGTTTAAAATATTTTAGTTAGTTTGAATGCGATTTAATTGAACTGAAGCTTGACTAATAGGAGTTTGGAGCCAAAATTGAGTGTAGAGTTATAAATCAGTAAACCAAAGAGAGCTCAAAATTACCAAGAATAGGAGTGTCAAAAGAGGTGAAATGAAAAGAGTTTTACATGCATGTTGTATGCAACAATGAATAAATGCAACAAAAGAGCAGCCATCAAGCAATTTTCTCTAAAATTCTATAAAATTCCTATTTTCCAATTCTATTTCTAATCAATTCCTTACATCATGTGCAAAGGATTGTAGGTATTTCTGAAAGTACTGAAAGAGCTCTCATTTTTCATAACCACGTTTACAAAAATTTGATCTCTGGCTTCCATTTCTTAATGAAACCTCTTAGTGATGTCCCTCAAACCAAATAGATCTACTCTTTTTCTCAGACTTGACACTGTTCTAACTCCACTGACCACTTTCTCATCGTGAATGCTCTTGATTTCAAGGTTACTGTGCTCTTTTAGCTATCCTCATCCCTCTCATTCCTCCTTTCATTGCCCTCCCCTGGACTCCTCTATGTCCCTATCTTGCAGTCTATTTACATGCCTATATTTTTCATCTATACTTCCTGAGCATTTTTATCTGTGTTGATATTTCTCTAGACTTCTTTCTCTAGACTTCTTTTTTTAAGCTCTTTTCCCATTCCTACATTGTTGGTCATAGCTTTGTATTGTTTTACTTGACTGGCCAGCAATTGGTGTACCATCTATCCTGTATTTCTTTCCCTCAGATATTTCCTAAATCTACTTTTGGCATCTTTTCATTCTACAGCCACAGAGCCTTGAGCTTGCTGCCTTCAGCAATGTGCTTGCCAATTTCCCTGCCTTTCGTTTATCTTCATCTGATAAGCTGCAATTACACAACAGATACCATTTTCTCCATCTTATGTGATGGCTTCTGCAGTAGTTTTCAATGACCTGTCACATAAAATTTAAGCAATTTCTTAAGAAATTCTGTTCTTCCCATTGCCCCCCTCCTTTTCATCTCATTACCCTCTGCTCTCTATAAGGAATTATATATCTTGGTTGCCCCAGGATAATCCTGGTTTATGCCCATTGCTCTAGGGAAGTTATTAATTGTGCCCTTTTACTCTCAAAAGTGTCCTGTTTGGATAATAAATTACAGGGTTATTCTATCTACGTGAAACCTTGGTCATGACTGTGCCTGCTATACAAATCTCCTTTGCAATTCTCTATATTTGGTTTCCCTCATGCTTGTCAATACTGATACACACCACTTTTTGTGAAAATTTTTTTCATGCTCTCCTGATCATGACTCTCATATCTATGAAAGTGTGCTGAAGATCCCACGTGGTAAAGCATTTTTATTCTCTCCTGTAGGCACCAGATTATCTTCAGAAACCTGAGTATATTTCATCTTGTATAGTCCAATTCATTAAAGCTGCTCCCCACACAGCAGCGAGGGCCGGGATGTTCTGCTCCCTTTCTTAATGCCTCCATATAGAACTAGGGTTCACTTTTTACATTGGGGTTATAATCGCTACTTGTTTATGGCTCACTATTAAATTACTACTTATAAAAATCCTTAAATAAAAATTCTGAATAGAAATAACTTGTAAAAAAAATAAGATTTAGATCTAATTCAGTACACTTATGATCTAACTGTACAACTACTCAGGAGCCCTTTTTGATCTACTTGTAATCAATTTGTAATGTTACCTTATATATTTCTATGTAAAATAATGTAGATCTGAGCTCTTTTCATTTTCTCTGGAAAAGAGTCCTTTACCTTTTATAGTTAAGGAGCATCCCAGCATAAAGAATTATAAAATGAAACTGCATTTTTTGTCATTTCTAATAAATAAGTAAATAAAAAGTTGGAATTTTTTCTTATACAAAACTTTGGTCTTTTAGCGCCTTTAGTTTTTTGCACATTGGTTGAAGGTCAGGCATGATCTGGAAGTGCTCTTGCTTCTCTCTTGGGTTCTTGCCTTTGTAAAATAACAAGGTTGCCAAGCATTCGGTAGGATCATACAGATTTATCATTATCTACAAAGTGTTTCAGTGGAATCCAGGACAAATGTTAGCTAGGGGGGAACAGATGACTGAAACCAACACTTTCTGTCTCTTTTCTTATTCCCAAAAAAATTCTGCTGGGCCTTCTCAGGGTTGCTGGGAGAAAACAGCTGAAGACTGAGTACAGTGAACTAATTTCCTCCCATCCCCCCATAAGCAGTAGCTGGTGGAAAGGCATGTAAACATTCTTATGGAAAGAAGAGTTTTAAAGCCCTAAATCCTTAAAATTAATAAACCAATAAACCAAAACATAAAACTGTACAGCTATTTGCATGGCTGAAAAGAAGAAGGAAAAGAATTTCAGATATCTTTTTGAAGACAGGAATAATAAAACAAGCATATTAAAAAATCAGACATTAAATGCTATACAATAGAAAAATGTACAAGGCAACAAATCAAAGGAAGCTAAGAAGTTTCTGTTGACAGATAATGCCTTTAAGAGTCATGATTCAATTTGTTAACTTCCTTTTGAAAAGAAGTTCCATTGCCCAGAATTCTGAATTTTCCTTTTTAAAAAACTTCTCTTGTACCTTTCACCTTTCCACAGTCATCAGGACATTTCAGAAAGCTTCATTTTTTTAGTTACTTGTTTCCTATATGCTGCAGCTATGGCTACATGTTTTTCAGTTGTTATACTTGCACTGAACTCTTAGCAGTCCACTTTAAAAAAAAATAAAGTTATCCTTTTC
Source organism: Miniopterus schreibersii (assembly GCF_964146895.1). NCBI lineage: Eukaryota > Metazoa > Chordata > Mammalia > Chiroptera > Miniopteridae > Miniopterus > Miniopterus schreibersii. The sequence continues at coordinate 57,873,610 of NC_138107.1, read as the reverse complement.
ACTAAGATAATACGACTGATTAGCCATCAATAGTAGGTGCTTCCGCTTGCTTTCTGGAAGTGTTGACTGATTTGCATTGTCCACTCAAAATTTTCCAACATGGTTCCCTGGCAAGAATGGATATTAATTTAAGTGAGGGTGTGTTTTTTTTAGGGCTGGGGATGCAGTTTCGGTCATGGAATAAAACGATGGTTCTTAAATTTTGCCGCATATCAAAATCATATAGGAAAAGAAAAATCTTGATGTCTAGGCCATACCTTTTACCAATTAAATCCAAATTTCTGGGTAAGGGACCCAGGGATCAGGTTAATTTTTGTTGTTTATGTCCATGAGGAACATGGGCCTTTAGTTTTGTTTTCTTATAATGTCTTTCTCTTTTAGAACAGCTTTATTGAGGTATAATTAACATACAAGTTTTGGCATATGTATATACCTGTGAGACCATCACCACAATATAGGTAATGAACATATCCACATGTTTCTTCAAGCCTTTTGTAAACTCTTCCCCCTGCTCCACCCTTCGATCCCCAGCCAACCATCAACCTGCTCGCTGTCACTGTAGATTAGTTTGCATTTTCTATGATTGTATATAAGTAGAATTGTACAGTTTGTACTCTGGTCTGGCTTCTTTTACCAGAAACAGGTTGCATGTATGAATGGCTCATTTTTTCTTTTAATGCTAAGTTATAGTCCATTGTATGGAAAAACTGTAATTTGCTTATCAATTCATTATTGATAGATATTTGAGTTGTGGCTGTTATAAATAAAACTGCTATGAAATTCATATACAAGGCTTTATATAGGTGTATGCTTTCTTTTTCTTTTTTCCATAACTGTCTAAGAGTAGAATGGTTTAGTCATATGGTAAGTCTATGGTTAAGTTTTAAGAGTCTGACAAACTGTTTTCCCAAGTGGCTGCACCATTTTACAATTTCCTCAGCAGCATGTAAGAATTCTCATTCCTTTGCATCATTGTCAACACTCGATATGGACACTCTTTTTAATTTTGTCATTTCTAATTGATTCATAGTGATGTCTCATTGTGGTTTTAATTTGTGCTTGTCTAATGACTAATGATGTTGGGCCTATATTCATATGTTTATTTGCTAACCATATACATTCTTTGGTGAGGTGTTTGTTCAACTTTTAAAAATTCGGTAATTTGTCCTTTTATTATTTGGTATAACGTTTTAAAAAATGTATTATAAATAAAAGTTCACTCTGTGGCCTTTTAATTTTCTTAACAGCATATCTTTTGGAGAACAAAATTTGTAATTTTGATGAAGTCCAACTTATTGACTTTTTCTTTTGTGGTTTCTGTTTTGGACAAACTCAAGGTCACTAAGATTTTATTTGATATTTTCTTCTAGAAGTTGTATTGTTTTAGCTGTTATATTTAGCTCGATGATCCATTTTGAATTAACTGTGAGAAAGGTCTAAGGTTTATTTATTTATTTATATAGATATCTAATTATTCCAGAGCCCTTTGCTGAAAAGGTTATCTTTTTCCTCATTGAATTTCTTGGCAACTTTGTTAAAAATAAACTGATTATATATGTATGAGTCTGTTTCTGGACTCTATTCTGTTGTATTGATCTATTTGCCTACTTTTATACCAGTGCCACACTGTCTTGATTACTATAGCTTCACAAAAAAATCTTTAAATATAGTAGTGTAAGTCTTTCATCTTTATCCCCCCCAACCCCCCAAATCTTTGGCTATTCTGGGTTCTTTGAATTTCCATGTAAATTTTAGAGTCAGCTTATCAAATTCTACTAGGAAAAAAAAAAAAAAACCTCTTGGGAATTTTGATTGACATTGTGTTGAACATATAGATCAAACTGGAAAACTGATCTTGAAAATTTATATAAAACGATCTATTTATGTATTTATTCAATTATGTATTTCTGGAACCATTTGTAGGTTTGAGGCCTTCTCCAGTTAGGATCACATAGTCTGCAAAAATTGGTTTACTATACTGGCCAATTTTTGTCTAATTTAATTGTATATTCTTTCAGTATATATATATTTTTAATCCTCACCTGATATTTTTTCCATTGCTTTTCAGAAAGAGTGGAAGGGGGTGAGAGACATCGATGTGAGAGAGACACATCGGTTGGTTGCCTCCTGCACGAGCCTGCCACCGAGGGACGTGTTATATGCCCTTGGCTGGAATCGTACCCAGGACCCTTCAGTCCCCGGGCCGATGCTCTAACCACTGAGCCAAGCTGGCTAGGGCACAATTGTGTATTCTTGATTTTATATGCATTTATCTAAAAGTAGCCACCAATTAATTGTATTGTTAAGTGGGAAAATGTCAGCTTAAATGCCTGCCAGAGGGCAGCTGCTTCCAGGGAGGAAACATGTTTCAATGGGCTAGAGACTTAGGCCCAAGTTTTTCTGGCTCCAGCCACCTGTTTCAACTGAGCTAAAAAAAAACAGTCTGTATGCACAGATTTTGGATGTAGCTGTTAGGAAAGAAAATAAACTACTCATTTTGAAAACTCAATTTTATGGAGAGAAAAAAAACGTGAAGGCTCAATTTAGTGTATAGTTATGAAAGCAATTTACAAAGGATTTAGGATTTCTTAGTATGGAATTTTATATTCAAATGGTAAAACATTTGGCACTGCTGATTGCAGCAAGAATATGAAGCCATGTTGAGAAAGAAGCTTGGAGAGGGCTGATTTCATGAAGCTGCATTGTTGAAAATGATGTAATCTGAGCAAGTCACTGTGCAAATATGGCACATAAACCTTCTGTTCTCAGGGAGTAGATCCTGCAAGCCAGGCACAGGATGTGGTGCTGCATACAAAATGGAAGGAATTCACTGTTACATGAAAATATCTCCATAACCCAGTTATTATAATGACTAGAGCTGATGAATTTGGAAATTGTCCTAATTTTCTGAAACTTACAAACTCCTGCCTTTATTGTTTGTCTCTTTTTTTTCTTTTATTCTAATTAAACAAATTTTAAAAGTAAATTAATAATGGGAGACCCTGAGAAAGGAGAAGGCAGAGCGAAGGTCAACCATTTACCTGAGAAAGAAAAATTAAGATGTGACATAACACTATCAATTTAATTTTTTTCTATCTATACTATTTTTTTCCATCACCATTTATCCCCCCTATACCCTCCTCTATCTCCCCCCATCCCCCCATCAATTTAATTTTTTATTGACATATCTTGTAAGTGCTCTGAGGAGAATGTAGGTACTTTATATTATTAGGTACCCCAGTGTTTTTGTGTGATATTTCGATTGATTTGTCATTCATTTTGAATAAGAATACTTAGTTATATGAATGATTATTAAATGAGCTGGTCCTGAGAGGGTATAAATGAGGAAATACTTTTTTCCCCCATGATCCTTGAGCTAAGGGGAAAGGGTGGGTATGTAGTGGTTTGCATTTCAAAGGGAAGGAAGCAATTCACATGGAGAAAATGTTTAGTGTACAAAAATGTTTGCTAGACCATTTTAATAATGGGACACAGAGAGGACTTTGATCAAAGGGGTCTTGTTTAGTTCCTTACTGTCTATGACACCTAGTTTATATTAAAATACAGTTATCTAGCCCAGCAGGAGGCAGCCGATCAATGACTCTCTCATCATTGATATTTCCATCTCTCCCTCCCTTCCTCTCTCTGAAATTAATAAAAACATATTTTAAAATGTACATATAGTTACCTATGATGATATCTCCCTCTTGGAGCAAATCCTATATCTACATTCTCTTAGGTAGTTAGAAGTTCAAAGATTCTTCCTAAGTCTTTTGTTTTTTTAAAATAACCAGCTTAAGATAATCAATATCACCCAAAAGGCATATTTTGGCGTAGTAAACTGTTCCCCCTCAATTGAATTTCGGCTCCTCCAGGCTTGTGTTGGCTGATGAACTAGGTAGTCGAAGAAACCAATTTGGCCACCTATTAGTAAGTCCTGTGGGGATGTATCTAGAACATCTTTTTAGAATGGAGAAGGGAATAATAGTCAACTTTGGTCCTCAGATTTGAAGCTTTTAGATTTGAAGCCAAACTTCCGAAACAATAGAAAAAGCTTTATTCCATATCTTGCTACATTTAAATGTGAATACAATTGAATAACAATAGTGAACAGGGAGCTTGGAGAGCAGTTCTCAAATTTTAGCTTTTATATAGTTCACACCTATTATAATCTATATGCTGCTTCCTTTTCTATGACCCTTTTACTATTGAATTTTGTGAGACTCATTTCAGCTTATAACTATAAGGATATAGCCCCTTCCTTTCCTTGCGTTATATTTTCTCTTTTTTTCATCCCCTCCCTGCCTGCCTGCCTTTTCTCTCTTCTCCCCTGATCTGTGGCCCATGTCCCTTTGTCATTCTCTCTTTACCTGACATTTTCTTTTAGTTACAAGTGTAAGTAGTTGAGAAAAGAGAAAGCAAGGGATATAGCATGGAGCTAAGAATAAACCAAATATAAAAACACATTTCGCAAAGGGACAGTGAATCTGGTACTAACTGGTGTCCTAAGCGGCCAACAAGAAAGAGAAAGCTGCTTTACCACTTATACAACTTACGGTGTCCCTGACATAAAAAGAGACTAATTGGACAGGAAAACCTTAACTATCGCTTGTAATAAGGATAGAAAGGAATTTCTCCTGAGGGCGTAACATTATGAACAACAACCCAACAAACGACCTCTTAGTAGACACAAGAATGGGTTTTGTGCGGTTGTTTCATAGGGAAATCCTTGGTGTAAGCCGATGGCATCTTGCCAAAGCTCAGTTCAGTAACAATTTTATGAGCCCTGGTCACTACTCGGCTTCTTCTTATCTGTGAGGTAGATAAAAATGTGACTCAAAAAGCTCAGGAGAGGAAGTGAACGCAAGCAGTCTAAGCGTTGGAATTTGACCATAAGCAAACACCTAGATTCCCTTCCACCTGAAATGTAAGCTAAGAGCCGTATTCCACTCAGAGAGGAAGCAAATACTGCCTATAAAATTAATGGAGTTCCAGACGGATAAATTGTGGTACTATGTTCTCATGTGCGATCTTTAATCAGGACCAGCACCCCAGGCGGGAAATCATGCCAGAGTGTAGTTGGGCCCTCCTGAGCTGTGAAAGGCCAGGCCCAGACTGGAGCATACCACTTGCTAACAATTAATCTTGACCCTGGAAATGGTCGGAAATATAAAACTACTGGTGCACTACATTTGAGTCCAAAGAATATACTTTTCATTCAATAATGTGGAGAAGACTTTCCGAAAAATAAAATATGTTCTCTGTGGCAGGCAGCTATGTGGCAAGAGAGAGTTTCTAAAATGTTTTAGGTGTTTTGCTTATTTTGTTAGTCTCTAAGGTGTCTCAGGTCCCAGAGCCCCAAATTCCAGTGGCAGTGTCTTATTCCGACATTTCACTGGTGGTCAAAGTTTTCTTGCTGTTCTTGACCTATTTCTTAGTCTTGGTTGAAAAATAGATTCTGACTGTTGGGCAGTACTTTGCAAAACTTCTATGGCAAGAACCAGAGTATTCCTTCCTCTTCCCATATGTCATGGACTTACATTTTTATAAATTCCAATGAAAATGAATGATTAGAAAAATGCTCAAATATTTGGATCTTGTGGCAATTTCAAATTAAGAAAAAAAAAAAAGGAAAACTCTCAGTTTCTGTATTTGTCTCTTTTAGGATTGGCAACAGTTTTCAGATGGGCTTGTAGTTAGTTACGTGGGCTATAGTCAGAGGAGCACGGCTCCGAGATACCTGATGCCGTTCAAAGTCAAATTCTAATCGGTGTGTAGTCAATCTGAGATGCTGCTTGGCTTAATATCTTTTGACAATTTTGCTCACTTTCCTGCTCATTTAGAAGGCATTAGACTGACTAGCAGATAGGAAGATGCAGGGCAGCCCGTGGGGTCGGTACTGGCTATATAATGTGTAGGTCTCAGTGCAAAATGGAAACACGAGGCTCCTTATTCAGAATTTATTAAGAATTTCAAGACAGAGATGGCAAAACATTAGGCCAAGTATGGGGCCCTTCTGAGGGTAGGGCTCTGTGTAATTGCACAGGTCACATGCCTATGATGGGACTGGGGTCCTCAGTTGCTCCCATTGAACTAATACCTTAGCGAGATGCCATGTGCTGCACTGACACATGCTCTAAGAGGCAGCCGAGTGAAGCTCATTCTGGTGTCTACTCAGGCCCGTGTGCTATCTAAGTTCAAAGCTGCTGCTGCTGCTGACAGAATTGTTCCTTGACATGTGTGCATGACCTAAAAAAAGACATGAACAGCAGTCCTTTTCCCATTGCATTCAGGTGAAGCCAGGTGTGTGTTAGAGACTATTGTTAATGCAATTCTAGTTTTTTAGCCCTTTAGAGGGCATTTACTTAAAATTGGCTTTTGACTTTCTCTGGTTCCTGAATGCTAGGGCAACAGGGGTAAAAAAAAAAAAAGATTATCTAGTTGTCAAGTGACAGAATTATTTTTAGGGAACATATTGCTTTTTCCTTTCTTTACGAACTAAGTTAAATAGACCAATAGGATGTAAAAAGAGGTCCCAGGTTTCTTTGGGAGACTTGGTCTGGAAGGTGAGGACAGAACAAAAGGAAGGCCTTTTAGGTTCACTGGTGCTTACAATTCAATTTTAAGTTGTTTAAATTGCTATAAGGCAGAATTGCTAAATCCATCTTCTCAAACCTTAATAAAGTCTGCTACACACGTAAATACTTTGTATAATAATTTTTTCTTTTTCTTTTTTTTTGTATAGCAAATAAAGAGATTATTTTATCTAGGGTAGGGTCCATGAGGCACAAAATATAAAAACAGCACACTGGGACAGGACAACATTAAGTCCACAAAACTTGGTGGATAAGAACTTGGGTTCTGGATCCAAACTGCCTGGTCTTGAAACTCAGTGCCAACACTTACCAGCTCAGTTATCTTGGGAAGTTATTATCTTCTTTATGCTTCGATTTTGAATAATACAGTTGACCCTTGAATAATACAGTTGACCCTTGAACAACGCAGGGGATAAGGGTGCCAACCCCATGAAGTTGGAAATCCGCATATGACTTTTGACTCCCTGAAAACTTAATTTCAGTCAGCCCTTTGCAACTGTGGATTCAAAGAACCACAGATGGAAAACAGTATTTTCAACCTGAGGTTGGGACTCTGCTGTTGGAAATAAGAAAATGCTATTTTCAATCAGCAGTTCGTTGAATCTGCGGATGTGAAACCTGTGGATAGAAAGCGCTGACTGTTTTTATTGGAAAAACAAAACACCAAAAACAACCCATTGTAGAAATGTGGAGTTCAAACCCATATTGTTCAAGGGCCAACTGTAGTAAATCATCCCCTCTAAGATTGTTGTGAAAATCAAACAGGTTACTGCCTGTGAAGCTCAGAGAACAGTGTCTGGTTCCGTGTGTTAGCTATCATTATTAATCTATAAATTACATTAATTTGACGAGGACAGCAGGACTTAAGTCCACTGGAAAGGCACAGGAATCTCGAGAGGGCATTGAGCCTTGGGGATTTATATCAATCTGATCTGAATCTTAAGAGTCCAGGTGACAGCACTGTTCTAAGTTGAATTTTTCCTTACTGTTTCCTTTTGGGGTTCACAATGTCTTAGCATGACCACTTTGATGAGGCTGTTTTGCCAAATGGTAAAACAAATCATTGAACTTCCCTTTTGAAAAAGTACTGAAGTGACGGGACCATGTTTTATCCCTACCGTTCGTCCTGTCATCCATGAGCCTCCCTCCTTTATTTCTTCATTACTCCTTCAATTGTAGAAAATATCCTGTTTGGGTCTCCCTGTCAGGCTGCAAGATTTAACTTTGTTTCTCTACACAGTTTGTTTCTTTAATGTGTTTTTACATTCTCTCCGGTTATTTGGCACTCACCTCATCCGTTCCCAATAATTCAGTGCCTGTTTAAGAGCTCTGATGTTATTCATCTGCTAGACAGTGAGGAATCTCTGTGTGGAGCCTGCCTTGAGGTCCAGAGGTTGCCTTCAATGCAACATATACAGACTCTTCCAAACAAGAAGGAATTTTAAAGCAGCTAACAAAATTAAAGTTTGGTTGTCCCAACATAGTTTTTGAATTATGTTCATGAACCATTTCAAAAAGCTAGATAACTATAATGGTAGCAATGGTACTGATAATAAGCTAACATTAATTGAGTACATATATACCAGGCTTTGTATTTTATATGTACTAACTCATTAATTGTCACAGCAATCTTGTGAAGTAAGTATTGTTTTTTTCATTTTTATAGATGATTAAACTCTTGATCCATGTTTGTGAACAAAAGGCCTGGATTTCTATGGTTCCTCTCAGCTCTGAAGGTAAGAATGATCTGACTAGTGAATGCAGTGGTATTGTACTCTAAACCAGAGGTCTTCAAGCTTTGGTGTGTACCAGGATCACCTGGATGGCCGGGCACCACTGCCAGAGTTCCTGATTTAGTGGGTCTGGGTAATGCCAGAGAACTTGTCTCTTTCAATTTACCAAGTGATGCTGATGATGCATTGAACTGAGCCTAGTAATGGGAGGTTGTGATGTCATTCAGGAGACAGGAGAACCTAAGGCAGAAATCTCTGATTATGGGACCATCTCTCATATAAATATGGAGGCTGCAAGGCCAGTAAAATATATGTATATGACTCTATCTATGTGTCTATCTATCATCTACCTGTCTCTATCTATCTGTCTGCTATCTATCATCTATCTATCTATCTATCTATCTATCTATCTATCTATCTATCTATCTGTCTGTCTGTCTGTCTGTCTGTCTGTCTGTCTGTCTGTCTGTCTATCTATCTATCTATCTATCTATCTATCTATATCATCTATCTATCTATCATCTATCTATATCTATCTATCATCATCTATCTATCTATCATCTATCTATATCATCTATCTATCTATCATCTATCTATCTATCTATCTATCTATCTATCTATCTATCTATCTATCTATCATCTATCATCATCTATCTATCATCTATCTATCTATCATCTATCTATCTATCTATCTATCTATCTATCTATCTATCTATCTATCTATCTATCATCTATCTATATCATCTATCTATCTATCTATATCATCTATCTATCATCTATAGTTCTATTATGATGGAATGAATATGTGTGTCTCTATATATTTTAGTATATTCTGTACATATATTTATATTATATTTCTGTTTATTCCACTAGAATGAGAAAGGCATCTTTTACTTCTTTGTCAAACCTAGAGAGTACATTTTTGTGTGTGTGCCAGGCCAATCTGCTTTTTTTTAGTAGACTATTTTTAGAGCAATTTTAGGTTCATAGCAAAATTGAGCAGAAAGTAGAGAGTTCACATACACTTTCTGCTCCCAAATATGCACAATTTCCCTCACTATCAATATTCCCCACCAGAGTGGTAAATTGTTATAATCGATAAACCTGCATTGACATACCATCACCTATAGTACATAGTTTAAATTAGGGTTCACTCTTGGTATTGTGCATTCTATAGATTTTGACAAATGTATATTGACATGTATCTAAAATCCTACTTAAAAAAATAAATTATTTTTAGCTATTATTAAGTAATCAAATGTTCACATTTTTCTTTGCTTTTATGGAATGTGTTGAAGTTTTTCTCAGAGGTAAAATAATACTCATTTTGCTGAAAGAATCCATCTGTTCCCCACATCCTCCTCCCCCCCACCCTCTCAACCACACAAATACTCAGACATTCTTTTTTTGAAAGTTAAGAAAGGGGCAATAAAAAGATCTTATTGGCTAATTTAAATTTTTTCAAAGTCAGGGCATTTCTGGTAAAAGACGCTGTGCTGCAAATTGCAATGGCAAATCAGCCATGGGATTAACTGGATTAATGTAAAAAGCTTTCTCAAAAAGAAAGAGAAAATCCACTCTTCTTTCTCTCTGAGGGAATGTCTGTGATTTCAATGACCCTGACGGTACCAGCACGAAAAAGCCTCGACACAAATGGCTGGTAACAGCTGCACTGCATGAGCAGGGAGGACAGTGCTTGTATGTGCAGTGCACCGCTCTCAAAGGCCTCTTGTCTTTAGATGAGTCCCTTTATTGTGGGTGGTGGGGAAGTCCCTTCAACAAAGCTTCACTTCAGTATATTAACAATATTGGAAAAGCAGTGTGTTATAGTGGAAAGAGCTATAGGTATTTTCGATTCAGTCAGAGCTAGGTTTGAATTTTGGCTTTATAGCTTGGGCAAGTTCTTTATTCTCTCTGGGGCCATTGAAATAGTGGAGATAGATAACAAAACTTACCCCCTCAGGTTACTGTGAAGCTCAACAATGAGCTAAACAAAACAAAACAAACCAAAAAACAGCGATTACTATTGTCATTTTTGCCAAAAGGACTTTGCTAAACTATTCAACTTTCCACAAATGTAATTATTTATAAATTCATTCGTTCATTCATTCATTCATTTATTTTTATTGAGCACTCACACAAGCACTAGAGAGGATCAATAGTTCTTTTGTATATTTTCTTCATCATAACGATCTCACTAGGAAAGATATCAACATGAAGTATTTTAGATGATTAGAAAAATATAGGTATTTCATTTTTAATGTTTAAAAGTTGGGGAGATACAGCCCTAGTCAGGGGTGTGCAGGGGGCAACCAATCGATGTGTCCCTTTCACATCCATGCCCCCCTCTCTATCTCTCTCTCCCTCCCTCCCACCCTTCCACTCTCTCTAAAGATCAATGGAAAAAAGATCCTCAGGTGAGGATGAACAAAAACAGCAAAATGAAAAGAGAGATAGAGATAAGGGCCATATCTAAATGTTAACAATGATTTTCTAGGGAAGTGAGATTATATGTGTTTTATATTTTCTTCTTTGTGTTTATTTACATTTTCAAAACATTTTACAGTGAGTTTAGATGATTTTAGAATAACAATTTTTATTAAAATTTTAAAAAAGTGTTTGGCTGATTCTGATCATTATCGTTAACAATAATCATTAATTGGTTCCCCCTGTGTATAGGACTTTGTGTTATGCATTATATGAGAGAGGGAAGAAGGAACAAAACCTGTATGTAAGACTGTTTTAACAAAGTTGTAAAGGGAGATGCTTCTCATATATTTTCAATATGGTTACAGAACCCAAATGTTATGTCATGATTCAGTTATATTGTTATGTTTTTGTTGGTTGCCACATCTAATTTGATCAATGATATCCTACTATCTTTTCAATTTTTAAAGGACAAAGGATAAAGCATAAAGTTTAGAAATACAGGAGCATCAAGATAATGAGAAATGATAAACACCTTGCCTAGGAAAAAAGAAATCCACATTTATAAACAGATCTTAGAAACCTTCCTCATGTTCCAAAGTTAAATATTATACATGTTTGCTCTCTTAGGATAAGGAGTTTTAAAAATTTAGTTTCACTTCAGCTCTTTCCAATTATGGCCTAACTGTACCTCCCACTGGCTCTAATTGCCCAGGTTAATGTGGGCACTGGTAGGCTTGTCCATAGTAAGAATATTTACCATGTCACTGATAGTGTCATTTACCTGTCTGAGTGATTATAGGAAAAAATCCAAAGCAGACAGAGATAAAGTCTTGTTGTGGCTCTTCACGAAGACCAAATCTGTGACAAATGGGAGGGTGTCCTCTGTGTAAAATACCTTCGCTCTTTCCTACAAGATGTTAAATGTCTATTGCTCTGAGATCGCAAACATAAAACAACCTGAATTTCACAAGAACTTTTTTTTTTTAAGGTATAAACTAATTTAGCAGCTAGACTAATAGAATATTTCCAAATGTTGAGGTGCATCCAGGGATTGGGAAGCCCTGGCAGAGTTGTGGATTCTAGAGACAAAAATATTATGGTTGTGGTATTTATCTATAGCTGGGATATTTCTACCTATTCGTAACATTAAAGACCTGAATCATCTGCTTTGTGACTGCTGCAAAGCCTCAGGATTTATATTTGTAGTTTGAGACATGAGGAGGCCTGATAGCTCATACTTTTTCCCCCCAGCAGGAAACCCAAGTATGCTTCAAGGACTTATAATAGCAAAAATAATTATTTCTTTTTAAACTTGATTCAAATCATTATCACAGCTGTCAGACCTGAAATGAAAAAGAAATTACACAGGGTATTATTATTATTTTAAAAGGAAAACAAAATGTAATGAATACTATTTACTCTCCAATTCCCTATCTTTGAAGAAAAATTTTATATGAAAAGTAAGATTCTTATCAACTTAAAATGGTTTTATCATGGATTTTATTAGTAAATTAAAAAAAGAAAAAGAGGAAAATGTATTCTATTTAATGCACATATGCTTGTGGTTGGTAAATGCAGTTTTATGTAGTTGATAAATGCCATCGGGTGATCAGTTAAGTCCTTCGTGGCTGTCAAATGTGGGCGATGTGGTGGACATCCATACCCTTGGGCTCAGGGATGCAGTTAACAAGGGATCAGTGATGGTTCTAACACCAGGTGTAGGAAAAGCTGGAGGCCCACCTATCGCAATACAATTCATCCCACAAACATCTTTTGGGCTCTCTGGGCCAGGCACCACACTATATTGGGTATATAGAACCGCTGAGGCACAGTGGGGGCAGTCAAGTAGATATCAATACTCTGATAGGGGGTACTGTGGGAGCCTTGATTAGGGGGTCCTAAGGTTTCTATGGTGATAGAGAAAGGAGTGTTTCTTTCTTTTTCTTTCTTCTTTCTTTTAGAGAGAATGGACACTGAGGTTTAGAAAGTTCATATAACCAAAATGTGAGACAGCTGGGATTTGAAGCCTATGTCATTTCCCCATACTAGGTAAACTCCTTGGGGGTGGGAAGGTAGAGGAGTTAGACGGAAGCAATGGGACAGAGATAAATTGAAAGATTTTAAGAGGTAAGATAGGATGATTGGTTGATTGTTGAGTGTGATGTAGGGTAACAAGTCTGGGTGACTGTTGGATAGAACTCTGATTTGGACAACTAGGGAGACAATGACAGCAATTATTAAGAAAGGGAAACAGTGGGTAGGAAACAGAGCAGGCATGGTAGTGATCCCAGTTTTAGATCTGTTGTGTTGTTACTTTATATGAGCCTAACTGATATTTGGAGTCATTAGGAGAGGAATGTGAACAGGCAAATGGGTTTTGGACATCTTCAGCATATATATATTGGTTGAAGCTGTGTGTGAGGATGATATTTCTCAGGGAGAATGTGTAGGAAAATAATAGTGGTTGGAAGTTAGGACCCTGAGAAACACAGGTGTGGCATGAGGAAAGGCAGCCAAAAAGGAATTAGTGAAGAAATGATCTGCAAAGGAGATAGAGGACTAACAGTGTACAGTGGTAAAGAAATAAGGGACATTGATTTCAAGAATGGTGATGGTGGTAACAAAGGCTAATAGTTACACATTGTATGACAACCACTGTTCTACACACTTTACAATTTGCTTCTTTGACCTTCACAACAACTTCTTGAGGTATGTGTTAGTGTTATCTCCTGTCATTTTATAGCTGTAACTTGACCAGGGTCATGCAGTCAGATGATAGTAAAGCTGGGATTTGAACCCAGGCAGTCTGGCTTCAGATTCCTTGCATCACGTTGCATTATACCAAGAATTTGGCCTATAAAGTTTTCAAAGAAGCTACAAAATGTGATGATAGCTTTATTTTTGCTTTTCATGCTTACTTTTCCTTTTAAACGTAACCTTGAAACTCTTTTAAGGCCAATTTCTGCTATGTAAACTCCCAGGGGAGTTTGTTAGAGTGCTCATTGCCTTGGGGACAGCTCTGTTCCAATAATTCTCCTGGTGAAATCTCAAAAAGGTGTGCTTAACATGGTATCTGGTCCGTAACAGATGCTGGTTGAATGAAAAAATGAAGGTGCCTCAACTAGACACCTACTTGTAGTGTTTTCAACACATTCCTTTAGTATCCATACCATACTGAACCATACCAGTCCTTACTGCACCGTGCCATACCTTGGGAGCCAATTTCCATGGTGGCTGAAATGATACTTGTCTACTGGTATGCCTTTCTATAATTCCCTACTTTCTGGCTTGGCTCAGTGTCTTGAGAAGACTGTTAAGGTAAAAGTGAGGTTGTATGACTTAGAGATTAGGCCCTCTCTGAGAGAAGCCAGAGCTTGTCTGTGGAGAGGTATACACAGTAAAGAACTGAAGCCTCCTGCCAGCAGCCATGGGAGTAAGTTTGGAAATGGATTCTCCAGCCCCAGTCAACTTTTCCAAAATTGTAGCCTCAAATGAAACTTGATTTAGAGGGATCAACTCTCTAGGTTTTCTAGAGACTTTCCCAGTTTTAGTGCTGAAATTCTGTATCCTGGCAAATTCCTCTGTCATGGGTTAGCCTCACTTGATTATGAACTCATGAGACTCCCTGAGCCAGAACCACTCACCTCAGTGGCTCTCAGATCCCAGAATTTCCAGAAACTGGGTGAGGTATTACATTTTGTGTGTGTGTGTTTGTGTGTATGGTAATTTGGAGTGATTTGTAACCAGCAATGGATAAGTAATGCACATACCATATCATACTGCACAGAGAAGCCATATTGTGTCTCTGCCAAAAGCGTGTTGAAAAATATAATGGATTAGGATATAATTTTCTAGAGCTATGCTTAGAAGGTTTTTCCAGATCCCACTTCCGTATATGGCAGAGAACATTTTGTTTTTCCTGGCACCTTAATTTATATTTCAACTTCTAGGGAGAGACATTAGCAGAATGCCTTTTCACTAGTCTAGCGGAAGTACCCTGTATGAAAATTAATGGAATTACTGCCTGGGAATACTCTCAAGCAACAATTAAAATGCTTAAACCAAATAAAGCACAAAGTACTGGTGTTTTTTTCTTTTATCTGTTACTACTGTTCTACTATAGTCCATGAAGAACAGCCTGAAGTAATGGTTTCATGTCAGAATTAGCTTTAAGCATCAATAAAATACTATATTTGCAATATTTATGGGTGTGTTTATAGTTTAGAAATAAAAAAATACTGTTTTTGTATAATAAATAAGTAAATTTAGAATCCCACAATATATAGTAATAAATTGACTTTTCAACATCATGCCTTTTCCCCCCCTCTTTCTGCTAGGCCTCAGACATTTGTAGATTATAGATTGCTTTATATGGGCTTTGGCTTCCAGTAGATAAAATAAGTTGGTAATACTAAACTTTAAAGATATTGTCTAAATACAGCATGTCCCAAAAATATGTATACACACTTTGAATAATTATTAATTCCAATGGGTTAAATTTGAAAAGAAAGAAACATCAGTTGAACTATATTCTGAAGTTACAGCTTTGGTATTAGTAGTCCATATGCATTATGTTACTGCAAAATATTAATTAGACCCATGTAACTGATTTTCAAGCTTAGACAAAACATTTGCATTTAATCTCAAATAATATGTGCATGCATTTTTCTGTTATTTCATTTTACCAGAGGGACAAAACTAAACTCTACATATAATTGTCTACTTGTATGAACTTTATTCCATTATGAAACCTGAGTCTTTAGACACAAACAGTTATTTAAGAAACTGTTATGGTGTTCTTGATGGCTGAGCTGGGAGTCAAATGACTTTGGAGAAATGGCAAGAGAAATAAAGAGCAAGGCTGAGTCTTTCTGGCAGTAGAAGGGATACATGAGTTTGGAAAGCTTGGGGGTTGGGTTTTATGATGCGACTTTCACTGAAGGGTAGCCCCTGGATAAGAGTGGAACATAAATTTCCAAATGCTAATATTGCAAATTAGAAAATAAACCAGTATAGACAGAACCATCTAATGAGGTGTGTTGTATCTAGAATCAAATATTTAAGACAAGTTGATTAATTCTTTACTTTGAAGCTCAAATAAAAATTAGTGATGTTTAACATAAGATTTGACAAAAGAAGCATTATTCAGGTAAAGAACTAAATACTTTCGTGTCTATAAATCTGGAAAACTTTCTGATTAAAAGGACTATTCTTTCCCTTCTTATATTTCTCTCTTCTCCATCATCTCCCAAGCAAAGGATGTTAGATCTGGTCATCCACAGATACTCCTGCATTTCTTCTGTCACTTTTTTTGAGTTAAAAACGTATTCTCTCAGTTTTCCCTTCAATCATTTTTACACAGTGAGTACTAACTATCTGACTTACTTTGTTTTTATCTCTTGAAGTCTCTTGTATTTTGTTTTTTCCCCCAGATCTCTTCAAATAGTTTTGCCATTGTCTATGCTTCTTTGCTCTTGTCTTAAAAAGTATTCACATCCTATTCCCCGAAACTTCCAGTTTCCACACACTTAATCACTCCCTGTGAAACCTGCCCATTGTAACCTTCCTGCCTCTGACCTGTAGCCCCCAGATGCTTCCTGTGCGACAAAGCCCAGGCGCTACTTGTGAGTTACAGGAAGCACTTTTCTTTTTTCTAGAGCTGAAAATGCTAAACTAGTGTAAAAATGCACTATGTTATCTCTTGATTATTGCAAGGGTGGTTCCCATGCATTTAGATTTTCCTCCTCTTCTTTTGGGGACCAACTTTCCAACCAAGTTTCACGTGAATTACAACCCCTGTACCAGGAGCTGGATAGAAACCAGACACAGGTGAAACTCCAATGAAAATTTTGAGACGGAAGGACATGGAAAGTATAGGCCGCCTTTGATTGTGTCCCCTCTTGGAGGAAGTGTCATACATTTTCCACAATGGGAGCTATTTTAAAGTTATTATGTTTGAAATGTAATTTGATGGCCATATTTAGAAGATCCGGGTGTTTGATATTCTGCAAGTCTATAACATTTCAAACAAAATCACGAGGCTGAACTTTTAAAAGGAAATGGTGATAAAATCATTTGTCACACTCTCCTGCTCAGTCTCCTCTACAGTGGAAAGAAATGACATCACATCTTAGACTGATGCAATGCTAAAAGCCCAGTCAGCAGGAAGCAAACCTGTTATCCCACACTCATTCACTCAACAAATATTCATGAGAGCTAACTCTTCTCAGACGTTATGCTAAAGACTGAGGATGAATATGCAGGAAAGAGATGTACAAAACATTATAAGGTCTGGGGTGGGGTATGGGTGTTTCTGTGAGAAAAGCTTTAGGAGCTTTTTTTATATTTAGCTCATTCTCAAAGGATGAGTAGAAGCTAGACATGTAGGGGCTGTTGGCCTAGGTGAGGGGAAGATAAGATGAGATAGGAATGGAGACAGCCTGAGCAAAGTATGAAGGCAAGAAATGGAATGCTGTATGGAAGCTATGGGCATTTCAAAGTTTGTGAAATATGAACTGTGAGGTTGAGTGGCAAAAAATGAGGGCATAGAGGTTCGCAAGGTGCCGTGTTCCATGTAAAGGACTTTAGGTTTCATTCTGAGGAGAGAGGGAGCCATTAAAGAGATAGACATTATAGATATAACTCTAATGGCTGGTGGAAGATGAAATGAATATAAATAATATGGTTGAGGAGGTGGACACACTGTTTATTGGGAGACAAGAGCCTTAGTTATAATAGTAGTTGGGGTAATAAAAAAGATAGATTTTAGAAATATTTAGAGGTTAAATCATCATGATTTTATGATTTTGTTGATCAGATAAGAAGATTAAAGGGTGGTGGTGGTGGAAGTGTTAAGAATGACACCCAGGTTTCTAGTTTAAATGTTTATTTGAATGGCAGAACCATAAACTAAATAGAGAATATAAGAATAGGAACAACTTTATGGGAGAAATAAATAATTTCTGCTTTAGACATGTTGAATTTGAAATTTCATTGTTTATTCTGGTGGACTTACCCAGCTTATAGTTCAGCACATGAATCTTAATCTCCAGTGGATTGGAGATTAAGGATTGGAACTTGGAAGCTATTAGCAAACATGATTCTTGAACTATAGGTATAGATGAAACCACAGAATTACAGAACATAGAGGGAGAACAGTGAGATAAAACTCTGTGCCTGGGCAATAGTGAATGGTTGTGTAGAGAAAACATCAAGAGGAAGACTCAGAAATAGAAGGGAAGTCAGGAAGATGTGGTGGCATGGAGACCAAGGGAGTCGAGTTTTAAGAAGTAGAAGATAATCAACAGCATTAAAATCAAGTTGCCTTCCATAGGTAAAGACTGAAAATATCCTTTGGATGTGGAAAACTTAGAAGTTGCTTGTGGCTTGTAACCTTAGAAGACACAATAAGAGCAATTCAGTCAAGTAATAAAGCAGATTTCAGATTTCAATGAGTGCTTAAGCAAATGGGAGTGCAGTCTGTGCTTCTGAGTAATTTGAAGAAGGGGTTACAAATATTTCAATGGTAGGCCAGAAGATGGAATGAGATCAAAGGAGAAGATTATTTTTTAATGATTATGGGACAGTCTTGTACATGTTTGGAGACTATTGGAAGAGAAGGTACAGAGGAAGAAGCCAGAAACTAACCTGAACCGTCACTGTCTCCTATGTACTGCCTAACCTACAGAGCTTCACCGAGGACAGAACCCAGAAACCTGACGTGGGCAGAGCAGAATCTGGTTGATCCAGTTTTGCCAACCACAGATAGTCACTAATGAAGTATGTTGTCTTTCCAGTTAGCACATTGCATGGGGATGAGTTGGGTAATTAGAAGGATTAGTTGAAGAGGAGTGATCTAACTCATATCTATAGACTACTGCAGGGGTTTAGGAAGCAAAAAATCGGATGGAGATTTAGGAAGGTGGAGAGGCAAAGGTATTAGTAAGAAATGAAAAGCAATGTTTATCATGAACAAATGAATGAACCAAGTGAATATGTTGTTTTAAATAAAAGTTTTTGGATGAAGTAAACTAACCTTGCCACTTACTAACATGGATAATTTAGGGCTGTTTACTTTTACTCTACTTCTACTTTATTTTCAGAATAAATGTTCAACCTTATGACTCCCTCTAGGCACTGCTTTTTCTTTTTTACATATAAGAAAGAGGACTTATCTATGTAAAAAATGTTTCTGGACACATCTAGGTGTCAAGTCCAAGCAACTTGAATGCAAAGAACATTAGTTATGGGTTACCCAGGTTGGATAGAGCCTTAACAAGACTTGGAAAAAATGAGGCCATTTTCTTATTTGTGAGCAAGACTCATATTCAGTATTTTTTATTATTCTGTCTAGGCTGGCCTTTAGGCTTTTAAGGGTATTCTTCCTGTGCTATTCTTATGCAGGAATAACACACTTAACCTCTGATGGATGTGTTCCTGAAAATTGGTAAATAAAATTGTATTTAAATGCAGTAAAGAACTATTTAAAGAAACCCTCTGGCAAATCTTTTTAAGAACCCAAGGGGCATTTTTAAATGGTTCCATTTAGAAGGTAGGCATTTTTGTGAATCAGGCTGTGTCTGACAGGAGTGGAATGAATTTTACATAGAAAAAGTCCTGCCATAGACAGAAATCAGAACTTTAATCAGAGTCGCCTCCAAATTTACTTCAGTGGGTCGAGCTCCAATTAGCAGTGATAGTTCCCGAAGATCAGGGCTGAGGTCTTCTTCATCCAAGTGTAATTCCACTGAGCTGCTGGAGGATAAGAAAGCAAGAGGCCCCCACAATTTAAGATGAATTGAACTGGGGCAACTACAGTCTGGAGCACAGATGTGCCTCAGCTTGGATGTGGACAATAAACAACTAGCACACAGAGCAGTTTGAAGCACAACCACTGGAACGGTTCTTGGGCCAAAGGTTCAAGGTCATCCCACATCCTGAGGGGCTGGGTGGTAAGCAGGGACATGTTCTGCAAACATCAGGTATACCTACAAAGAGAGTTGATAGAGTTCTTTGATTTATACAATCTCTAAATGCCACTCTTAATATGTACCTTAGCTTGTTCTATTCTCTAACAGGTTTATTGCCAAGTTTTATGAGCACAATTACATTTCGTTTGTCCGTGCTCTCACCTCTTACCCACTCCTTTATTGTCTCGGTTTCTTTAGTTGCCCTTCCTTTTCTCTACTTTTATCCTTAGCATTAGCACCACTTCTGTCAGACATCGTCTTGACATACCTTCTGTCAGCACACTGTCTTTTAAATATGATTTCTCTTGTTTTCCCCCCTTGCCATGTAACATACACTTGCAGAGAAATACCACACATCTTATTGAGGCATTTACTCGCAGACTTGTAGTTCTACCCTGCTCTAGGCACTCATTTTGGATTTTCTGTTTTTAAAAAACTAACAAAAACAATTTGCTAGGCCTTAAAATTAATAAAGGACTTTCATATTCACCAGTCTATTCACTTTTCACAACTATCCCAAGAGAAAGTGTTATGAATTTTGTTTTTTCCAGAGGAGGGAACTGATGCTCTAGAAGGTTATGTGACTCTGAGGGGTAGACTATGGACCCGTATGTCAAATGAATATTCACCTAGGGAACCATAGAGGCTATTCTCTCTATGAATTGGTTTAACCAATTCTCTAGTTAGTTGGGGATAGTTAGAAGGAGAGGTGGAAAGCAAGTGACTTAAGGGAGAAGAAAAAGAAGCAGCAGCCCAGCAGTAGCAGCTGTGTCCTAGGCCACCTGCCAGCTCCCCGGGCAGGTGCTTGTTGATATCGAAGTATATAGAACCCAGCCCCCAACCATTTCCGAGTCTTATCAGAAGCTCTTTTGAAAGAATCCAAGGTTGCAGAGGACTCTACATCACCAAATTGAAATCTCTTTAGCTCTAATTCTAGTGCTGATCTGGAACATAATTTCAGTCCAGGCAAAACAGTGAGCTTCATGCCTAGGCACCTCCTCTGGGAAACATCATTATCCTGGCTGCTGTTTCGCTCCATTGCCAGCCACGGAGTTCTAGGCAAGATGATAACACCTTCATCTCTCTAACTTAACAAAGGCTACAATGAGAGTGCCAATGAGTGTGTGAAATCACAAAGTAACCTTCAAGGGTGAGGGATTCTGAAAAAGAGCAAGTAGGTAGTAAAAACATCAAGACAAAATTAATAACTTCTCCTTGAAGCATGCACAACTGTAGCAGCCTACACAGAGAAATTCTATTTGGATGAAAGATTTCCCGCTTTTAATGTAATTTTTCCCGGACTTCTGAAAAGGAAAATCTATCTTGATCTTCTAGGGTTTAGAAGCCAATAAGCGTATAAGAATTATCATTGTTTAACTTGAACACAGGAACTATGTTATGTTTTTATTTTTTCTTTGTTTTTTTCTTTACCCGCACCCAAGGATATGTTTTTTGATTTTTAGAGAGAGAGGAGAGGGAAGAGAAACATCTATGTGAGAGAGAAACATAGAGACTATTCTCTCTAGGTTTAACAAATTCTGTAGTTAGTTGGAGATAGTTACAAGGAGAGGTGGAAAGCAATTGGTTTGCCTCCCTGACCAGGGATTGAACAAGCAACCTAAGTATGTTCCCTGACAGGAATTGAACCCACAACCTTTTTGGTGTATGGGATGATGCTCCAACCAACTGAGCAACCCAGCCAGGGCAGGAATTATGTTATGTTTGCCCTAGGACTAAATTAGATTGGCTCACAGACTTTCAGGAACTCATAGGAAAGACAATGAAATATTACTACACACCCTTCTGTATATGAAGCAACTGCAACTGTCATGTATTATTACTAGGGGAAAATAAAATGGTATACTACTTTATAAAACTGGCAGTTTCTAATAAAAAGATACCCTACGACTAATCCATTCCACTTTTAGATATGTATTCATAAAAAGGCTTTTATTAGCATATCCACAGTGGTTTTGTTCATAATAGCCCCCACATGGAAACACCCAAAATCTTCCTCAACAGAATAAAGGGTAGACCAACTGTGGCATATATACTACTCAGCAGTAAACACTGATGAACTAAAATAAGTTCAAAGATTATTTGAGCAAAAGAATCTGACACAAAAAGTTCATGTATGATTCTGTTTACGTAAAATTCACACATGCCTCAAACTCATTCATGGTGACAGAATTCAGAATAGTGGTTACTTGCAGGGTTGGGATGTTACTGATTGTGAAGGGACTGACGAAACTTTTTGGAGTTGTGAAAATATTCTCTATCTTGACCAGGTTATATTGAAGTATAATGTATTTAACATTTTATCAAGCTGTACACTTAAGGTTTTTGATGATACTGTATGTAAATTATACTTCAATGGAGTACTATAAGCATAATTTTAAAAACACAACTCATAAATTATCTTATAAGAGATAAGAAATATCTTAAAAGAAATAAGAGATTACAAGGGAAATTTGTGCTGGCTCCTCAGTGAGGACAGCCTGATGAAGCAGGAGAGGTGGTGAGGAGTTCATTTAACCCACATTATGGCTTTTGTGTTTTGGTTGAGAAAGAGAGAAGCTGTGCATCATTGTCAGGAGGGGTGGGAGGATAGAAATAAAGGCAGTTGATGGTGGAATATCGATTCATATCTCTAGCTTAGAAAGAATGTGAACACAACTCTGTTTCAATACCTTGAGGGCCGTATAATTCCAATATAGTACCTTTAGCAAGACGCTGATATCTACAAGTAGTAGCAATAATGGTGGACACAGGAGATGCTCATGGGCATGGTGGTTGACTAATATAAGGATGGGAAAAGTTATACTGTGTCCAGTGGATTAGGCTTTTTCCAGAAAGCATATGAGATGCTTGCTGGGCATTCTCCCCTAATACATCTTAGGGGCCAGGATGTTATTTCAAAGAGGCTAAAATTCTATATTAAAAAGTGAGAGATGAGTCAGAGACATTGGAAATAAAATTTACTGTGACTTTAGCTGACCTTGATTCCAGGGGCTTTGGGCTGCAGAAGGAGATGGTATGTGTTTATTTGTATTAACGTGTATGCTCTTGGGCCCCAAGGTCAAAGCTTAATGAGTGTGATGAGGTTTCATCATCCGTTTTATTGCTATAACCTGTAAGCAGTTAGAAACTAACTTTCTGTTTCCTGACTTTCAAAATAGTATGGTGGGCTTGCCAGGAATTTTGTAAAATCCTATAGCAAGTCCAGAAGTAGCTGCCAAGAGATTGAATTTCCACGGCGGCAAATGGCTACACTCAGTAGGAGTCAATCCCCAAGTAGAGGAAGCCACTTCTTTTGGACAGGCTTCCTGATAGTCTCTGAGACACCTAGAATGCTAGGATGGAGAGGTTCCCACCCACTGAGTGGCCAAATAGTACCTTGCCAAGAACAGAAGCTTTAAAAAAGTCTTTTTCCTCCTTCACAGGATTTGCTCACAAATAAGAGGTGACATGTAGTCATGAGCTCAGTTAATATTCCTAAAGCAAAAGCACAGGGAATTGGCCTGAATATAGGTTTTCTGTTTGAACACTAATTAGTTAACACTAATCCAACACATGAAATCTTACTGTGGTGTCAGTCTGTAGGCTTGAGTGGCAATTTTCTAGGGTGTTAGGTGAAATCTTTAAAGTGGCTTATAATACATTAAAAGATATAGGGATCACAAGGAAGAGAAGTTCTGTTTATTTTAGTTTTACATTTGAAAAACGGTGATCCACAAAACTTATTCTTATAGGATACCTTTTTTTTTCTTCTCAGCATAAAAATAAATTCCATCAAAATAATTGAAAACGTAAGAGAAAAATCACGTGGAAAGAGCATGGACACTGGAGCTAAACAGACCGGGTTTGAAATTGTCCGTACCAGTTACTAATGACTCTTAATCAGCATAGCTTAGGTTAAAATGTACAGCTACCAGATCTCCTCAGTAGCTTATGACAGCAAAGGCTTATTGCTCAATCACACTACATGTTTTATTGAGTTGGCCATGCCTCTGCTCTGTGTTTTCTTTATTTCAGAACCCAAATGAAGAAACAGCCCATATCTTGTTGTTGTTGTTGAGGACATTGTTGGCCTCATGGGAGAGGGAAAAAAGAGGGCCTGTGGTGGACAATGTGATATTTCTGCCCATTGGCCTAAACGGCACATGGCCAAGTCGAGTCAATGGGGTAGCATTGTATAACCTTCATGTAGGGAGGAGCTCATTGGAAGTAGCAGAGAATAGTCTGAATATAATCTATTTCAGTGATCTAAGTGAAGTTACTTCTCTAAATTTCAACCTCCTGAAACTGGAAAACAAGGCTAATAATCCCTGCCTCTAACAATAGTTCCCAGTAAACAGGTGTAAATGATCTGACATTCAATAGCTCTGAACAGAATCTAGCTCTTTTTTTACCTTTGTAATGTCTCTGGATGAGTACTGATTTGCGTTACTATGAATTTCAGGGAGTTTAGAAATTAAAGTGTTTAATCTTCATAAGGCAAAATTTCTTAACAACTATTTGTAGACTACATTTTACTATGTGCCCCACATTTTACTATGGAAGTCATTAATCTGAAAGAAATATAGACATTATCATTTTTGTTTAAAATTTTACTAGCCTCTGAAGGAAACCAATGTTACCAATTTGAATGCGAAGTATAATAGTGTTTTCATTAAGCTTCAGATGTGGGAGGGAGAATAGTATTATTAGTCCCATTTTAGAGTTAAATTAGTTTAATGAAAGTTTTTTAATTTATCAACTCATTGGCAAAGTTTTAAGACTTTCTCTTCGAATTATTAAGCAGCAGTACAAGTACCTGATAACAAGTATGTAAAACTGAAAATACAGAAAGGGATTTAGAAGAAAAATAATCATGCATAATTTTACTCTAAGAGTATCCATGCTTGTCGTTTCATTATGCTTTCATGGTCTTTGATGGCTTGTGTATGTGGGTGTATATGAGTGTGTATATGTTTATACTATTGCACAACTGAAATCATAATGCACAGGGTTTTTTATGCTTGCCTTCTTAATAGTATGTTTTACTTTCTGTCCATTAAAACATCATTTCTTGAGAATGCTTAATATCCTTCTATCATATATATGAAGTTCCTATCATTGGATAGTCCATGAATTACTTGGCCTTATTCTCTTGATGATTATTTATGTGTTTGTTTTCAATCAATACAACACTGGATTAAACATCTTTGCATATATATTTTTGTTTGCATTTGGAGTTACTTATTAAGACTAGGGTTCTAAAAGAATAATTAGGTCAAAGAATGTTTCTTTTTAAAGTACTTGATATATATTACTACTTTGTTTTCCAGAAAGTGTTGACAAATATTTTAACAAACATTTTTTATTTTCTACCATATGAATAGTACTGGTGGGGTGGGGTTGGGAGCAGGTAAGGATGAGGGGTGTGGTTGGAAGATGGGATGCAGAGGTGAACAGGACTCTAAAGAACATATTGCCTAGGGAGAAAAATAAGATGATAAAAAATAAGGGGGCCATTGTGGAAAGCACAGAGTAGGGGCGAAATCTAAGAGCAGCCAAGGTCAAGTTAGTAAACAGAAAGAGTAGCATTTAAAAATCCTAGCCCAAAAGAATGATTAACGGTTTGTGTTCCATTTGGTCTAGAGGGCAGGCAACAGGCTAGTCGGCAGGATTGGGCATTTATGGGTCTTCCCCAAGGTCACAGAGCTAATTAATGACCTCGGACCCGGGTGCTCTGGTCTCATAGTCAGTGCACTTTGCGCAACACCACAGTCTCAAGAAAAGGCATAGATATGTACATTAGAGTCAAATTACCACACCAGGTATGGTGTAGTTAAGTGACAAAATGTGTGACAGATACGTACTTCCTGAGTCAGTGGCTCTCTACCCAGGGATTACAAGTTGGGTCAATTAATTTCAAAACAATTACTGAAAATGTGCTCTTTCTTAGTCCTCATGACCTCCTGCAAATTGGCTGTTTTCTGCAAGCCCTACCTCTGACCCAAATCATCCATGTGCGGATGCTAGCAGGCAAATACATTCTCAAAACTGGTGTTTTCTTCCCCTTGATGTTTTCTTCCCCCTTCCCTCCAACAGGTGTTAGATGTGCCTCCCCATGTTTAATGGAAGGCTCAGCAAATATTAGTTAATTTAAAAGAATCATTAAGCATCATTCTGCTCCAGCACTGCTCTAGCTCCTGGAGGCAGGGCTGTGAACAAGAAAGGCATGGCAGTTCTTCAAGGGATGTCTATATTTTAGTGAGGGGAGACAGACAAAAACAAGAAAGTTAATGGGCACAATAATTTCAAAGGATAATATGCTATAAAAAAAGTAAAACAAAACACTATGATAGTGAAGAGGCCTGGGCCTTATTTAGGTTTATGGATAGGAAGGACTCTTTGAGGTGATGTCTTAGTTAAGACCAGAGTGACAAAAAGAAACTGACCTTATGAAGACTGGGGTAGAGTGTACTATACAGAAGGAATACCTACTGTGAAAGGCCCCACATCAGGAACAAGCTTGGCACAGTCGAGAAATAGCAAGAAGGCCTGTGTGGCTATACCAGTGGGGGGGGGGGAGGAAAAGATGATCTTAGAAGCATAGACGGGCCAGATCAAGTAGATTATTTTATTAATTTTGAACTAGTTTCAATAGGAAGATATTAGAGTGCTAAAGAGACCAAGAGACCACAGTGCATGCGCTTGTTTAAAGACTAATAATAATTACAGTAATAATGGCAACCGGAAAAAAATAAAGTTGCTAAGAGAGTAGCTCTTAAAAGTTCTCATCACAAGAAAAAAAAATTTGTAACTCTGTGCGGCGATGGCTGTTAACACTAGACTTATTATGGTGATCATTTTATAATATATTCTAATATCAAATCATTATGTTGTATGCCTGAAACATATAATTTTACATGTTGCTTATACCTCAATAAAAAGATAAAAAATAGAGTTAAGAGATAATGCAAAGTAGGCTGGGTCTTCTGTCCCCAGCCCTTACCCTGCTCCGCGTGCGATGAGAAGAGGAGGAGATCAGAGTGCTAGGGGACAAGTGCAGCGGCCAAGACTCTGGCCACTGCGGCCCAGGCTGCTGCCCGCTGGGCCTCTGACGTCCCCTTGCTGGTTGCTGATGAACTTGTTCCCCTCCCTATTTATTCTCCTCTGTGGGCGGCTTTCCTCCCTCCGCCCTGAAATTTCAGTTGGTTTCCCAGTCCTGCCTTCAGCTGCCTCCTCTCCCCTAGCCGGCAGTCCAGATTCCCCTCGTTATTCCTCATGGCTTCAAATGCCGCCTGGGGGGCAGGTTCCCGAATCGCAGCTGCAGCCCCCCATCCTCTCGGCCCAGGCCCGCGCCCTCCCACCCGGTGGCGCTCAGACTCAGCCTGTGGAGTGCGCCCCGGGCCCCCGCCTCTCGCGACTCACCCAGCTGCTGCTTCCTCCTGTGGCGTTTAGTAAGGACACCACCGTCCCCGTCGCTACTCCAGCTGAACACCTGCCAGTGGCGGCCGACCCTGCCCCTCTTCCACCCTCCACCCCAAACTGCTTCCCGCAAATCCCAGGCCCGGCTCCTCTCCCTTCCTCCTGGCGCGGCCCTTGTGTAGACCCTAGTCAGCTTTCCCTGAGAAGCAGGCCACCTTCTAACCCTTTTCCTTAAGGTCACATTTTCTCACCCAGATTTACTCCAGCACAGACACTGGAGGGATGTCTCTCATGCAATCCAACTACCACTCTGGCTTCAAGTGACACACCCCAAAAGCCTTCCCTAAGTTAGTAAAGGCCGGTGTCTGGCCCAGCCTCATGTCTTACCACACTTCTCCCTTCACGCTCCACCTTCCTTCCTCCCTCTGTCTCCCCTCCTCATATTCAGTTTTGCTGAAGCCATTCAGAGATACTCCATCCAACCTGGCCATGCTTGTTTTTGCACTAGTGCCAGCATTTCCCTCTGCCAGGCACACACGATCTCTCTTCTCTTCTCTTTGGGTCCCTCCCAATGTCCCCACTGCCATGAGAGATGGAGCTAACTGTCCTCCCTGCTGCCCTGGTACTCTGCACTTGCAATTATTGTAGCTTCTGTCACACACACAGGATTTCTTACACACCCGTCTTCCTCACTAGTATGGGAGCTCCTGGAGGTAGGGTCTGAGCTTGATTTGCCTCTGTTCTCAGAATTAGAATTAGGTCAGTGCTAGGCACAGAGGAGCTGCTCCATGAACATGGGAAAGGGGTGCATATCCATTGCGGGTCCTGGGAGGTGGTGCATTTGGCCAGAAGGAGCCTTGGGGTGCTTCTGAGCCCTCCAGTGATTTGGAGGGCTGAGGCAACTTCATGGTCTCAGGAAAACTACTCAAATACCTTGTAATGTCAATCTTGCTTTATATGGAAGATACTAAAAATCTCCTTAAATCTCCTTAATACCAAGTGATCTGTCTAGACACAGTAGAGGCTAAACAAATATTTGATAAATTAATGAATGAACAATTTAATGACTTGAAATGTTTTTTCCTTCTATTTTAAAATATCCCTTCAAGGAGAGCACCCCGTTAAAGAATGAAACAGCACTTTATTTTCTAGTGCAAAGGAGGAATATATTTCTTCAAGTTTTTTTTCTTATAGTAAAGTCAGAATTTATTCCACATTTGGAGATTATTCCTATTGTGTCTGAAATAATCATTTGCTTATACTCTTTTCAGGGCACTTCACATATGAATCCTAAATGTATTGTGTGTGTGCATGAGTTTTGTTTATTTTCTCATGTTTGTGGAAAGGAAATATATTTACATCTCACTTCAGTTTTCTCAGAACTCCCTCCTACAGTCCCAGAAACATGCATCATGCTGAAGTTAACTGTTTCCTGACAGACCCAGAGCACACGTTCACACGGACAAGAAGGAAGTTGAGAATGACAAAACTATTCAATGTAAACATATTGTGCTGAGATGTCATTTCCTCTGGACTCAGACTTTTAGTGTGGCTAATGTGATCACATAAGAATCGATAGGCTTTCAAAAATTAAAATATTGGCTAAACTAATCCAAGAAAAGTGTTTTGAGAAAAATTAAGACTAAAGCTAATTATTGATTCATAAACTTAAGAACTTGATCAAATGTAATGCAGTGATCTATTTAAAAATTTATCACAACAGGGAGCAGATATATGTATTAGATATGATTGATCCTGAGTTACTTACCAACATCTCATTTTCAAAACTTCTGGAGATACATTGAAAAAATTCAATGACTGAAGATATGTGAAGGATGCTTTTATTCTTATTGTGACTTGAATGTTATGTGAAAATTGCAGAGTTATGACTAGTTCTCTGAAACTGGCAGAATAAAGAGGATGCGTCATGTATATATTATGAAAACCATAATCCTTGTCATATGAAATATGTCTCTTCTGCATAAAACACTCAAATATGTTAGTAAATGTGGTGTTTCTTTTTTCCTCTTTTATTTTAATGTCAAGCAATATAGACTGTGTTTTTTTGGATACATATTTCTAAGCCAAGATCTCTCTTGGCATGTAGATATGTAAGATTTTTATTAGCATTAAATAACATTGACCAGAAGAAAACTGCCATATCCAAGACTGGAGAGTAGGAGGAAGTAACAACAAAGGGAATTCTAAAACTACAAATTCAAGAGCCCAATTAAATCTGTAGGGGGTGGGCCCAGGAATCTATATTTTTTATGAGCTCTCCAGATATTGCTGAAGCGCAGCCAAGTTTGGGAATCACTGGCAAGAACCCAGTTCTCTCTGCCTGGAATTAATTTTAACATCTGTCAGAATGCCCTACTGTACTAGGTACAGATGCTAAATGGTATCCCTAGCCCATGGCAAGTGAGAAGGGAGCAGGTATTTCCCTCTTCCTTCCCTCATACAATAATAGGTACATTTACAGTAGATGAACATTAGCTAGCTGCAACACCTAGGTTGCCCCATTGGAACTGTCAGCTGACAGAGTTGGTAGGAAACATGGAGATTATTTTAGTGTAATTCATCATTTTATAGGTAAGAACACATTTGTATAGATATTAAGTTACTTGGCAAGGTCACACAGATAGATCTGGAAACATCTGGGAATAGAACTCAGGTCTCCTGAGAGCTCATCCGGTGCTTTTCTCATTTAAAAAAAAAGAGAAAAGCTTTTTACCATCAGACATCAACCTAATTTTCCAGCCTCATTTCCTATCACTTTACTTTAGACATGCTGTTAACTGTTCTTCAGAGCCTCAGGCATTTCATAAGAAAATAGACATCAGTTGTAATGCCCCGTAATGCAACCTTCTTCCTTCTTTTGGTAAAAGCCCTTGACTTGTCATTGCGAAATTGCTTACCCTTTGCTCTCATCTGGTTTGACTGAGTTCATCCCAGTGTCTGGCCTGAAGGACAGGGTATGATCAAACCAGGATGACTGAAGACTCATCCTGGCCAGTGAGAGTAAATCAGGGCGCTTCGGTGGAACCACCGGGAAAGAGCCCCTCTCTCCTCTGTGGTCCTCATGGGCTGGAGGTTAGCTATATTGCTGCTGGTGGCCAGATTTGGCAACAGCTGGGGAGAGCCTGCCTAAGAATGAAGTCAACACAGACCGAAGAAGTCACGTGGAGAAGTGAGACTGCTTCCTGGTATGACCACTAAAGTATCTGGGTTCAGTTATGCCATTTCAATTTCTGTTTCGGTATTTTTCACATATAGGGTCAATAATCCGACTTTTGGCTTTAGCCAGTTTGATTGGGTTTTTATTTACTTTCAGATGTCAGAGATCCTACTGGAATACCTGGTTTTGTCACTTTGTAACAACTCTATCGTTTCGCTGTAATACCCATTCTTGATTTTCCTCCTGAAAAGCTATTTAGTAGAAAAGGCATGAAAGAGTTACCAGCAATTGTAATGTTCATCGTTCACACCAACTGCCTGGTTATCAGTAGCTCTTCCCTGATGCCTCTTAGGTTAAACATGTGGAAAAGTGTTTTTCATAACTTGAAACACTGGTCTAGGTCCCTGAAATGTCATTAAACAAACAAAGATTCTTGCTTTTGTGGAGTTTAACTTTTTTGTGCTGGGAGAGATAGTTAAAAAAAAAAAGCAAACATAAAAAACTAAACATATAAATTGTTCTGTATGTTAGACGGTGATGAGTGTTATGTTAAAAACACCACCAACAAAGAAGTCAGAGTAAGGGGTACTAGAAATGCTGGGGGTGGGAGGGTTCAATTTAAAATAAAACTCATTAGAAAAGTAACAACTGAGCAAAAGACTCGGTGGAGAGGCAGGTGGCCATCTAGGGAAAGAGTTTTAGACTTTCAGAAAAACCAGTACCAAGAGCAAGAGGGAGTGTGTATTCCAGGAATAGCAAGGAGGCCATTATAGCTGCCCCAGAGCTAACAATGGAGAGAGAAAGTCAGAAGGATCACAGAAGTTAGATCGCATTTCATTTGTAGCCATCTGTGAGCATGTCTTTTACTTAGTGAAATGAAGACTAAGTGAAGTATTCTATTTTCTATTCTATTTTATTCTATTCTATTCTATTCTATTCTATTCTATTCTATTCTATTCTATTCTATTCTATTCTATTCTTCTATTCTATTCTATTATTCTATTCTATTATTCTATTCTATTATTCTATTCTATTCATTAATAGAGGAGTGACATCTGATTTGCATTTTTTTAAAAAAAGCCTGTGGGTGCAGTGTTGAGAACAGGCTAGGGGTAAGTGTGGAAGCAGGGAGACCAGTTAAGAAGCAGTGACAGATAATGTCCACTGATGTTCAGCTCTACACTCAGTCTTCTAAACTCTCCTCCGTACAATGAATCTGGAAGCTTGCAAACCACTATTTCTAGACAACCTTGCCAGCTGGTTTCCACATAGGATCTGCCAATGGAAAGCAAGGTGGGAGAGTGAAATTAGGAGGAAATTGAGGGGCCATTTTTTCTGATTCTAGGTGGTACCTCCAGTTGTGGTGACAGTAGGAACAATAGATAACTGAGCATCTGGAGGATAGAAAAGTCATCAACTGATATGGAGACAAATGCAGATGAAGCATGTTTGGGGCAGAAGCCAGCGGGTGAACATAGGGGGAAGCAGGAGTTCGCTTTGGATATGTAAAGTTTGAGATGCCTATCAGCTATCAAGTGGGGGTGTCAATAAGTGGCTGGATAGTCTGAAATTCAGGAACAAGGTCTAGGCTGCTGATATGGATTTTGAAATTAGTGATGTCATTTAAAGCCATGAGACTGGGTGAGCTCGTTAAAGGACAGAGAAAAAGAGTGCCACCACTTGAATCTTGAGGCTCCCTGACATTCAAAGATCAGGGGGACAAGAGAAACCCACAGAAGAGATTGAACAAGAGTGACCAATGATGAAAGATGAAGACCTCAGAGAAGAGTGCGTGACGGGCCTTGTCAAATTGGCCGATGAGGACAGAGTAAAAAATACGAGGACCGAGAATGGACAGCTGGGTTTAGCAATGTGGAAGGAGCTGATTACACTGACAAAGTAGTGTTTTTAGAGTGTAGGGATGAAAATCTTGGCATCGGTTTATTTATTCACCAATTCATTCAAAAATATTTATTGAGGATCTGCTTTGTGCCAATCGCCGGTGATTTGAGGAACTAGACACATTGCCCCTGACCTCTCGGAGGTTAGACTATTCTGCTGTGATGACGGGCTATGATTTCATGCAGAGATAAACTTCAAAGCAGACCTTTATTATATGTGTACATGGCCATCTGCATACAAACACTTGAAGGACTGAAGGAAGCAAGAAGACATAGAGGAAGAGTTTACTGGCAGGGCCATAGGAGACACTAGGACTGCGCTGCCTTTATGAGCTAGGACTTGTTAAATGCTATTAATCTTAGGAGTTGAAGCATCTGGCATCTTTAAAAAGGGATTATCAATTCTCTTTTTGTTTTTATTCGGTGAAGTAGGTGACTAGGTGCCATAATTTGATTTTAATCTGATTTTATCTCTGTAGTGCTTAGTTTAATTGTTGGTTTGATCAGGCACCTAGGATATGAATTGTTGTTAAAATAACACGTTGCATTCTTGTAGGCAGGATTGTTTCCATGGATTCCTTCTTCCGAAAACAAGTGGTTATTCACGACTGTCCAGGGACGAGGAATTGCAAAACAGTATTTTGTTCATCTAAAAATTGCTTGATAGAAATCATGTAAAGCAATATCTGAAGCCCTAATATTTTCTTGGATAAGTTTTAGCATGAGGTCCTGTGCAAATTAAAATAGTTAAAACTGAAACAAAACTTAAATGTTAGATACTCTAATGTATGTTTTATTATAATATGGCACCTAAATATTAGTCTCCTATAATTCTCAGTAGCAAAGTAATCACTAGGAGATAATAAGAATGTTAGTATAGCTTGGAGGTTATTTCTTTATAAATAAGAAACCTCTTGTAAAATACAGAGAAACTTTTGCAAATATAAAGACCATTTGAGTTTTCTATTTGAATTCTATAAAGACATTGTAGTAATCTATAAATGAATAATCTTAGGCCATAACAATGTCCCATTGTGATAAAGCATGTATATTTTGTTAATTCAAACAATGAGATTTTCCTGCAAAGAACTTCCCTTCACAAACACTGGTATGATCCATTTTGAACTTGACCTAGTAGCATTATTAATGAGTAGCTGAATATGACTTACTCCCACATTCAGAAATCTGAATTGTAAGTGATTTATTCCCCAAACATGGGCATTTAGAGAAAGAAATTCTCTCACTGGAAACTTTTATCAGGAAATGAGTGAAAAAATGAGAAACTATGTCACTGTTCTAAAAGAAAAACAGTTAACTATTTTGAAAACTGTATATAATCAAATTATTTACTCCATCTCCTAACATATCTAAAATAAAATGTAAGTTCCAAGTGGTAATAGCACAAAAATTAGCTGATAAAATCAGAAAGCCCTGATGAACTTCGTGGCCTGGCTTTGGCTTAGAGGACTTGGAATAACCAGACACGTCCCCACACAGTGAAGGTGTTTGCCATGTTTTCTTAGATTTCAGAAATGGAGCCCATGGAATTAGTGGCTAGAATGAAAACTTTATTTTTAAAATTTTTTCAGTTTTGTTTTAGCTCTGTTGACTTTTCTGTTGGGATTTGTTTTATTTTTTTCTCTCTCTCCTCTTGAGATGAAGATGAAAAGTTGTTTCTTGGAGTCTTAGGCATAATTTGAGTTCATTTCTACCCTTACATGCAGTTCCAATCTAGACAGTTTATTAGCTAATGAGACATAGCATTCCATTTATCAAAATTAGGGTCGTGAGGAAGAATCACAGAAATATCTTCTCCTTTTACCCTCTGCATCGACGTGATTACTAATTCGTGCTTGGCAGGGGTTCTGCCAGGTCAGAAGCGCTGCTCTCAGGGCAGCCTGGGGAATGGCTCTGTGCTCACTTCCATGGGTGTTCCTTTAACTGACAAGATGGATGTACATCAGGATTCGAAGAGGACTTTTCATTATTTAAATGGGAGTGATTTTCACTGGTTGTGTTTGACTGCTTAGGAAGTATAAATATTCTTTTTTGATAATAAACAGGGTGAGAACAGTTTCCAAAGTTTATTTCTTAGAATCAAGGGGCTCCCACAAAGGGAGGTGGGGAAGGGAGAAGAGGAGACTCAGGTGCTTGTTGTAGCCACTCACTTTCTAATTTTAACCAAAGTAGCTCTCCCTTGATATGTTTTTTTTAAGTAGTAATATGTTGCCTTGGAAAACAACACTACAAAATGGACTTGCTGCTTTATAAATTAGACACCTGGAGAGGAAGGTCTTATTAAATGAAGAGAACAGCATGGTGAGGACTGGAGATCTGAGCCTAGATGTGGTAGAGTCAGCTAATTTTCCCCACAAATACATTCACTCTTTTTTCTTTTTAGTAGTGGAACCCTGATCTTCCTGCTGTCCTCCCATTTTAGCTGGTATGAGGCAACCGAAGTAGAAGTCATATTTTCCAGCCCCCTTTGAGTCACCCCTGAGTTATATGAGTCCAGACTGAAAAGTGTGAGCAAAAGTGATACGTACATTCTGGGTCAGTTCTTTTAAAAAAGGAAGCTGACTGCCCTCCATTTCCTCTTTTCCCTTCTTTAATAGCTGGCACAGCCACCACCTTAGTCTCTAAGCTGAAAGCCATGAGTTGAGCATTTCAGAGCCACCCCACCAGGCCCTAACTGTTGTTCCTTTTGAGCTACGGTAAGAATGAAAAATAAAATTCCATGTTTTCAATCTCCTGTGTTTTGAGTTTTTTAAATAGCAGTTCAACCTTTCCCCAAAGTAATATTAATAAAGGTCATGCCAAGAGAGTTGTCAGGTCAGTTTCATTAGAAAGGCTGACCTCACAGAATTTAATCTGTAATGTAATTGAGTTTAATTTCATGTTTACCATGAAACAACATGGTATAGAGGCTATCACACCAATCAGTGCTATAAAGCCAAACTAGACAGATTCCAGTCGTTACTGTTCTCATTATTTGAGATAGAACAAAGGTAGGATAGGATTAAAGTCACAGGCACATCTAAACAAACAAACATGGGAGGAAACTAAGAAATGGAGGTAGAATTATGCTTGCGTTAACCAACTGCTAGTTATGCAGCCTAGCACTTGGTGCCTACTGAGAGGAAAGCACAAAATGAAGAGAACTTTAGGTAAAGTGGCACCTGGGAAAATTTTATCATTATTTATCATTTCCTACTTATGCTGTATCTTTCCTATAAGAAGCTTAAGGGTCTTTACAGAATAACAACAGTTATCTTACTGGCACCCTGGTGCTTCACATGTTCGCTTCACAGGTATCTCACTGTGGTCTTTTATCCAAGGGTTTCTCAGTGCTTATGATAAACCCACCTTCGGATTTCCTGCCATTGCCCCAAACTGAAGACATTAAAGCCCGAACTTTCTTCTCATAGAGATGGCTTCCTTTGCCTGTTGTCTGCTTGTCAATGTTACATTTTTCTGCCATCTCTCTGAGATTTTCTTTGATTTTTCTTTCTCCTTCATCCAATGCCAACATGTTCTTTTTTTCCTTTTACTGGTTTTTAGATTCACCCGTTGCTCTCTGTCCTCACACTCATCCACTTAGTCCAAGACCAGAACACATCACACCCTGGACACAGCCTACGCAGTCATCTATTAAGTCCAATTGATTTGGTCATAACCAAATTCTACCTGTTCTCCCATGTCAAGATCAGAGAAACTGTTCTGACAACTGCTTTTGGCACTTCATTTCCTTCCTCTATGGTTGGCTTTCATTTGCCTATTGCCTATAACTCCTATTTGCCTTCCAGCCAGCCCTTCACAGAATGACCCAATGAAATGCTCTCTGGTGTAGCTGTTAAGAGCACAGGTATTGATGTCCAGCTGACCTGACTTCACATTTTAGCTTCACTGCTTACTTATGGGCTCTGTGGAATGACCATCCTAAGCCTCAATTTAATATCTGTAAGATGATGGCAATGCTCCCCTTGATAAGGCTTTTAGAGGCATCTAAAATGGGGTAACATCTGTCAGGCGTGTCGAATAGCACAGAACACAGTCATGTACTCCCTGTTGTCTGCCAGCCAGCACTCCCGCCACTCCTGTCCTGTGAGATTTGTCACTCTCTGGGCAGCATCATCCCTGTTCCTTCTTGGCACTTCTAGTGCATTCACCCTTGATTCCCAGT
The DNA here is from genome assembly GCF_964146895.1 of Miniopterus schreibersii. Classification (NCBI taxonomy): domain Eukaryota; kingdom Metazoa; phylum Chordata; class Mammalia; order Chiroptera; family Miniopteridae; genus Miniopterus; species Miniopterus schreibersii. The sequence continues at coordinate 57,837,201 of NC_138107.1, read as the reverse complement.
GAAAGTTCTACTTTCCTCACATCTTCTCCGAATTCCTATTATTTCTCTGCTGCTTCATCTGTTTACATTTTCTTTCTCGCTACAGCTAGCACACACTCTTGAGGGGCAGGAATAATTGTTGTTGTTGTGTACCCTCTCCAGCATCTGGCTAATACTGGCCACATATCATCTACATCACATCTAGTAATGGAGGTATTAAAATGCTAGACAGAGTCACTAATATTATAAAATAACAAACTCTTGGAATTTACTGTTGTAGGAAACATTTTGGAGCACATGTCCTAAAGTAGCCTTGATGTTGTTATGGCCTCACTTTGCCTCTTCTTTACATTATTTCTCATATGACATGACTAAGCTTGAGAGTAATTCATACTGTGGTGAATCAGCTAATGGGAAGGCTATTCGATGAATGGGACTGAGAGGGGAGGTTGAACCTGGGTGCTGAAGAAGGAAGGGAGCAAAGAGAAGAAGAAAAGAAATGAAATTAAATGAAAGAAACAAAGGGATGGTAAGACTAATATATAAGAATAATTCAGCATTATGTTGAATCCTTGATTTCAACAGTCTCCTCAAATTCCAACTATAAGCCTAAAGGACTGGTATTATTGTAGTAACAACCTTTTAATAGATGAGATATAGCACACATATGAAAGGGTGCATGAAATATAAAAGCTTGTGTTATGAATGAAAATTTATTTAGCCAGCATTGACCCAGACACATGGTACTCCCAGGAGCCTTCAAGAATCGCTTTATCCCAGTCCAAGGCCTGAGTTTTCTGGGATATGCAGAGCACTGCGGGCCTGTGGGAGGGTGGGTCACCCTCACCTTGAGCGCATAAGGTTCCAGGGTAGACTGGGGATGGTTTATCTGAGTCCCCAGCTTTGGTAGACTCTGGGCTTTACCTTTTCCCTCTCTAGTCTCCTATGACTGCCAAAAGTTGAGCTCATTTTTACTATCTTTTTTTTTCTTCTACATCAGCAGGTGACTTCATAGCAAAAGTGGTTTTCAGTTTTGACCTTACTTCTCTGGAGTCTCATCTTTCAGATTTTAGTCCAGGAATTCCGCCATATCTTGTTACCTCTTTGATGTTTTTATGAAGAAACAATTATTGTTGTTATAAACATTTCATTCAGCTGTTATGCTTGTTCTCAATAGGAGTGTGGGTCTGAAGTACTTAGATCATAGTTACTAGAAGAATCTTGTCCTTGCATTTTATAGATGCAGGGGTTGACATTTAAAGAGAAGTATCTATACAATAGAACCAGAATTTGAATCTGATCTGGTCTTACCCTAAAGTCCTTGTTCATTCTGCTCTGTCATATAGACTAATAAGTGAATTTGGTGAAATTTGGTTATAAGGTTAATGTATTGGGTAAAAATTATAGGACTCAAGTTCTTATTTGCCTTCCAAGTTATCTACCTTTACTTCACTTTTAGCCCTGATTCAAAATGATACTGTTGAAATTTAACCTAGTTATGAATAACTGGAAAGGAGCAAATGGAAGGCCAAATATTACAGGGATCCATTTGTGCAGCTTTGCCAGGAAGCTGCAGTTTAACATTCCCCAGGTAGGAAGGGACTGGCCAGGGGGAGACAAGATGCATGCCCAGTAAAGTCTGGGTGAATTAGGGATGGTACTTAGCTGTCAGTCCCACCGGGAAACCGGTCATTGGCCAGAGTAGGTGTGGCCACTGCAAGCTTGGGAAGATTTGAGGTATCTAATCCTCTAAACAGAGGAGCTTGCTCTCCTGGCTCTCTTGATTGCTTACGCCTGACTCCTGCGCGCACCCACACGGCCCACAGCCACGGGGCCCCACACAGTGCACTAATGGACTGCAGCTAGCTTAATTGAAGTCCATGGAACGGCTGAAATATGGAATGAAACTTTGGACACTGTCTTTGCTTCTAGCTCTACTGAATCCCCAGCTGCACATCTTCTAGGACTAGATTAAGGAAAATGGGACTTTAGAAACCTAGGGACGTAATTCCATGCAAATAAACATCACTCATCCTCCCAAGAGACTCTCAGAAAATGCTTTTTCTCAAGATATCATAAGGACCCCACCCCAAGCACTCAGTGGGGAAAGGGGTACTTCACTTCCACCAATAACAACAACGCTCTCTTCTCTAACATTAGTTGCTAAAGACATAAAAGAAAGATTAATAAGGCTGCTGGCTGTTGCCAACTCTATACATTGTACATCAAAGAAAACTGGGTGTGTTTTTTATCATGTACCCAGGTGGTAAAATGATGGAATCTATCTCCAAAGGGTTTAGGGCACTTAGCCAATGTGATTTCATTAATCCTCACAACACAATCTTAATGTCTCTGTTTTATAATGAGTGCAATTAACCAGTAGGAAGTAAATAACTTGACTCAAATTTTGATTTTAAAAACTCTTCTTTTTGGATCCCCTGACTTATGCATATGTCTGGGCTGCCTCTTTATATTGACAACTTTGTGGTTTCTCTAGTGTGACAGTCAAAAGTGAGACTTTATGCTAACATTTTATAAGCCCTGAGGTAAATGATGTTAAGGGTATAGAGTTAAAGAGATGTGTTAAAGGAATGTTATTAGGGTGGTGGTCACAGGGTTGGAATAGAAATGTTTCCTGGTTTGATATAAAGTGAAATAGAGAATTGGAAGCAACTCGTCCATGAAATTCACTAACATCAGAACATTATCTTTTGATAAATGTAGAAAATTTTGATTAAGAGTCTTCTGCTTCTGCTTCCATTATGTGCACAATTGCCCCAATTCTACACTATCACTTTTTAGTAAATTACGAATTGTGTTATATGCTTGTTTGTACTATGCTTTGAAACTGAAGATTTGACACTTTAATATTGTTTCTCATAACTGTATCAAGGAGAATACACACTTAAAGATTGACAGAGTTCACTAGAGGCCAGAAGAGTTTTCACACTCCTAAAAAGGGTCAATGGATATATTTTCCTCCAAGTTTAAAAATCACATATCCTCTTATTCAAAGCTTGCTTACGTGCCTGCTACCTACACACCAGAAACCCTGCATGCTGGAGTCAAAACTTTATCACCGACCCTCCCTGAACTTTTGACAGGAAAGGCGGCCTATCCAAACAGTGAAGAAGCAGGAAGCTCAACTGGCCTTTTCGTCACATCCTAGGAGTTGCAGAGTGAATTTTTTGTTAGGAAAGTTCACAGTGGGGCAATGTGTTAACTTCGTTATGCTTATGCAGCAAAGGAAAAATGACTGCTGGGCTAGTTGAGGGCACCCCTGACAAGGCCAACCTGAGTTAAATATAAGGAAAAAACTAGGATTGATTGAAACATAAGAGCCAATCATTTTCTGCACCCAGAGTCCAAGAGAGTCATATGCTCTTCAGTATTTGTGGGCATGACGGACTATGATAGAGCAAGGCCTCATGGTGTGACGGGGGTGTAAATGGCAGATCACGGGGATTCACGGTTGCACTGTCATTCTATCAGGCAGTTATTCCCTTTGTTTCTGTTGCCAGGGCTAAGCAATACTGCTATTTCTCAGAAATGTCTATGTTGCTAGAGGACATTTCGGAGTTCAGATAATGGCCACTCAAAGAAGCACCCCGAGAGAAAAGATGACTTCATATCAAGATATAGCTTTGGGAATAAGCTGAGGTCATTGTATGTTTGCATATTAATGAGGGGGAGCAGGTGAACATTAACAAATGGAAGCACAGAGGGTGGCTGGTGAGATCGCTAGGGGCTGTGCAGGCCGCAAACAATTTGCTATTAAGTACAAGCTAATGGAGTGATGCTTTAGATTCTACCAGGCACAAATGATCCATAGGAAGCTAAGGGCTAGAAGCAGTCATTTCCTTTCCTCTTAATAATAGTTCCGCTGGCATTATAATAGTAGTTAGTGATGGGGTTGTTAAATAGAGGTATTATTAATTTCAGTATAAAACAATGTATCAGTAGGAAGTTACTAAAATACCAAGAAGTATTCTGACTTTAGTGTAGTTCTCTGTCAGAATAACATTGTCAGGAGCACAGGGTTAAAGCTGGCTGCGGACTTAAGGTGGCCTGGGTTCAGGTTGGTCTCTACTACATCCTAGTCCCGGGACCCGTATGGGTAAGCTACTCTCTTGATATTTCTGAGGTTCAGTTTTCTCAGCTGTAAAATGGGGAATAATACAGCATTCCTCTCATTGATATAGTATAATTTGATGTAGGTAATTTAGTATTTTAAGCAAAATAGATGAAAATCTGTGTTAAAAAAATAATTTTTGCCCAAAGATTTCCAGTTTCTTTTAAAGTTGCCGCTGTCCAGTACATTTAAAACATCCTCTGACTCATAGAAACCTCGATGTAGGCGCACTCCAGAAAGCTACGTGTAATCAGATAAAATACTTACGCTGTCCCACGGTCTGGATTTGATCTTCTCTTCTGTCCTTTCGAGAAGCCTCTGCTCAGAGCAGAGAGTCCCTACAGCGAGACCCAGTCACCGTGCGTGGCAGGGAGGTGGATTTTGGCACAGGAAATTCTTTCAGCCCTGTTGGCTCCCTGAAACTCAACACAAGAAACATGTGACTCCAAGGGTGTGTGTGGTGTCAGGCGGAGCAGATGAAGCTAATAAGGTAGATACAGGTGCACGTGGGAATTTTAGTGGCACCTGCAGAAATGTAGCCGATTGCCCAGTCACTGATGTGAGATGAGTGTGGATAAATTGTACGGTAGGATTTAAAACCCACATAAGGACTCTGAAGTAATTTTGTGTTTGAGGTGGGTATAAAATGTAAAATGTAAAAGTATTCTTCCCTGACATTGAGGTAAAGTGAGGGAATTATAGAGAAAGCCGTGCATTCCTAAAACCAGCTGCCACCCCACCATGCAGGACTACTCTTAGCTTCGTTGGGCTTTTATGAGACTCATCTTAAGGAAGTAAATAGTCTATTTGATTACTTTTTCTAAAGAACAAGAGATAAGCGTTTTGCTTTCAACTGTGCTTTTTAAAAGCTGACCTGTTTGGCTGAATTGTTATCAATTACTAGTCTTTATGCTTGTTAGTTTCATGGTTATATATATTTTTCTTATCTTCTTCCTCCCCCTCCTTTCTTTTTATAACCATCCGAAGAATTAGCATTATCTTAGTATTTATGGTACATATATAATTAACCGCCTAAGGCTGTATTAGGCAGCTGTGGCTTTTTATTATAGTTCATTGATTTTAGATAAAAAGATAAGTTAACAAAAATATTTTGTATTTTTGATGCTACACAATGTTAATTTGACATTATAATCATTTTGTTAAGTTTATTTACTTATTTATTTATTGAGATGGGGAAGAAAATAAAAACTGACGAATAAGTCAGCCCCTTTGACTTGATGACGTGGATTATATTTTAACAATATAAAAGCTCTGTCACATTTGAACCATTACCTTATTATTTTTAAACAACTAGGAGTCTTGATTTTTGAATTTGTATAAAAAGAAAAAGGAAAGAAAGGGCTGATTTAAATGGCTGTGTATAAACTGTCTAAAGCCGGGGTTGGCAAACTACAGCCTATGGGCCAAATCTGGTATGTGGCTTGTTTGTGTAGAGTCGAGAGTGAAAAATGACTTTTACATTCTAAAGTATTGTAAGAAAAACAAACAAGCAAAGGGCAGATGGTACAGAAAAGGCATGTGGTCCACAAAGCTCGAAGTATTTATTATCCGGCTTTTAAGAGGAAAAGTTTGCTGACCCTGGGCTAAAGGATTACAGCATACATTTTCTTTTAAGTTCATTACTGTTCTCTGTTCCTATTAATGCTGTCCCTGTCCTTTCCGGGACTCACTGCTGCTTGATTGCCCAGCCTCTTCATGGGGCATGGCGTGAGTTAACAAAAGCACTTATCATTACTCATAGAAAAACCTGGGGCTTTTCCTGGTTGCTTCATGGCTTATTACAGTAACATTTCAAATCCAGCCTCTAACCTTGATGCGAACTGGAATTAACCTACCCTGATCTTGAGTAGAATCTTGTTCCCTGGCCGTTTTTAATACATAATGTTATTCAAGAACGAGTCTTATTGGGTGGTAAAGGAAAGCAGGAAGACTGAGATTTGGAATACTACTGACTAGTCCTGAAAATATCCAAACACATGTTGAAAAGACACCCTTTTTTCATAGTGAGGAAGAGGACATGATAAGGGCTCAGGAACTGACCAGTTAAAGAAAAGCATGCTTGCTTTTAAAATAGAGACAAATAAGGGCGATCTGGTTGGTGTGTTGGGAAACTGTAAACTGCTACTTTCCTTGTATTGCTTTTTTTCTTAAGTGGAAATAGACATGTGAAAAACACAATTCTTTTCCTGCAGGAAAACAAAACCAATTATCAGTCTCTCTCTCTCCCCCTCTCCCCCCCCCTCAATCCCCCTCTCTCTCTTTCTGTCTCTCTCTGACTGGTGGTAATTTACCCTGCAGATCATGGGCTTCTGCTGACACTCTGGCCCCAGATTTCTGACCTTTGTGCCATTTCATGCAGGAGAATTCCTTCTGTTAACTGAGGAAAGGCAAACAGTCCAGTGCAAAGCAAAAACAGTAACTAAAGGAAGTATGATCTAGAGCAAGGCGATTTTGAAACAGATAATAATAACAAGAGGTCAGATTAATATTGTAAACGGCTATCAGACCCCCCTCAAGTCTGTGAAAGGTTTTCTCTTGAGGTTTTCTGATAATTTCCTTGTTTGTTTTCCAAAAATGGAATGTAATTTTATATATGTGTACTATTAAGTAATAAGTTTATTCAGTAATTATTCAGGAATTTTATTCAAGGGTAAATTCAGTTCATTCCACTTGCAATTCTCTTAACTGCTCAATTATGTTCTCATTTGACACTGGTCCTAGTAGAAATGAAGAAACAGAGGATTAGGTTAACAGTTTTTACATAGACAGGCAGAGCTTGGGCAGGTCCCTTAAAAATTCCCTTCGGACTTTGTGGGAATGGAACAACCAACCACAAAGCCATTCCTGGAATATGTACTCTTGTCTAGTTCTGGAGGATTCTTGGTTGTCACATGGCCTTGGAGTAATGCATGGTCTTGTTTTTTGCTAAGGGGCCCCTTCCCCTGGTCTGGCTGCAGCTCTCGGCTGACCTTTGATGGCGAATGACACCCACTTCCTGGCTGCCAATCAACAACAGCCTCGATTCTTTTCTTAAGAAAGCAAATCCCGGGGAATGGATTTGCTTCCAGCCGCAGGAAGTCAGGAAGAAAGGCAGAGGCTGTAACCAAATGAAAACATAAAGCAATTTTGGCAACTTCAGGGAGAACACCATAAAGCAGCAGATTCTAATTTGTCCCATTGACTATCAGAGAAACTTTCAGATGTGAATATTGTTACAGAATGTACAGTTAGCAAATCAGCCATTCATTATCTTTAGCACACAATGCCACATAACAGCAGGCAAAGCCCTAGCCCTGGAATCAAGAGATCTGGGTTTGAGCCATTTAGTACTCAGGTGAGTGATAGTACACCTGCCTGAAGGTGCCAGGGATACAGTCTGTTCTCTCTCAGCTTCAAGCTCACTATTGTTTATTTTCTCTTAAACTTGCGCTGTATCTTCTAGACTCCTTTGCTGCAGGCATTGATGGGAAATTGGAAGTTTGGAAAGAAGCTGCATCACCCATATTTTGCCCCCTGAATCACACATATAAGCACGTGCATGCATGTGTGCATGCCTACACACACACACACACACACACACACCCCACAGCTTCTGGCCTTTCCAGCATTACTGGCTCATGACTTTAGAATAATGCCTGCAGCATAGAATGTGCTTGGTAGTTGTTAGCTGCTATTATTGTTATTTTCTATTATTATTATTTTATGCACTAAATGTTCCAGAAACCTCTCTCTTTCCTATGAAATTTGTAATAAAAGTGCTAGAGTTCTTTATTTTAAAAAGCTATTTAATTTTAGTTATTCCAGCATTCTCTCAATCTGTCTGAATAACTAACTCCCTTTTCCCTAGTACATCAAATACGATCTTGTAGAAGTGGGGTTCTATAGGAGATATTTTAGAAAATATTGACCTAGTGGGACATCTCTGGAGGCCTCAGGCAAAATTGGGGTATAATCCTGGAAATACCTCATTACTTGTCATGTGACCTGACTAGGAGCCTGTGCTTCACTAATTCCCCTTTTGATTTCTTTATAACATGGTCACTTGCTGTGGCAGACACACCTTCAGCTGACACCTCATGATCCATGCCCTTGTATGAGGTCCCTCCCCTTGAGTGTGTCTTTGTGACTTTCTTCTAACCAACAGAATATGGCAAAGGTGATGGGTTACCTCTCACATGATTATGTTTCAATATGTGAGACTCCATATTAGCAGACTGGAGAGAGAGAGAGACTCTCCTGCTGACCTTGAAAGAGCGAGCTGCTATAATGTGAACAGTATGGAGGGGGTCACAAGCAGGGCACTGTGGGCAGTTTATAAACTGCCTCAGTGATACAGCAGCGAGTGACTTCTGACAACAACCACTAAAGCTTAGAAGACAATCCCAAGCTAAGCAAAGGAATGTGGCCCATCCAACACTTTGTGAGACTCTGAATAGACAACCCGGCTAAGCCATACCCAAACTTCTGACCCATGGAGACTGAGATATAATAAATACAGGATGGGGCAAAAGTAGGTTTACAATTGTGAGTATGTGAGATACAGAGCTTATTCTCGTATTATTATTTATTTATTATTGTATTATTTTCCATACTAACAACTGTAAACCTACTTTTGCCCCACCCTGTATATGTCTTTTTGAGCTGCTGAATTTGTGATAATTTGTATAATAATAATATATAATTAATACAGTTGAGTTGCCTATCTCAAATCCATTTCCCTTTTTCATTACTAAAAAAACCTGAATTTCATTCAGAATGTCAAGCTGCCCAGAAAAATGCTTTATTTTCCTGAATCTTTTTTGCTGAAAAGGGGAAAAGGTGACATATTTCTAACCAATGAGTTCTAAGTGGAACTCTGATGAAGGTTCTTGAAGGTTTGCTTTCCTGAGAAAGGGGCAAGATACATTGGTGTTCTCTTCTTCCTTCTAAATTTGAATCTGGTGAAAGGAGCTGGAGCAGCCATACAGCAGCCAAGATACTCATAGAGATGACGGCCTTGACCTTGTTGAGTCACTTAATCTATACTAACATCCACCTTACCCATATTCTTTGTGAGAAAAATAATCTATTTGTTTAAATTATTATTTGTTGGGTTTTATGTTGTGGGTAGATGAAAACAGTCTGTAATTGTTAATATATATGATGTGAAAATTGAATGAGAAAACATAGACAAAGCATCTATCGCAGAGCCTGCCAGGTTGGCCATTCCCTCTTTCATATAGGTGCATTTGCTTTCTTGCTTCTCTGCTCTTTTACCCTCTTTCACCTCTCTCTTTCTTGCCCTATGTTAGTTCATTCATTTATTCAACAAATATTTACTAAGCACATGTTAATTCCTGGTGCTGTGCTAGCTACTGGGGTACATGTAAATAAAACCCACATGTCTTCATCTTAACATTTCGGTCCTTGCCTCATTAGAATAAGAAGAATCTAATGATGGATTGACTGATTATATTTTAGTGTAACTGAGTTCCATTTGTGATCTCAGTACCTATTTGAATGAATGATTCTTAATTCAATGTTCAATAATTGCATTTGTTCTCAAATAAAGACATTTTCAGCATTAGCAAAGAGATGATAAAGATTTTCCCGTAGAGGTTAGGGGGTTCATGTGAAAGCAGGTGCCTGGCCATGGATGAGGAAGCCGTGTTCTTTGTTATCAATAATTTCTAGTGACTGCCACATGCTCTCTGACAGCACCTTCCTACCTTCCACCTACCTGGCCACACAAGTCACTCTTTCCCTTCTCTATGGAGTGTACTTCAACTTTGCCCCTTTCTTCCCCTCTTTTGGCCTCAAAATTCTCAGAAATATAACCAACCTATGATTTTAAGTACATTTTAATTTTTTTATTGTATAATACCACTGTTGTACTATGAACCTCTTATCTAGGAACACCACTATTATGAAATCTACCTTATTTCTACCTTTGGTTTGTAATAATTCAAACCCATAAGTGTAGCAATGGAATTCATTCTCTTTGCTAAGAAGATATTTCTATGTCCTTAACTACTTATTCAGTGGCTCATTCTGTTTTTATGTACTTTAGTGCACTTTCTGTGTTGATTTGGCTTACCTCAGGCCACATGACAATTGAAGACCGAGAGTATCTGATGCAATTCATATCATGCTATGTTCTGGAAGGTAACAAATGGTGATAATGGTGGTGATAGAATCTTCTGAAGCCCTTGAGAACGAGGCCTAAGACTATTTAGGGCCTAACTAAAATATGCTTAATTCCTCTTTCAAGTACCATCTACAGAATGAAACAGAGGCAAACCCAAAAGGACATAAAATTACTTTGAAGGTTATTTTTAGTTTGCTTCAAATGAACTTAATAATATATTTGAATAGCCTTACCATGATCATCCTAAGAACAAATAAGCAAGAGTGACTGATGCATACCATCTGGCTAACATGAGACTTACTTGTCTTCATCGCTAGGAAGAAGATGTACCAGAGTCCCCAGTATTTTGTGTTTGGATGTTAGAGGAATCAATACTAACCATTCCCTTTCCCCTGTCTGAGTTCAGAATCTGTTGATTGAGATACATACACACACACAGACACACACACACTCAGAAGTCAGGCAGCTGGAGTGCAAAATATCAACCTTATTACCAAGACTTGGGGGGCCCCATGCTATCTGTGAGTGAAATGGGCTTGTTAATACTTCAGAGTCCCTGGCAGCTCTGGCCAAATGCAGGCCCTCCCTGATGGGGGCTGGCCAAGTAACACAGCATAAACGGGGCAGGCTTTGGAGGGAGAGCATGCTAAGTTTCTTCTCTAAAACTCACCAAACAAACACTAGTTCCTCCTCCCAAAGCAGGAGGCTGAACAGGGCCAGGACTAGGGTGAAACAAGTGAGACAGAGTTGTGCTTATGCAGGGTCAGATGCTATCTTTATGTAAAATTTTGATATTTTGTTCATCATAGGTTTTTGTTTTGTTTTTTACATTCATTTTGATTTTTAAATCTTGCATTAAAATATTACTTTTTTTGATTATTAAGTTTTTTGGCACCTCCTTATATGTTGTACTCAAGGTGAGTGCCTCACTAACCTCACCCTAGTCCCAGCCCTTCAAGAAGCTCAAAGGGTAACATTGATTAATCTTTCTACCTTTCAGATAGAAATATTAGGAGCAGGGAATATATTCCTACCTGGTTGGAAGTTTAGTAGTCTAATTAACCATACCCTACTGCAACTGTGCTAAGGTACTCAAGTAGTCTGGGAAACCTTTCTTTCTTTAGTCAATATATTGGATCTTTGTTGTTATAAAAGGAAAAACAAAAAGCAAGACAGGTGCCAGAGACAGTAGAAAGTGATAGTAATGTTCAATGAAGCAACTAAATAAGGTTGGTTCTAACTGTATTCAGAACCAAGTTGTTTGAAACCAATACTCGCTATATCTTGCTTTTTCCTTAAGATTCAGAAAATATCTCAATATATATAAAAGCATAAAAATGTAAACAAAGGTTTGGATTTGTGGAATTTAATGCACAAATTTATCCAGCTAAATCTTCAAGCTATTTCCTTCGGAAAGACAGCCTGTTCTTTGACAAGTGTGTGCCTGCCTTTGGAATTCACAACACATTCCAGGAAAATCATATCCTAACTGGTTTGGTTGTTTACTCTGAAGAAGGCATTTCGGCACTTCATTTTTCAACTCTCTAGTTTGTTTACATGAAGCAAAATATTCTCACACAGGAAGAGACTAGGTAGTCTTTCTCAATGGAGGGAGGTGTCTCTTTTCAGGGTCAGGAACTTTATGACTGTGAAGTTAATTATCCTGAGATTTTAGACCAGTCCTTCAGGCACCATGTCCGTGTTTCTGGCCTTTGCCAAGGGCACAGTGCCACCAGACATACCACAAGATATGCAAAATATGGAGTCTAACTTGAATAGCCTTGTTAACTTGTTTTCTGATGCTGATAGAAAGATCCTCATCATAAATCATCTTGGTGCATTTAAAAGAGCTCAGTTCAGAAGGTGGAATGGTCTAGTATCAAAATCCTTACCCAATTAACTGTGACATCAGAAACTCTCCCAGCTAGACGTGTAATGGAAAGCCTTTCACATTTAGACAAGATCTAAGCAAGTCATTGGACCAAGTTCATCAGTTTTGAAAATTTGTAAGCTTTGACAAATCAAAAACATTATCTCAGATCTACAGCTTACTTTTAAGTAAGAACTAGTATTATGGCCATTGGACAATGTTCCGTCAATTACAAAAGATTAAAAATTTAAAAGAATTATTCTAAATTTATAGCTTAGTTCTGGATGGCTTTCATTAACTTAACACTTAGATCTGTGCTGTCCAATGTGGTAGCCACTAGACACATGTGACTACTGAGCTGAACCGTGGCTCATCTGAACTGAGATGTACTGTGAGAATTAAAAACACATGGGATTTTAAAGACTTAGTTGAAATAATACTGTTTTGGATAGAAAGGGTTCAATAAGAATATATCATCAACATTTATTTCACTTTTCTTCTTACTTCAAGTGGTGCTACTAGAAAATGAAAAATTACATACATAGCTCATATTCTCTTTCTGTTGGACAGTGCTTGTCTAGATGCGCTGGAAATAAACATCATGGGGAGAGATTCCGATACACTTTGTGCATTTATACTTCCTTTGAAGTACTCCAGAGGCAGCATTAATTTACACAAAACCCCTGTGAGGAGGATAGGAAATGACTCAGTAACATTTCAAGGAAAATAACTTCAAAGGATGTTATTATCATGACCAAGATTCACAAGTCAGAGAAAACTTTGCGTTCCTATTTCAGAAAGGAAAGCATTCAGGGTCAGCTGGTTCCCTTTTACTGACTCTTCCTCAGGCCCAATTTGAAACCAGAAAAATCTTGTGATGGGAGTTGTGTGGATTTGAGGAGTTAGGTGTAGGTTGTAATTTTCACAGAATACAGAGCGGAGAGTAGGTCCTTAATAAATATTTGTTAAGTTGTGAAAATGGGACTAGGAATTTAGATTATAGCTGCAACCAGCTGCATGGAGGGCCATGGTGCAATGTGACAGTTCCACACCTCGTAGCAGTGATGATGGTTCCCCTTTCACTAAGGCTCGGCTGGGCTAGATCCAGTGTCAGCCACAGAGTTCGGGGTCACTGGGCAACGCCAGGCACGAGGAGCCTGGGAAACAGGATAGGGATGTAGAGCTCTGAGAGACTAGAAGAGGTGAGAGGTCCAAATACATCAGGAAAGCATTAAAAATGCGTGCTGAGACAACATATCAGGAGTGTTGAGGAGCGAGGACTCAAGCAGGCGAGCTCCAGGCTAGTGGAAGAGCCGCTCCTGGAGGTGGGTGCAGGTACGTCTGGAGCCTGGCAGGAGAGCAGGCGAGAGCGCTCAGGGTCAGGAGCTGTGCAGCGGAGCTCGGCTCAGCCAGGCGCCTCTGGCCCGCTCCCGGGCAGTGGCTGGCTCCAGGCGTGGGCAGGCCTGAATGCCAGGGTGCCCCTGGAAACGGACTGCACTTGATTGCAGATGGGATGAGACAGGAAGCGATTTCGGTTCTGACAAACTTTCTATGGGCTGGGAGTTTTGCCATCTAAAATGGGAGCCAAGCTTCTTTAGTTGCTTAGTTGTGGTTCTGGATTGGAGGCAAAGGACCAGAAACGATGGGCTTTGATACCTCATGGCGCTTCTCACCACTAAGAGCAGAATTCTCCTTTTCCAACATTACCACGGCTACTAGGCAGAGCCACCAGGTAACCTAGATGTGTGGCCAAACATGCCTCTTTCCTTTATGCTCATTTCTACTTGGGAAACAGAAACAGAATGAAATGTTTGGCATATAGGAAGCTGTCATATAGGACTATCTGTTTTCATATAATAACCTATCAAATAAGCTTAATTGAAATAATCTTGTCTCAAAATGACTGTAGGATATCAAACTTGAAAGCTGCCCTTTGTAACTTTGATATTGTCATGTATAGATGATGCCCAGCAGAGCGAATGCCTTTATGGGCCTGATACTGTGATCCTAATCTGAGTTAAAATAATAGCTCTGGTGTCTTAGTGATTTAGGCTACATGACAAAATTAACAGTTTATTAAGCAGCAGTGGCTTAAGAGATGTGATTTTTCTTCTGTTCTGCGGGAACACTTGGGGTCTTTGTGTTATTATTATTAGTTGTGTTGGACTAATAATAATAACATAAATTGGTGAGTCATGCAATCTAACAGCTGCTCTGGGATCATCACTAATAATTTGGTGATAGAATCTAAATCACAAGTGCAACTTTTTGTTTCCTTCCAGAACCTGAATTATACCTTCTTCCTAAATAACTTCTGGACAGACTTGGTCTCTCTTAAAAGATGGGCTTGTCTCCATCCCATGACTAGACATATGGTGAATCATAAAAGTAGATACAGCAGTCAGATTTGAAAATTTAACACTTCTCCTCTGTACTGGGTTTACTTAGAAAATGGACATCTCCAAATTCTTGGTTATGGAACATCTGAACAAGCACAAATACCTCTGCTACCCATAATTGCCACTTTGGACCATATAAAAAAAAAAAAAGCATAGCTTTTTGTGGATTAAAGACTTAGATTTCAAGCATTGACTCCCTCCAGCCCCCACTACCAAATCCAGCAGTCTTATAAATACAACATAAATTCACATGCACTATAATCATTGTGGTCAATTATGCCAAACCAAGCACATAGTTCTTCCTCAAACATTTTCATAAGCAAGAGAAAAATTGCCTTCACAACTCATTTTTAGAGATGGGCTAACAAGTTCAGGTCATGTGAGAGCTGACTCACTTTTTTTTTGTCTCCACATTAAAGATGTGTACATGTTTAGGGGAATCTAACTAAAAATTAACTTTTTATTACCTTGATTGGGACCAGGTGAAAGAGACTAAAAAATAGGTCAGAATTTTTAAATCTTGAGGACATGTTTATAATAAGCAGACCTCTTGCTTACTAAGTAGTTTATGACTGGATACCTTCTAATGTAATGCAATTATTTTTTTAAGAAAACAGCTTTATGGGAGTATAATTTATACACCATAAGATTTATCCATTGTAAATATACAATTCAAAGATTTTTTAGTAAATGTATACAGCAGTGCAACCATTATCATATTTCAGTTTTAGAATATTTCCATTACCACTAAAAGTTCCCTCTACCCGTTTCCAGTTCACTCTGCCTCCACCTCCAGCTCTAGGCAACCACTGATTTGCATTTTCTCTTTATAAACTTGCTATTTCTAAACATTTCAAGCACATATCCTTTGATTGCTGAATGATATTCCATTTTATGGATATGATACATTTTTAAAATTCATTTACCAGTTGATGAACATTTACATTGTTTCCAGTTTTGGGCCATTATGGATAATACTGTTATGAACATTCACCTACATGTCTTTGTGTGGACATATGTTTTCATTTCTCTCAGAGACTTCTAAGAGTTGACTTGCTTTATTGTATAGTAAGTTTACATTTCGCTTGTAAAGAAACTATCAAGCATTTTCCAAAGTAGCTGTGCAACATGACATCCCATCAACAATTTATGAAGGTTCCGATTTGGTATTGTCTGTCTTTCTGATTATAGAGATTCTAGCAGATGTGGAGTGTCATGCTATTGTGGTTTTAATTTGTATTTTACTAATGACAAATGATGTTTAACAAATTTTCATGTGCTTATTCAATCATTTGTGTATCTTTGGTGACATGACTGAAAATCTTTTGCCCATTTTTAAGTTAGGATGTTTGTCTTCTTACTATTGAATTGTGTTTTTTATATATTCTGATTCCATACAAGTCTTTTGTCAAACACATAATTTGCAAATATTTGGTCTTCTGATCTGTGGCTTGCCTTTTTATTTTAAAAAAATGAAGTGCAAATGCTTTTAATTTTGATGGGGTGAAAACATTTTATGTTTTTATAAAGTCATTTTTTTTTAGTTTATCAGCTTAAAATTATTCATCATAACCCATAAAGTCATTTTCCAAAACCCATAGCATGACATACAAAGTCCTCTCAGATCTGACTTCTGTTCTTGATATATTATGGACAAAGATAAGCATTTTTCAAATCTACATAATTAGGGGAAAAATTATCAGATGGATTCTGGATTCAGCATCAAACAATTTATTCTGTTTATATTCTGGAAAGACACTGAACTATGTGCTTACATGCATTTTCTATAATTCTTAAAAGATCCTTGTGCAAGAGAGGTAACTATCAATGTCTCTGTTATGAGAAAGAAAACTCAGATTTAAACTAATGACTTGACTGAGGACACATAGCCATTTGCAATGGAAAAGAGAAGTCATTTCTAAGCTTACATGAAAAGAAATCATAGCTTCAGGGAATGCATTTAGCAAGTGTTTAGTGAGCACATACTATGTGCCAGACAATATTCTAGGTAGTTATATCATCTCCACTAACATAACAAGTACATACTACTCTAACATTTAAAAAAGTGAAATGTTGAGCATTCGACTCACTTGAGACAGTAAAGACAGAGAAAGATAAAAACATTGAGCCATATAGACATGGGGCTTATTTTACCCTTCCATGTTTCCTAAGTAGTCAGGAACAGATTGTTGTGTATACGTGGCTTTGCAGGAAGCATAGAGATATAATCTGAATTTTGACTTGGACCTTGAGTTACCAGCTATTTGGCCATGGTATGTGTCAGAGAAACTAGGCAATACCCACGTGTGCAATGGCATGCTTAGAGAAGTGGGACACAGGTTGAGACCTCTTCACTATCTCTGAACCCAAGAGATGCAGGATCTGGGCCAAGCATGCATGTATAATTAATTTGAAAAACTCCATTTCCTGAGTTCAAGTCTAGGGCTCTTGCCACTGTATTGTGCTTCTGTCCATAAAATGACTTAATTTAACTCTTTAATTTATGGGATACCCACCCACTTGCTGAAGATTAGTCATTCAACTTGTTAAGAATTACTCATCTAGAAAGAAGATACTCTAGATACTCTACCAGTTAAGAGAGTGGGAGCTATTTTAAATGCTAATTGTGTTACACTGAATAATGACTCCCAAAGACTCTAGGTCCTAATCCCTGAAATCTATGCATGCTACCTTATATAGCAAAAGGTATTTTACAGATGTAATTAAATTAAGCATGGTGAGATGGGGAGATTATCCTGGGTTTCCCAGGTAGGGCCTAAATGTAATCACAAATGTTCTCATAAGAGGGAGGCAGGAGGAAATTTGATAAAGAATAGAAGAAGGCTATATGTTATGAAACAGGGAGAGAAAAGATGATGTGATGCAGGGCCATGAGCCAAGGAATGAAGACAGCATCCATCCTGGAAAAAGTAAAGAAATACTTTCCCCTAGAGCTTACAGAAGGAACTAGCCCTGCTGACCCTTTGATTTTAGCGCACTGAGACTGATCTCAGATTCCACAACTATAAAAGAATAAATGTGTTTATTATAATTTGTTACAGCTGCCATAGGAAATGAACGCACCAATCTTAGCTCCAACATGTCCTAGTTCTTCTAATTTGTGCAAAGCAATATTTTTAAGACTCTTTTCTCATCTCTGAAATGGGAATAATAACATGTCTATTCCATAGGGTTGTAATATTGAGTAAGATCATTCATGTAAAATGCTCAGCATAGGACTTGGCACATGGAAAGCTCTTTATAAACTTGGCTATCGATTTGGTCTAGATGGGAAGATTGCAATTTTTTGTATTTTTTTTTGGCCTCGTTTTAGAAACTCAGATAGAAGCTTAACTTCACTAGGAAGCTCTTAGAGTACAGAAAGTATCAAATACTTATTATTTATTCTTTGGTTGCCATTCTATCAGTAATCCCAAGGTCTACTTGCTTCATTCTCTCTGATCTTGCCTCAAGGATGTTGACGGCAGGGTGGGAAAAAGGCAAATAGAGAGAATGACCAGGAAATAACCCATGAACGAAAAGATGTGAAGGGATTTCTTTTTCTATTACCTACTTTCAGAGAAAGCCACACAAAACAAGTGAAAAGTTATCCTATTTGTAGAGCTCTCCTGAGAGGAATGCCCACCACTCTTCCTAGCACTTTCCCTTGGTACTCATGAAGACTGTTCTTAGTTTTCAAAAAAGGCTTCAACAATGGCTGCACATTCCTTTTTACACAAAAATGGAACGGTTTTGTTTTTGAAAGCTGCCTGATACACTGCGCTGCCTCAAAATATCTATTACAAGAGCAACTGCGTGTTAACCAGCTGCCCATGTTTCCATTGCAGCTTCAGATCCACTAAGGGCATGGAGAAGCACAGCTGTAAAACCTTTTCCTTAGCCTGGATTAAATCAAAATTTTATTAATTAAAAAAGCTTATAATAATCATATTTATTTATATTTATTCCAAAAACTCAGATTTGTGTCGATGCTTACATTTTCAGTTTCCTGATGATACAGCATTTGTATTCTGTCATTCATGTGCTCGCACAGGTTAAGTGCTTTGTGGCTTCTACCCTAAGCCCTCGTGAGCAGGAACAGCGTCTGCACCATTCTCTTGTACGATGGGACTTGCTTGGCGGGACTTCTGGTGCCCCATACTTGTTTTGTGATGACAGAGATGACCCTATGCAATGAAGCAAAGGAACATTTTAAAGAACCAGGTCCGATGCTATTGGGTTTTATTGGACATCTCTCCATTTACCGAGGAAGGAACTGAGGAACAACTGCTGTATCACTATGACAAAAAACTGACATAGTCAAGGCCAGTGGTTTTCTAAAGCCTGGCGAAATCCCGGTCCTGTTAGTCAGCAATGGCTGTAAAAATAAATGAATGTAGTTTATTGGCGTGGCTTCTAATACCACACTAAAGCTCAGCAAACGGGCTAAAGTTCAAGATGTCTTCTATCTCTGAATATGCCTCAACCCTGGGCATGGTCCTCAGTCACCGAATCCCAGGTTTGCCCTCTGCCGTGGTTAGCAGTTCATAGAGAGGAATGCATTTTTCTTAATTTGGCCTGGGTTGAGTTAGACTTGTTGAGCTAAAATGTATGGTACCTGGCACAGGAACAAAGTCAGTTTGAAGTCAGCTGACCAGGGTGTCATTGTCTCTAATGAAGAGACTCGACTACCTAAATGGTAATGGAGGCAGATGTCTCCCAATCGAAGTGGCCTTGCATGGCCAACAGAGGCTGACAGCTGAGGCAGAGCTCCCCTCTGCCTTTAGGGGGTTACTGCCTCACTGGTGTCATCTAAAGGTGGCAGTTTAACAGTCACCTTGGTAGGTGATTTGTGACAGCTTTAACGTGGCAGCCCCTAAGCATAAGCCATGCAAAAATTTACTTTCCCTCCTTTACATGTTCTCATTGCTCCTCGTAGGTGAGGAATAAAAACAGGCACCTCCAGGAGGTGGTGTCCCGCCTCACTCCAGACCGGAGGCTCATGCCAGCCTTTTTGCCTTTGTGGGGTATCAAAATTTAATATATAACCTGAAATCCTCCCAGCTTATTGAGCTCTGTTCACAGGTCCTAGGAGAGAAGATGAAACTTTCATTTATCTTCACTCTACCCACTGATAGATGCTGTGCTGTACGTAACAGCTTCAGCCAAAATCTTGTAGATTTTGATACATTTTATCTGTTTACACAAGATCAACAATGCGTTTCTACGCCCACGGTAAACACTGAATCCTGTTTATACCAGAAGGGCAGTATCTGCAGGGAGCACATGCTGAGAGCTCCAGGCTCCTCTTGCCTTTTCTCACACTCCAGAGGAATGTGCCTCTGCACTGTTTTACCAGCATCCCTAAATCATGATTAATTTAAAGCCCTTTCTCTCCTTGGCTTAGGCCTGATACAAGCAACTGCTTTTCTGTCACATTGATTTTTCTGTCCTTGCGGATTCAAAGCCAGGGCTGAGTCCTCCTAACGGTGAATTCTCTGACAGGGAAGTTTTGCAACCTAATTTACAGCTGGAGTCCTGCTTGTCAGTGGTGCCAGAGGGGAACTGTTGCAATCCGCTGGTTAAGTATGCATTTAATAGTGTTTATCCAAGAGAGCTTGTGATTTCTTCACTCGCTCCAACAAATACGTTATTTGTAATACCTATCTTCTCTAATCTAGGTGTCTGAAAAATGTCTCTAGCATGTGCGGGCTAGAATACATTTTGTTTTTTGATAGGCATATTCATTTAATAAGGGCAGTCTCTGAAACTATCAAAATCCTCCTGCCATCTTTCCAAATCATCTCCCTGTGCAGTGACCATGAGTTAATCCTGAAGGAAAACAAGGAAATCTTTTCAAATAAACATTCTCGAGGATGTTTAGAGGGATCCCGATTGCTAGTATGCAGAACCCTCCCAGTGACTGAAAATAGTTATATTGAGGGAGTACAATTACGGTAAGTTGGAGTGTTTGTGAGCGTTTGGTATTTTCAGCTGATTAACAATAATAAGCTAAATTGCAAGTAAAGATGAGTGTGTGCACGTGTGTGTGTGTGTGTATCTGTTCAGAGAGTCACTCAGGATCTTGTTTCTCAATCTGCTGGTGGAAAATGCACAGAAGGGTTGAAAACTTTCACTAGATAAAGGAGTTGGGAAGAAACACTGGCCGCATTGGAGCCTAAGCCCATTAGGTTTCACCTGCCTCCCGAGAGAGCACGTGAGATAAAGAAACGTTGATCAATAAGTAGAAAGAGAGCCCTGAGACAAATGCAGTCGGTTGTATGTGATATTTGTGCAACATTCCGGCCTCAAGGAAGTTGGCATATCATTGAGAAAATGTTGAGCATGCACCGAAGTAACAAAAAAATCACTTGACTAAATAACTAATTAAACCAATACAGACCATGTATGCTGGAGTCTATCCTATTACTTAAAGCATTATTTTGCATTTAAGTTTAAAATTTTTTAAATTTTCTAAATACCTGTCTCTTTTCCTGCCTGTTTTGTGGGCTTTTGAAGGAAAAATCTCTTTCTGGTTTGGGCCTGAAGCCCAGCACGGAATGACTGAGTGAATGGGTGTCGTCTTGCTTTGACATCTTTACCTCCCATTGTTTGCGGGCCCGGTGTTCTCTCCTGTATTGATAATTTGTTGTTTAAGATGCCTGTACGTTGAAAGCATCTTTCTAATATGCCCCCGCCTATGTACAACATAAATACATCGCTACTTTGTTTAAAAATCTTAGAGCAGTCTATTATTTCTGTTTAACAGAAATACAATGCGAGCAATGTGTGTGATTCCAGATGTTCTAATAGCCACATTAAAAAATAAAAAGAACAATATATCTTATTTAATTCAACACATCTGAAAGAGCATTTCAACATATAAGTATAAAATTATTAAAAAGATACCTTACATTTCTTTTCTCATGCTAAGTTTTTGAAATTTGGTGTATCTTTTACATTTCATGGGCATCTCAGTTCAGACTTACCTTTAGATGACAATGCAGACTACCACGTTTCGAGTGACGAGTGAGGACATGTGGCCACTGTGTTAGCACAGCTCTCCAGTTCACGTGTAGATGTAGAGGACATTTTCCATGCCCAGCACCCAACCCTTGCTATTATGCCCACTTTTAGCTGCTGTCATTTGGAAATGACCCCATCCCTAGTTGTCTGCATGAAACATAGGTGACCAACATCACAGGTTTTCATATGTAACCCATGCCTGTCCAATCAATTGATGTTATCCTCCTGAATGGATCGGAAGACATAGCATATATAAACCTGAGGATAATTATGGGATTTCGTGGGGACCACTAGGAAAAAGAACCTCACTTTCTGCTGTGGTTTTTATATAGAGCTTCAACTAACCTTCATTACATACATCATGAGGGCAGATCCTGGTTCACAGTAATTCCTACTTTGGAGAAAACCAAAAGTAGGGAGAAACTGAGTCTTGGAGACTTTTTTTTTTAGTTCCTCATTCCAGCCTTGCCCAAACCTACCCCTTGCACTTTTTAGTAAACCAGTGAATTCTTTGTGGCTACTCCATTTTTTCTTGTTTGTTGAACTGTTCATGTTGGATTTTTAACACTTGAAAGTAGGACAGTCCTAACTAATAAAATAGGTAAAAAAAATTTTAAGGGTTTGGGGGAGGAGTGCAAGAAAACTAATGGAATTCTTCAGGTTCATAAGACACATAATCAGAGACTGTCGATTTTTCTTTTGCATAGCTTCCTCAAGCTGTGTGTGTGTGTGTGTGTGTGTGTGTGTGTGTGTGTGTGTGTGTGTGTGTGTTCCTTATGCTGCCTAGAGACAGTGGGTACCTGTGTGGGAAAAGGGGTTGACGGTAGTGAAATGGCTATATGTTGGCAATAACCTACAAATTCGTGGGGGTTTTTAAAAGTAGGAAGCAACGAAGATCTCTTGTTTTCTCTTCTGTCTCTTCCCGTTGCCCTCAGGCCTTTGTGCATTGCTTGTGTGGTAGGTATTTTGCTGCATTGTAATAACTCTATCTGATAACTCTGACCAGACTTCATTCTAGGTATTGGGACAATTGAAAATCTGTGAGATTTCCAACCTGCAGGCTAGGGGTCCATGGGCAATTGTAGAGTTGTGAAGTCAGGCATCTGAAAATGTACCCATCCATTTACCTTTTCTTAATCAATGAATACTAAAGGTGCAATCATTAGCATGTGGAAGGATTATAACACTTTTTGACAATTCCAGGAGAACAGTGAGTAGGCATTCAGTAAATGTCATTGAGCTACTAATGTGTAACTTGACAAGGTTAAGTGCACTATGTGAAGCACTTACCATATGTTATAGCATAATATTTAGACTTCACAGCAGTCTCACAAAGCTGGCATTATTAACCTTGTTTTGAAATAGAAAAATAAAATTATATACAGGGGTGGGAGAAAGTAGGTTTATAGTTGTAATATAAATAAATAATACAATAATAAATAATAATGCAAGAATAAACTCTGTGTTTCACATACTCATAACTGTACACCTACTTTTGCCCACCCCTGTGTGTGTGTGTATATTTCTTTATTCACTATTCATTTAACAAACTTCTTTTTTAAACTATTATATTCTCAATGAACTTAAATAGGCTTACAACCATATGACTATAGTACCATGTGTGAGTATATAAAGAAATAAGATTACCACCGGAGAGGAGAGGCGGAGCAGCTGACAGCAGAGGTGGGCTGGGAAGGGGCATTGGGACCAGAGAAGCTAAGCTCCCTGGGACCATGATGCCTGATGGCTGACACATTCAAGGTTTTCTGCTCCATTGCAATTTTTTTTACCTTTTCAGGAGAGAGTACCATTTTTGACAATGGCAAGTTTTAGCTTGTTTTTCCCCATCATAATGCCATAGTGACAGAACCTTGAACTGTGAAGCAAAAGAGTTGGGTTCTTAACGAGATTTGCTGGGTTTACGATGAGTGAGGCTGTGGGCGAAGTCTCTCAGACATTTGGGGTTAGAATGTCCTCACCTGTAACGTAAGGCAGGTCAACCATAATACGTAAGACGCTGCAGAGTAAAGCCTCCCAATAGTGCCCTCGATGCCTATTTTACCCTCCTAACAAGCGTCCTCACCTAGAAACCACAGTTGAGAAGCTAGGGAACTCGGCTTACCAGGAAGAAGTTTCATCACATTTTACTTTACCCAAGTCAAAAGATCACCCCATTATAGCTGCAGGGTTTCTTCACTTAAGTATACTCTGCAATGGACTAGCGAAGATTTGGCAAATCGCGTTAATGGTGGCAGATACACAAAATTTCACCAAATGCCTCAATCTAGCATTATTAGATTCACAACTGAAGAATATTGAGTCTCCCTCAGCCCCCAGGATTTAATTAATATCTTAAAAGTTCCCTATATAGGAACAAAATAAAACAGACAAACAAAATCTCACATTTGCAATGGCTGTACTTTGGAAGCAGATCAAATTCTTAATCTTAGAACCTGAATTTTCTAAGAAATCAGCATGCTTCTTGTGTTTGATTTTGTTGGCCTGGGAACGCGTTTATGTAGGTAGCTGCAAAATCACGCAGAAAGAAAGAGAGAGACTGTCTGTTGTGTTGTATTCCCTAGTTTAGTACAGGTCCCCAGCTTGAAGACAGAAATTATTTTTAAGTTATATTAAAAAATGAGAGAATGAAGGGGATAAACCATTTATTGACCATATTGGTGTACTCTTACTCTCACACCAGATTTTGTTTTGGTCTCAAAAAACTTTCTAATATTCATTTTATTTTTTATTTAATTGAAAATATCTCATCATGTTTTATGAACAAATGTGGCAGTTACTATACATTGTGTATTAATATACAAAGTAATATACATTGGCCTTAGAAGACTATTTGGCTTTTACATAATGGATGTTTTTCCTCACTGCTGATTGAAACTGATATTTTACTTCTCTGCAGCTAACTAAGCATGTGACAGTTTTGGCCACATGGTAACTCAGCAGAGGGGTCCATATACTGACTGTGTCATGATGCTCTCCCAGATTCAGCTGTTTCTTAAAAGGACACATTTGCAGGATTAAGCCCTGAAAACTCAATGTGGTGCACCTGGGAAGCCATCCAACTCAGGATGCTGGAGTCACAGACTTGACGCACTCATTCAAAGTCAACACATACAACATCTGTTTTCACTATTTATTGGATAACACTGACATGAAAGTGTCTTGTTTTTCCCCACCTAACCTTTGCTACTTTAAATGTGGTCAGCCCACCTTTATGCCACTTTGTGAGTGGCATATAAATGCCAATGGAAGATATCATTAAACATTAATAATAATTGTCACCAATGACTTCCTATTTAGTGTGACTGCAACTCCTGTTATACCTACTACCACTACCATTTATTAAGAACTCAAAGCCTTCCCTGTACTGAAATAGGTGTAAATCTAAGGCTTGACTTCCTCTGCACATCTTCTGTGTCTTCTCATCGCCCCCAACCCCACAGCTTGGGCTTCACTTTGCTCAAGTTGTGCTGCGACTACTCCTACAAGGGGGGCTCATTTTTGTCTGGCTATAAAGCTGAGTAAACTAATCTTGTAAAAAGGTTCAGTCACGTATTTTAATCTCTTCCTGTTTGGAATTCATCTATATATTAACAACTTGCAAAGTCTTTGAAGCTGTGCTTTTGCACAAACTGTACCCAGACTATGGTACATTGTGCTGCTGGGTCACCACACCAATGTCACCTAACCCACAAGGCAATAAGTAACCTGCAGTTAGAAACTTAGGCTTCTTCCTTCCTTCCTTTCCATAAAGTAAAATACCAGATTGGTATGCAAAATAGATAGCTTGCAGGTATGATAGTATGAGCCCATTGCAAATCCTTTAAAATGCTCACCTCTTCTCCATTTTGTTTGCTCTCTCTTGAATGCTTTCCACCCTCCAGCACACCATTTCTGAATAACAGGAGAAGGGTTGATATTTGACCCCACAAAAGGCCAGCTGTTTAGTTCACTCATCTGGAGGCTGGTACAGAGAAAGGTTCAAGCTTGCCCAGAGCTCTATCCCCTCTACTCACTGTTCCACAACTTACCCTGTCCTTAGGGGACTTGACAAGAAAGAGCAGAAAACCCTTCTATGTCTTTCATTCATTCATTAGAGGAAGACTGCAGACCTACTAGCTGCAAAGCACTGAGCTTCACCATGAGGGTCACAAAGAAATATAACATCTGATTCCTGTTCTGAGAAGGCCTTTCCTACCCTCCAGACTCACAATCAAATAGGCAAGTTGCAGAAGGGGCTTCCTTCTCTGGAACCTCTACAGAGTTACAAAAACCTAGCAATTAGAATTTAGTACCTTTCCTAGATTTGCTCTCTCACTGCACTGAGAACACCTCATGTGGCAACCAAACTGTACTGTTCAGCATTCCCTGAACCCAACCTGCTCTTCCCTGCCTCTGAAACTCCTGGAAGGGCTGTCCTCTACACCCAGCATCCTGTGCTGCCTCCGATCATTGGCAAACATTCCTTTTCTGCTTCAAATGCATATTTCAAATGTCTTCCTTTCATCTGGATAAACTTCTCTTTTGTCTAGGGACTCAGAAAAAGTGTCAGGAAAAAACACAATAAACTTTGGGGTCTAAAGGATCTCATTCTACACTTGGGCTCTACTGCTTACTATGTCCCATTGGAAGAGTCACTGGGGCTCTCTGAGCCTCAGTTTTGTCAGTTATGGCTTTTTGATGAGATAATTTACATAAATGACCTAGCACAGTATCTGTGGCACTTAGTGGGTATTCCCCAATGTTAGCTAGCACCGCTTCAATCTATACTATTAAATTGTCTCTTATGTAGCTGTTTGCAGAATTATCACTTGTGTTAGATTTCAAGTCACGTAAGAATCAGCACTGCAGTTTAACTATGTGGGGTTCCCTGCAGCCTCATACAATGCTTTGTGCCCAGCAAAGGCTCAGGTACATTTAAATCCATCACTGTTACTGTAAAAATACAAATGATCACAGGTCTGTGATGAGCCGGGCTCCTTGGATGCCTGGGTACAAAGCCCAGGTGCTCTAAAGCCTTTGCTGAGCTCAGCAAGGTTAGTGAGGGAAGGGTAGCTGCAGAGGGAAAATAGCAGGCTCTGTGTGCCCACTCACATAATTTAGGGCCCCAGGGTGACCTCTCCCTAGGGTCACAGACAAGATGAATCAGGAAAAGAGAGAACAGAGACAGAGCAGCTGCTCTCAGATCCTTAGATATTCCAAACACGGGGGAGAGACGCAGTCTTTCCTGATTAATCTTTACTGATTTATTCTTTGAACATCATTTAAAAGGAACATTTTAAAGTAAATTAATTGAACTCCCATGGCCTTTTACCCTACTTATATCATCAAAAGAAACTAGATCTTGAATTTTTAAAAATTATTTGATTTATTTTCTGTGACTTACAAACTACTGAGGAGTGACAGTTGTGGTTTTTTTTTAAAAAAATTATAAATAAAAACTTCAGCCATTTCAGCGGTAATTTGAAACATCCCAAGTTTGAAATATCCCAATTTTAACAAATGAGTGTGGAGTAAGGGGTATCATAGGCATGGATGAATGGTGAGTATGTAATTCAAGACATGCATTTCCCTTCCTAACATACCGGCTTGATAATATTCCTGAGTTCACTCCTCTCCAGCATAACTTGGGTAAATTCTTATTAGCAGAAACCAGTGTTTTTAAAAATGCAGGTAGCATTCTATTAGTGAGTTGTAAAGTCAATTTAGTGGTTGAATTTTTTATTATTATTAATGGAATAGAGTAGTAAAGAGAATAAAGTAGAACAGAAAATATCTGAATGCATTGCATAGTCAGGATAAATTTTATTTTATGAAACTTTAATTTGTGTTTTCTATATGCCTTATGAAATGTATTTATGTGTGTACTGAGTTGGGACATACAATGTATTTTTCACTGTGGTCATATCCCAAAGATGTTGGAAGCTGTTGAATCTTTCTGGCCTCCTGGTGCTTTGTTTACCAATTGCTTGGTGATGGTGATATAGCTCTGGCCGATGAGATGCCAAGGGGAGTCTGGTGGGGAAGGCTGGGCATGGGTGGGGGTGTGGGGAATGATTCTTCACTCAAAAGCATGATGCACCATGGATCTGCTGTCTTTTCTTGTCATCATATTCGGACATGTTTCCTGGAACTGTGGCACCACCTTGCAATCACAAAAAGGAGCTCATATGAGATCATGTTGAACGTAGCAAAGTGGGAAGACAGAAGAAATCTGGGTTCACTCTCCGTGTACCTCTCCTACTTCTGAGCTTATTATATGAGATAATAATTCCCCTTACTGTTTTAACCACTTGAGTTGTTTATTTAACTACTCATAGCTGAAAGAAGCCTAAAGGATAAAGAAAGCTTATTAAGGGAAATGTAAGCAAATGAACCATTGGTGTATAGGTCTGGTAGGAGAAAAGCTGGGAAGGTGCTCTGGCTCCGCTCATGAAGGATGCTGAATCCCAGTTCCCAGGCATTGATGCTGAGACAGGGTGGCTTATAGTTGTGAGCACAGGCTCGAGTAGACCCTCTCTGGGCTCGAATCTCTGTTTTCTACTTGTTAGTTGGGTTACCTTGGGAAAGTAATTATTTTAAGCAATATGTTGGAATAATAATCTGGCATCACTGTGAAGGGTAGATTGAAAATTGGAGGAAGAGAAACCAGTCAGAAGACGGTGATGACAATCCAGTGATGGATAAGGAGGGCTCATGCTCCGAGATGGTAAAGGAAATCCATAGGGAGGGAAGGATGCACGAGATACCAAGAAGGTGGACTCGAAGGTGGACTGGACGTGGGGGATGGGGCTGAAAGGAATGAAACCCGGCCGTATGATTCCACTGCTGAAAGTCTGGAGGAGGGAAGGGCTGGTGTGTGGTGGGGTGGGAGTAGGGAGCAGGCAAAGTAACTTCCCACGACCCTCTTTATGGGATGGCACTGTATTTACTTGTAATTGTCTCATCCAATTTCCCGTTTTATGGATGGCCAGCCAAAGTTCAGAGAAGTTTAGGAGTTTCTCCTGAGTGAGATATTAGAAGACAAAGCCAAAACTTAATCCCAGGCCATTTTTACTTCAGATCTCTTGAGAGCCACTTCCAGCCACGATGAGAAATAGAGGAATCATGAAGAGGTGGAAAGGCTTTAGAGAGAAGGCAGCGTCCAAACTATAGACCCATTATGCCGTCAGAAAGTGGTGGAGGGACGTGAGTAGGGCTTAAAAATATGATTTAGAACGATTTTTTTAATTGGAGAAAATGGGTGAGAAAACGAAGGCAAATATTAGGGAAGTTAGAGAAGCATGAAGGATGGCTGAGAGGAAAATTAGGGTGGTACAGATGTAGAGAATTCCAAGGGAAGCCTGTACAGCAAGAGATGGGGCTATTGTATAATTTCTTGAGAGATCAAAGGAGATACGAGCTGAGAAAGGGGTACAGAATGGAATAATTAGTGGCTTTCTGGTGACTTTCAAGCAAGAAATCCCAGTAAGCTTGACAGACGTAAGTGCCAGGTTATAGGATATGAGAGTGGATGGAGGGGGAACCGTGGTCCATTAATGAAAAGTCACAATGGAAAGTAAATCTTTGACCAGAAAGGGAAGATTTTTTCTTGTTTAAAATAGAAAGAAGGAAAAAGAATTTGATGCTTTAGAAAACAAGAATAACTGAGGTAACAAGAGGGGAGAGAGACCTAGAAGATAGGGAGAGATTAGTTTTAGCCATGCTGTCCTAGAGCAGGAAAGGCGTAGGACGCAGGTCTGAGTGGCCACTGCCTGATAATCCAGGGGCTGAGTGAAAAGGCCAGCTAGCACCTAGTAGCGTACAGGGGTCAGGGGAAGTTACAGGCTGCGATTTCTCCCTGTAGCCCTGGGTGCCTTCAGGAGAAGGTGAGGGGAAAAATTGACATTGGGGAAGATACGGAAGCCGCAGCCAGTGACTCAGGGGAAGGCTGTGAGGGTGTTAGTGAGAGCGGCACTGAAGGGTGCGGGAGTCCATCCTCCTGCCCCAAGTCCCAAGGGGCACTGTTAGTGGAAAGGCTCAGAATCCTTGTCATACCTCTGCTGTAATTAGTTGGAAAGCCTTGTCTTTTTACCGTAGGACCTTAGTTTCTTTTATCTATATAATGGAACACATTGGCCACGCTTCTTACCGTTTCCTTGTAGAAATTCATTAAGATGACACAAATGATGATGACGATGATAACAAAGAGTAATGGTAATAATAACAGCATCTAAAAATCATTGGGCTCTTTCTATGGCAGGCTAGATTCTGTTCTAGCCTTTTACATATATTAACTTATTTAACCCTCCCATCAGTTCTCTGATCAAAACAATTTTCAATGGAAGACATTTTTTGAATTTAGTTATTTATTTTGATTACTTAAGGTGTCTGTTTTCCTAATCCCATTGTCTCTCTATAGTTTTATTTGTTTTTCCACTTAGAAAACGGCACTTCCCATCTTCACATCATTTTTTAAAGGAAGTTAAATGGCTGATGCTGTTTCACAGTATTTACTTCTGTGAGCAGAGGTGCCCTGGGAAGGATGCCTCTCTTCTGATGAATTGCTCCTAAGACACAGGATGGCAGCTGCTGCCTCAAGCTTCCTGTCCAACCCTGAGCCGATTGGCCTATCAGGCAAAGCGTGATTGAGTTGAAAAGAATAGAGCTACATAAAGGCTAGAGGATATGTGTTCTTCACCATATCATTAATGTGGGGAATCAAATTTTCAATGTGTTTCCTCAGAGTGTCACTTGAATGACTTCTGCCTCAAGTAGTAGTTGAGTTAGACACCAAGCAGATTGAGTTGGGTAGGTGATATTTTACACCAAGAGCTGCACGGCCCCAGCACCGGATTCCAGTCTGTTCATCAAAGGCTTATAAAGCTGTTCCGAACAGCCCACCAGGCCTGGTAGGAAATCATTGCTTTCAATACTGTAACAGCTGTAGAAGCTTATTTCTAATAAAACTGAATTGCTGCAGTTTGGAATTGCTATAGCTATCTGGGAATTTGATCAAAAGAAAGGTTAAAGAAGTTAATTCAGGGTGACATCCTCTGTTAGCATCATGAAGAAAGCAACCCAAGCACAGCTTAAGCACTTCGTTTTAGCCACCTCCCCCAGGGACAGCGCTGGGGGCTCTGCTACAAGTGACAGGAGGCAGATTTGGACCTGGCCTTGATAGTCAACAAATGACAAGCTGGTACTCTTACAGTAGATTGGGGTTTTGTAACTCAGGTGAGGTGCCGTCAGAAGGTTTGCTCTTCAGTTTCCACACGTCCTATGGTACACAGCCGGGCTCCGGGATCGGTGCTCTCCAGGGTGAACAGGGACGTTGTGCAGCCCCGAGAAAGTACACTTTCTCTTCCTAGCCTTGTTCATGTGTTTTCAACGGAAGCTTTTGTACAAAAAAGAAGTTATTGATTCAGAGCCACAGGAACTGGAGGGTAAACAGTAAAAACCGCGTGGAATCCAGGCAGCAAGGCAAGTGACGTTGCCATCAGCCCACACGGTGGTCTCAGAGATGGGTTAGGCCCCTTGTGCTGTGTCTTCAGTGATAGGACAATTCAGGTCCAACCGAAAGAAGGTCTATTGCAGCCTCAAAGGGCCTTTGAGGCCTGAAAAAACAGCCCTGCGTCTTCACATGGCAGGGCAACCTACCGCTTAGGTTCTAAAATATTGCCTCTAAGATACATGTGTTTAAAATCTATTTCCAAACTTTTTCCCTAATCTACATTTTTGTCAAAAAATGGGATATTACATCAGACTTCAAACCTCCCCCTCCAAACATCTCTAGTGTTAGGCAGGCAGTAAACATACAAAAAACTTGATCCTAGATCTTGAAGACCTTACTCAAAATTGGTGGGAATCCTGCAGACTTGCTTTTTTTGATACATTAAGGCTTCTGCTAACTCTTCTAAGATGTTACCTAGTTTTATATATGGAATTTACTTAGGAATACCATGTGTTTTCATACTTGGAAATTCTGACTAAGCTTGCTTTCTAATGTATTCTAAAATTTACATTTTATTTCTGCCCCCACCCCCATACCCCAGACTCTTACAGTAGATATGGGCCAAAAAATTGAAGTTTTTTGAAATTTTTCAAGTTCTTTGAAAGCTCTGACTCTCACCTTGTGTTCCTACTCTCTGTGTCAGACTATAGATCCAGGATGGATAGACTTGAGGTTGTTCCAACCCTAAAATGGGACCTCTAACATTTTCCCCTCTTTTTGTTAGCAGAGAATCTGAAATCTGAAACAAACACATATTTGCTTATTTTTTTCCATACTTTAGTACTTTTGCTTTTCAACATTTTTAGTATTGTATTTTCAGTTCCCTGTGAAGGCAAAGGAGTATCTTGGTTATCAATGTATTCTTGATTTAAAAAAATATATATTAATAAGATTGTGGCACTTCTCTGCTTAAAACTCTTTACTAGTTTCCCATTACATTGTGTAAAAAAACAAATTCTCTCCATGCGTCTAAGGACCTGCACGATGCATCATCCTGGTCCCTGCTGTTCTTTGAAACAAATCTCTTTTTATTTTTGTAGGCCCTTTCCACCTCAGAGCACATGGCATGTGGTAGATATTCAACCACTGTCTGTTGGATGAACACATGAGGTTGGGGGGACGTAATGATAAACATGCCACGTATTTGTCACCCTCAGTGTAGAGGGATAGAAGAAGATAGAACCGAAGAGGTGTGGTCAGTTCAGACTATAGAAGTCCTGAATAGTATTTTGTAGTAGTTATGATCAGTAGAATGTTTTTGGGCAGGAGACTAATGTCACCAGGCATGTATTTTAGAAAGATTGATCCAGCAAAATTATAACAGGCTTGGCTGCAATAGGAAAATAGCCTCAGCAGACCAGCAACAGTATAGTTGGAGAGAACTGCAACTAAGGGTAATGTTTTAGATAAGGAGCAGTGTTGATTAAAAACTGTGATACACTAAAGCAGGTAGAGTAAACTCCTTCTTTTGAAGGCTAATTCATTTTAAAAAACATGTACTGGGAAAATTGTTAGGAAAAATGGAATAAAAAAATATTCCCTGTCTTGACTCTATATCCTGAAGAGGTGTTTTCAAAGGTACACCTTGATGTAGTTCAGCATCATTCCAGTACTTTCATTCTGTAGAGGATCTTCTGGTCACGTCTCAAATATGAAAGTTAAACAGTTCTTTGTTTTGTGTTGTTTTTCAGATCCTCTAGTATCTCCATACAGAGCCACATGAATTGAGATGTATTTGATTTTCAAACCCTTCTTTTTGGAGCATTGTGGGAAAGGAAGGCCAGGCTGTGTTCCTTTGGGAAAGGTGGTTTCAGTTGGTAGAATGTGGGATTTTGACTTGGATCTCCTAGGCTTGAGTCCTGTCTCTGTCCTGCACTAGTTGGGTAAAATTGAACAAATAATTAACTGCTCAGAACCCCATTTTCTGATCTGTAAAATGGAAATGAATCATACCATAACCTACAGTTAAATACTTCTACACTATAAGCTGTTCTACAAACCCTAGTCACCAGGATTTGCAAACACTGCATCTCCATCTCACCCCAGACCTACAGATCAACATTTTGACATTTTTAAATTCAGAAATTAGTAAAAGGGGATTTATAGATATAAAGGAATAAGTAGGAAGAAAAGTAACAATACATCAATAGGCCAGGGGATCCAGGGAATGGTAGCCCAGTAGCCCAGGGGGCCTTTTGGGCTGTATATTTTCTTTTATAATTAAAATCATCAGGAAATTATCAGAACTAGATATTGAATTATCAATCTTGTAATTTGTAAAATTTTTTTTTTGGTGTGTGTGAATTTGTAAAAGTATAGTGGGTAGGGAATGAGGGAAGAAACTTCCTGTCATGTCATTGTTCTTAACAATATTATCACTATAAGGCAGTAATTTCTAAACTCTCTTGGGTCAGGGATTTTTGGAGCCTCTGATGAAAGGGATGGACTCTAGAAAAATTTCCATGTATATCTTCCCTCCCAAATTTTTCTTACAAATCATCTGAAATCTGTCTAGAGAAGTGGCTATCCATGGGCCCTAAATTAAGAGACCTGACCATAGACATCAATTAAATTTTCTCTGTTTATACTTTAGCCTGTTTTCCGTTTTTTCATGTTTTGCTTTAATTTTCAATGGGATTGTTTTTCTGGGTAATAAGCTTTGAAGAAGGGCCTGGCATTGTGCTAGGATCTTCCTCAGCCCTTAACTCTTCTAGTCCTCAGTCCACTTACTGAGTAATGGGACTTGCTGTTGTTGTCCACGTAATATTGACTAAGTGACTAAGTCCTCAGTCAGATGTTTTGGATTGCTCATGGATAAATCTGGAGATCCTGAATATAGGTCCTATCAGGAGATAATCAGCCAGCTTATACGTTTCACCACAGAGCAAAATGTATCCCTGGGGCAAGGCTGCCCTTTTCTATCAGGTGCACTCCTCAGCACCACCCCTGGAGGGGTCCGCATAGCACAGAAAGGGAAAGATAACTTCTAGAGTACTCTCCTATCTGGGGCACCTTATCATATGCCAGGCCACCTGTAAACCCAAGGAGTGTGTGCACATGTATTTTTAAAACTATAAAGAGTTTTGCTATTCGAACATTCAAATTGGCAAGTTTTGCTTTTCTAGGTCGGTAGAATTTCTATTCCTGACCCACAAAAAGATGCTTGTATTTATATTTATTTGGTACCTTTTAGAATGATAGATGTGTAACTTTGATAACATCTGTAATAAATTCCCAGGAAGCAAGCTGTTTCTAGCATATCAAAAAGTACACAAATATTTCTTAAATAAGCAAGTATATAAATGATCAGCATGCTAAAATTGAGGGATTCTGTATTTATGATTAATGATGATATTTGAAGAAACTTTATAGAAGTACATATAATTGAAAATGCAGGTTTATTTGGGTAAAATCGAAGTATCAGTAAAATCCTCCGAGATGCTCAGATGAAAGGCACTGTAGAGGTATAAATATCATTATTATTATTATTATTATCATTATTATTAATAGCTAGCAGAAAACAAACTCAGTTTTCCTGCAAAGACGAGCCAGATCCCACGGGCTCGCATTGCTCTTTCACTGCACTTTGAGATTTTGCTCTACTTTCAACTTTTGTGGACATAGACATTTCGAATGATGGCATGTTCAGATAAAGTGCTTTGCTTTCCTGAAAGAATGATTACACCTCCAGGTGAAAAATCCAACCTGGAAAAAAGGACATGGTCAACAATATAAAGCAGGGAATATCGCTTTTAATGGAAAAATTTTGGTCACTTAAAAAGGAGAGAGAGAAAAAATCCTATTAGTTATAAACTGATTTTTCAAATTATGTTAGGAGAAGTAGTTGTAGAAAATGTTACAAGCTCTCTTTCAAGAGTTTCCTCATTATCAGGTCTTAGATGGATAATTTTATTACTCAGAAGCTGAATTACAAGTCTTGGCAATAGAAACTCAGTTTTTAAAAACCAAAATTCCTGGAAAGTGGAGTGCATTGATAAGCTAAATGTTCAAATTAAACACTATTTTAAGGAAAAAACACACCTACCTTTAACTTAAAAATTACTTTATAAAAAATTTGAAAAATAAACTAAAACATTTTCCTGTTTTAGAAAATAAAGTCAGTCTAGTCAAGTTTCTTTGATAATCGAAATGTCCAAAAATATCTAAAGACCATTATTTTAAAAATAAATGTAATGTTCAAGATTGTAGAGCTATAACAGTGACCCCCTCCCCAAATTGCAATTACTCTAATGTATTCTTAAGTGTGTGCAAGTTTTATGAGAACATTTTTCCTAACTTAGTGTTTTCACTTCACTGAATTAAAAAATGTGTATGTATTGTAGACCAGATCACCTGAAGGTTGCTGTATAGACTCAGGGTTTCTATTTGTATTACTATTGTATCAATGCTGGAAGATCACCTGAGTGAATCTTTAACCCTTAATGTCCTTGGTCCAGTCTAGTGTTAAAACAGCATTTGTCCGAAGGTAACTATCAAGATGAATTCCTTTTACCAGCTGTAATGATGGAATTTTTCTTTTGCAGTGATGATTTGCAACAACAACAACAACAACAACCACCTTTTTGTTGACTAATACTTTAATTTTTTTGGTTATTTAAGAAATTCATAGTTTTGATTTGACTACATAAAAATACTTATTGTTATAATAATGAAGAAAATAATAAGCATGGACTTAACTGCATAAACAAGCTATATGGCTTTACTATGTGGAGGCCAAATGATTTCATGGAGTGCTGTGCAAAAGACAGTTTTACCATGATTGGTTAGAGAGAGGTAGTGAGAGTTTTGGTCTTTCCTTGGCACAGAGGAGAACAGGTACGTTCAACTGAAAAGAGCCTGAGAAAACTCAGATAGCACCGTACTCAACGGTGTTCAGGCTGTGAACAAATGTCAGGTATGGATCTTTCTCTCCTTTCTAGGATGAGGTACCTTGTAAACAGTTCAGTAGCAATAAATGAAGAAATAAATATACAGAAAAAATTATTTAATTCAGAGATATTTATTTTTGCATTATTATATTTTATGGTACACTATTGAATTTTATTCGTAATGGATTGATGGTAAAGATAAATTCATTATCAAAATTTTCCCTTTTTAAGATGACAATACAATACTGAAGTTTTTTTAAAAAAAACTAATACAGAGGAATTCAATTTAACTTAAACTCATTCTTGGACAAACTATCAAAGTTGTTTGAAATAAAAAGACAAGCAAACCTTGAAAATAGCATCCCTCTCCCTCCTTCCCTTGCTCCCTCGCTCCCTCCCTCTTTCCTCCTCTCTCCAGCTCCCCTTCTTTCTTCTCTTTCTTTCTTTCCTCCCCACCTTTTCCTCCTGAAAGTTGAGAACATCTAGATAATGCCCTGTTGTTAATTCTGGATAATCAAGATGTTATTGATCAAACTAAGTCTAACACAAATGTAGAATACATTTTATTTTTTCTTGTGTGTTTAAGAATCAAGAATGGCTTGAGTTTCTGGACATTTGGGCCACTCTCCCCCCAACCCCCCGCCACTGATTTACTCAGATCTTATTTGTGTGAAAACTCCACAAGTTGCTATGCAATTGTTCTTCAAAGATCTAGGCATTCCTGGAAACAACTCTCATTAGAAAACAGCTCTAAAGGTATAAATTCAGTTCAGTTTAGTAAAAAATATTTGAGAGTACTCTATGCACAAGATACTGTACTAAGCCTTGGGGGTAAAAAGATAAGTTTTCATTATTTCAGCCCTGAGGAACTTAGAATCTGGTGTAGGAAACCAACACAGAGAAAGTAGATGGTAAAAATATTTTCCATTAACATTTTTAGAAATGTATTTGTATATTATGTTATGCTACTTGAGTGGGGTTGTTTTTTTTTTACTACTTTTTATAAAAGGCTTCTGGCACATTTTTATTAGCGTTCTGAGCTTATGAAAGTGATATTTCTATTTTACTAGTTTCAAGATGTGAGAAGAGAGGTATCATTAATATGATATTCTTTACAAGATGTAAATATTCTCAGGCTGGGACTAATGGATAATAGTGAAAGTAAAATAAGTAAAAAGTGAAACTGTGATGAAAGAGGGCTGAATCCCACATAGGCACATTAGCTAGTGTTAAATGACAAATGATAACAATGTTGGGCTGGGTTCTCTGCTGGCAGCAGCGGGTAGGAATGAGGGGAGGAGCCCAGATAATCATGGGTGGTGTGAGTCATTAAGGACCTTTATTTAAATCTTGACATTAAAAAAAAATAACCCCAAAGTACAGGTTTTAAAAAATGACAAAACTATAAACTAAACCTTAAAGAACATGGCCCTTAATTATTTTGCTTTGATTTTTTTTAATGCTCAATACTAATGGAAGGGGGAATGTTTAACTCACATTTAAGAGAACAGGACACATGACTTAGTAAAACAGCTATTCAGAGCCAGAAGGCAAAACCAAACGAAAACTACCTTCCTGCTGTCTCTACGTACTTGGGCAATTAGGTCTGAGAAAGGGCAAGAACATTTGCAGGGTGGGTGGTAGGATGGAAGTGAGGAGATCAAAATGTTCTCTTTGGATCTGAGTTCATCAAGTATGTCTTCGTGGGTCCTGAAGTATGTGTGGGTGTGTGGGTGGCAGGGTAGGGCGGGGTGGGGTGGGGTGGGGAGGGCAGAAATCCACGGTCAAGTAAGTTGGAACAAATAAAGCCAAACAGACATTTATTGTAGGACTTCCCCGAGCCTTCATGATGCTGATGTACCCTGGAACTTGCCCGGAGGGGACTTTGGTGTACTGCATCCCCCAAATGCCTTCAAATATGGGACACTTTTGGAAGAGCTCACAGGGCAAACAGGTCCTTGGGACATAGTTTTAGAAATTTCTATGTTAGTATTGAGCACATGGAAAACACAGTTATTGCTCCCTATTTTAGGAGAAAAGAAATGAAGCCAAACTGATTATCTCTTGGGTCCAACATGGAGCTAGGCACTTGATGTGTGTTGTCTCATTTTCCCCTGATCTAGGTGATATCATTATTATTTTCTTCCTCTGTGGTTTCCCCCTCCCCCACAAAGTCCCAATTTGTAGACCGGGAAACTGAGCTGAGGATCTGGGAGTTTAAATATATTGTCCTAGTAAAACAGTAATATTTAGGCTGGGATTGAAATTATTTATGGTTTTTTAAAAGCTTAAATTTTGGAAAACTTGAATTGCAACTGGAATAAGTTAAATAAAAAATCAATTGCATCACATGATTGATTCATAGGTGAATTAAAGGGACACCTACTTACAAAGCTCTGTTAACATAGTGGTGAAGATGTGGCCCCTTCTTAGGAACTTAAGATTTGGTGGGAAAGGCAGACCCATGAACAAGTAATTTCAAGAGGGTGTAGGGGGGATAAATGGTGATGGAAGGAGACTTGACTTGGGGTGGTGAACACACAATATACAGGTGATATATTATAGAATTGTACACCTGAAACCTATATAATTTTATTGACCAATATCACCCAAATAAATTCAATGAAAAAGAAAAAAACCAAGTAATTTCAACGCTATATGGTGATTAAAAGAGGCACACATATCTTTTTGCATTCGTTCATCTCTCTTCTTGAAATACAGTGAACCTGAACCCTCACCCCCATCTTTTCACACATATCAAGAGTTTTAAGACTGAATTCCAATACCTGTTCCTTGTGAAAGATTTTCTAGGCACCTTGCTTCCTTGTTTGGAATTAATTGCTCTCTGCACTATACTCTCATAACACTTTGCTTTTCCTCCATCAAAACCCCTATGTTCAAACTGTGACTTAAGACTTCTCTGTTTATCTCCCTCCTAGACGGGGAGCTTCTTGAGGGATGATGTTGTCTTAGACATTCTTATAATCACCGCTACCCAAAACAGTGCTTTGCTTGAATATAGCAGACCCCCAATAAATGGTTGATTGCTTGATTGTTTTGACATAAAATGAAAAATTGTAAAGTTAGACTTTAGCATTGTTTAAAAATCATTAATAATCTGAACTCTAGCATCAGGAAAATTCTTAGAGGCAAAAAAAGGGTAAAATATTTTTCCTATTTTATTTTGCTTTTTACCTCCCTCTGTTTTGGTATTAAGTCAGAGAATCTGAGGAAAAGTCAGAGGAAACAGGGCA
This sequence comes from Miniopterus schreibersii, assembly GCF_964146895.1. Classification (NCBI taxonomy): domain Eukaryota; kingdom Metazoa; phylum Chordata; class Mammalia; order Chiroptera; family Miniopteridae; genus Miniopterus; species Miniopterus schreibersii. The sequence goes on along the minus strand of NC_138107.1, from coordinate 57,797,993 downwards.
TGGACTATCGAGCTCATTAGGAAACCAGAAGAGCCTTCTCATGAACTAACTAACGATCAGGCAATTTTAGCAATTACAGAGAGAAAATGAAGACTAGAAGAAAGTCTCTTACAGAGCCTTTAGCACTAGGCTTTTTTGAAACCTTGAGCTATAGACAAGTTCAGGGGTGTTTAAGTCATACCTAGGGGAAATATGATTATTTTAATCAGTAATAATTAAATCAGCAAGAGTATAGGCAGTTACTTTTGTTAAATCTTGTCCAGGTTTTGTAGACATTTCAAGATATTTAAATATATGAAAGGATATTTCTTATCTGTTTATGATTTGTCATTAGTTGGTTAATAAAAAACAGGAAATCATGACCATAATACATATAATTTTTGAATGTTTAGGATGATGGGATACCTAGTTATTCATAAATTATCAAATCTACGTAATGCAAGACATATTTAAAAATAAATATATATGGCCTCAAATGGTTTAGCCTTTAAAAGGGGTAAAAGTAAACAACTAAATGTCTCAAGGTTAAGTACAGGAATAAATATATAACCAATGTTCTTTTAAAGAAACATTTAGGTACTGGAAAGGTCTGTAAAACCTGTAACAATTTTGGATTTACTTAAAACAGATTTTATTTTATTTTATTTTATTATTTTATTTTATTTTTTTAAAATATATCTTTATTGATTTCAGAGAAAAGAAGGGAGAGGGAGAGAGAGAGATAGAAACTTCAATGATGAGAGAGTCATCATTGATCAGCTGCCTCCTGCACACCCCCAACTGGGGATTGAGCCTGTAACCCGGGCATGTGCCCTGACCAGGAATCGAACCACGATCTCCTGGATCCTAGGTCAATGCTCAACCACTGAGCCACGCCCGGCTGGGCTAAACCAGATTTTAAATCTAGATATTCCCTGAGAGAATTACTTAAAGGAGGGATCAGCACATTTTTTTTTTTTTTTTTCCCTGCAGAGTCAGATAGTAGATATAGGCTTTGTAGGCCCCACAGTCTTTATAGCAACTATTTAACTCATCCACTGCAGGGCAAAAACAGCTACAGATTATACATAAACAAAGGGGCCTGACTGCATGCAATGAAATTTTATTTACAAAAGCAGGCAGTGGGCCTGATTTAAAGCATTGACACTGCTATCCATCAAGATTACATGTGGGAAGTGACTAAATATAGGCATGGATATACATGGCTTTGTATGCCCAGAACAGCAGTCCCCTTCTGATAAATGCTCACCCTACACTCATACTGTGATGGAGTTTGATTGAGGGTCTTCTTGAGTCAACTCTTCCTTTTACTGATTCAATAAAATTGTCTTTGGCCGAATCTTGTATGAGCTGTATTTCTGTTTCTTGCTCCTGGGAAGGCCCTGTCGATACAAATAAATAAGCTCCATCGAATTGGAGATGAGGATGGAAGGAGATGGGGATAGTGGATGACTCTTTGGCTTAACCAGTTAGGCCAAGCTAAAGGCCCCAGATGTTCTCTGGTGAGGACTTCCTGAGGTTACACAGCTGGTTGAAGCAGAGATCCTCCCAATGGAACTGACTGCAGACGAGCAATCGTCTTCCCCTTGCAGAATCCCCCAGAGAGCTCTCTAGGTAATGCCACTCTTGGGGAGCTATTTATTATCTTGGCACGCTTGCCCTGTGTACAGACCAGAGGTTGTAAACTTGATCACTTCTCCATGCTGTGCTGGAATTCACGCCAGCTTGGCTGTGCTCCAAGTGTCATAAACATCCCAATTCCTCTGGGAAGGTTTTGTAAAGAAGAATATTTTGTTTCTCATAGTAGTCGTTGGTCCCCTTTCACAATTCTGAGCAGCATGGTCTTTGGGAAAATTTCAGCACAAATAAGCAGGAGACACCCCAGATGGGCCTGTTTCTTCTTGTCACTTGAACCATTGTCTGCTCTTGCCTGCTGTGAAAGTCCTTCCCAGCCTCTCTTCTGTGGCTGGTGTATTTCTGTTTAAAGTGAAGCTTTGAGCAACCTGAATCCTACCATGATTTCAGGAGAACACTTTGAGTTATGGTGACTGGGTGGGCCCCCAAATAGGATATTTTTGGTCAACATTCCCCCTTTCCTAAATGCACACAGCTCAGCATGTTGTGTGTTTGTTGAAACAACTCTGTGGTTTGTCAAACTGCAGTTATGTTGATGTTGACTATTTTAGCGGGCACTCCCACTGAAAACAAAAGCTGTGGGCTGATGGCACAGAAGCAAGTGACTAATGTGCATCCAACTTGGGGGTAACTAAAGGCAAGTCAAAATAAAAGCTGGAAAGAGATCTCATTATTTGTAGTGCCTACTGTTTGATTATTTAAACTTGTTCCAGTTAATGAGTGCTGTCAGTACTTACTGTGTTAGTGGTTAAGAAAAGGGATAACATACCTGCTGCATTGAACCTGAATATGAATCGAGTCATATAATAACAAATAATTTTTTTAATTAGGGAATTTCCAAGTATAAGCATCAAGATATGCTATTTTATTAGATACTTATAGCAATCCTCTGAGGTAGGTATTGACCCCATTTTGTGATGAGGAAAACTAAGGTTTATAGAGGTCAGATAACAAGCCCTTGGTCACAACAGTAGCAAGTGATAGAGCCAGGACCAAAATCTGTGGAAGCACCAGAAACAGTGCTTATAACCTGAAACTAACAGAAGGATTATCAATGTACTGACCTCTTTTAGTGGGGTTCACCCAAGACCAGGGTTATTTTGTCCTGGCTCCGTGAAGTTTGCATCTTTACTGCGTACATTTGTGAACATACGATACACAGTTTATCTGAGAACCTTAAATTGATGTTTTATCCTCAAGAGGAGTGGATTTCAATTAGTGACAATTTCTTCTATTCCTCCTACCCATAAACCATGGAGACATTTGAAAATATTTGGAGATAGTTTTGGTTATCACAGCTGGGTAGGAACTGCTATTGGCATCTTGTGTAGAGAGGCCGAGGTTGTGGGTTGCTGCTAAACATTTTACAATGTATAGGACAGCCTTCTCTCAACAAAAAAATTAGCCTTTCAAATTGTCAATAGTGCCAAGTTTGAGAAACCTTAATCTATGATGCTCTGGAAATTAATAGGAAAATCTTGGGAAGATTGAGAACTTGGCCAAGCAGAGCTATCCATCTCATATCCATAGAGAATTCTGTCCTATCTCTAGCAGCTCTCACATATCAGCCCTTTTAGCACATGTCTCCAGGAGAACTGGACTGTGATATCATTAAAGATCATAAAAAAGCTAAACTGATATCAAAGTGGAGCTCTACATTTCAGAGACGATAGCTTTGGCATACATGTTCTGTTTTTCTTGTTTCATATTTCTTGGCAGCTTTTTTTTTTCTTCACTCTTACACTGAACATTTTTTACAAAAAATGGCAACATCTGAAACTATGCCTCTTCTTTTGAAATATAGCATATGCTTGTTTAAACGCTCCATGTGGCCAGAGCTCCAAACACAGGGCTTTTCACATTTGTTTTTCATCATTTTTGACAATTAGCCTCTCATTTCAATAAACATCTCACTCTTAAAGAGTAGTTCTTAAGTACAATTTATCTTTTCCTGGGTGGAGTAAAGATTTCCCATGCACAAGCATTTCACATTTTTCTTTGCAAAATGTTTTTCCAAGTGTTTAACTCTGTGGGCAAACCTATTAGCAGACAAAAAAAGAATGTTTTGAGAGTTGAAAGTCTCCTCCAAGTTCCTAGTGCTAATTCTTTAGTTTCCACATTAAGGAAAGCCCCTGCCTCTAAAAACAGTCATGACTAACACTGGGGATATGGTTGCAATTCAATACAGGCAAATATCTTTCTTGTTGGCAATTATCCAGGAAATACAATGATATTTTAACCTAACATATTTCTATGCATACTTGAATTTAATAATCTTTCACTATATCAACAATTTGAAATGGGAGAAAAATAACAAAGTTAAAATAATTAACTTATAAATTTTATTAGAAACAAACATTGACTGACATACTGTTCCTTTCAGTGACCAATCAATTTAATCAAATTTCTAAGACCTGGAAAAGTATGGAAATGGCTGATTATTTTAATTGAGTTTTAAAAGTCATGTCTAGGATCACCCCTAGATTATGAAATTACCATTTTAGGGGCACTCTTACATTGCTATTTAAGAGACTGTTTATAAAGCAGAAGGACATTGGCTTACCCAGAGACATTTAAAATATAGAAAATGAAGCCGTAGTCTCCCTACTTCATTTTAATTTCATCAAAACCATACAAAATCATGAAACTGAGTCTTTCTTTTTCGCAGTTCTCCACCATCCCCATCGTAGAGATATCTTTTGTGTCTATATTCCCTTCCAAAAGAAAGAAATTCCAAATTTCAAAAAAAAAAATTATATTAACGATCTCATTTTGAATGGGCACACAGAACAATACTTCCCTAGGGCTTTACTCTGAGTTGGCCCTGACAATATCAAATGAAGGAAATGTCTTTAAATTTATAAGCTTAAGAGATTGGTTTACACTGAGTAGAAATCTTTTTTGCCCCCATTGCCTTGACAGTTGAGAAACAGGCTTCCTACATCCAATTGTTATTTTTACTATATCAGGGCTGTGTGTATGTTTATAAAATGTATAATCAATTATGTGGCATATAGGCAAACTCAAACAAGAGGTATAATATGTATCAGGGCTGGACATATTTATTTGTTCTCCAAGGAACTTCTCAATTGAAAACTGAATATTAACTTTTTCAGTCTACCTTATAAAGCAGCCTCCTCTCCCTTCTCCCCCCCCCCCCCCCCCCCCCCCCCCCCGCTTACCTGAAATCAAAGCGAGGAGATTTAGGTGTAGATCTAATCCTTTACCTCCATCACAGTGTGAATTTTACAAAGAGGTATTTTATAGTCTGGATTTCTTGGTTTGTGATTTCGTTGGCTTGCATAGCGGGCCACTTTTTGTGGAGAAATTAAGTCTTCAGACTTCTCTTTGGCGACGTCTGAGTCCCTCTGCTGTGCTCCCCTTGGGGGATGGAAGTGCCTCAGGTTGGTCTACAGTGACTTCTCTCACTGAGCAGTGTACTACTGTTCCAGGGGAAACTGCCAGTTGGCAGCCAGACATGAGTGATTTGGACAATTAGCAGGCTTCTGTTCAGTCCTTGGTCTTACTGACTGCAGAACAAGCATGTCACTTGGATGATATGGGAATTCAGGCATGTGAAGTAACAGGCCAGGATCCGGGGGCAACACCAAAGGTGGCTGGGGTCAGTGCTTTAACCCCCTACCCCAATATCTGTAAGTCTTCCAAATATACCAAATACATAACAACTTAAATAAAAACAACAACAGTGGGCTTGCTATGCATGCAAATTCAAGACAAATATATGGTCCTCCTCCTGCGAAGTAGATTTTGCCTGTAATTCCTTTTCATATAGAAATTATGAAACTACCCATGCCAGTACTTTAGGAGGAAAAATTCCCCAGATTGAAAAAAAAAAAAGAAGTATGGTTGGTGTTAACCTTGTTCACGATTTCCATGGCTACATTGAGCCTCCTTGGATTATATAGCTCCTGAGCAAATAAATTTAGAGAGTGAAAAATCTATAGAAGTCTTACAGTTTCTGAGATTATAAGAAACTGAGCAAATACTCTGAGTAACGGCATTTTGTATAACCAGAAGAGACATTTAAGATTAAACTAGATGATTAACAGATGGTTGATAAGCAGGTAGAAAGAGAAGCTGTGATTGCTCAGAAATTTCATGGATTCATTGAAAAGAAGTCATACCAAAGAAACATGAGTTCCTATTTAAATGAGTTTTGTTGAGATAAGAAACATCTATAGGTACAGTGTTTCAGTTTAATAGGACATTTGATAGAGTCTCAATTGAGAGGATTTATGTGTAATGAAATAATGTTTGAATTTAGAATCAGAAAACTAACCTGACTCTCCCACTGATCAGTTCTATAAGCTTTCACAATCACATAGATTTTCTGAAACTAGATTTCTTAATCTTTAAAATAGGCATATTTATGTATTTTTAATCTCAACCCAAAATTACTGAATGCTTGAGAGCAATGTTAAGAACTGTGGCTTGGATGAAACTCTAGTTAGGTGGATTCACGGTGAGATAAAGAACTAAGCTCATGTCAATTATACCTCAACTTTTAAAAATTAAAAAGAAAACTAGCCCCAAAGACTATTTGTCAATGAACTGATGTCAGCTCTATATGTTGATCCTCGTGGATGACTCTAAATTTTATCTTTTTCAACATACTATCAGTACATTTTGTAGAGATATAGAAGTTAAAATTATTCAAGCTATACATTATCATATAAATAATGTATGGGAGGATAGCTTCCAATCACAGAATCAAATTATCAAAGTACTTTACACCTGTAAAGCTGAACTAAAACTCAATGCCAGGTTTATCATGCATATTATGATACATAGACATATTCTTTAAATTATAAAGGATCAGTAGCATTATTATAAGGTGGGAGCCTACTATAATAGCAACTCAAGAATAAAAGTGCTGAGGATTTAATTGAATATAAGCCAAAAGGGAGAAAAATTTAGATGATTTTAGGAATTTCTTTTTCTTCCTTGTGCAAATAATTCACTTATTTCAATTAAACAAACACTTATTGCATTTTCTCAGACCCTGCCCTTGGGGGACTCACACTTAACTAGGAGTACTTATACTGTGATGCAATCCATGGTGTGAAAAAAGGGACTGTTGGAGCTGAGCAAAAGATATGAGTGAGACTTTTTGCAGCTGTGTATATGTATGTATGTGAGTGTACAGGTCAGTGAAAGCTATAGAGGCAGGCTGGGCTGAGTTGGATCCTGAGTAATTCATTGGGGTTACCCAGTTGGATAATATAGGGAAGAGCTTCCCAGATAAAGGATATCATGGCATGTTTTAAGAGTATTAAAAAAATTTTATATGGCCAAAGCACATATTTGTGTCTGAGCCAGGTTATGAAAAGCTTTTAATATAATAAATTGTCTGAACTTAATCTTGAAGGTGCTGGAGAAAGCATCACAGATACTAAATTAGTGGCATCACTGGGTATTTTGCTTGAGAAAAACCAACAACTCTAAGGACTCAGTGATGCACTGACTGAACTGGGAAGAGGCTGGAAAGAGGGAAACATATTAAGAAACAGGTTAGTCAGGAGTCTTGGTTGCAAGGAGTAGAAATCTAAATTGACCTAGTTTGAGCATAATATAGAATTGATTGGATTCTATAACCAAGGGTAGTTGTAAAGCCAGCCTTAACAACGACTTTAAGAATCAATGCCCTGTGTGGCATTTGGATTTTCTTTTCCTACCTCATCTTTACTTCTTTCTATGTCAGCTTCTTCCCTCACACAGGATTCTTTATTAGGCCTAATCTATGACTACAGGCAGCTGTCTCACCAGTTTCAACAATCTTCTGTAAGGGCTCTGTCAGCTAGATTTGGGTCATGTGCTCATCCATGGGACACATCACTAAGGTCATGGGATGGGATGTTTTGACAGCCTCGAGGATCATCTTCCTATCCAATACCTATTTTCAACTTCTTAATTGGAAATAGAATCCTGATTTTGTGTAGGGCTGTAGTGGGTCCAAAACACACAATTGACCTTGATTAGTTTAAGCTAAGCATTACAATCTTATTCTATTTTTTTTATTTTTATTTTTTGCAACTGGAGGTATCTTAAAACCCACTTCCTTTCAATGAGATGCCAAGGAAAGTGTGTTGCAGGGGTTTCTAAAAACCCCACTTACTCTCTTGATAAAAGGACTTGATGGGGGCCCTCTTTCTCCCCCTTGCTTTTCTTCTTGCCCTTAAAGCAGGTATACTGCTTTGAGCTACAGTAGCCAACTAGTGGTCATGAGTTAATAAGTATGTGGGAAATGCCAAGGGAATTGCAAAGACATAGGCACAAATTCTTTGATCCACTCTAACTAATGTGAGCAACTATTTACCTCTAGTGTTCATATTATGTGAGAAAAAGAAACCCTTACTTATAGCTTAAGCTACTGTTAAACAGTTTAGGTTACTTGCAGCCAAATACCTTTCTAAGGGTAATAGTATCTCTAGTCAAATACTATAGCCATGGAGGTAAGGTCAAATGATAAACTGGCAGCTACTATTCAGAACACATGTTCAATAAAATGGGGGAGGGGTACCACTTTCCCCTAAAGGAGACAGTGTGTGTAGCAAAGAGATGGTCACTAGGGGAATCATTGTGAGTAGGCAGAAACCCCAATTTGAATCTGATACGTGTGTATTTAGAAAGGTCACAGTCTTGGCCCAGCCATGGGATCTGGACAAGGGAAGTAGAAATGGGTCTGTAGAGAAAAGAGTTTATAAGAGGCAAGCAAGAAGGAAAAATCAGAGAGACTTAATTTTGTTTAGGTTTATAGTGGCTTAGTGCTAAAGATTATATTTAAGCAGAGGAGAGTAATGGCTAAAAGCTATAAGCAAGTAAAACTTTAGCCAGTAGCAATAGAAGTATAATATCAAATTCAAGGAATTTTAAAGGACCTAGCTGCCTGCTATCTATCATGTATCTGTGTATCATCTATTTATCTACCTATTTATCTGTTTATATATCTATGTATCTATCATCTCTCTATCTACCATCACTGTAGTCAGTATCTATCATCTAGTTTGTTAGATATCCAGTGCTTTTTACAAGATGTAAGTGATTCACAGAGAAGTGTACATTAAAACAAGATAAAAATAGTGCAAAATAATTGAAGTAAAGGGAAATTCAACACAGAACAACATGAAGCACTGTGAGTTCCATGAGGGCAGAAATTTTGAGTTGTCTTTGTGGCTGCAGTCATGTAGAGGGGCTGGCATAGAAAGGAGGTTGAAGAATGGTTTGTTGAAGAAATGAATAACTGAGTGAGCATGTCTCAAATATTCAAAGACCTGTGTATAGAAGAGGAATTGCACTGATCTATAATCTTATCTTGCTGTGTTTTTATTTCAGAGTCAGACAGAAACATAAGGTGACCCTAAAGTTTTGAGGCAGGATGTTTATCACTGAATAACCCCAGGGAGACATGTTTAGAGGAAATGTGTGCTTATTTTTGTAGGATGTACATCTGTGTTCTCTAGGTGCAGTAAAGAAAGCTAAGCTTGGCAGCCCGTGTTCCTCACTGTGTCTACAGTTCACAGGGCAGCTGCAATGCTGCCCTCCAGTTAATGTGTGCCTGGGAACTCGGGCAGAGGATGCTCGCTTGGCTTAGTGCCACAGGCGAAGGAACGCAGTCAGTGTCCTTGCAACCTTTAATTACCCGATCTTCCAGATGAAAGACCTTATAAATCAAAGTGAAATAAAGAGAAATAAAGAAATTTTCCATATCTTTCCATTTGTTCTTCATCTTTAGAGACAGCATACATTTGCTGTTGAAAGTTTAGGATGTGGCCTGGCTGGCGTGGCTCAGGAGTTGAGTATTGACCTATAGGATCCAGGAGATCTCTGTTCGATTCCCGGTCAGGGCACATGCCCAGGTTGCGGGCTTGATCCCCAGTGGGGGGCATGTAGGAGGCAGCCGATCAATGATTCTCTCTCATCATTGATGTTTCTATCTCTCTTTCTTCCTCTCCCTTCCTCTCTCTGAAATCAATTAAGATATATTTAAAAAGAAAAAAGAAAAAAAGAAAGTCTAGGATATGGAGCCAGATGATCTGAGTTCAGATTCTGACTTCACCACTTACTTATTGTGTGATCCTGAGTCAGTAACTTAACTTTTCATCCTTGGTTTTCTCATTAGTAAAGGAGAAATACTACTACTACTACTACTACTACTACTAATAGTAAATACCCATATCAAAGGGTTGTTGTGAGAATTAAATAAGTTAATTCATGCAAAGCATCTAAAAGTGGCTGGCATACAGTTGGCACTCAACAGATATCAGCAATATTATTATTGCTCACTGAGGCTTTTCCTTTTTTTGATTTTTGCCTTGTTTAATATAAGGATATTTATAGTTAAAAATAAAATCAGGAAATATTACTGTATATCTAGTATATTGTAGACATTATTAGACTATATGGAGGATATTGACCTTGTCCTCAAATTGCTTATAGTCTACTTATGGAGGCAAAAAACAAAATCCAGCCCTGGTCAGGTTGCTCAGTTGGTTGGAGCATTGTCCTGTTCACCAAAAAGGTTGTGGGTTCGATTACCAGTGAGAGCACATGCCTAAGTTTCAGGTTCGATTCTTGGTTGGGGAGCATACAGAAAGCAACTGATCAATGTTGCTCTTTCACATCTATGTTTCTCTCTCTCTCCAAAAAACATCAATAAATATATCCTTGGGCGAGGATTGAAAAAACACCTCACAATAAATAGAACACATACTAGCAAGAGGAACATGTACAATAATATAAGCAATATCACATAGCTGTAACTTATTAGTTGGCAACTATATATATATTTATGTATATAAAAATGAATTTAAAAAATCTGTATGTCTTTACTGATTTCAGAGAGATGAAGGGAGAGGGAGAGAGAGAGATAGAAACATCAATGATAAGAAAATCATTGATCAGCTGCCTCCTGCATGCCCCCCACTGGGGATCAAGCCCGCAACTCGAGCATGTGCCCTGACTGGGAATCGAACCGAGATCTCCTGGATCCTAGGTCGATGCTCAACTGCTGAGCCATACCAGCCAGGCAGACATGAATTTTTAAAACAAATGTTTGCTGAATAAATTTGTGAAAAACTATTGGTAAAATTTAAGAGTGTTTATTTTGATATTTTGTTATGGTATATGCTGGGAGAAGGGGCAGCTTAAAAGAAAAATCACATGTGAAAAGCAGAACAGGCAGAGACCAAGCTAGACCTAAAGTCTCCAAAGGTATGAAAAATTACAGATTATGTGGGTCATTAATAAATGAGTAAAACATAAAGCAGGCTCCCAGCATTTGTGAAGAATTACTCTTGGAAACAGGATGAAAATGTGGTATGAGTTTATGAGGAGTTTATATATGTATCTGATCCTAGGCCAGGAACAGATTCCAAGCATATCCACAGAGTTGGTCGCACATGTGAATGTCCTGGAAAATCCAGCCATAATTCTATTTCCCCAAGTTACTCAGCCCCTGGCTGAAATGTTCTTGGAAACATAAATATGCAGAACACTGTACAAATCAGAACGATTTATATTATTGTTTTTCTACAGAGAAATGTTTTAGTCTTTGTAGCTAATAGGGTTAGTATTCCCCAAGATTTGTTCCCCATATTCTGATTAAAATGCTAATAGTATTAACAATCATTTACTTTTTCTTTAAAACATTTTCATAGCTTCCGCCTTACTCAAAACTATAGTTTATTTTATATGAAAGGAAACAGAAAGAAAATGGAAAGAGCCAGGCACGAAGAGAGTTAAACCGGAGAGTTCAGCCACAAAATTCCAAGTATTTTAATGAATATTCTTGGTTTTTCCCTGGGTTTTAAGGAAAAATTTGCTACCTTTGCAATCTGAAGTCACACTTGTTTGTCAGAAGATATTTTATTTAGAGTCGGAGCTTCACCAAGCCTTTAGGTGAGAGGAAGCTTTTGGAATCCCACCCGCACAGAAATCCTTTCTACAGTTTGGCTGACATTTGCTCATCCAGTCTCCAGCCAAATCCTTCCAGTGACAAGTTCCTTATTACTTCACAAGCCATCCATTTTATTGTTGAATACATCTGATGGCAAAAAAGTTCTTATATAATTTAAATGCTATTAAGCCTTTTTAGCCTCTGAATATTTTGTAAGATTATGTTTCCATTAAAATGCAAATTATGATGACTTTGAGTCCCTGTAGGCCCTTGTAAGAAATTGAATCTTTTTAGAAAACTTCTCAGGTATTTCCCATCTCCCCAGGGTGTTGTTTCACATATGCTCTCACACAGGTCCAGACCAGTTTTTCTTTCACTCTGGCTCTTTTTTCAACCTGCCATGCTATTGGCTTGAACCTGGATGGTCCTTATAAGGTGGCCACTCTGCCAGGCACAGCTGGCTGTTACTGATGGTCACTACTTTGGAGCTACTATTCTTCCTTTGGCTGTCCATCCCAAGCACAGAACAAACTCTTCATGTAGTTCTCTATAGCAAATACTGTAATTTTCATCAAGATCTATCAAAGATTTGGGATTATTTGCCATTAGATATGGTTGTCCTTGAAAACTGCAGGCTATGGGACTCTCACAAGAGTGCTCTATATAATGGGTGGTTTTCTTCTTCATGGCAGGGTCAACTCACCTTCACAGTTTCCTTAGGCTCCCAAAATCACCAAGACAAAGGAGAAAAAATATCTGCCATTTACACCAAACTCAGGTCTACATAATTCAATGCCTGATCCTGCTTTTTTCTAAGTAATTATCCTATAGGATTCAAGGACAATATGTTAATATGTAACAATCCAACATCAGTAATTTCCTAAAGTGTGGATTTTTCAGTTAAGATATGCTAAGTAAAGGACCTTCTACCGGGAAAAATTCTTACTGCAACTAACAGAAAACTGTAGCTGACTGAAACAGGAAAGAAATTTGTTAGAAGGAAATTAGGTGGCTCCCAGAATCAGGCTACTGAAAAAGACAGTGCCCGGGGAAGTTGGGCAATAGAAAGTAGCTCAGGCCCAGTTACAGCTGGGACGTTGCCCCTGGCGCAGCCACCTCTGAACACTTGTGGCAACTATCACCGCCAGACTCTAAGTTTCTTTTAGCTGCAGACCCTAAACTAGTAGAAATTCTCACGATGATGAAAATGTACCTTCACTGTCCAAAAGTAGCCTTTAGCCACCTGTGGCTACTGAGCACTTGAAATGCAGTTAGTATATCTGAAGAACTGACTTTAAAAATTTTATTTAATTTTAATTAAAATGAATATAATACCCACATGTGGCTATTAGTTACAACATCAGAGAGCATAGCTCTAATTTATCAGAGCCTGTTTTCTTGGAATTGCCAGTTAATTTTTTTCTTTTTTTCACAACTACCTTTGCAGATGTGAAAAGTGCCACCTCTACTCCTATTCCTTGGCTCCTAGATTTCTATATTTGGCCTATGCAAGAAACAATACCATGTAGGTCACTGGATCAGCATAATTAGCATCTTCCCAAAACACATTGTCCATCAACCATTGCATTAGGTTGATTTCAATAGGACCTTCCATCATTTCACAACCAGGATCACCTGAGTGATGGGGTAATGATAAAATCAGTGGAGCTATGATCTGTCCATGTCCATTGTGTCTTAGTGAAGTATTACGGCTCTGAAGCTAGATGTCCTAGATTTGAATTCTGGCTCTGCCACTTACCAGCTTGGTGACCTGAAGTAAGTTTGTGCCTCAGTTTTCCTCTGGATATAATGAGAGTACCTAACTCAGACACTAGATAAGTAAATTCATAGAAAACATAGAAGAGCACTGGTATATAATAAGCCCTCATGACTGTTGGCTATTATTGTCATCAATGCTACAGACACCCAAATGATTTACAATAAAATATCCAGTAGATACTAATTAATTTTCCTATGGAAGCACAAATAAGTATGTCTACCAAACTACTACATGTCATAATATAGACTCAAAAAATTAAGGATTCCTAAAAACGTTGATATTGATAGTCAGACTGCTAGAAAGGCAATTGTTACCTTCTTAGATAGTTGAGAATCAGTCCTATATTGTAAAATAGAGCCTTCTAGAAACAAGTAGTAAATTGTTTGATGATGAGACTTTCACTCTGTATGTCAAAAGATTAAAAAAAAATAAAGTCTGTAGATTTAGGGTAGAAAGGGTGGAAACACACACCATGAAGGAAACATTGCCAATGAGACTAATGTGTGCTGACTCCGAAAAACACATTAGTGGCTTCAGAAATTATTCCTGTCATTATATTGAGGGTTTTTATTTTTATAAAAACTGAAACCAAAAATGCAGAAAAGAACTCCAGTGCTCAGACTAATACATGGAGCATTGCAGTGGTGAAAGAAACTATGCTCGCCGTGAGTTTAGACATTTATTTCAGTTTTGAACTCTACTTGCACCTCACCATGGGCCTCCAGCAGCCAGCGTTTAGCACCAGACACTCCTGTCTTAGGCAAGCTTTTTCTTTTTCCTTTGCAAAAGGCAGAAAGAAACACACACACACACACACACACACACACACACACACACACACCCTAACTCCTAAAAAATGTTCTTTCTTTTCTAAAAAGATTTTTAAAATATTGAAGGAAATATCTTGCTGTACTGTTTTGTGTGTCCCTAGAAGTTATTGTACTATCTAATGAGTACAGTTTTCCATCTGGTTTTTAAAACAAACATATTTTAGTTTTCTACCATGTTGGATAGGCAGCAAATGAAAGCACTATAATATGACTTATTTCACACACACAAAAAACCAACCTGGAGATTCTACTTCTTCATATGAGATTAATAAAAGTGCCCCTACGTGCATGTGTATATAAATTTTGCAAGCCTTCTACACATGTGTTTCTCAAATGCCACTAGCTCATAGAAAATAACAAATCCCCTAGTTTTCTAGAAACCAAATCAATAAGACATGGAATCTTAATCAGTCAAGAGCTGAGCACTTTGAAGTATTCATATATTCCAGCTGGAGAAAGCATCCCATTGCCACACTTAAACCTTAAACACATGCACTGCCTGGTATTACTACTAAATTGGATATATTAAGGTTCACAATTTCCTGGATGCAACTAAATGTATTTATGCAATTTCTAGGTTAAGAGAAAGTAAAAAAGAGAAGTAATATCTAAACTGAAGTTTTTATGTTTTTTGGTAATTGATTTCCTTAAACAATATGTCTTATTATGTATATCTTAAAAATAGAACGTGTGTTTTGAGTTGGTTTTCTGATAGTGGAGATCACTTTTCCTCAGTACATGTGCCTAAAGTTTTCACACAGTTGTGAGACAGCTGGCCAAGGTGAGAGGAAATTTTATTTATGCAAAGATGACATATTCGTATGGCAATGAACTTACAAAAACTTCACACTAAAGTCATGTTTAAGCCAACCATATGAATTAACCTGAATCTATAATACTATATTTACTTGCATTTTTTACAATCCTTGTTGTGGTGAAAATTCAGAAAAATCTATCGATACACATATAATAGTTTGCTTTGAAATAGTAACTACTAAAACCAATGAAGAGTGCTCTAACAGTGATCAATTTGACCTTGTCCTGAAGGACAAAGGGCCAAGGGAGACAGTGCCGAGAAACTAAGGAGCCTTCATTTCGTTTTCTTTTTCCACTGAGGAGCACTGAGGTCCTTTCCCATCTCACTTTGGGTTAGACACATAGGGCTCCTTATCTCATTAGGATACATTTAAAAGACAGTGGGCGGTACAGTGAGACCATAGCAACTGATGATACATCTTCCTAGATTTCTCTCAATTTAAACACCAAACATGAAACTTCCAAACAAAGAAAAACAATCCTCTGTGAAATTACCCCTTCAATTTACTTGCAAATCTCTTCTTCTTCCCTCTCCCATGTCCCATTTCTCACAAACACTGCATGGCTAGAACAATCTCCTGTTACTGAAGGAAGGGATTGAAATGTAATTCAAATGAGTTAATATTCTTTGATGAATGAGAATAATGACACATTATCAAGAAGACTTATATAAGCATATATTCTATAAAAACACCAAGGACCTGGTAGAAATCCAACCAACAGAGAATCTTCTGAGTGAACAACAACCTTGGAGGCTGGGGGGGGGGGACAAGTCTGAATAGCTTCTGGAAACATACAATCAGAATCTCTTCATAGGATACGTTTATATGATGGCTTTAACAATTACTTGGACGGTAAAAGTTTTAGCTGGTTAGGTGGCTACTATTTCTTTTTTTCTAAATATGTTTTTATTGATTTTGAGAGAGAGAGGAAGGGAGAGGGAGGTAGAGAGAGAAACATCAATGAGAGAGAAACATTGATCAACTGCCTCCTGCACGCCCCCTACCAGGGATTGAGCCTGAAACCCTGGGCGTGTGCCCTGACCAGGAATCAAACTGGCCACCTCTTGGTGCATGGGACATGCTCAGTCTACTGAGCCACAGTGGCAGGGCAGGTGGCTACTTTCTTTATAAAATCACAAGTAGATTATTTTGCTTGAATGTGTAATTGACTAATTCCTCTCTTTTTATAACTCATGCTTTTACACACATATGCAAACACAAATATATGCAGCACACACAATTTGGTATAGATGTCACACTTGAGTGTGAAAAACTAATTTTGGCAATCATTGTGTAATCTTATTATGAGTGATGTTTTATTCTAAAGAGTTTTTTGTCTTTTGTTTTTTGTTAGTTTGTTTTGTGTGCTTTTTGTTTGTTTGGGTGGTTTTGGTTTTGGTTTGTTTCAAACACAGGCATTTAAACTCTGGTTTAACCATTGCCTATTCTTCAGTAGAAACGAAGTGTAATGTAGTCTTTCAAAACAGTTCTAAACGTCCGACCTACCCTAGGAATATCCTCTCACTCCAAAGGAAAATATGGTCAAATTGTTAAATCCATTCATTCGAAGTTCACTTGAGGTTTATTCTCTCTTTTCGTCCCTTGGAAATCGCCAGTGCTTGGCTGCCCCATGCTGGGAACCAGTACACAAAGGCATGGTGGCGAATCAGAGTCGCAGTTCAAGCCCTGAAAGAGAATTTCTGTTAAAATAGACAACAGATGTGCACAAAGAAAAGAAACAGATCAAAGATGTGAACTCCATTTGTGAGATTATTTGCAAACACAAAGCACATAGGTTTTTGTTATTGTTAACTTTCATCCGTGTAGCTCTCTGGGTGGAGGGGGAAATGACACCAAAAAATAAAATACTGTAAAGGGGGGAGTAGGCAGTTATGGAATCGTCCGAGTCGTGTCTGTGAAATGCAATAGGATTTAGAAGGAGGCAATCCCACACACAATTTTGAGCACCATATTTATGTGGCACTGGTGGGGACACTGAGGGTACAGGCAGGACGACATGCCATGATCTCCACCTTGAGAACCCAGAGTCCAGGGGAGAAATTTAAATTATCAAACCATTGTGATAGAAGAGAAATGGGAGAATTCTAGTAGGTGAAAAATCAAATTATTCATTATCATGTTGATATTTTTTTCAAGAAATTGGAACTCTTTTCATAATGAAATAATGGTCTGAGCAATGGTTAACTGTTGAATAAGAATTGAAAGCATTTGGAAACAACACAAGTAATTGTTGGCTTGTGTTTTCCTTCATGGTTTCCTCCCCTCTTGTGCTGGAGAGTCCACAGCAGGTCTGTGGGAAGAAGTAGCGAAGGCCACAGACAGTGCATTTGGAACATGTGATTTTCAGCACTTTGCTGCCTTGCTCCTTAGGGTTAGTCATTTCCTACAACTTTGAATTTCACAGCTCTCGTTCCTTACTGACCAATTAGCATTCACTCCTCAAGTCACAATGCCTTTTATTTACTATTTTGCCTTTTATTTACTATTTGGCATTTACAACCATATTTTCAATACTTAAAAATTAATGCTACTTAGTCCAGCCTTCACAATTCTTGGGATAATTGGGAGGTTTCTTTTGGAAAGACAGAGTAGTTGTTGGATACTTACTTATATAGCTTTCATCTTTCTAATGAAGCGTTAATGCCAGGGACAGCTGTCGACTAACTTTCACAGTGGCCCCATAGCAACTAATGATGAAAAAGATAACAGCACTTTCTATTTTCTGATGGTCAATAAGCAAATATCAGGAAACTTCAGGTGAAAAACTTTACTAGAGGTAGTGAAAGAAAATGGGGGAAACTGTGGGTTTTGTCCTTATTTTAAAAGCTTGTTTTTCATTTTAAAAAAGATGAACTAGATCAACAATAAAGATACTTACTACTTGTTTTAGGACCTTGAAAATATTCTTAGGTCTAGACTGTCATTCAAACTTTCCTGGACAATGACCTCACGATGGGGACAACTGCATCAAATCCAAAAACTGTTCCAAATTCTAAATCAGAACACAAATTAATTATTATAAAACATTTAGGTAACATGTAAATTACAGTTAGCCTATTATATGAGTCAATGAAATTGTATTTTCTGTGCTAATTTCTTTTTTTATGATGGGAATTCACATCAATTTTATTTAGTGAAGAGCATTGTCTTAAGAGGTTAATCTATTATAAAGGTTGCTTCTAAAATTTTATTTGCTCAAAGTTAATCCATGAAATGAAAGATGAATTGTTTTCTTATTTCTCTTATTTTAAGTAGCTAAGGTAATAAAAACAGATACCTAAATAGATGGAAAGAATAAAAAAAAAACAGTATTTTCTTACTTTTATTTATTTCTATGAAAAAGTAGGCTTCATTTTTAAATAACCTGTTTTGTCACACAGCTTTCAGGAATATACTGTGGTAAAAGTGTGCTTGCACCTATAAGTAACATATCTTCATGGATAAACACATAATTAATTGGAAAGGGTAACATCCAATTTCCTACCCTGATGAAATGGAAAAGGTCATAAAGTAAAAACAAATCAATAGCACTTCAGAGTGATCAAATTGTTTTCACACTGATTGAATGGATTCACGGACAACGTGAGTTTTAAGAGGAGAGTCAGAACATAAGAAACAGGCAGCTTATTTAAGGCTTACCAAAGGAAGTTAGAATGGGAATTCAACCTAACAATATAGTGATTTTGACTATTTATATATAAATGAAAAAATAAGAAAAAGCCAATGGTTTGTTTTTTTAGTAATTTTCAACTTACATCTTTTTACCATATTAAAAAAAAAACCAACACTTCTATCTGCCTACACATAATAAAATTTTCTAAAGTCAGTATAATTGTTTTTTACCTTCTTGGTCTGATGTCTATAGCAGTGTAACAGGGAAGGACCTAGTTTGAGGGAGAGAAACAACGTTCTGTAATAATATCTGACTGCATGACCAGTTCTTGAGATATGAAGGACTAATTATATGTAATTATAAAGGAGAATCTGGAGTGACAGGAATAACACGAAAATTTAAAGAACATAAGAAAAAGCCAATGCACAGGAGCCGAGTGCTCCGTAGTAGAGTGGATATCAATGAAATGGGGTGGTTTGTACCTGACTCCTGTTTGTTCATCAATGAAGGAAAGTAAACAAAAGGAAACTAATTGCCTTCCTTCTTAGGGGACATCACAGGTCCAATTCCTGGGTTCCATTAAGTTGGACTTTCTTTCTCTCCAGTGCCATCTTCTTTAAGAGAATTTTTATTTTATTTTTTTATTGATTGGTTGGTTTTTAGAGAGAGAAGAAGGGAGAGAGAGAACGAATTGTGTCCCACTTACCCCTCACTCTCTGGGTGCTTCTTGATTGGAAGTCGAAGGTAGGCTTATAGTGGTGATACAGGAGACACAGTTTATTCTTGTGTAATTATTTATTAATTCGTGTATTATTTTCCACAGGAACAACTGTAAACCTACTTTTCCCCAACCCCGTATTCGTTTTTGTTGTTCAAATGATCTTAATGCTTGCGTGCATCGCAAAGAAGGCGTGCGGCCTGTTGTTCAGTGGCAGATAAAGTTGAAGAGCAAATATAAAGATTAGACACTGGAAAGAGAGTGTCTATAGGTTATCTTTTAGATAATGAAACAATTATCCATCAAACGGGTGATGATCATGATATCGCACATCTGTGAAAAGTTATCACCGAACACCTTAAATTTGGTAGGATATTATTTTGTCTGATTTTTAGAACAGAAAAATCAGAGTTGTAATTTGTATGCCCTTACTTCTTTCATTTCATGATTCTATTAATTTATTTTTATTGTATTTTACAAAAGTACAGATTGTAAATAAGTCACTAGTAAAACAGCTCATTTACCACAGATAGTTTAAGAACTACTCTGGGTCTGTGCTCCTCAAACTTTGACGTGGATATGAATCTCTTCAAGATCTTGTTTAAACCCAGATTCTGATTCATCAGACTTAGGGTGGGGCCAGAGACTCTGTATTTCTAACAGCTCCTGAGCGATGCTGATGTTCTCTGGGCACTACACTTTGAACAGCCAGTTTCCAGATAACAGCTCCATTTTGGGTTATTAAAGTCACCACACAGTCTTATTTTGTGGAAAACGGTCTTTGACGTTTGATCAAGCCATTAAAGAGTACCAGAAGTACACAGGAACCACACAGGGCAATTTCCCCACGGTGGCCACTGCTCCTAGTGGGCAGGGTTTGCTGCAACCATGAGTAGTGCTTCTGGTGAGTTCTGAGCCTGACTGGAGTGGACCATGGCCGAAGTGGTGACTCACCTCCAAGGTGGCCCAGGAAAGGGAAAGGAGGCAGTGGGACTTTGCCATTTGTTAGTACTTGTTCCCCGAGGACTTAAGTCACGGTGTTTTTAAGTGGAGATATGCCAGGCTCTTTAACAGAACATTTCTTCCTGACTTTTTTTTATGTGTTTCAAGTCAATGGGATAGGAGTTCCTCCACCCTGCATTTCCACTGGAGGTAAACTGAGCCAGTGTGTTTCTATAGCATCATCAGTATAAAAATAGTAAGTATTGGTGCAAAATGTGGAAATTTAAGGGCCTGTTTTCTGACCTGGTACTTTTTGAGGCTAATGTATGCTAAAGGCCAGAAAATAATAATTTCTTCCTGAATATTAATATCTAATGAGTATGGGTGAAAGTATGTTGTTGATCTTGACATAAATATGTCCCTTCAGTTTTAGATAGTTTGTGGGCTATGCAGTGTTCATATTAATTATGTCCAGTTCAATACAGAAATATAACCAAGGGCTTTTGAAATAAAAAGAAATGAAAATAAATGTCTACAAAGTCTGCAAATTGACAGTTTAAAGAATAATATTTATTAATTGCAGACACAGTATACAATGCACATAAGCAGAAAGCTATGTGGATAGGTCATGGCTTTGAATATGAACAGAGAAATAAATGCAAATATAAAAATTATCCTAAATTTCATTATTCTGATTCTTGCAAAGAAGTATAATTTCTCTGTGTTATGCCAATTTCTGTTACCATATTTTGTAAAATATATCATTGTCATTCCATCTTCATACTGATTTTCAATAGTGTTTGTTATAGAAATAAAACTCCAAATATTATTTATAGAGGAAAAAAATCAATTTTAATTTCAGTTAAATGTTTGAAGAAAAATAATGTTGATACTGTGAGAAAACAAAAAGCTTTTCTTTACATTTGTATACATCATAAAGCTAAACTTAAATGGTCAAATGAATAGATTGTGGTACATTACAATAATTGCCAACTCTCAAAGCAAATTTAAGAATAAACTGACAATACAATTCATTTAGGTATGTATAAGTATTGAAAAAAATCTTACTTGATTTATAGAAATTATATGCTATCATTTGAAGAATACTTTTAAAATAATGATAGCAATAATGATAAAGGGCTTCTAGTACTGTTATTACTCTGTTGACTGTAAAGTACATTAAGAATCCCATTCAACAATGTAACAATTACTAAAATTTCCAGGACAGACACATGGCATTATTTTTCCAGCTCCCTCAACATGCCATTTGAAGTTTGTTTGTTTCCAAAATATTTCAGATGAAATCCCTTTTTAGTCCACATCATTTCCTATTCTTTCCAACAACAGTAAAATCTGATTATTAGCCAAATTATAGAGCACTTTCTGGCAACCAGCTGTCACAGATTCATGTTGGGAATTAGAGAAAAGGAAGAGTTGGAAAATAAAATAAAAATAATCAACGTATTGGCTATGTCAGATATATTCATAGGATGTTTTGAAATAGCGGGAGCCGGGACAAAATTTGACTTGTGGACAGGGGAAGATAATATGTTTTAAAACTTTCACTTTCATGATGACTTGAAGTGATATACAAAGCAAAGTCAAACCCAGGAATATTACACTATATTTTATCTAGGATATTCAAATCTCCTAGACAAAGAATGATTTGTTGGATGGAGTGAATAATTATAGTAGGTTGTTTTCAGATAACCAGCTGTACACTAAGTTTGTGTGTGTGTTCTTTCATACAGTTGAGTAATCACAACCCTTGTTTGCAGGTAGCCTATAGAAACTTTTATGATTTAATGTTAAAATATGGCTTTCTGAGATCTCATTTTTATCAGGACATATTCTTAACTTCTGATAGGCATTGCTTTTATTTACAGTTATCGAATTCAGATTGTTGTGCCTATATCAATTTATATCTGTTGAGATCCACTGTTGGATTCTTAAGTCATTGAAAATGCAATCATTCTTTTAGGAAATGATATTGTAGTAAGAATGTTATTCTATGCTGACAAAGCTTGGTGATGTTTTCCTTTGACTCTTTTTCCAACCTGACGGTAAAGTCTCCATTTTTATTAACCTAGTGCCTTGGGTGATATAACTGCCACAAAAAGAGAGTAGAGAAAAAGACCACTGCACATAATTAAGACAGATGATAGTAGGAAGGAGTAAGTGTCTCCTACGAAGTTTAAATATGCCAACAAATGTTTCGTTCACCTGTTTAATGACCTTTTGTATATCAAGATTTCTAAAAGTGGTACCAAGGTTGAGATGAGGCCTTTAGATATAAATTCTGTGAAAATAATTCTTAAGCCCTAACTCTGCTCATTTCACATTTTGAATAGCGTTTGTGCAAACTGAAGATAATTTGAGTCTACTGTTCATGAGTGTTTGCCATACATGTATAAGTGAATAAGTTCGATCAGCCATTGCTATGCATTGTGATTTTGTTCCATGGTTTAATTTTTAAGCTATTGTATTATGTGCACTTATTTTGAAAGAAATATTGCAAAGTGTTCATTAGTTGCTACATGTAACTTTTGTGTATACTACCCTAATCTGCAAGGACCTTCAGAGCTACAAATTGGGACCCAAAGAGAAGCATAAAAATGGATGCTGTCAGCACTGCTGTGAAATCATATTTCATTATTCAAAAATGTATTGCATTCATGTTATCTAAGAGGAAGGATTTGGCAAGTTCATTTGTCTTTTTTCGTATGTAATAAGTTCGTCTCCTAAATCTTCTCAGCACTTTGAAGCAGTGTTCATCTCCAATGTTGAGAATGGTACAACTCACAGGCTTTTGAGCCCTGTGACATTTTGTTTTGAGGATATGGGGAGAAAGATGTGATGAAGTGTTTCCCTGTGGCTTGGATGGTGTTAGTCAAGAAAGCACATGTTCAGGGTTTCAGATGTAGTTCAGGTTCTAGACCTGAGCTCTGCAATCTGAGTGACATTGGTACCATGTTTTTTATTTTTTAGTTAAATTTATTGGGGTGATATTGGTTAATACCATTATATAAGTTTCAAGTATACAGTTCTATAATACATCATCTGTATATTGCATTATGTGCTCGCCACCCCAAATCTAGTCTCCTCTGTCATCATATATTTGACCCCCTTTACCTTCTTCAACCACTCCCATCCCCCTTCCCATCTGATAACCAACATAATGTTGTCTGTCTGTGTCTCTGAGTTTGTCTGTTCATTTGCTGCTTTGTTTTATATCCCACATACAGCTGAAATCATATGGTTCTTCTTCTTTTCAGACTGACCTGTTTTTCTTAGCATGATACTCTCATCATCCATCCATGTTGTCACAAATGGTCGTGCTTCATCCTTTCTCATGGCTGAGTAGTATTCCATTGTATATATGTCCCTCATCTTCTTCATTCAGTCATCCATCAAAGGACACTTTGGTTGTTTCCATGTCTTGGCCACCATGAGTTATCCTGCAATGAACATAGTGGTGCACATATCTTTATGAATAAATGTTTTCCAATTTTTTGGGTAGATACCCAGAAGAGGAATTGTTGGGTCATATAAGGCAGATCTATTCTTAACTTTTGAGGAGCCTCTATACTGTTTTCCACAGTAGCTGTACCAGTTTTCATTTCCACCATCACTGAATTTGGGTTCTAATTTCTCCACTTTCTCTCCAACACTTGTTATTTCTTGTCTTATTGAGAATAGCCATTCTAACAAGTGTGAGGTTGTACCTCATCTCACTGTGGTGTTGATGTGCATTTCCTTTATAGTTAGTGAAGCTGAGTACTTTTTTATACATTTATGGGCCATATTTTATTTAAGGCATTTTTTCGTTGTTGGTTTGTAATAGGCAGAGTCTTTTAAAATACAAGGCCCCAGGAAGGGGCCCTTCTTGCTCAGGTTTCAGGGCATACCTTTGTTTTTGTTTTATTTTGTTTTTTTAAATGTGGTACAGAGAGCTTAAGAAATCAGTTTGGGAATTCAACACACAACCATATTCAGTCAAGACATATGGTAATGATTGAAAAGGTCAAACTCACTTACACTTGTATTTCTTTAAAGGAAAAACATCAGTCTGCTTCCTAGATACATATTATATGATTTACCTTCATGTAAATTGTAATTTACATGTTTTTGAGGTAAATGGTATTTGTGCCTAGAACATGGACATTTATAATTAACATTTGTAGGTCAGTACCAGCTACCTTCCCATTAGAGATTACCCTATGTGATTTTGAGAAAATTCTCCTGAAAGAATTCCATGTGGTTTGCAAAATATTTTGTAAAGTTGTTTCAATTTAATTACTAATCATTAACATAACATGAATTATATTTGTGAATTATATTTCTGTTGAGGAAACCCACCCCCAAACCCATATTTTTGTATAAAGAAAAAAATAGGAGGAAAGAGAAAAAGAAGGACAGAAAAAAAAGAAAGAAACATACTAGCAAGCCAAATGGCAAAAGTCTGGCAACTTATAACATAAATCTGCCAAATGCGTCCTGCTGCTTTACAGTGTGGCCACCTGCCAAATAGCTCTGCATTGCATCCTCAATAGGTTTGACAAGAGGAAGTAAAAAGGGGCTCCACTGTAATGCTATGGCTCAATTAATAAACACTTGTTCAGAAAATCTTTAATTGTTTAAATGGAATATCCTGTCTGGTAGAATGTGCAGGCTTGTAACTGAACAAGAACAGAATTAATCCTGATTAGACAGTTTTAAATACCTGTTTTAAGAACATCTCTTATTTATTAACTATGTGCTTGGGATCAATATTTAAGAATAAAGGGCAAGTAAAGTACAAGTCACGGGGTTGAGTTAATAATAAATAGACCGTAAGTATAAACTCCTCCTCTGTTCCACATTTAAAAATTTATGAGTTGGGGTTTGAACCAAATGAATTTCTCAGAAATAATGCTTGCAGGAGAGTTTAGTGCTCCCATTATTCCTTAGATCAGTTACACATCAGGTTGTATAAATGTCCAAAGTAAAATATATCATTCTGTTATTTTAATATTCGCAAGTTAAAAGAAATCCTAAGTGAGGAAGAATAGCAGCTTTACAGAATTAGGCCATGGAAGAAAAAGCCCAAGAGAAACAATACAAAGCATCCCAAGAAATACATAGGACAATAGAAATGTTTAACCTAGAATCACAGAATATTTGTGATGAACGTTACAGTAGTGATCACAGTCGGTGTTCTTCTTGGTGCCCTTGGTGACCTTGGCCGTCCTCAGCTTGCCTGGCCAGCCCGGGGGAACGCTGGCCTAGAGCCCCAGTGACCCGCGTGCTCCGAGTGGAGCAGCAGGGAGCCGCATCTGCAGATGCCCTAGGTGGCTCTCAGGTTTGTGGTTCAAGGACCTCGCTTTTAGAAACCTTTTTAGGACTCCTTGCAAGGCCTCTGCTTTGAAGGTAGTACTGCCAGTCACGAAGGCTAGGAGGAAGGTGGCTGATAGTAAAATGATAGAGATGCAAGGAAATAGGTATATTGACCTTGGGAAACAGGAGCGAAGAGCAGTAACTCCAAATATGACACCAATGGTTTCATTTTGACCCTTGTGGTGGGACCCTTCCATTTCCAAATTGCACCCAACATCATTCCTCATTCTCTCCTCTATTTGCCACTTTGGGTGTGTGATTGTGAGCGTGTGTTAATATCTCTCTCTCCTCAACACCAGGAACTGCTTTGAAAGAAGGAACTGTCTTAATTTTACACCTATCCTCCATCTCTGTCCCCGCACCCAGGGAACTGTTCACATAAACTCCTGCGTAAATAAAGCACTGTGGAGAAAACATGCTCCCAAAAGCCGTCTCTGAGACTGCCTGGTTATCAAAAAAAACCACCTTAATATACCCAAGTATTAGATACCTTTTATGTTGAAATTCAGCAGAACTAAATACACTCACATTCTGTGGTCTGGGAAGCAGTGCTCAAAGCAGGGATTCGTCCTTGGGAAGGTATCGATGGATGCTGAGGTGGGTCAGGACTGGAGCTCCTTTCAGATGGAGTAAATGCTTCCAGGGAGGACCCGAGGGCCGCCGGAGGGGCTTCTGTCCAAGTGTGTAACCTCTAGTATATTTGTTAATGCCTAATGTTCCTTACTTTGAATTCAGGCATTTCCCTTGTTAAAATCCAAACAGTCCTGGGAAAGAGAACACATTAAGTCAAGTCAGTATCACCAGTGATAACAAGATGCCTGTTAGTTCACCAATAACAGGTAGTCAATAAGTATATGCCAACTAAATGAATGGACAAACGAATGCTGGCCAGAGGCCGTGAAATTTCCCCAGTTTGTGGAAGAGGAAGGATTAAATGCAACAGGCTGGTAGATCCCTTTGCTCTCATGCCCTCGCCTGAGGGAGTGAGCGTCTCAGGGTGGGGAATGGAGG
Source organism: Miniopterus schreibersii (assembly GCF_964146895.1). Lineage (NCBI taxonomy): Eukaryota > Metazoa > Chordata > Mammalia > Chiroptera > Miniopteridae > Miniopterus > Miniopterus schreibersii. Next base: position 57,771,333 of record NC_138107.1, on the reverse strand, counting down.
AAGGGCTCGGCTTGGAGGCACGGGGGGGGGGGGGGGGGGGGGGGGGGGCGCTCTCAACGCTTTCTGCTGCAAGAAGTTAAGGGCATTTACCCCGTTAAGGATCTAGAGGAATAAAATCGAATTGGTCTCATCTTATGCACATTATCTCCAGCAAAATGTTACCCACACCGCAGGCAGCTGCGTGGTGCCTCCGTGGCTTCTAGCAGGAGCCCCAGGTAAGTGGGATTAACGGGGAGAGGGGGAATCAATGGAAATAACGGTGCATCCATTTGAGTATCTGCTGCTGTGATTTATTTATAGCACAGCATCCCTCTGTTAGCAGGGGTGAAGGAGCTACTTAATGCTTTTTTTAGGGTAACAGAGAGAGGCAACAATAAGAGCAGCTACATTAACATTTCCCTTTTTATAAAAGTATTACAATGATGGAATTACCACAGTAAATGATCTTTCTGTGTTTGGTTACCGCCAAAATCAATTCTCCAAGTATAAAACGTGGATAATGATGCTCCCTAATAGTGCTCTTGAGAACGTTAGATGAGGTGATATCTCTAATATTAGCACAGTTCCTGGCTCAAAGTTAAGGCCTAATTAGTGGTCACTATGTTACAGTATGTGTGCATTGTTAAGAATAAATAAAAGAAAAAGCTATCGTGGTTGCCCACATTCCATGATGTTTTATTGTGTTTTTTAGACCATAAAAGAAAAAAACCTGCTTAGGATTCTCTATGTAGACAAGGTTCTTAGTATTTTCAAATATGTGGGTAATTCAAATGTTTGAATTGTAAGCAAACCAAGAATAGAGCAAACAGGTATTAGTGTATTTAACAAATGCTATCTATTTAATAATCATACTGGGAAAGTTGAAGGCTAGGTAAAGAATTCAGACAGCCTTCAGGTGGAATTGCATCTTAAAACCCACTGGTCATAAGCTGAACCTGAGCTCTGCTTTTGGTAGGCACTAAGAACAATTTCTGTTCATCTTCAGGCCTTGTAGTGTATGGATGGTCATACAAGCTAGACATTTGAAATTTTAAAAAAACTTAATTAAAAAATCTATTCTTAGATAAGTATATGGTTGAAATAATTCTTATGCAAGCCAAAAGAATTATATGTCTTGCTTTTAGCTGAGTTTGGCTTTTCCCCCCTGTAATCAGTAATTAGAAATTTTACAGATAGATCTCATAAATATACTCATTCTTTTCCATAGCCTTACTTTTGTGGAATGTACCCAGGGAAAATCATTACTGTGTAATTCCTGAAGCTGAGAAATTTTTTTATTGCACTTGCTATGGTGGGAAGGACTCTGAGCTAAGGATCAAAAGGCCCATGTTTTCATCATCATTCTACCAGAAGGTGCCAGATAAGTTTCATACACTGAGACTCAATTTTCTCATTTTTAAAATGAAATACATGGTTTCTACCTACTTTGTAGAGCAAATAAGATCACAAATGTGGACTGCTTTGAAAGACCTGTTAAGTGTGCAAGAATGGAAAATTTATGTGAGTGTTGCTGTGCTCTTGCTCAGCTCCTGCTGTTCCAACGACTGTTCCAACAAAACTAACTGCGCAGAATCATTGTTACCTAATAATCAGAAAGTGATTCCCCCAAGACTCACAAATCTGACGCAAACACAATGCACATTGAGACCCTCTTGCTTTGTTTGCATTCCATTGAACAGAACACTATTTGCCCCCCAAGCTGATTATGATTTTCCTCTGTACATATCAAAATCTGGCTCAGCTCATGAAACCTTCCTTGCCTTCCCTGTGTTCCAGCCTCAGTTACCTCATTTTCCTCTGAATTTTCTTCACGTTACTTAGTGTGACTTGAGGACTAAATTGTTTATTTGTTGCTCTGTGTCCAAGCTTTGTGTCCAAGCAAACTTTGGATCCTGAGGTTACAGTTCATGTGTGTGCATGGTTTTACACCCAGCAGAATCTAGTGGAGTGCCTGGCACAGAGTAGGCAGTCTGCTGTGGGCAGCAGGCATTTGCTGATCGATGAGGGTACGTTACTGAATTTGAAATCTCACCCAGCGCACAACTTTTGGTAGCACCTAGAAAGCAAGGGAATGCTGGGGCAACTAGAAGAGAGGAGAAGAACAGAAGGCAAACAGGTGAAAGAGTAACATCGGTGGTGCGCGGGCAGGGCAGGCTAAATAGCCATCTCAGATGGTGAATAAAGAAAAATTGACTTTATTTAAGAAAAAGAGGGTGGGGAATGGGGATATCCAAAGGGAAGGGCTACAGAGCACTGAAGCAAAGTGTATTGGTCCATGATGGCAGCAAAAATATACTTAGGATGGTGAAACAGGAAGGTGCAGGGAAGTAACAGGAGAGCCTGGGCTGCTGTGGGTCACTGAGGAGTCAGAGAGAGAAGGGGCTTTGGAGACAGGTTCGGGGGTAAGCCTGGGATGAGCTGCTGCTGCCCAGTGCTCCCCTGGTTCCAAGTCTTGTGGGGTCTCCTCAGAGGGAAGAAGGGTGTGGAGATGGTGCTGGTGTGTTCCAGTGGTGGGGAGGCTCGCTGGGTGCTTTGTCCTCAGCGCACTTATCTTTTTCTTGCAGGTGGGAATCTCATTAGAATATTCATCAGCTTTCCAGGTGCGCTCTTTTGGATCGTGGTGTCCCCTGATTGGTCGGTGCCAGGGCAGGGGGTCATTTGTCAATGTAGCTGGTCCTGAGGCAGCCATGGGGCCACTTGTCTGGTTTTGCTGCTTTTCTGGGCCTGGAGCTAAAATACATCTGAGGCCTAGATGTTATCTTTAGGGAGGAAATGCTCCGGGGCTTTAAACTGAGTGACCAGAGATATGTTAGGGGAGGGTAGGTTACCCTGGTGACAAAGTTCTTGTTTTCCTAGTTTGGCCTCTTGCTAAGCATCTGGGGTTTTCTGCCCTGGTGAGTCCCTGTACCGGGACCATTATCCTTGCTCTGCTCATGTCTGTCTAACAATAAGGAAAACTAGATTTATATAAGATGAATGACAGAGAAATGAAATGGAAGATTATCAAAGCCACAGATCAAATTCAAGGAAATGTATTTAGTAGGAGATTTTTAAACAAGAAAATAATGGATGATTTTATTAAACTACGATTTAAATCAGTAGTATAGCAATACTGTATCAAAGGTCCAGCAAGGTATGTGAAAAAGATGAACGGAAGGAAACTGTTATTTCACGTGCCTATTATGTGTGAAAAATGTTTTATATAAACTCCAGTTTAAGAGAAAAGATAGTTTCCTGTTAAGCTATGGATAGTGCAAGGGTGAAAACAACTCTAATGATGCTACTACTCAGATTAAGAAAGATGGGGCCAATCGGGGACTAGATTTTGTGGGGGTTTTCCTCCCTGAACATGGGAGTTATAATAGAGGACAAATATATTTGTCCTTGCTCATAAAAAGAGAGCCTGAGAGTCCTGAAAGGGATAGGTTGTTGCAAATACCAGGAAATATTTTCTATGATGTTGTAAAATTTGCAAGGTGTGTGCACAACCTCTGTTTCCATAAGTGAACAGAGAGATCACACTGGATTCTTCTACTTTCTATCAAGTTTATCAAAGAAGGCAGACAAAAAGAATTGCAAAAACATATTTTTTGAGGAGAGATGTTTGAACAATATAGTGAAAAAACAATAAGTGAAATTAATAACCACATTTAAAAAAATTTTTTTTTAGGACAGGGGAGTCAAATGAAGTCTTGCTTTTCTTCTAAAAAAATTTGAATCCGAATGGGTCTTAGGCTACCTATCACCTTTTTGGGGCTACTCTTTTTCACGTGGAGTGGTTGATAGGATGGCATTTTCCTATTGAATCTAGATAAGAATGGGCCAAAACTGTAATTGTTTTCAGAAGTTTGAAGTTACCAAGAGCATAAAGAAAAAGTATGTTTAAGCCATGAAACAAAAGATACAGAAATGACATTTTGAAAGGGAATAGACTGTTATTAAAAGTTATTTCATGATAGAGGAAAATTCTGTTGGATTTGATTCTTGTAGCAGATTCTCTTTCCTATCAAGGCGTCACCATTGGGTCAGGTAATGTGCAGGTAAATTCTTGCTGTTTTTATATTTGAGTTTCAACCAATCTCAAGATTTGTTTTTACATGTACTATAAATCAGTAGAGTGAAAGACACACATTAATGAATAACTTGAACTTTCTTCTACTTTTGGAGATTTGAGATTTGAGCCAGCTTTAAAAAAATGCGTAAGCCAGTCCAAACTTGGTGGATTATCTCTTTTATTTCCTTAAGTAAATTTTCTCCACTGCCAAATAGAAAAATTTTAATTTATTGGTGCTTGAATGAATAATTCACTCTCAAGCACTCAATGATCCAAAACAAACAAATCAGTTTGTATATTTAGATATGTGAACTTCTGAACATAATGCCTCATAAATCTAATACTTTGATGAACTTAAAAAAAAGTGTTCCCCCTTAGGGGCTCCACCACTAAAGAACTCCCACTGCAGATATCATGTCTCCTCTGTACTTTTTAGGATTTATTTCCTTTCTACGGTACTGTCAATATTTTATGTATTTTTTCCTCTCATGTCTGTGATGCTCCTCAGGAGGCACTTGACTAACCTTTGATAAGGGCTCAGTAAGTTTTCCTAGGATGCTCTGCTGTTTCTGTGAAGATGTTAATTGTTACTGATTTTCTCATATAAATCCATGGTAGGTATTACCATAGTCAACTCTGCTAATGAGAAGAATGAGCTTCAGGCAGGCTGACTCATGGACAAGATCATTTCGACCCAGATGCCACATTCTTTGTGGGGGGGTGGGGGCCGTAAGCCTGTGTCGGCCTCTGAGCCTCCTGTGCTCCATGCTCATGTGGCTGGCCTCATGATATCCTCTTCGGCTCCTGCCTTGGAGATGCCTCCCCTCCCTCTCCATTCTACTGGGATCTCCTTATACTCTCCTCTTCTCCTTATAGTTCCCCCTCAGCGTTGATAGCAACTTGAGATTTTATGTTTGTAGGATTACTAATGTGGGCATCAGAGACTACCCTGTAAGTTCCATGAAAAAGGGATTCTGTCTCTGTCACTCTTGCAGCGGCACCCTCGGTGCCCACCATGGAAGCTGATGCGGAATGGGAACTCAGTGAATACTGTAGAAAGGAGGAGTGAAGGTGAGATTCAGACCCACGTGTGTGTGACTGTTGAGTCGTAGATTTACCCACTGTAGGAGTGTTTGCAGTGTTACCATGATCAATACTTGCACATGCATTTTTAAGTCCTGGTGGCTACATGGGCCCTGTCCTCTGTCCTGTATCTTATATTGTCATTGCTGAAACTGGATTGGAAGCTCACTGAGAGCAGATCCCATTGTTTATGTTTATAGTAGACAAAGCATATAGTTGGTTGGTCTTCAGTAAATACTTACTAATTGACGGAGAACTGACCCTAAAGTTTAATCCATTACAGAGAATTCTCTGTCTTACTAAAGCCGTATTCCTGTCACTCTTCCTCGACATGCTTTGTTCTTCTGTTACAATGACTGACAGTCATATTCACGATTATGTCACCAGGCGATGCCTAGTGCTAATGTTTCATTTTTCCCCTCCTTTATTCCCAGACAGTTGGAGTGGTCAAGCTTTCAAATCTTTGAAAAGGTGAATGGCTCTGTCTGTGGCAGGCTCTATATTCTTATTATGTACTTCACAACTCTAAAGGCAATACAAAAACCCAGGGTACTCAGGTTGAAAAATGAGTACTTTCCACATTTAAAAGAGACAGAGTTACATATTTGTGGAGTTACATACATTCTTCATCCCATTTATAGGATCCAGAACCCATGGCTGGGCACAGAGCAGGAAACTTAATACAATTCTGCTTGTGGGTCTTTGTTGTTTATTCTTCCCCCCTCCCCCCATTCCCTCTGCTCCTTTTGTTCTTCATAGTTTCGTGCTAACTTCAGAGCTGCAGACATGCCATAGATCACAGATTTATATATCTGAGCTAAGAGCAGGAATGTGAAAATCATTTCTTTCTCAGGCCTTAAAGATAGATGGTGGGTCAAGACACTCGAGTTCATAGCCAAACACACGAAGGCCCAGAGCACCATGGCAGTAATCTGAGTGCAGAGCGCCAAAAGTGCTTGTTCAGCACCAACAAGAAACAGGAGAACAGCATCAGTATAATCTCAGATTCTTATTAAATTAAAAAATGGAGCGATGCCAAGGTTGTGACACGCACTGACAAGACCAAAAAATAAAAACAAAACAAAAACCAACACACACACAACTCACAGTTTTTCTGATGCTTCATCCCCGCTTTGCAAACACGTGAAAGAATAAAACGAGCCCCACGGCATGAGTTATAGATGAAGTATCTGCCTTTAGCTTGGAATTTCCTGGCATTTTTCAGCGTGTGACACAAACTTAATGTGATTAAACAAAGGTTTTCCTCCAAATTTAAAGTTCTTTTTTTTTCTTTTTCCCCAAAGCTGAATCTAATACACTGTAACTTTTTTTTTTTTTTTAAATGGGAGCAGATGCCTCTGTTCTATGAACTGGTTACCAGACTCTGAGAAAGAAATGACAACTGGAGGCCTGTTCTGGTAGAGGCTAAGAAAAAAGTGCACCGTATTTGCCCTTTAGAACTACATATTATACCAAGCTCCCAAGAGGCAGAGCCCATGTTCCTCTATGTGATGAGGCTGAGACAGCGGGTGACTTCCCTGGGATTGGATTTCCCTTGGACTCACTTGGAAGTGGCGCTGAGTATTAAAAATAAGAGATTTTCTATTGCTAAAGGCCACAGTTTCCTAAAAAGATATTTTTGATCGCAATCTATACTTACTTGTTGATGAAATATATTCCTTTGGACTTAAAATTTATGAAGAATTACTATCTACGGTTTGGTGTGTATGTGTGTGAGTGTGTGTGTGTGTGTGTGTGTGTGTGTGAGTGTGTGTGTGTGTGTGTGTGTGTGTCAGAGAGAGAGAGAGAGAGAGAGAGAGAGAGACTTAGTCATTATATTCTTGTGGCTCTTTTAAAGTCTATCCCACTCATGATGTAAATATTTACTAGCTAGTTCACAGATTCTTGACTTTATAGACTGTAATGACTATAGTTTGGCACACTAAAACCTTATTTTAAGAAAAGCACAATTGAATAATTGAAAATTGTTTTACACTAGTATAATTTTTTTTTTGTAATTAGTTTGATCACCCACTCATTTTTCTGAATACTAATAACCATCCATCCAATAAAGAAAGTATGTATAAAAATGTTACATCAGGAACTTCAATGTGCTTTGAGAATTTAAGTACCAAAGATCATATGGTCCTTGACACAGTTCAAACAGAATAGTATAAATGTTGTGCTAAAAAGTGATAAAATTGACTTAAGGCTGTGCTCTAGTATTTGACCTGTAAAAGCATTTGAAAGCTCCTAAAATGTAAAACCTGGAAGTCCACAGAAGAAACCCAATCTACGAACACCATCACAGACAATCTTTAACTCTGTATAATGTTGATAACATTAAGGAATTAGCCATGGAAAACATAATTGCAGTTTCCCAGAATAGCTTTAAAAAATGATGGGCCTGAAAGAGTTACAGGAACCCAAAGGAACTAGAGTGGGAAGGTAGAGCAGTTTTACAGAAAAGCAGAATAACTTAGAAGTGGGACATCAAAGGTGACATGAGTCACTCCCTTTTAATGTTCCTAAAGAGCTTTTCTTGGGGCCGGTTGTAGCCATTGCCAAAGATTTCACTTATAATACATTCAGCGGTGGACACAAGTGTCTCTCCAGTGCGCTAATGGCTCCTCAAGGAAGGGAACATTGTTGTTTATTTGTATCCCCTCCATAGCTATTGTTCCAAAGATTAAAATGCTGATCTCGGAAGCCATTCATGCCTTTTAGTCTCTGAACTATCTTCACCGACTGCTTGAAATTTTCACTCAGAAGTATAACAATCATCTCTAACTCAATGTGTCTCCTCCATAGAACTCTTTCCACCTCTACCTCTCCCGAGGCCGTTGTTCCCCGTTTCAGTAGTTGTCATAACTCTCCACCTAGTTTCTCAGTCCAAACCCCCAAAACTATTCTTGATTCTTTTTGCCACTTTCTCCCTGTCTTCTAGTTTTTCAGCATCACCTGCAAAACTTACCCTGAAATCACCCCCTCTTCCTCATCTCAAAGGTCACTTGAATGCAAACCAGCTTGACCACTGCGATAGCAGGTCCCAGCTTCCGCACTTGACCTGTTTCCCCCCAAGCCATCCTCCATATAGCAGCCTGGGTGATCTTTTGAAACTTTAGATCTGAGTATGTGGTGACATCTATGCTAGACTTGCCACTGGATTCCTGTTGTACTTAGAATAAATTCCCAAATTATTTCTGAGGTTACACAGCCTTGCGGGCTCTGGCTTGTCTTTTTTTTACCTCCTCGGCACCACTCTGCCCACTGCTCGTCACGCTCCAGCCACACAGGCCTTTTCTCTGTTCTTTGAACACAGCCTCAGTCATGCACTTGTTCTTTTTATAGCAGTGAGGACTCTGCACTGTGAAGCTCAGGGGGCTGTTTCCTTTGCAAAGGCCTGGTGTCAGCCTAAATGTCTATTTCACAGCTAGGTCTTACTTGACCACCCTGCCGAAATTAGCACACACCCCGACGCCCTTTATCTCTGTTACATCAATCTGTTTTATTTTCTTTGGAGCATTTTTCAGCAGTAAACACGACTTTGTTCACTTGTGTGCTTCTGATGGTTCGCTCTCTGCCATGCCTTTCACTCCTCACTTGAATGGAAGGCCCATGTGAGCAGGACCCTTGCCTGTTTTGTTCTTCATTGCAGTCCTAGTTCTAGAACAGTGCCTGGGACATAGTAGGACTGCAGGAATAACTGATGACCGAATGAATGAATCCATGTCCACATTTCCAGTTTTTTTTCCTGAACTGTGCTTTTAGTGAGAAGCATACAATGACCCTGTTGGTATAGAAATTGATGAGGGTGGTGAGAGAAGATAAGATAGGTGCACGATGTGGCCTTGGTTCCCTCAGCTGCCTTGCCCACCCACCACCAGGCACCAGAGCATGTGGAAAGTGGCCCATGTGATACTGCTGGGAGGTCTGAGTGTTCCTTCCTTATTCCACTTTTCTTGGTATCATGGTCTGATAAATGATATTAGCAGCGGCACAACAGAAGTAGAAAATGAAACAGCAAGTTTAAGGTCTATGTCCCGCGTTAGTCAAGAGTTGTTTTACTTAGCTCAGTATTGTCAATGTTCTAGACTAACTGAAGATGTCTTGGTAGGCTGACCTTGTTCTAGAGGCTCTGAGTAAATGGCCTTGTGCATCTAGACAGTTTCTCCGACGCACACACACGCACGCACACACACACACTCTCTCTCTCTCTCTTTCTCACACATACATAGTAACACACACATAGTTCCATCCTTCAGAGGGCACTGAGATCTGTGTGCTTTGAGGCATATCATGACTCTATCTCTGATCATGAAGAGCTTGAAATACATTTGGGAACACATAGCATGTATGCAAGGAAAATGAGATAATTGTTTATGGGAAAGACTTAAGAAATGTTACAAAGTTACAACGTATGCAAAAGTGTCAAGCAAGGGCTAAAGATACTGATTTCAGAAGCAAACAGGGATGACTACCAGTAAAAGTGACTAGAGAGGTCTTCACCCACATTTTATCAAGCTGTATAAAACCACAGGGGATGTGGTGTGCTGGGGGAAAAGAGCTTTCTCAGTAAATTGGAGCTAAATATTCATCAAGTTTTTTTTTGTTTTTTTTTTTAAATATATCTTTATTGATTTCAGAGAGAGGAAAGGAAAGGGAGAGAGAGAGATAGAAACATCAATGATGAGAGAGTCATTGATCGAGCCCGCAACCTGGGCATGTGCCCTGACTGGGAATCGAACCCCAATCACCTGGATCCTAGGTCGACGCTCAACCGCTGAGCCATGCCCGGCCGGGCTCATCAAGTTTTTTGCAAGGTGCTGTGAGACTCAAAGTTGAATCACATTGAATTAGCAACAATTAACATAACCTACATATTTAAATTTTAAAATAATGGAGGATTATTTTACAGGATAAAATGTTCTTACATTCTTAAATATTAATATTTTATAATAAAAATAATTTTCAGTCCTATTTGCATATCTATATTCATTTTTTTATTATTCAGAGCCTATTTTCCCAAATACAGATTAAAGTTCCTTTCATCCCCTTTTCACATATGTTGCCCTTCTTTTTCCTTTCAGCAACTCAGAAAGAAAGAGAAGCTCAACCTAGTCATGTTTATTTTCTTTTAAGTTTAACAGGTCTAATCAAAATCTTGGCAAGACAGAAACTTGAAACCAAGTGTTTAAAGGAGATGTGGGGTTGCCTGTGATTTCCTTTGTCTGTGTTCTTGGTATTACTCAGGATCCTAGTGTACATAAATGAACACGGTTCTGGGTGGGTGGTTGTGACTGAGGTCCTGACTTGCCCCCGTTGATCAGACAAGCTTTTTGGATGTGTGATGGGCTGTTCTCCGTGGCTCCTCTGGGAGGTGGCGGGCCTTCTCCTCAGAGCTTCCTTTCAGAGCTGCACGGGCTCTTTCAGTCATTAGAGAATACTGCTAGGTTTCTACAGAGCCTTCACACAGTGCTCCCCAGCACTCTCTTGCTCTAAATTAACATAATTTCCAAAAGGGAACCCCTTGGGACTTGAGAAAATGCAAAGTAAATGTGGAACAACATGATTTGGTAATATAAGCTCTCCGATGAGAAAGAAAATGAAAACCTATTATTTGGTTATTTACACAAATTTGATCTGATTCAGTTTTCATTCATTTTCAGTTCTTCAGTAGGGACATTTTAATCAAAGATTAGTAAGATGAGAGTTTCTAGGGTCATCCCTGAGTGTGACATTTGCTGATTGAGTGGCTGCTATAGCTAAACTCTTTATCGGGAAGACTTCACTAGGCAGCTGAATATCGCCTTTTCTCAATCTAGTTAACAAGGGAGAAATGCATAAATAGATATTCAATTTAGACTGCAGCCATTTAAAAAGTGTGTCTGGGAATTCCATGAGTATTTTATGGATTGCGAGCTCTTTCAGTGTTCAAATTTAGAATTTATATCATAACCATAAAAGTTTTGAAGACCTTTAGAAAAAACACCTCTCTTCTTCCTTAAAACTTATATCTGAAACTTATTAGCCTCATAAAACTCTGCTTTTGGTAGGGAATTTTTTTATATAAAAATCTAAGGCTTACGGTTGAATCAGGGCAATTTATATCCTAAATTGTATTTATTTATACCTGGCATATACAGCCTGGCTTAGACATCTCCTTTGCGATCCCCGATTTGTAAGTGGTCAGTGCACAGAGCATGAGCAGGGGTGTCTCCAGTGTTCGTGTTTCTCTTGGCGCGTTGCTGCGGTTGATTCCTCTGGGTAAGGAGGAGAGACGTACCTGAGGCCCTGCTGGCTGTACAGCCAGCCTGTTCTGACAGCAAGCAGCCTCTTAAGGCAACCACGCAGATGCATTCCATCCGCTCTTCCCCAGGGCAGGACAGGACAATTTGCCAGTTTTCAATATTAGTCATTCCATATAATGAAATTTATTTACATATACTATAATGATATTCCTGTTTATTATCACTACCTGAAGATATTTCAAACAAAAACTTTATTCATATAACAAGAACTCTGTTTAATTTTTATGGGACTGTGTTTTTTTGTTTGTTTGTTTGTTTTTCTTTTGTGTGGTACTTTATATACAAAGTGAACCTTGCTAATTAAAAACACCCTTAGTATAACAAAGCCATTTACTTTAAACAGAAGGGCAAGAAAAATACAAATGAACTATAATGGGATTTTTTTTCTATTTTAATATACATCAGCAGTTACATTGAGAGAGAGAGAGAGAAAGAGAGAAAGCTCTATCTATCTATCTATCTATCATCTATCTATCTATCTATCTATCTATCTATCTATCTATCTATCTATCTATCTATCAATCATCTATCTATCATCTATCTATCTATCTATCTATCTATCTATCTATCATCTATCTATCATCTATCTATTATCTATCTATCTATCATCTATTTATCTATCTATATCTATCTATCTATCTATCTATCTATCTATCTATCTATCATCTATCTATCATCTATCTATCTATCTATCTATCTATCATCTATCTATCTATCATCTATCTATCTATCATCTGTATCTATCTATCTATCATCTATCTATCTATCTATCTATCTATCTATCTATCTATCTATCTATCTATCATCTATCTATCTATCTATCATCTATCTATCTATCTATCTATCTATCTATATCTATCTATCATCTATCATCTATCTATCATCTATTCTTCTATCCTGTAATTGTGAAAATAACATATATTTCAACTCAGAATATAGAAAGGAATGCCTGTTAGTTTAAAACTTTACTAGCTAATCTTAAATTGAATTTTTTTGCTATACCGAAGTTGGTATAAAATGCAGATCATTATATATCCCCAATCCATGAAAAATATGAAATGATTGTAAGGTGGAAGGAAGGAACAGTTTGATATAGGACAGCTGACGGGACCAGTATTCATGTTTCTGTATTTTAAGAGCCTAAGAGCTCTTTCGGCTCAAGCGTTCCTACCTAGTGGCTGGCTTATGTTTAAGGGAGGGGGTGGCATTGTTTCTATTATTTTCATAATGCAAAAGTTTTAGTTCCCACATTTTCCAATCCTTTCATTGTGAGTGAGAAGAAATGCGACTTCTATTTCACTCATTTTTTTCTTCATTTTTTCTAATGTCTTTTATTAGATATTAGACAATATAGACAATCTTTAAGGTACATATAATTTCTATCTCAGAGGTAAGGACACTGGGACTCAGAGAAGCTAAGCAAATACTCCTGGTCACGGTTATTAAGACAAAGCTGGGATTTAACTATGTCTTTCTGATTCCAAAACACATGTTCTTTTCTCCTGTGGGATGCCGCCCTGCAGCCTTTTGATTCCTTCCATTATTCCTAGTGCTCTGAATATTTAATCATCCTGGAACATCTCTCTGAATGTGCTCCAAATTTTCTAAGGTTGAGAGCTGGCCCAGGTCTCTTTGGAGCACGCTAATAAAGGGCGGGCCCATCTCTGCAGGAAGTCCCTACCTGGGACAGAGAGGACCCTATAACATACTTCTCCAATATTTTCAGTGAAATGTGGTTAAGATGAATATCAAGGGCAGGTTTAAAGTAGAGCAGCAAGGGAATAGGTGCCCTAATTGGCCATCTGTGGCCCAGAGAGCATGGGGACTTGAGCTTTAGCCACTGCATTTATAACTGTATATGGAGCCAGGAGGGTCCAGCCTGGGTCTAAAGGAAACTGAGACTTATCTGGATTTGTCTGATGAGGTTGGGGAGTTGATGGGCCCAAACTCACTTCCATGTGGGTTTATTTGGCTTAAGGAGAGGCGGAGGTTTTAGCACTAGAGTCTTTATGTGTTGGAAATGTCCCCTAATCTCTCTTGTCCAGGGAGCATGGACTGAGGGTTTGGGGCAACACTGAAGGAGCTGAAAGGTCTCTGAGAGCATGAGAGGGATGGATAAGGGGTTTGCAGTGACTAAGTGTGACATGGTGTAGGGGTAGAATGATTTCCCCACCTCTGCGGGGAGGGTGTGTGCTCTGACAGCATTGGGTACATGAGGGCTGTTTTCAGGAGCACTGAAGGCACTCTCAGCAGTGGTGGTGAGTTTGCAAGCACAGCCTTATGTACCAAAGGAATAGAACTTGATGGTGTCGAAAGACAGATGGTATGGAAGTTCAATAAACAGCAATAGCAACAACGTATTTAAGAAATTCTAACTCAATAGCAATGATAATTAAGAAGTATTCAATAGTAATCAAAACAGTCTGGTACTGGCATAAAAACACACATATAGATCAATGGAATAGACTAGAGAGCCCAGAAATAAACCCAGGCCTCTATGGTCAATTAATATTTGACAAAAGAGGCAAAGGCATACAATGGGGTAAAGACAGCCTATCCCATAAATGGTGCTGGGAAAATTGGACAGATACATGCAAAAAAAATGAAACCGGGCCACCTTCTTATACCATATACAAGAATAAACTCAAAATGGATTAAACGCTTAAATGCAAGACTGGAAATCATAAAACTCCTAAAAGTAAACATAAGCAGTAAAAGAAGTACCCAGGAAATCAGGCAACTGTGGTCTCTAAAACAATACAGGAGGGAGAATACCACAGACACCTTCCTGCACCTCGGAGGATGGGACCTGGAGCAGCACCAATGCTGCCCAGCGGGTGAAAGTGCTCCCGCCAACCAGGGCAGCGGCCCTCTCCCTGGGCCCTTCAGCGGGAAGCCGCGGAGAAAACTTCCCCATGAGCTTTAAAGGTCCTGTGTGCACTACCAGAAATCCACTGAAGGGAAAGCCAGGAAAATCACCTACATCTTCAGCCTCTCTAATTTCTCATTATAGTTTTCTATTTTTTCCCCCTCCTAGGTTATAAAATATAATGTAAAAACAAGATGGATTGTAGCAAAGCATGATCCAGGTACACAGCAAATTCCTTTAAGTTTACGACCTTTACACATCCTAGAAATAGATCTTTCACTTTATTAAATAAAAAATTAAGGTAATGCAAAAACTAGGCTTTGCAGACAGTTCACAGCTAAAATCGTGACCATTTCCAATGATGATATTTGAATAATGTAATTCTTTCCCTTTCTTTTATTTTTTAATTAAAACTAGCCCCTGGTCTCTGAGAATACTCTGGGTAAGCAGGGGAGGGGAGTGACTGCTGTGGCATGGAAATCTTACCAGAGAAAGCCCGTAAAGCTGATCACCAAGGCTGACTCAATCCGCTCTTTCTAATTAGCAGAGCCATGTGGTTGCAGCTCCTTCCTACCTCTGAGGCTTTATTTTGAAAATTGTCTTTCTTTTTTTTTAAAAAATTGAATTCTTAAAACTAATTAGTCTTTGTCTTAAGTTTTCCAGAAGTTAGTTCTATTAAAAAAAAAAATTATAGGTCACATAGAATTTTAATTTTAATTTTGAATCACAAGAAAGAATATTTTGGCTATGATAGAATCATTATTATTCTTTGTTTGAAACTAACTAAAAGGAGAAGGAAGGGAAAGTTTTTAAAGTCTTTTATACCAAAACAATTGTGATGAATGTTATGCCTAAAGACTAGAATTCTGTTTAATGTCTGTAATAAAAATTGAGAATAATTTAATACTTTTACTTGCCATTATTCATTGATTTTTTTTCTAAATGTACTTGAAAGACTGTTGACATCTAAGAATAAATAATGCAAGTATGTTTAAATTTATCACATTTCATGCTTTACCAAGTGAGTTTATTTCATGCGATGACAGCTCTGGTCAAGGAATAAGGAATACTCACATTAACGGGCAATTTGATTTTACATGCAAGCATAACATCAAGGAGCAGGGACACATTTTATAATCACTTTTATGTCACTCAAGAAGTCCTGAATGAGGATTTGGGTGTAAGTGTGCAGGAGAGAGAGAAAGGCAAAGCTTACGGTGGTTTCTTCTAGGAACTTATGGCCCAGTTGGAGGAAGAAACATAAATCCATGGAAAGTAAAACGGGATCATGGAGGGTCTTGAGTGCAGGGCCAAATCTGAACTTTATAACATAAGATTTGAGAGCATGGGGTATGATGACATCGTTGTTTTTAGGAAGAGTGAGTGCTGTGGGGAGGTGGGGGAAACACGGAGGCAAGGTGGACGGCTGTTAGTGTGCTGGGGTCAGCTGCCAGGCCTCCGGGCTAGTGAGCTAGGTCAGGGGAGGGGAGAGTGGGACAGAAGCAGAGACCAGGGCGGGGCTGGAAGTGGGAGAGAAACCGGCAGTGTTAACTTTCTGATGGCTGACTTGGCTGTTTGTTCGTTTATTTATTTATTCATTCATTTATTTATTTATTTTTACCTTTCAGTACTTTAGAAATTAAAATTTCATTGCATTTTAGCTATGAGTTAATATATTCACTGGATCTTAGGGCTAGAAGTACGATCAAGTGACTTTTGCTCAGATCTGCGGCTTTTAGTGGGGTGTGTTTACCCTTATTTTATGGACATGGTAATGAGAAACCAGGACGCTGAGCAGTCACCCGCGGCTACACAAGAGATCGCTCTCTGGGCTCTGAAAGTGCTGCCCTGACGCACTGCCTTTCCCCGCGGAGCAGTTACTACCCACGTGAGCAAAGGGCTTGGATGGATTTTTTAAAATGTGTGAATAGCAGTATCTACTATTTTATTACAATAACTTAAAACAGAAAATTAAAATGGCAGCATTCTCAGCTACATATTTCCATTCCAGTGCAATGCTTTTTTATACCTAAAGGATTTGAGGACAGTTTTCTGTTTCAAACACACACACACACACACACACACACACACACACACTAGCAATTTAAAAAAAACTTAGCTCAGTGGTATCTATCATCTATCTGTCATCTATCTATCATCTATCTATCATCTATCTATCTAATCTATCATCTATCTATCTAATCTATCATCTATCTATATCTATCTATCTATCTATATCTATCTATCATCATCTATCTATCTATCTATCATCTATCTATCATCTATCTATCTATCTATCTATCTATCTATCTATCTATCTATCTATCTATCTATCTATCATCTATCTATCTATCTATCATCTATCTATCTATCTATCTATCATCTATCATCTATCTATCTATCTATCTATCTATCTATCTATCTATCTATCTATCTATCTATCTATCATCTATCTATCTATCATCTATCTATCATCATCTATCTATCATCTATCATCTATATCTATCTATCATCTATCTCCCTAAATAAAAAATGTCCTAATCATTTCTAAGTGAATTCTTTCTTAAAAATACAAAACAAATAGTTTTATTTAATATCTCTTAGGTAGTATTTAAGAAAGGAATGTGTGAAATAAGTTGTGAACTTTAAGGGTTCTTTGCAATGCAGTTACATTATTACAACCTCAACATCCTGTGTTAGCAACACTTATTTAACTAGTTATGTTTTAGTTTTATGGGAGAGCAATGGATGTAAAAAACCTATGCAAAACCCACAGCCAAATGGTTGATATCTGCTCTTTAATCATCTCTTCATCTCTCCTTTAGTGACAACCCCCCTCCTCTTCTGCACACACTCAGTGGGTATATCAATTACTTCCTAATTTGCTAAACATCACGGTGTTGCTTAAGAGAAGACATTGCTTACTTTCTTGACCCTGGTTGCCTTCCCCATCCCCTTCTTTTTATTGTTTTTACCATTTATATTATTTTCTGATGTTTGGCCCTCTAGATTGCACTTCCTTTGTGATTAAAATTAAAATGGAAGCCTCAGGAAAAGGTGTTAAAAGGTGAGTTATTAAACTGTCACAAGACCAAGAAAGAGCTAAGAAGTTTGTTTTAAGATTTGAAACTTCATTATCACAAGTAATACAATTCTTAAGTTTAACTAATATGTAAGTAATTGTCTGACCTGAACTAAAAAATAATATATGGCAGAAAATAAGAGAAATACATATGGAATTAGTAGGAAAGGACCTCAGAAGAGGTCTGTCCACCCATAATTTGACAGGAATGAAGAATTTTGGAGCATGTGACAAATGTCACATGGCTACTTAGGTAGAACTGAACCAGAACAGTCCTGAGGCCCAGCACTGCTCACTTACAACTGTGCCCCAAACATGATACCTCTGGCTGAAGGTGAATGCTGTGCTTAAACATACAAAGACTGAACAAGAATGTCACCCTGTTCATGGCAAGCCCGGAACTAGCTCCCCTCTTTGCGGCGACTTTCTTGATCGCTCGCCGTGCCACAGGTCTGCAGGGCTGTGGCCCCAGGGCTCCTGCCCTGCCCTGTTTCGTCCTCATGGATGAGAAAGGGCATAAAAAGCCTGGAAACCCGACCCACCCCAGCCAGTGAAAAGGCTTTTGTCTGTGAACCTGACCACAAGTGATTCATTAATAGCTGATTGAAAGATTTTTTGTTAGGAATACCCCTTCCCCCTTTTATAGAAATAAACAATTTGAAACAAAACTGAAGTCTAAGGTGGAATCAATTCCCATTTCAAAATAGCGCTGTCCACTACACGGAAAGGCGTTTATTTCCTTATGACAAAACATTTGTTAACTCTTCCATAAGCATCCTCTTAATTAAACCCACTGTTTGTTTTATCAAAAATGTAGTAGGAAAAATTCTTTACAGAATGTCTTAGTGAATCCTAAATTAATAGTTCAATTAGTTAAAAATATAAAGAAAATCTTAATTTCGTGTTTCTAACAGATGAATGATTATACCCTATTTTAATTTCAAGCAATGCTGTAGTTTCATTTATTATATTAAAGTTCACAAGAAATTAGTAATTCAACTTTGAAATTTTACCCCCATTCTTTAATGTTAACTAAAGATAAGAACTGACATTTTTAAAACGCTGCTTGCTCTATGTACATTGTATTCCATTTCCATAGTCTTCTTCCCCAAGAACCATTCGGAACGTTTGACCTTTTAATAACTCACTTCAGTTCAAGTAAGAAGACGCAGTGGCGTTAAACTACATTCACCATTTATTAATATAGCATTTAAACTCAAGAAAAATGCCAGGCTCCAGAGCTCAGACAACGAGAACTTACTGTAATCAGGCTTGGTCTCTGCCCTTTGTAAGAATTGTGAGAAGCCGGACATCTTCTGTGCTAAACAATATGAAATACAGCAAGGAATGCCCATTGATGAAGTTTCAATCTTTTCGCCTTATTTACTGTTTATATTTTACTTTTTTAAAAAGTTACCCGTCCTCTGCCTCTCCAACTTGAGGTGAGAGAGGACTGACAGACAAAAAAGTATGCATCATCAGCAAGGGCTTGGGATCTCATTTAGAGAGAAATAAAGTATAAATTATGTTTAGTGATGGTGGCTTGGATTCAACCAAGCACAGATTGAAAACATTTGGAAAAAAACTTGTTCTGTTGTAGCTGGGTGTACTATGTAGTTAGACTTACCAGTGGTTGCTTCTGTACTGTACAGACTTTTTTTGCTTGTCAGGATTCCCTAAACAATACAGTATAAGAGTTATTGACAGAGTATTTACATTGTATTAGCTATTATAAGTAATCAAGAGATTGAAAATGTACCGGAGGATGTGCACAGGTTATATGCGAATATTATACCGGTTTCTATAAGGGACTTTAGCATCTGCAGATTTGGGTATCAGTGGTCCTGGATCCAATCCCTGTGTAAATACCGAAGGATGATTATATTTGTAATTGGTAGAAAGTCACTCTTGTATAATCCTCACAAATATTTCAGTATTCATCTTTAACTCTCTTTATAACTGCTTATATTCCTTTAAGATTCTTGTTCACCTGGTAAAAAAAAATAAGCCCGAAGCCCTGAACCTTCTAGAAGCAGCACTGGCAAGTGATTCGGATGAAGGGCTAGATTCACACACTCTCCACTCCTGAGCTCCAGCAAGTCAAGCATTTCCTGGAAACCCGCCCACAGATTGTGCGGCTATTTTTAGTAGCTCACCTCCCAGTAAATGCAGCTATTAGATATCCAGATATCCCTGCCCCTTTCAGGTGCAGTAAAATAGAACATAAAAGGGTGTAATTGAATGATTACAGCTAAGGACTGTAACCAGGAGCCATGGGGTCTCTCCCTCCCTCTCCTGAGAGCTCTGGGACAACGCCCCAGAAGGGCCTTGTCCCTCCCCACTGGCTGGGAAACTGTGCAAAGCAGGGAGGGGGCTGTGCCCTGGAGATGCAGGGGAACCTCTAAAAAGGACACTGCTGCATTGTTTTCTGTTCACACGCATAGGGTACAAAAGAAGGGAAAGGAAATTCACACCTTTGGACAGCTAGTGTCAGGTCCTGTGTATTCACCCAGTTGTCACCACAGCCCCCAGAGGTGGGCAGGTATCTTTATTTTACCATGAGCAGAGCTTACCCGTCAGCCAAGTTCACCGACCCCTAGGACACCAGGCTGATGAGCCCCGAAGCTCGATTTCAATGCAGCTCCCTCTCCTCCCACCCCCACTACACTCCATTCTTTGAGGGGAAACTGAAAAGCAGGCTTTATAACTGGGGTGGTTGAGTAATTTACTGTCCAAACCAGAACATGTCTAAGAGAGAAAAGGAGGTGCTATTAATGAAAACCCCACCTCAGCAAGGGGACCTGGAAGGTCTCGGGCAAATCAGGATGTTTGAAGCTCCTGCCTCTAACCCTCCTTACTCCAGCCGAGCCAGGAGTGAAGTTGCATTCTCTGACCAAAACACCCTGTCCGCAGCTCAGGGTGGGGATGGCTCACCCCAGAACCTTGCCCTTGGTCCTTCAGGCAGTAGGAAATAGAGTTTTAAAAAGATTCTTTTCAAGATTAGGTTCTAAGTGTAAAAGAGGACCAGTTACGCAGAAGGTGTTTTCCTCGGGGGCAGTTGAAAGATAGCATTAGACTGCTGGACACTTCCTTTATGGATATATTAATACCGCATAAAAGTATCTAACATTTATTGGCTTTTTGCTAGGTGCCAGACACTATGCAAAGTGCTTTATGTGCATTATCCCATTTAATTTTCCTAAAACCTCTGTGAGGCATGTGCGTTTATTATCTCCATTTTAGAGACGAGACTCTTAGGCACAGAGAAATCTGCTCAACAGCTAGGAAGTGGCTCAGCTGTAATTCTGGCCGAGGCCTCCTGCCTCCAGAGTCTGTACTTTTCATTATGACGCAGTGCCATGTGTGCTGTATCGATCTTGGAAATCATAGAGGCACAGAGCAGTGTAATAGTGTTTCTGACCTCACAGAGCTTTCAGATTCTGGAGAGAGGCTCCTCTATGTTACCAGATCCTAACTCAGTGTTTGTGCAAAGTATCATGTGTATATTTTTGCAAACACTGTCAAATGAGTGACACAGGTGACTCTAGCATATCATATAATACTTTGTGGGTAAGAGACAAGATGGCATATACTGCTGGGATATATTGATATTTATCTTCTTAAGTCAAGATCTGATGCTCTATATTAGCAAGGAAAGCTTCACAAAGAGCTCCTTTCAGCCCTTTAAAGCCCTGCACCCAGCCCAGTACCTGGCCCACTGTGGACACAGATGTGACTATTCTTCATGGGTACTGAAGTTATCAAAGAACCAGAGTATTCAAAATAGGGGGAGGCACTGGGGTTACAATACATACCTGGAAGATTTTGTAGAAAATATGGGGTTTGAACTGGGCCTTGAAGGAAGTGAAAGAAGGTTTTGAAGAAGTAAAGGAGAGAGAGATGGAAGGTATTCCAGGTGAGAGAAACAGAATAAATAAGTGAACTGAGGTAGGAATTTTGAGGGGGAAAGCAAAGAGACCAAGTTGTCTGGATTGAAACATGTTAGGAGAAGACTGAGTTAGAAGGGCAAGATTATGGAGTCTTTAATGTCAGGTTGGGAGATGTTGATCAACCCATGTTTCATAAAAGAAGTGAAGTGCCCTGACCTGATGCTATAGGGCAAGGACCCTACTCTTGGTGCCACATAGAGGCAAGGTGGTCCTTGCATCATGAACTGGACCAGGAACCTTGTCTTTTGCTTGGACAGGAGGACACTGTGGTCATTGGACAAAGAACCTTATAACAGCTGTTGGCCAGTTTTGATCTGATTTGAAAGGAAAATGGAAGTTTTTAGGGGGTTCTGAGAAGGAAAGAAAATGGTAAAGTTAAACCTGATAAAGGTGATCAAGTAAAATCACATAAAAAATACTTTCTCATAAATATAAAAGTCTCATTGTCTAGGAGGAGGAAGGGAACAGTGGGACATCTGGGGAAATAGGTACTTGAGGAGTATATGGAAGAGTGTTCAACACTCTTCATGGAGAGCTGACTGGTATTGCCTCCGCTCCCTCCACACTGTGAGCTAATTTAGATAGTAGGTGCTAGAGCAGAGTAATGACGGAAAATGAATTTTCAATGGCCATTTATCTCATTAGGCAATGTTTCTTCTGCCTTTCCTCATACTCTAAACATTTTAATTTGTTTATTTTAGATGAAAACATTTCAAATTCCAACTGAAAAATTTAAGCTTACAAAACTTTACATGTTTATGAGCAGCAAAGACTATATATTCTTTGAATCCCTACAGCATAGCATCTAGCATAGTAATAGTTTTCAAAGTATGAGATGATCTCCCATCAATGGTGCAGGAAAGCACCCAATAACCAGCCCCCGTTAGTGGTTCCCTAAGGTAGCCGTTAATGTGTGGGGTGAAGGTAAGAGTCAGCCCCTGAAATCAGTCTGACTGTGGTACTTACAGGCCTTTACAGCTTTGTGAGAAGGGACAGCTACTTTGTGATGACTTCCTTGAATTAAACCATTTGAGAAACAAAGCTTCGTGGAACATTTTGCATGTGATTTTTTTTATACCAGTTTTTGTGTTGTTCTAATTAATGCTTCACCCTTATGGAAGGCACCCTTCTATCTAAACCCTGAAATATGACCAGTTCTGAAAGCAAATAAAAATAATCTGAAAAAGAATTCTCACAAAACCTGTGCATGTTTTCATTTTGTACAGAGTTTTTTAGGCTTGGCACTCTGCATGAAATAAGGCAGCAGTCAAAAGGAGCCTATAGTTTAAAAGGCTACGTTTAGAGATGACAACATGAGAAGAAATCAAGAAAACGCACCTGTCCAAGAGGTCGTTGATACTAAGGGAAAATGAATACCTACTTCTTAGTCACCCTGGAGGGCATGAGTATTAATGGAGTCTGTATCAGTTAACATGAGTAGCTTATGCCATAGCATCAAAACTCCCTAGTATCTCAGTGCCTTGGATCAAGAAAGGTTCACTGATTGGGCAGACTGCATGCCAGTTGTAGATTGGCTGGGAGTCTGCTCTGCAGCATCATAGTCCTCACTCCAGAGACTGTAGTCCTTGCCTGAAAATTCTAGTGACCAGGGCAAGGGGGAAAAAGGGGGTGGTAAAGCACAAAATGATCCAAAGCTTCTGCATAGAAGCGACCACATTGATTCTGCTTATTATTGGCTTATGTAAATCACATGCCAAGTCTCATTTCAAAGGAGCAGGGAGAGTACCCCTCTCCCAGTGAAGGAAAGCAGGCAATGATCATCATTAATACAATTCATCACAGAGCTCAAGAAATAATGGAAGCTTATAAAATTAAATAGTCTGAGTCATGAAGAAAAAGTTAAATGCTTCTACATATTCTTCATTCAACAAATATTTATTAGATTCTTTAAATACTACATGTTGTACTAAGTACTATTTAATAAGGCAATGAATGGATAATATATATCTATCAAGTGTTTGCACTTAAAGGAATACATTTTACATATCTGAGAAAAACATTTGTATGTTAGTTTATTTCTCCAAGACAAAAGAAAGGTACAATATGGCCTATCTTAGTTCTTTATTGATGCATCACAAATTCCCATAGGCTCAGTGGCTTATAAAACTCAAGTTCATTATCTCACAGTTCCTGTGGGCCAATGTCTTGGCATTGGGTGACTGGGTTCTGTGCTCAGGGTCACACCAGGCTGAAAACAGGTGTCAGCTCAAGCTATGGTTGTCATCTGGAGCTTGGGATCCACACTGGTTGTTGGCAGAAACCATTTTCTTGTTGTAAGACTGAGGCCCTTGTTTTCCTGCCAATAGCTGACCAGAAGTAGCAACTCTCTCTTCCCTCTCTCTTTCTGTTTCTTCTTTTTAATTTTATTTTTTTCAATTACATTTTGCATTCAACATTATTCTGTATTAGTTTCAGGTGTCCAGCATAGTGGTTAGACAATCTTTTACTTTACAGAGTGTTCCTAGGTTTCCAGTACCCACCTGGCACCATAGTTATTACAATATAATTGGCTGTGTTCCCTACGCTGTGCCTTACATCCCCGTGACTATTCTGGAACTACCAGTTTGTACTTCTTAATTCCTTCACCTCTTCCACTCAGCCCCTAACCCCCTCCCCTCTGGCATCTATCAGTCTGTTCTCTGTGTCTGAGTCTGTTTCTATATTGTTTGTCCATTTATTTTGTTCTTTAGCTTCCACCTTTCTTTCTTTTTCTCTTCTTTGTTTCCTCCTCTTCCCATTGCCCCTCCTCCTCTCCTCCTCTTCCTTCTCGTCTACTTCTTCTGGGAACCTGGAGTGGGAATGTGTTCGCAGAGGGACACCTGACAGAAACTGTCACCTTTGATAGAAAGATGCAACTGATCCATGGAAACTAAACTGAGAAAGAGTGGGGAATACATAGCTTGACCATATTCTGATCTTATCCTCTTATCTTTGGCCAAGAGGGTAAAGAGCTTACGGGTGCAGTCCTCAGAGGTCAGCTCCCTAGAGCAGGAACAGGATGGGGAAAAGCAGATAGCAGATCTAAAAGGGCAAACCTAGTTGCCAAGGCAGCATTGTTACCAAGGAGATAGCTCTTGGCTGTGGTCAGGGTCAAAGGCTCTACTGTGACTTGCGGATGAAGTGTTTCTTCCTCATCGGTGCTTTGTAGAATGTTCTGGCCAGCTTGCCTATAACTTGTATCCTATTAAGCTCAATCATTAATATGCATGTCTGTCTTTGTTGCTATCTTATGAACTTCCTGAGAGCAAGGACCATATCTTATTCACCTTTATACCTACAATAGCTATGTGTTTGGCCCGTAGTAGGTGATTAACAAATGCATGGGGAATTGTAAGTATAAGGAGTCACTGGTAAACTATTATCGAAGTTCTATAAATCAATTTGGTAGTGGAGGCATAAATAAGTGCACAATATCCTGATTGTTCTCTACGATGTTAAGATTCACTTGCCATTGCTACAAGTCTTACACTATGGCAATTCATGTTCCATTTTCATTTTCTACTTAAAGGTCACCAGTTTCAGGTTATCCTACGCATTCCATTCAATAAGCACTATAATCTGTCAACACAGAAGAAGGAACAGCAAATGCAGGGTACATGACACAGTTCAAAGCTACTAGTAATGATACTGCAGTTAGCCATTTATTGAGGTCCATGGCCTTAGGATGAGAGGACTGGATGCTCTTCCTTCCAGCATTGTCACTTATGGTTCTGGCTGCCAACTGGGAGTGGAATGTGTTTAGTCTATGGAAAACTGTTTTTATCTATTTTACTTTTTGATATTTCAACCACTAAGTAAGGATTAATTGGTCAGTTTGATTTATGATAATTGTTTTGATTCATATGGAATCACACAGTAAAGAGTCTCAGAGACTGACAGTCCAGGGGAAAATTTAAATGTCATAATTTTGTTAATTGTTTTAGCATGTGTTTCTTCCACATGTCTGAAAGCAACTGTAATTGAGGGTTGTGGTTTCTGGGGTGCAGCCAAAAATACAATGTGACTAACAACTGAGGAAAATATCATGGGATAGCATGTGGTGGAAGATCTTTTATCTTTTTATCCCCCCTGCCAAAATGAACATTTTCCAGTATTAAAGTATGTTACTGGAGTATGAAAAGAAGAATGATAGCAACCAAACCCTTGGATTGGTGTTTTTTATCAGATAAGAAATAACATGTAAAATGCACTTTTAAATTCTGTGGCTATTCCATTGCATCCTGAAGTTTTCTATTTCAAAAATTGGATTTGCAAAAAAGAAAACAGCCCTTTCAATTCTTCAAACATTTCAATGATGATAAGGGTCTTTCTCAAGCAAACAAATCTCAGGAAATTCTAATACTGGTATGAAACCATAATCTCCCCTCACCTTGTTGCTGCAAAGCATAATAACTCTATTGAGAACTCCTGAACCAGTAGGTGATCTGACCCCAAGGTTTCATATACAATTTCTTATTTTTATGACAGAATTTCACGATTTCAAGGCAAGGTTGAAAAACAGTCTATTTCCCCCCCTTAAGCAAGTGATCAAGTTGCTGTAGGAACAAAACAAAAGGCTGAGCTCACAGCGCTTGGCCAGGAGCTCTCTTGCAAGCTTCCTGGTTTGGGATGGACTGCAAATGCTATTAGTGTATTTCCTGGTATTTCAGTGTTACGTGAATTGCACAGTAACTAGATCTTTGAACCGGGAGCATCTGGTAGCCAGAACCCCACAAAGACTTTCCCATGTTATGCAGAACTTCTGCTCTTTTTAAGGTTCTTCTCTCATTGTTTTAGACCATTCCTTCTGGTTTCTCTCCCACATGTCTGGGATTCACAAGTACTTTTGTCACATTTAAAAGTGACTATGCATAGATGAATAAACTGATCATTCAAGGGTCCAGCAGATGATAGGAAGCTGCTGACGCTGTATATTCTCCCCATTTTCCCCACATACCCACAACACCTCCCCATCCTTGCCTAATTGCCCACAGCAGCTGTGAGCTGCAGGAGCAGGTAGAAAGCCTGTCCTGCCAGTGGCTGGGTGAAAGATCCCGAAGTGTCACTGGCAATAATATCAGGCAAGAAAATAAAATAACAGAGAGGGAAAAAAAAAGCTAGACTGGGAGTTCTAGGTTCTTCAAGGAATCGCGAATGGCCTGAAATGTTATGTAAATACCTGCCTGCATGATCCCACGTAAATGTTTTGTCTAAAATTTACATCATATACTCAAAAAGCTTGAGTAACAAAAAATTTTTGAGAGTGACTATCCTCAAGAGAGTAGGATTAGTTAACTAAAATTTTAAAAATCAGGAGAAAAGGAGGAATGAAAGACCGTGAGAAATAATAAAAGAAGGGTAAAATAAGAAGAAACTGGGGACAACAGAGAGAATAGCATTTTACCACTTTTATCAGTTACTTAAATTCGGCCTTGTGAAATGCCACGTGAGGATGCCATTTGGTGACCCGATATGTAGCTGTTTGAGGGATGAGAAATGAAGTCAGACGGAGGCTAAGCAACATGTGCAGGCAAGGTCACTCAGCTAGCGAGCGTCAACATCAGCGCTGGGATGCTTCCCTTAATCGCTCTTCTAAACCAACATGCTCTCTTTCTCTTTCTTGATATGTGTTATAAAATGTGTTTTTTGTAATATGGAGGCTAATGTCACACACCAAAATATTATTTCTGGGTGTTATAATTATAGGTAATTTAATATTTTATTCTTACCTACATCTTATATGTATTTGTAACAAACATACCTTAATGATAAAATACAAAAAATAAAAACTAAATTATTTTTCCATTTCTAAGAAATCAGTGATCAGATTATTAAATCCCTCAGGAACAAGCTTGTTCATTTATACTGAACAAAGCGTATCAAATAAAAGCTGTCAGCAAGAAACATGGATAATTTGATATTAATTTATAATAACCACTGTCATTATAGTGAAATGTGACTTTTTCATAGTAACTAGCCAGGTAGCTTGATGAAATCAGTGAATAAAACAGTCTTGACAAAGAGTAATTTTAATGTTAAGTCATAATTTTGTTCAACTAAATGATTTTATTCTTCTAACATATACATTGCCGCCTTCCCTGCCTATGTCTCCGCAGGCACAATGGAAAGGAGACCCGGGCCATTTACATGGTAACTTCTGCTTTGAAAAATTTCCAAGTAAAACTCATCTTGGTGGAGAAAAAAAATACTTAATTTTCATAAGTTTTCTTTCTAGTCACTTTGTGTAGAAGCTGAACAGTTTCCCTTTGAGGCAGTAGTCTTGGTTAGGCTTCTTTATTTCCACAAAAGGATCTGAAACTGAATAATTTGTCCTTCCTCCAAATCCTAAAGTGTAGGATGCTCTCCGAACCAATACTCAGGATGTGGACTTCAAACTCTCCCTCCAGGCTCCATACTCTCCATAGAGAATGCAGTCTTGGATTGTATACAGTGTCTTCTCCCAAAGCCCTGCAGAGAAAGTGACCATTTGGAGGAGACCCCCGGGCACTGAGTTCCATCCATGCATCAGGCTGGATCCCTGTAAAGTGGTACCATACAGACGAGTATTTTGATCCACTCATAATTATTTTCCCCAAGCTCTAATGGCATGTTTGAATACCTTCATCAGATTCAAAAGATGCTATGAAACTCCCTGGCACCTGTTTTTTAAAGTGTCACCTACTACTTAGGCCAGAGCACACAATGCAAAATCTTACCTGAAAATTTTTTCAGAATTAACTCTAGGAGTACTTTTTTTCTTGGATGAGGGAACTTTTTTCTTTCTCTCTAATAAGAATATTTGTGCAGGGTGAAGATGAGGTTGGGTGTCTCTAAGAGGAGGCAAGATGGCTTTCTACTAAATTCTCATGGAGTTCTGAACATTCTAGAGTTGGCCAGACAGTGAGGCCAGTCACTCTGATCAGTCCTCTAAGGGTCTGATTCCTAATCTGGATTGTCAGTGTTCTCCATCTGAGGTCTGCTTTTCCTGCATACGAAGCAGAACCAAGATAAATGGGCAATTGTAAGAGACATTTCTTTTAGAGTTTAGGAGTTGGTGCACTATTCTAGTCAAAAAAACACCCATCTCTTTTATTTTATTTATTTATTTGTTATTTACCCATCTATCCATCTACCTCTTGCTCACCTTCACCTTTTTCACTCATTTCCCCACCCCTCACCCCTCTGGCAACCATCAGTTTATTCTGTTTCTATGAGTCTGTTTTTGTTTTGTTTTGTTTGTTTTGTTTCTTTGAATTCCACAGGTATTTGCCTTTCTTGAACATTTTATTTAGCATAATACCTGCTAGGTCCATCAATGTTGTCACACATGGCCAGATTTTTTTCTTTTTTATGGCTGAATATCATTTCATATATATATATATATATGTATATATATGGATATATATATCTATCCCATCTTTTGGGATATATACATATATTTATGTATATATATATGTATATATATGGATATATATATATATCCCATCTTTTTTACATTTATTTATTAATGAACACCTAAGTTGCTTCCATACCTTGGCTATTTTAAATAATGCTTCAATGAACATAGGGATACATATATCTTTTCAAATTAATGTGTTTTTTTTCCCCTTTGGATAAAACCCAAAAGTCGAATTGCTAGGTCATATGGTAGTTCTACTTCCAATTTTTTGAGGAAACCATATACTGTTTTCCATAGCGGCTGCACCAGTTTACAGTGCCACCAATAGTGTACAAGAGTTCCCTTTTCTCCACATTCTCACCAACACTTATTTGTTGACTTTCTGATACTAACTATTCTCATACGTGTGAGGTAATAGTGGTTTTGATTTGCATTTCCCTGATGATTAGTGAAGTTGAGCATCTTTTCATGTCTGTTGGCCATCTGGATGTCTTCTCTGGAGAAATGTTTATTTACATTCTCTGCCCACTTTTTAATTGGATTCTTTGGTTGTTTGATATTGAATTATTTAAGTTCCTTATATATTTTAGATATTAACCCCTTATCAGATATATCATTTGCTGCTAATATCTTCTCCCATTTAGTGGGTTGTTTTTTTGTTTTGTTGATGGTTAACAGTTATTTCTTTTTAATTCAAGGCCATTCTTTTTTCTCTCTCCCCAGGATGGTGCTAGATAAAACTAGCTTTCTCTTAACTTGGAGTGGGGGGAACATCTTTCTAGTAATGTGATGGTTCTCCTGGGTGAATACAATATAATTTCCTAGAATTCCTCTTGATATACCAAATAACATCATAAATTTGCTTCATTATATTAAATTTTAGTTCACCTTCATTGGAGTTTTGGATAAAAAATCCCAAATACACACACATGCACTTTACATACATATATAAGTACATACACATATGTATGTATATACATGCTATCTATATGCACACACACATACTTATTGTAGTGTATACAAATATATAGCAATGTTACTATATCTCTCACAGCTGACAGGTCACACTGATTGTTATAGATTTTACTAATTTAACACTCTGAGGGCAAACTACTTTCAAAATTGAGCATTGGGAAATACATATCATTTTCTTCATTAATACCAAAAAGATTAAGTAACTCATTTCATCCCTCATTGCTCTCACTGCCAGGAAAAAACAAAACAAAGCAAAACCTACAAAGAATTTAGGGTAGACCATGGAACTAGGTAAGCCCTTAGAGTCTCCATATTTGTGATATTTGTCCCAGCTTAACCTTAAATATTTATTCTTAGTTATACAGGGTGGGGCAAAAGTAGGTTTATAGTTGTGAGTATGCAAAACACAATTTATTCTTGTATTATTATTTATTATATTATTTTCCATACAAACAACTATAAATCTACTTTTGCTCCACCCTATATTTCTAGAACTACAATCTCACTTGATCTTTTTTATTGCTTTTATTTTTGAAAGTCCTTTCAAATGCTCTGTGAACAGAGGTGAGACAAAGAAGCTAACAGACAAGCCAGCAAAGAAATCAGTCATTTTTCTGGCCCTTCTCTTTAGTATGTGGGAGTTTTCTATGGTCTGTTGAGTAAAACCAGAAATCCCCACTGACACAAGTTTTCCATTGGTGAAATGAGAGATCCACAATTTTTATAGTTTACATTTGAAGACAATTATTGGAAGTCAAATTTTGCTCTCTAGAATGGTCAGTAATTGGATTAGTCTGGTGACTCAATATTTTCTTTAACTGAGATTTATCTTTAATTTTAGGTGTAAAGTATTTTTAATGTACATATACACATATATAAGATATATATATATAATGTACATATGTATGTGATTGTACATAATAGAAGTATGTCTTATACTAAGTTCCTTATAGATTTTTGCAGCTGCTTCAGGTAGTCAAATATCATTAGTGAGAGCTGGGAGGGAACTACTTCTCTGAAATTTTACGGTCTGGTTTCAAGTCTAGATAATCAGAGGTTTAAAATATTAAGCACAGATACATAGGATATGCTATGTTCTATACAAGTAAGCAAATAAGACAGCTTACTGTGTGTGTCTACATAGATATAAATTCCTACACTTCTTGTTTTGTTGCCAATTAGACATGAAAGAAGATGGCTTTCTTATGACCCATGTGTATCAATGTCAAATTCTTCTCATTTCTTCCATTTCCTTCCCTTTTCTTAAGTTTATGGAACTTCTTGAAGAAGTCATTTGGAATAGATAATTCATCACATCCTTTCTCAAATATGAATCTGGGAAACATAGAAGAGTCTCATGACCTAATACTGTTTACAAAAACACCACCACACATTTTGAACTCCCCTCACCCCCACCCCATCACAGGAAACTGAGCAGGGAATCAATCTTGTCCTAAAGGTGAAAAACAAAGACTGTTTTGGGGGGAATTTTTATGTATCACTTCCCACAAAGTCTCCCGCCCCACCCTCCAAAACTGTAATCAAGACACAAAGATGCACAATGGGTGTAGTGGATGAGTATGTTTTTGTTATTAATTATGCATTTCAATACAGTTTAATTTTGGAAATAGTTTTATGGATGCTATAAATAAATTACAGCTGAAATAAATTACATGGAGGATGCAAAAAACTTTGAGAATAAATATAGTTGTGATGAGCTATATGAAAAATGAATGAGTCCAATTAAAACATGAAGGCAGAAAGTTTCATCTTGATTCTCTATTCTAAAGCCGTTTAGACCACTAAGGACTAATGAGCACTCACTCGGCATCCAGGGATGATACTGGACCCACTTTCCTAAAGAATCCATTCCATAATTTGACAACCTGGGTTAATGGAACAATGATATCAGTGAAGAACATTACTTTTATTTCTTTTTCCAAAGTTAGGACTAGTGATTATAACTAGGGGATTTTTCAGGGTTGATGACTATCCTTACAATTTGGGGCTCATTCATATCCTTCATATTTTCCCTACAGACAAAGTTCATACTTTTATATTTGACAAACAAGGGAAGATTTTGTTAGGTAAAGAGTGTCAAAATGGTGAGGATGTTGGTAGGAGAGGGTTATGTATGAACAACATGGCCAGAGTTGACCATCTCTAAAATAAAATAGACATATTCATCCCAGCTCTGCTCCTTAAAAGCTGTGTGATTTTTGACAAGACTTTTTTCTAACGATATTTACCCCTTAACTAAGCTTTAGACCTTTTAAACAGCAGAGGAACTATGTCTTTCTTCTGAGTCATTGAGCAGCTACCCCAGACTGATTCAGAGTGCCGGACATGCTCAAAGTTTACTTGATCTACTGCAGAAAAGCTTCCTTGGTATGTAGCTCCTTTACTGAAACTACTCAGGAAAATATCAAAGAATCAAGAAATCATCACCACACTGTCATCATCCATGCCTTAAGGAGCCTACTAACATTTGCTAAGGATTTGTCTTTCCAGGCTTAACACAAGCCACTCTGGCACAGAAAAAATAGAAAACAAGTGGATAACTGAGAGGGTGTGGACAAATACACTTGTACACAATCCTTAAATCCTTCCTAACTTTCTGAGACAGAGCCACTTATGTATTATTTTTCATACCCATAATGACATACCTAATAATTAATATTAATGAAAAATGTAAGTCGAAGCTTTCTGGGCAAATGCCTGAAGAGAGATCTGTGGAGTTTCCCCAAACTGATAGTTTGTAGTCATCTCCGCTTATGAAAAGCAAGAGTTCACTGAGGACTCAAACTAAACCCCATTAAGCTTGACCCAGGGATTGAGCTGTGACAAAAGGTACAATATTTTCTTTTAAGAGTTAAATTTTAAAAATATATTTTTTCTCTCAATTGATAAAATTGAGCATTTCATATGTTCAAAGTATTGTGCTAGATCATCTACAGAGTTTCGTAAAACTCAATCCCTTTTTGTAGCTCCAACTAACTTTAATTCCAGGTAAAATGGGATCAGCATTAGTCATTGGTTAGTAGTTCAAAGGGAAAGATGAGCTCAAAGATTACTCTTATGAGCATGATGAACCTTGAGGAAGTAAGTGGCATTTGAACATGGCCTTGAAAGATGGTAAGAAATGAAGAGGGAGTGAAAGAGTAACACTATCTCAGATGGAGGAAACAGTGTAAACAAAAGCATGGGGGCAAGGAAATTTGGGTAATGATTAAGAAATAATGAGATTAGTTTTCTTGAATATGAGGGTTATGAGACTGAAAGAGAAAGCTAAAAAGGTAGATTGTTTCTAGAGCATAGGGAACCTTGAATGTTAGGCCAGTCAGTTTGTTTTCTTAATTTAATAGAGAACCATCTTTAATCATTGTAATTTAGGGGAGGTATATGACAGTGTTCTTCATTATTTTCTTCATTATTGTCCCTCTAAGGAGCCTTTTAAAACATCTCTGCCTGATTATTCCACAGGTTTCCCTTACAGTAATGTTTGCTGAGAGGTGATCTATTGCATCTTGCTTCCATCATTGGCTGGGATATTCTCTTTTTTTTAATCTTCTTTAATTTCCTTTTGTGTGTTTGAGCCTTAAGTAGCTGTTGAGATAAAGCAATCCAACATCATTAGGTACTTGGTGAGTATTTGTCACAGGAGTAAAATCTCAGGAAGGCGGTTCCCTAGTTTTCCACCCACTGAAGAGCTGTATAATGTTTGAGTCAGATTATTTTTAAAGAAGTTACCATTATCACACACACACACACACACACACACACACACAAAATATCATAACAAACAGGCTGCAATGATATAAATCATTCTTACTGAAGAGAATAAACATTTATTGCCAACTGTGAAAGGGCAGATTTGATGACTGATGGAAAAATCACACTGCATTGTTAGTTCACATAAATAATAATTCATCAAAGAAACGTGTGTTGATGAGTGCAGTCTGGTTTGAATTTAAAACAGAGTGCATTCTTGGGAAACAGCTGAAGTACCTGAGCCTCATTAAAAAAAATCTCCAGCACATTATTTAGGCCTATAAACAATCCTTCCTAGGTCATGTAATGAATCTTATCAAAAACAGCAAGAATATCTATGCTCAGGGATGAATAGAACCTGTTTATATTTACCTTGAGAAAAGCACATCTGGGTACCCATGAAAGACTGATGAGTATGTAAGAAATATGGTCTGAATTCACTTTTGCAATAGATGCTCAACAAAGTGGCTTGAGATCAGATGAGTGTTTACCAGACACTGAGAAAAATAACAAGGTTTGGCTGGCCGAGTTTCTCTGATAATCATTGTTCAGTGAGGAAGGATAGAATGTGATGTTTTCTCTGGTAAGCATTCCACCCTTGGGCCACCCCAATCCAAAGACCCACTGTGCTGTTGATGAACTGACGGGATTTGACAAGCTGGTGTGTGAATCTGGCGGCCAGGTGTCTTGGTGTGGGTGAGACAGGAGCTTACAGATTTGACATGTGGGAATATTACTCCCAGATGCTCCCCAAAGGGAAAGAACAACTTTCTTTCAGTGACCTGTCCTTTCAAGATGAGTCCTTCGGCATATGTCCTGCAATTCGTTAGCTCTGTGAAAGGAAGCAGTGCATCGTGGGTGCCTTTTTTCCAGAAAAAAAAATAAGCATTTCTAATGAGTTCTGCCCTATTTTTTAGTAAAAACCATTGGCCTGTGTCTGGAGGTCATCCAAGGCAAATCAAAGGAAGAAATCTTCAGATGTTGAGGAGATAAGAAAGAAAGACCATACTGAGATGTATGGTGTTGATTTTAAACTGAAGAGAAACCTAAATGGGCTAAGCCATGTCACAGATAGTTATGGCCCTTGCTGCAGAAGTCTTTATGGGAAAAGACAACCCAAAGTTGGTGTCCATTATGCCAATGCTCTAATGTTCATAGTCTCATAGCCTGTCAGGACTCAAATACTATTAAGTCAATTGGAGACAAATATCTGCCTGACAGTATTTTTACATTTGTATTTAAAAAACTTTGATACTCAATGAGTTGCATGAAGAACACTTTCTCAGTTTGTCAGTTAAATAGGTTTCTCTACATTCTTCACTTCTTCCAAACTCAAGAATGCATTTGTCTTCATAATTGATTTCATGTTTCCATATTACACATCGTGAAAATGAAACACACAACAAGCAGAACTTTAATGACAATATCTGAATTCTTGGTGGTAATGGAACAATTTAGGAAAGCATAGATATTGGACACAGTTTATACTACCCAGGTTTAGAAGAATGAGCTTAAGTTGTGATTTTATGGTCCTAATATTTTCTGTCCTATGCCCAGTGTCTAATATGTGAGTTTTATTTGTCTCTTCTTATAAGTGTATTTTGTTCCTTCATTTTATGAAGTAAAATGATCATTACTTAGGTGCCAAAAATTAAACAGATTATATATTTCTATTTCCCATTGTTGCTTTTCAGTGTTCCATTATCTCTTAACTACTCTAAAGCAGAGTAAAGAAAAAGAAAAATATTTTCTCTTGCAGGTTCTGGTTAAGATAATATTTCAAATACTTCAAATTCATAATTTCAGGTTACCCAAGTCTGTCTTTTTACTAGAATTTTTTTTAAAAAAGGAATGTGTCTAACTCCTGGGATTTAGAAACCTGTAATCAATTGAACACAGTAGTATTACTTTTGCAAGTTTCTATATATAAATTTTTGTTGGTTTTAAAAAAATAAAAAGGCATTTACACTTTTGAGAATAAAGTATGAAGGAGTAATTGCCCATAGCCCTTCTGTTTTATGTTAATTTTATATTGTAGTATATATAAATTTCCCTTGTTTAATTTTGTTTTAAAGGTTAGATCAGTTATCAGTTTAGTGTCTTTCAGCTCTAAACCTACCCTTCCCTGACCTCCTCTGTAAAAGTGGAACTGGACCCTGTAAACATTTTTCCTTTGCCCCTGGCATGATGCTAACATTTGCCAATAGAGGGCACTGAAGGAACCCTGCCAGGTGATAGAGGCAGGTGGATACCTGCCTCCTGGTCTTCACCTGTTAATTCAGTGTGGGAGTCCAGCTTTTCTAGCTACATTTTCAGAACATGCTTCCCTAAACCACTGGCTGCTTCTGAGCACCTCTCCCGGGCTGCATCCTCAGTGGCTTTGGCTGAATCCTTACTCCACACCCTCTTTGCAGGGGCCCATTTTTATCCATTTTCCTTCATCTGAGAGGTAGTAGTTGGTTTTTGTACCTGTAAATTCTAGGCTATTTAGAGTTCCCTTTTAGTCCTTTTAGTAGCTAACTTTCTTTTGTGAATTATTTTTTTATATTAATTCATACAAACAAGTAACTTTTATTATTAGAGTGTGATAGATACAGTTATAGAATATACAAAATACCAGGATGGGTGAGGTTGGGAGATCGGGGTCAAATAGACTTCTCAGAGAAATTGTCACTGAGGTGAGTTTTCAAGGATTAAAAGAGGGGTGGTCCCCATAGATTAGGGAGGAAAGGGCAGTGCAGACAGAGGAAGAATGGTTTGAAATGTCCAGAAATACATGAAATAAAACATGGTAAACTTAAGGAGTGTCAGGTAGTTCGGCACTGTTCTTACCTAAGGTGAGTGTGTGTGTGTGTGTGTGTGTGTGTGTGTGTGTGTGATGTGAGTAGGGGAGGAGGTGGCATTGAGAACAGTGTAAACTGAGGCTAGAGGAGTAGGTAGTGCCAAACCAGAAAGGATTTTGTATGTCATGCTAAAAGTTAAGATTTTATTTCATGGGCAACTACAAACTCAAAGGATATGAGGACTTGAAAGAGAAAGCTAATTAACCATTCATTTTCTGCACCAAGCATATTTAATGCTTCACTATGTAGAAGGTGTTATTGAAGGCTTCAAGTCAGCTCAAATCCTTAGCCTCACCACTGGAATTACGAAGGGGAGACTGTCATATGTGACGTATTTAACTGTCAGGCGTAACAGGAAGCACTGAACCGACAGTGAGGAGCAACGTGCATTGGAGTCTGAAGGCAGGAGAGACTGGAGTAGCTCAGAAGACGTGGAACTCTGGTAGGGCCCTGGAGCACGAGGCGGACTGGATTTTAGGAAAAGAGCAGAGTGAGCAGCATTTTAGGAAAGGGGAAGCATGACCGTGGGATGCTTTTGTCGACGGGAGGGAACCTAAGCTGAAGGGGGGTGACGAGAGAAGGTGGAAAATGTGGGACAGAGCTTCGGGAATGACAGGCCGGTGGCACCATGCCTCTACTTACTCCTCCCGCGGCTAGACCACCTGGCTTGCTCCTGCTTCTCAGGGGCAGCTCCAGATTCTGTCTCCGTGCTGTGCTCAGTGAGGCATTTCCAAATGAGAGTTAATTTTTTTGAATACCATTGAAAGTTTTTGGCTGGTGGATTGTTGATTATAAAGATTTTTCTGGTTATGTTGTTATTGATGAGTGGAAGAGAGGATCCCAAAGATGGAAACTAGAGGCTGTTGAAGTTTCCTTTTGTATGTAAATTACATTTCAGGTGTTAAGAGGCTACATGTTTCAGCTGTTGTTTGGAAGATATAAGGAGGGTTTGTATTACATTTACATTGATGCTATCTCCAAAAGAAGCAAAGCCATAACACGCCAAATGTCATAAATCAGAATGTCATGCTGAAAACTCAGTTTCACATTTCCATTTCTCCCTTAGGATATGGTTGACCTCAGAATAGGAATTCAGAAATCTCCCTGCCTGCTTCTTTGCCATTAAGAAAACAGACACTGGTTCCCCAGGCCCCTGATTAAGAAAGAAGCTGGAAGAATATGCAGAAGAGTTTCCAGGACTGTGAGTGCCCTTGCCAAAACCCAGTGGAAGAGTCTCTAGAGAAACAGAGGTTGTAGCAGTATAAAAGTTTGATTATTTTAAAAAGTTTTTACTACCTTCCCAGTAAATATTGCCTCAATTCTTCATTCTTACTATCAAATTGTCATTTATCACCCAATAATTCTCTTATTAAAGGCTAGAGGGTTATTATTTTCAGGGATGGGTGCATTTAATTGCCTTGCTCTCTCTCACAACTTTGCAAAGTATTTCAGGGGACAAAGTTGTTCTTCTCCTATTTTCCCCTGAATATATTCCCCTTTTACTGCGTAACATAAACCTCGACTACTGAAAATCAGATATATGAGGGAAAAAAATGCCTCATGGCAAAGTGATCACTCAGTGGAATCAACTTACACTTAGTTCTAGGCTTGGTTCTGTGAGGGACTCATTAATTCTCTAACCCTCAGGAAGTTATTTAAACTCTTTGTCCTGTCTTTTAAGTTAGTAAATGCAGATAATAACATTTTTCTCTGACTCCTTATAGGATGGTTGTCAAGAAATGATATAATAGATGTTGAAAGTAGTTTTGAAAAATATAGTATTACAGAAACATAAGTAATTCTTCTGTTATCCTAATTATAGTTACCCTCATGATCAAGAAAGTTAGATGGTGGTGCTGGGAAATATTTGCCCAGTGAAATGAGGTTGGGCATTACAGTACATGCAGAGGGCTGTACCTTTTAGTTCTCTTTGTGCATGTACAGTGACATATCAGCCAGCAGGCCAATGATCTCCTGCATGGCTATATTTTCATATTTAATCAATTTATTCATTCAACAAATATTTTTTGAATGCCTACTATACACCACAGATTGTTTTAGTATTGGAGATATTGCATAAAGAAAAGAGACAATGTCCTGACTGGGTAGCTTAGTTGATTAGAGCATTGTCCCGATATGCCAAGGTTGTGGGTTTGATTCCCAGTCAGGGCATGTAACAGAAACAATCAATGAATGCATAAATAAGTGGAACAACAAATCGATGTCTGTCTGTCTGTCTCTCTCAAAATAATAAATAATTTTTTTAAAAAGGGAAAGAGACAATGTGCCTGCCCTCATGTAGCTTATATTCCAACTAGAGGAGATACAAAATAAAGCACTAAATAAACAATATGTTAGATGGTGTTAAGTGCTACGGAGAAAAATAAAATGGGAAAGGGAAATGTTAGACAGGGTTGGCAAACTAAGGCCAACTAACCAAATCTTGCCCACTGCCTGGTTTTATAAATCAACTTTTTTTTGGAACACAGCCACGACCATTCATTTACATTTGTCTACTGCTGCTTTGAGTTAAGTAGTTGAGATGGAGACCATCTGGCCCACAAAGCATAAAATATTTACTCTCTGGCCTTTTACAAAAAAAGTTTGAGGCTCCTGACTGAAGGCTATTGTAGGCCATTTTAAGGACTTTGACTTTTACCCTGAGGGAAATAGGATCCCAGTGGAAATGTTATTGGTGGGGAGCAATTTGTGTCCCCACCTGTTGCTGGGGGAAGTGGGGTTCTTGTGATGTCATGAGAAAAGGAATTTTCTGAGACTTGCACAGGAGAATGAGTGGCATTTATTTGTGTGAAATTAGACCCCTGAGTTTCCAAGGTCTCATTTCCCTTCATCCTACCAAGGAAGAAGTCCAGCTGTGTCTTCAATAGGGCTAGAATTAAAGCCATTGCCCAAACTTTCCATTCCATATTTGCACAGTCTAATCCAGCATCAGTCTAGCCTAGTTTGTATTTCCAGCTGCAGTTCATCAGTCCATTGCATGTGAGATCTCCAAGTCCTTGGGCCATGTGGCTTCTAGGAACAGGGCGAATGCAAGGAAACAGAAGCAAAGCCAGAGGAACAAGAGAGCCAAGAGCCAAGAGAGCAAGAATTCCTTTGTCTGGGATTATATATTCCCAAATTTTTGTGGGATTGCATTGGCTCCACTCCTCTAGCCAGTGATCTTTGTTCCAGGTTAGACTGACAGGCACCTTCCCTATGTCACTCTGACTTTACTGTGTATGCATCCATCTCCCCTTTTTTGAAACCCTTCCCCCAGTAATCTGCAGGGAATGGACCAGTGTTTCCTGCAGAGTATGAAATTGCAGCTTCCTCTTGAAGCTGCCCAGATGGCCATGCTTTAATGTCTGGCCTCTCTTTTGTTCCATTCCTATTATTAATAACTAGCTACTTACATGGTAACAGAAAGTTTGTGGAGTTACATGATGTGGGTTAGGTTGTAAAAAGATTATCTAGGTGACTCTAATGAGAATTGGGGGGGAGTGGAAAGAGGGAGACTAGTTCCTTAGTGATTGCAGTGATACAGAGGAGAGGAGATCACTCTAGGGTAAAAGGATAGGAATGAGGTAATAAGATAAAATTGGTTTATGGATATATTTTTAAGGTAACACAGTGAACGGTTTTGGCCCAAACAAGTGGAAGGATGGAATTGTCATCAATTAAAATACACAGGCCACCAGAGGAGCAGATTTGGGGATGGAATGTGGAGTTTGGTTTCTACATTGTAAGTTTGCAACATCGTATAGCCATGAAAGTAGAGTTGCCAATAAGGCAGGTGACTATATGAGCCTGAAATTCAGGGGAGAGATCTGGGCTGGGGATAAAAATCTCATAGTTATCAATGTATAGTTGATATTATACATTGTACATATGTATAAAATATATAGTTAATATAGTTTAATGCCATGAGACAAAACAAAATCATGAAGACATGCCTTGGCCCACGTGGCTCAGTTGGCTGGAACATTGTCCTGTACACTGAAAAGTTGTGGGTTCGATTCCCAGTCAGTGCACATACGCAGGTTGCAGGTTCGATCCCTGGTTGGGGTGCATATACAAGGCAACTGGTCAATGTTTCTCTCTCACATCAATGTTTTTCTCTCTCCATCTCCCTTCCTCCCTCTGAAATGAATAAGAACATATCCTTAGGTGAGGATTTAAAAAATCCCCACAAAGACATCACTTCCTCAGCTTTATTGTTCCATTTCAGTATATCTGTCAGTGTACAAATGACCTCTGTGTTGCTGGACAGATGGAGAGAGCTTTATGCTGTGGCATATAGTATGATCATTGCATATTTCTTGATAACCATACAAGTCATCGTCCTGATCCTACTTTTTGCTTGGATAAAGGGGGAAAGGGAAAATTTGGGAATTTAAAAGTGACACATGTGGCTTAGTTTTGAAAAACAAAAATATAAGATGTGTGTCTTCTTCCAGAGGTAAGGTAATTTGTCCCAGGAACCTTTTTGCTGAGAAGTTACAGTTAGTTAAACCTACTGTGATCCAGGGATTTTACAAACAATAGTTCATTCCACAGCTCTGCTTTTGAATTTGCAAAATTGGGCTGGAGTTGCTCCAATATTTCTATCATTTTATTCTTTAGATGGATATTCAATGAAGAGTTTCTGGCTCTTATTATTTCAGCATCTCTTATATCAGAGAGAAACTGAAAATAAAATCCCAAATCAGTGCAAACACATTCCTGACTTTTGAAAGAGTTCACTTTCAGGTCACTTCTAAATTAACATTCTATTTAATCAGAACAGGTTGGTCCTTCCCACTAATTACTGTTCTCTTTCTAAGGCTAAATGCAATTTTGTAAAGCATCAACTTGAAGAATGTCAGTCATTCAAATTCCTTGGCATTGTAATGATTATTTTTATTTAAAACAGGCATATTTGTAACCAGGGACTATGCAAGATCGGGGGACAGAGTGTAAATTGTTCAGCTCTCAAGATTAAAGTGCATAGATATTACACATAGCCAAGAACAGAAAGAGAGGCAATCCACTGACTGAGTCATCCATTTGGAATTGCTTCCTGTTACCTAAAGCCAGGTTTCTCAACTGCAGCATTATTGAAACTTTGGGCCAGATAATTCTTTGCTTTGAGGAACTGTGGACTATAGGATGTCTAGCAGCATCCCTTTCCTTTTCCCCCTAGCTGCCAATAGAGAGACCCCCTTCCCTACTTGTGACAACCGAAAATGTCTCCAGAGTTTGCCAAATGCTTTGGGGCCATTGACCTAGAGGGTACATTCTCCTTTTTAAACTGCAGCATTGGAAATTCTCTGTGGTTTACTGCAAAATGTTTTTAAACTTTCTCTCTATAAATCTGACTTCAGATGCCTGTTCTACTTATTATTCCACCATAAGTTTTGCTCATTTGGAGTTGGTGCCTTTTAAATACCCATCCATTCTCCCCTTAAGGAATTCTATTTCTTTCTTCTAGCCAAATGCTTTCAATGCTTATAAACCTAATGAAATCCTTCATGTTTTATGAAATTAAAGCATCAAGTCACAGAATGGGATGTAACTAGTCTAGTTCTTACTTAGCAGTTGAAGACAAAGAGATCAGAGGGGTCATTGTTTACCAATGTCACAGGGGCCCCTGAGGCAGGTGGTAGAACCCAGAGCCCTGCCTCTAAATCCACTGTGCTTTCCATCCCACTTGCTTCCCAGGTGTCTCTGGTCTCATTTTACTTTCACCGTCTCCAAAACTCTTAGAGATTTTGTTCTTATGATTCATTTTAATAATCAGTGTCCTTCCACACAGTACCATGAACGTGTTGGCATTTAATATGTGTATGACGTGCAAGGTTATTTACAAAGACAGTACAGAAGGAACTAATCCATTGACTTCATAGGTTTATCACAATGTAGCAATAGGAATTATATTTTTGGAGGTGAATTTTTTAACTCAATATATTATTAAAGAAAAGCTTCTTACACCAGCACTGTCCAAAGGAAATATAAGACACATATGTAAATTTAATAATATATAGTAGCTATATTAAAAAAGTAAAAAGAAACAGGTGAATTTAATTTTAGCAAATATTTTATTTAGACCATTATATCTAAAATATTATCATTTCAACAAGTAATCACCATAAAAATTGCTAATGAAGTATTTCACATTCTTTTCTGTTTCTCAAGTCTTTTAAACCTGGTGTAACATACACGCATCTCAGTTCACAGTGGACATATATCAGTGCTCAACACGCCCTATCCTATAGCATCTATTATACTGACACATATCTCCTCACCTCATAGATACTATTGTATATAAACTAGTTGATCATCAAAGTAAGTTCAGTTTTATCCCCATATACCTGCTCCTTGAAGCTCCCTACCTGGATTGATGCCAGCAGCCCTGGCTCAGTCCCCATCTCAGGGTTTTTTTTCACATGCCCACATCTGACAGGTCTCCAACCAGTGTCAGTGTTGATACAAAAGGTTCCAAATCTCTCCTTCCTATAATCCCCTGGTTACTACCTCGTTTATGTTCCAGATGACTTCCTACTCTATTTCCCTGTCTGCAACCTTGCCTCCCACCCTGTCCACCCCATCTTTCCACTACTGTCCATTTAGTATGTAGACACATCTAATTGTGTCATTCCCCAAATCAACCTTAATGACCCCTGTGCAAGCCTTGCCAGAAAGGAACTACTCAGCTGTCCAACACCTGGTTTTAGCTAATGTTGTGAACCACATTTTAAAAAATTACATCTTTTGAACAAAGTTACTGATAAATTGAAATATTGACTCTTCGGGGTCTTACCTTTTCTAATTTCCCAGGCCCAAATTTTGGCATTAGCCAATGGACCATGAAATAACAAAAAGTTGACTAGACAAAAAGGGAGTGGGAAGTTATTGAGAAATGTCACATAGCATCATAAATCCCTAATTAGTTATTAAATTTCAGTAACTATTTCTTTATTCCAGTAACAATGATGATATTTTTATTGTTTAATTAAAGTTAATGTTATTTAGAAATATTGGATTTGGGAACTGGCAGCATCTGGGAGTATATATCTAAGGAGAAATAGGATCAATTGGCTTACAACTTGCTTCCAGGTAGTTTGGTGATGGGAGGTGTTGACCTCTAGTCGGTTACATCAACTGAAGTGAAAATAAAACACAAAGGTAAAATTGTCAACTGCAAAGAGTATTTTTATTCTTTAAACACATTCCTGTGGCTAAGGCTAAAATAGACCCATTTGAGGTTTTATTTAAACAGACAGTCTTAGTAATATTTGAGCAGCTGGCACAGTAGAAGTCGATGCATGTCATAGCTTTATGTTATTTATTTATTATTTTTTCTTTTCTTTTTACCTTTTGACCCCTTCATATTATTTGTAAGAACTAAATATAAAGTAAGGCTTTTTAAAAGGTAAAACAGAAAAGGGTTCTAATATTTAATTAATAGTGATTTTTATATATTCAGTACATAAATTTACATTATTTTTTCTTTAGGAATTTTTTGTTGTTGTTAAATATCAATCTGTTGCCTTATGCTTGAAGTTAGTAAAAGTCAGGAATGGATTTAGAGAAGATATTCTTGAGTCCTGAATTCTCTTTTGACATGTTAGCATTTAAAAAATAAATAAATAAATAAAAAAGTTGGTTTTTTTTTTTTATACTCACGTACAACCCAGACACAACATTCTGCTTGACCCAAATTCAAGGCCCAGCCAGTCCTTTCAAAAGATTCAGGGAAGGTTGTTT
Organism: Miniopterus schreibersii; assembly: GCF_964146895.1. Lineage (NCBI taxonomy): Eukaryota > Metazoa > Chordata > Mammalia > Chiroptera > Miniopteridae > Miniopterus > Miniopterus schreibersii. The sequence continues at coordinate 57,727,250 of NC_138107.1, read as the reverse complement.
CTTATCTACTCATTGATGTAAGGGATGCTTCATGTAAATAGTAATTGCTCCTATTATGGCACCAATTCTAGGTAATTCTAGTTACCTGCTCTTGGCTGGAGAACAAAGACACATAAAGACACAAAGACACAACCTGGGTGAGGTTACCTGGATCAAGGACTGCTCTGTATCAGGCTCAAAGGGGTATTATTTTTTGCCTCCGTGGTTAATTTATTTTTCCTCTAGGCATTGTAATGAACAAAAAGGATTAAGGAGAGGAGGAGGAGCATGGTACTAATAATATTGAGTTAATATGCTGTGTTAAGTAGGCATATCTTTTTCACATGAATTATTTTGATTTGTAAACATTTTCATGAATTAGGTATTATTCCTAGCCCTTAACACTCAATTATAAAGATGAAGAAAATGAGGCTTGAGAAAGTTAAGTCATTTGTCTAAGGTCCCAGAACTAACACATTTTAGAGGTGGGATTCAGCTCATTTTCCCTTCTGTGGCATATGACCTCCCACCATGATACCAATGTGTCTCACATAATGGAAGAAACGATGTGTACTTTACTATGGGTTGACTTAAACAAACTTAGGTAGACATATACTGAAGACACAGTGTGTACTGGACCTGACTTATACCAGCTCACAAGAGCTGATTGTTACATTTAAGTGTTGGCTGTTACACATGGACATTAACAAAAATTAAATTCTATACATTTAAAATCCAATAAATTATATTAAAAACAAAGGTAATAAAAATCAAAATTTATCACATTTTAGTTATTTTTCTACAGTTTGCCATCATCTGTGTTTTTGAGGTTATTTTTGTGTGTCTATATGGTGGAAATGCTATATGATGTTATGCACAAGTCTTCTCAACTCCACATTCAATGACTTTACCTTGGTAGCATGAAAGTGGCCACAGTAGGAATGTTTATACCATGCAAATCAACAAACACTACAAATTAACACCCTGCCCCCCACCCCAGGAGAGCCATTTGCTAATATTTACTAACATACCAATGTGTTCAGCTCTTACAATGAACATGCACACTTCAATTCTTTTATGCTTTCTATTTGTATGAATTCATGAACATCCAACATATTTACTTAGCACTCACTGTGTGCCAGATATTGCAGTGTACACCTCCACCAGCATTACCTCATTTACATCTCTTAAAATAACTGTAGGTATCATTACTCCCATTTTGTAGATTAAAAAGCTGAGTTTTAAAGTAAAGTAACTTTCCTAAAGCCAACCAGCTGGTAAGTAGTGGAGCAAAAGCTTGATTGTGTGTTTTGTGAATCTACATTTCACAACACCACAGCTGTAGTGATTTATTGTGGGGATAGTCTGGGACAGGGTTATAATCAGGAAAGAACATTTTATTAAAGTCATGTTTCTTCTTTGTTTATTTTACTACCACTACATTCATTTGAATGAATAATCGGCACATTTGTTTGAATGTGACATGACAGTCTGCAAAATTGAATAAAAAAATGAGGTATAGCCCTGGCCAGTGTGGCTCAGTTGGTTAGAGCATCATCCTTACACCAAAAGGTTCTGGGTTCAATCCCCAGTTGGGGTGTGTACTGGAGGCAACCGACAGATGTTTCTCTCTCTTTTTCTCTCTCTCTCTTAAATCAATTTAAAAAAAAAGAAAAATGAAGGCTAGACTAGAGGATGAGAGGAGCTGACAGCTAAAAGGACAAAACAAGTGGCAATCCACACTAGCTGTCTCACACAGGAAAATATTTGTAAGCTCTTGTGCTACAAATAATGTGGGCAGCACAGTCACACTCTTCTGAGCACACAGGGTTCCAAGTGATAACTTTACTAAGGACAAAAAGAACATATAGTACGTATTCTGGAGTTGATTATGCTACGAGATGCCCACTTAATACTTTGTAATGTAGAGAGTCAAGACTTCTTTCAAAGAGGAAATTTTAAAGGGGCTTAATGGGAGAACCTTCATTTTCATTGTTTTCAACAAGCCATTTTATAGGTCAGTAGCACTTTCCCCAGAGTCTCAGTTGTTTAACACAACATCACGGAGGGAGCATGGTTTACTTCTGGCTCACATCATGATCTGATGCACGCCAGATGTTAGTGGCTCAGTGGCTCTCCAGCGATGTCTTGGGGCTCCAGTTGCTTCCATATGCAATGGACTTCATTTCAGAGTTCCTCACTTACAGCCAAGGAGTCAGTGGAGAATTCACACGAGGCTGGGTTTCCATTCACATTCTTATCAGCAAGCCCTCTCTCACATAGCCACAACCTAACTACAGGGGATACTGTGAAAGGCAGGGGAGAACATGAACAATTGGTGGCAGAGGTGGTCCCCTCCATGTTCCCTCTAGCCTACAAGAACTTTTTTTCGTTCCACCCACTCTTACTTTGCTCTCTAGTCAAAGTAGATTGCTGTCTGCTAAGCACACCAGAAGAAGTGAAGCATGACTCATTAAGAATATCTCTGTCTTCTTTCCTAATGTCAAGATTTAGACAATACAGTTTGAAGTTGGGTTGACAAAGACTAGTCAGTGTAGCTGTTGAGCTGCTTCTCTTGCAGAGCTTTTTCTAACAAAAAGGCTGTCAAACTTCTCATTATATTTCTTCTTGGCATTTAAAGTCAGGAACTCTAGAACAATATTGGAGAAATCTAGCATGGCACTTTTATATTTTAGCCAATAAACCACTCAGTTGCTAAAATTTAACTTCTTTTTATATTTTATATAAATTTCTTGTTTCTTTAATTGACCATAAAAAATATTTTATTGACATATTTTACTTTTACTCATTTTAATGGGCTCTTGTACATTGTTTTTCAGAACTCCCAAGGTCCAGCATAAAATTTGCCCTTATAGACTAATGTGCTGTCTTCAACAGCTACTCTTCCAGAGTAGGTAAATAATCATTGAGTATTAATATGGGGCTATGTGACCCAATTCTAATCTCTACTTCAAATCTCACATCAAACACATTTAAAAGATAGAGAATGGTTTCCTGAAAACTAAGGAGGTTCTTGGAACATGGGACCCTTAAAGCTTAAGACTGAGAAGGTTCCTGGCAGACCACAATGACTTGGTCACTCTACAAGTGTTCCTCCTTGCAATACAGATTTGGTTCTTTCTAACTGACTTTGTGTTTTTTATCTCAGACCCCACTTCCTGCCCTACATTTGGGAAGGAGACACCATGAGGTAGTATCCTAAGCATGTACAGGGAAAGAAAATGATGACATTTCATTCAAATGGATTCATGATAAATGTGTTTGGGACAATGGAGGTTTCAACCTGGGAGAGAAGATTCACCATAGTCTCAGTGGAGGAAGTACCTAGTTTTCACAATCAGGTCTTTATACTTAACTAGTTTCTCCCTTGATTTTAAATTAAGATAATGTAAGGAATTTTCTCCACTATTTATTCCAATTTGGCTTTCAAACTGGTTGTTTTTTTCCTACTATAAAGAAGAAAAACAAATAACAGAGAGAGAAACTTTTGACCTGGCATTCTGTTCCTCTTTTCTTGTGATGGTAGCTGGCGTATTTCAATTTCCCTTTCCAGTGGCTTCAATATGTGAGATAAAATGGTAGAACTTCTGGTATGGCATTTAAAAATTATGACTTCAGTAGGTTTACTTGAGAAAAATGGGCTTTGCTTTTAAAATGACCTCTTTGTCCCATTGTTTTAAGAAAAAAATTAATTGCCCTAAAATAGTCTGCTCCTTATATGGAATTAGGGTTTTGTTGTAGCTTTATCAGCCCTGTCTGGCACCACTCTATAGAAATTTACTGATATATTTTTTCCCTCTACATACACGTGGCCCAAAGGTATAAAGATAAAATAAAATGTCATATGAAATCATCAGAAAATCTAATTCACCTCCACACAGTGAACAGAGGGAAGGAAAGTTTGATTTTATAGAGTAGTTTGTGGTCCCTTAGGTACGGTTAAGTCAGATTGAAAATAAAGTCAACCTAGGAGAAAGGAGAATTGAGACAGATGAAAACAGAGAGACCAGGAAATAGTAGACAGCATTCGGGAGAAGAGCAAGAGATGTAGTTGTGATGTCATCATCTGTGACCCTGGATCTAACTATGTCTAACCTACCCCTTGACCTTTTTAATAATGTGAACCCATAGTTCTCTTTTGTTCTTAAGCCAGTTTGCTTTCAAACATAAGATTTCTGACTGACAAGCTCTCTCAAGAAAGGTTGCATTTTAATTGTCACTTTGTTGAATGACACCATCTCAATTTTGTTCCCTTGCAATGCTGTCTTATTTATTCATTTACTCAAAGAACAAATAACTCACGCTGTTTGAGTGCTGAGAAGAGAGGGTGATAAAGGGTGGTAGGGATGAAGGGCATAGGCTGTGGGGTGGACTGACTGCCTAAATCTGCAGTTTTTCCACTTTACGAGGTCGAGACCAACCCATTCCTCAGCTACCTAACTGAGGCCCATGGACGTGGACATTGGTGTGGGGAGGGCCTGGGGGTGGGATGGATGTGGGGTGGAGGGGATCAGTGGGGTTAAAGAGGGGACATCTGTAATGGTCTCAAAATTAAGATAAAGAATCATTTTCAAAAAAGTATTCCATTATATATGTCACAATTTCTTTATTCATTCATCCATTGATATATACTTAGCTGTCCCATGTCTTGGCTACTATAAATTTTTTTTTTTTTAATATATCTTTAATGATTTCAGAGAGAGGAAAGGAGAGGGAGAGAGAGAGAGAGAAATATCAATGATGAGAGAGTCACTGATCAGCTGCCTCCTGCACGCCCCTGACTGGGGATCGAGCCCGCAACCCCGGGCATGTGCCCTGACCGGGAATTGAACCCTGATCGCCTGGATCCTAGGTTGATGCTCAACCGCTGAGCCATGTCCAGCAGCACTTGGCTACTATAAATAGTGCTGCTATGCTATGAACATTGAGGTGAAGATATCTCTTAAGCTAGTGTTTTCATTTTTGGGGGGTATATTCCCAGAAGTAGAATTGCTGGATCACATGGTAGTTCTGTTTTTAATTTTTTGAGGAACTTGTGAGCAACTTTAGAGCAGGGAGTGTATTCTTCAATTTCATATCCCCAGAAATGACTTTCAAAATATATTGCAAATATTAGGCATACACGTAACGTTTGTTGAATGAAAGCAAAGATAATTAAATGTTCTGTTTGCCCAGTGAAATTTTTGAGCCTGGTGAATAATTAAGACACCTGCCATTTTTATGTCATTGGTTTTTTCATCTGTTTTGTTGAGGTATGTTTGCCTTTTAGTGTCATTTATCATTCTCATTGGTAAGAAAATCCCTGATTCTATATCCTTTTATTTTCACCTTTAGAAGCTAGCCCTTTTCTCTTTGATTTATGTCAAACAGCCACCTGTGTTATTATTTATTCAGTTTTTACTCTTTGATTACATTATGTATTTTGTTTTCTTTTTCGTTAGCAATGCAGAGTCATTCAGACTGTTTTCTGTAAGCATTTCCACCCACTTACAGGATCTCATATTGAATTTACTTCCTGACACCTGGGAATAGATATTTACCATCTATCTTTGAATGTGCATCTAAGACTGTTTCTTTACTAAACCTAGATGACAATTGAGTATAATTTTCCCCCATGAAACTTTCTAAAGATGAGGAAAAGAAACAGAGCCACCTCTCATTCTACATCTATTTAAAAATATGTCAAATGGGCATCATGTGTCTGATTCTAAGGTAGGTGCTGTAAGGGTTGCACAGATGAGAAACCCAAGGCCCTGCTCCTTGAGAACAATGATGGTGGAGAGAAACAAAGTAAATACAACTCAAGGCAAAGGGGGAAAAATTGAACTCAATGAAGTGAGAGTGGAGTACATTTGACTTGGGACTGGGGGATGATTCAATTTGGGCCATGAATCATGGGTGAGAATTTTAAAAGTGAGAATGTGATACCCAGTGGAGGTTAACAGTAAAGATAAAGGTATGAAAGTCTTTGTTCTTAATCCAATGCTTCATTTCTGGTAGAGTGAGTAGAGAGTAATGCTATTAGAATAAAATGCATAGAGGAGCACAGTGGGAAGGGAAGCCAGAAAAGGCAAAGAATTAGTTTTCTATTGCTTCTGTAATAAATAACCAAAAACTAAATATGGCTAAAAACAACACTAATTCATTAGATTACAGTTCTGTAGGTTGGAATTCTGATCTAGGTCTTACCGAGATAAAAATCACAGTCCCAGCTGGGCTGCACTTTTTTTCTAGGGGTAACTCATTTCTTAGACTTTTCTAGCTCCAAGAGGCCCCTTTCCTCTACCTTCACATCTCTCTCACCACACTTCCACAGTTGCATTCCCCCCTGACCGAAGCCAAGAAAGGTCTTTGCTTTTAAAGACCCATGTAGTTAGGTTGGGCCTACCTGGACAATCCAGAATAATCTCATTTCAAGGCCCTTAATCACATCTACCAAGTCCCTTTTGCCATGTAAGGTAAGGTTCACAGGTTCCAAGGATTAGGATGTGGACATCTTAGGGGGCATTATTCTGCTAAACAGGTGGCTTGAAAAAGATCATGAAAGGATCTTGCTAAATATGCTCTAGCAACACATTTCAGGCTTGGTAATATGAAGTATTTTCCGAATGTCAGCAGATGCAGTGAAAACAGAGCAGAGTGGAGAGACTGAAATAAACCAAAATATCGTAGGAAGCTGTGACCTCACAGACAATCAAACTGTATTCACACAATTTTCTCAGCCTTGAATTCCCCTGTGCAAACCACTGTTTGCAAACAAATTAATCAGTAAGATTTACAATTGTACATTAATATGATTCTTTGTTTTCCTTTCTTCTCTCTAATGACATTAGTAATACAAATGCAACCGTGAGTAGCTTTGAACTAGGAAAAGATACATTTTTGTTTTGATTTTGTTTTTTTAGATTATGTACTAAAACCTTAGTAGAAATATTGTAACATTACTACACATTTGATTTATCAAAGAACTTTTCACAAATACATAGAAAATTTTGTTGAATTTAACTTGACTCAATAAAGTCACTTTTAAGTCAATAATTTGTAAACACCTAACATATACAAATAATTTATGTCTTTTTTCTTTAATTCATGAATTAAGCAATTATCCATTAAAGATCCTACTATGTTCCAGGCACAGCTTACCCTTTGGGGAGAAAGCAGCAAACAAAACAGTCAGGAATCCCTGCCACAATGGCCCTTGTATTCTAATCGGGTTGTGGACATTCTTCAAGAAAGCTAAGTGGACTAAGCAGTATTTTAGGCAGGAACCTGAAGCCAGTGAGAGGAGAGACAAGCTTCCACGCAGCATCTGTCGCACCTGCATTAGCTGGAGCATGCAAGCGAAGGGGGTTTTTCACTTCTTTTAGGTAGTTGTCCCCAACCGCACCGGAAGACACAGGACCCTTGTCTGTCATCTTATTCTTGAAACCCTTGCTTGTCCGTCACCCTCCAGCCACCTGGCTTCTTTCCATTATGTTTTTGTTCCTTGTAATAAAGTGGATTTTCTTTCTTTGTGAATGAGCATCAGGATACCCAGAAAAGAAAGCCAGGTGCCGGTTAAACAAGCCCACAGATGAGGCGTCTCAGCCTGTCCTTTGAGTTTCCCAGGAGGGAAATGCTGCTGCTGAAATGAATAGCAGAGGCCAGACAGTGATTCTTAGGGAAGATAAACGGGCCTGTGAGTCCCTCCTGACGGCTCCCACTCCTCTCCTCGATGACCGATCGTGAGGCAAAAGGTCACGGGGATAATTCTGCACCTGCAGCCCGGGAAGGCCCGGCTCAGTCCTTGAAAAGAGCTCTGCCATAATAGATGCTAATTATTATTGAGTCAAATGCATCCTTTCATTGAGGGGCAGGTGGGAGGCTCTGTCACTGTCAGGGTGATTCAACCAAGAGCAAGTTTAGAATTCCTTGCACAGATGTACGTGTACCCAAGAAGCCCCAAGTGTTCATACGGGCTGTTCATAAAGAGGTGTCATGAGAAATTTCGGCAGCTCCGTAACGAGATGTTCAGGACTCAGGTGAACGACAAATGCTACCCGGTACGCAGGGCCAGAAATTTGAGAAAAGGAGCATGATTTATTAATCGGAGCTTGAACTCTACTGCGGGGCCCCTGAGCCTCTTGTGAGATTTCGCACCCTGCCATCTGTACTCTGAGATAGGTTAACAACAACTTTGGAGACCTTGGAAGCCTCAGGGGGTCTGCTTCTGTGGACATCCATCTGCTTTCTGTGACTTGAATGGCAGGACAGGCCCAGTGAGGAGAAGGAGGAGAGAGAAGAAAAGAAATTCACCGGCTGTAGGTGAAGCACAGCTAGACTTAGCCCAGTGCCAGAGTGCACCTGGGGCCTTTCCCTTCACATTAGCCACCCCCTATTTTGGAGAAGAGTTAAAGAGAATGTTCTATTATCTTACTTCAAGGCATCATGTTTACTTTATTCCTTCTTGGGTGAAAACTTAATATTTTTTAAAGGTTGCTCTTACGTATGGAAATAACACTGCAGGACTGTACCAGGGAATAGACTGTGCTCAGATTTACAATTTTGTTCCCAATTCTGATTGTTGTATTTGTAAAAACACAATTATCCCCTTTAAGCCAGTCATCGATCAGAGAAACAAGAGTCTCCATATTCACTGATTCATCAGAGAATAATTGTGTCCAGACTATGTTCTGGTCACATTTATTCTGGGTTCTGACACAAAGCTGAGGAAGGCTGTGTCCTTCTCATTACTATTTTTTCTTCAGTTCTTTAAAGATGCTGCTCCACTATCTTTCAGCTTGTGTTGTTTCCAATGAGACGCTTACTGCCGTTCCATCCTTGCTCCTTTTGTATGCGATGTGATTTTTTTTCTCTCTGGCTGCTTTGAAGGTTTTTCTCTTTATTAAGGTTTTAAGCAATTTAAATACGTTAGGCCTTGGTGTAATTTTCTTCAGTATTTCTGTGCTTGGTTTCTTTGAGGTTTTTGGATCTGTGGGTTAATTGTTTTAATCAAATTTGGAAAAATTTTGTCCGTTAATTCTACAAATATATTTCTGCACCCACCCAGGGACTACGATTACACATTATGCTCAGAGCTGGTCCACCGTTTCTTGGTGCTCTACTGATTTTTTTCAGTCTTCTTTCTCTCTTTACTTCTTCTTTTTTTTTTTTTTTAATAGTTTGTATTGCTATCTTTAAGTTCACATATTTGTTTTTCTACAATGTTTAATATATTGTTAATCCTGTCCTTTAGACATTGTACTTTTATCTCTAGAATTCTATTTGTGTGTTTTATTATATCTTCCAGTCTCTTTTAACATGCTCATGTTTTCCTCCACCTTTTTGAATTTGTGGAATATAGCTATAATAACTGTTTTATGTCCTTGCCTACTAATTTTATCATCGGTGTAATTCCTGAGCCTATTCCCATTAATGAATTTTTCTCTTCGTTACAGGCCTGTTTCTTTGCATGTCTGATAATTTTTTATTTGATGCAGATATTATGAGGCTTTCTGTTTGAATAAACAGTGTTTCTTTAAGTATTCTGGAGCTCAGTTTTGCGATGCAGCTAAGTCACTTAGAAACACTTTGATCCATTCAAGGCGTGCTTTTGTTTTGCTAAACGGGAAAAGAATACTATTGGAGCTAGAGCTAATTTAGCTCTGCTGAGGCAACACCCTTCTGAGTACTCTACTCAATGTCCGCTATCTTATGAAAATCCTTCACTCTCACTGGTAAGAACATGAACTATTTCTGGCCTTGTGTGATCTCTAGAAATTGCTCCAACTGCTTTGGTGGTTCTTTCCCCAGCCTAGAGTAGTTTCCACACAGTCGTGCACGGATCCGTTCTTAGCCCTTCATTCTGGCTCTCCGCCCTGGGAATCGTAACTGCTCTGTTTCTCTCTATCGTCTGCTCTGTCCTCCCAGTTTTGAACCCCCTTCTGAATTACCTGGGATGCCTGTTAAGAATGGAGATTCTGAAGCCACCTACACCATCTCAATTGTCATTTCTGAAGCTGAGGCCCAGAATTCTGCAGGTTCATAAGCTCCCACGGTGACTACCTAATAGTATTGACTTCTGAGAACCACAGCCCCATGAAATCTTTCTCAAGATTCCTCAGTTGCCAAATCCAACAGCCTTCTCTGGGTCTTCATTCTCCTTGATTTTGCCTGAAGTACAGCCACGCTCATGCTTTCCACGTGGATCTCCTCAGCATTATAATGTATTAAAACAGATGTTTCCCAGTTTTCCCAGCTCAGCAATCCCCCACATATTGGATCAGGGAGAGGGAGAACTTGGCCTGTGACTTCAGAGACCCAGGTCCCAGACTGGGCAGTGCCACTGACTCGATCCGTTCAACTGCATCTAGGTTTCTGTTTCTCCATCTGTAAAATGAACAGCAAGAATTAAATCTACTTTATGAGGTGGCTATAATAATAAAATTAAAACAGATATAATGCATATACTTATTCTAATGATCTCTCAACTTTTCTTACATGTGTTCTTCCTATTTGTCCTTTCACTCTACTTTCTAAGAGTATCCACCAGGGAGATATTCTAGCTAATATATTCAATTTTCTGCTATGTTCAGTGTATGCCTCAGAACATTTATTGTTTTCATTTTTCTAAGATATCTAATTGTTTCTTTTTCAGAGAATCCTGTCATTATTTTATGGATGTGATATCAACTAAACCCTCTTTGAGAATATTAATTGTACCTATATATTGCATAACTGTCTTCTGTTGTTCTTTTAACTTGGTGGAACGTCTTGGATGTTCTTTTGTTTGCTGAATGTGGTAATGCTGGTTTTCCTCAAATCTTCATTGAATATTGAGTGCTCATATTTTCATGTGATAATCAATGCTTAATTTTTTGTAAATATATGTTTTGTTAAAGTAGCCTCCTCTGGAAACTGTATAGGAGGATAGGTATATTATCTGCCAGATGGTGAGGGTTCCTTCAGAGTGAGCAAGTGCCCTACTCATTCCATAGTCTTAAATTAGTTGGGGTAGAGCTCTACTTCTATAGGCCCAATATTTATTCTCAGAGTTTTTATACCAAAAATACAAACTCAGAAAATCTTGTATATATGGCTTTCACATGGAAAATTGAAGTCTACTGCTCTCCTTGTTTATTTTTTTCTCTGGTTTCCTTATGAGGTCAAGTTTCTTCAGACTTTACTTTGTTTTTCTCTTTCCTCCCATCACAGTGCTAAGAACCTTGTTCTGGAAGATCACTCACTTTTTAAAGAACCTTTATTTTCTTTGGAGGGAGTTAAAGAAAGGACATTTGGAGGAATCATATTTACTGCCTGTTGCTTCATATAAATGGCATAAGAGGGGTCAAATGGGCCTAGTTATACAGAATATGGTACTTCAGTTACTCCAGTTATTTCCTAAGTCCACTTGTTTATTGACTCTGAGCTTTCATTATATGCGAATTTGCTTTTAACAGTAATTTTCTCATCTGTGTGTTTTGGACTGTTGTTTTCTCTGATTTTGTTTCTCAGACATTCTGACTCCATCTGCTTCCTATATTCTAGGAATTCATCAACATTTCCCAGGAGCTGGTGGCATTCTTTCTGTTGGTCACTATTGTTGTGGATTTGTTCCTTTAAAAATATTTAAAGATGGATGTACAAGCTCAGCTTGCATCTTGAAATAATCTTTACCATAGTGAGTCTTATTTTAATAATCTAAGAAAAACAAGTTTAATGATTTAAATAAATTCTTAGAGAATAGTTTTTCTAGCTGTGTCCCCAAATTTGAATGTGCAGCTTCTTTGGAACTTGTAACCATCTTTACCTGGCTACCTTATAGAAGACCTGTTATCTGATCTCATGATAAGCTGGTAAAATGAAAAGTTGGTTGAAGGAGGGAATCATAAAGATGATACACAACTGCATTTAATTTCAATGTAAATATATATAGGTACATTTTTGTGTCAATCTTTTGATAAAGAACATTTTATTTTTGAGTATAGATAACTGTTTATAATTCTAATTCATCTCTCTTGCACAGATCATACCCATAAGACATTATTGGTTTCTCTACAGTTGGACAAGAACCTAAACTCATCTGAGTGGAGGATTCCTCTGTATATTTATAATTTATATCCCCTTGTCCAATTCATTCACAATTGCCTATTTGCAATAATTATTTTAACAATTCTCCTTATTGCAATCCTTTAAAATAGTTTTTATTGACACAACTTTCTTTGCACTCCCATTTAATTTATTTTTTTAATAGTTGAATTATATAGTTGCAATAATAAGTACAGTAGGCATAAACAGTTTTGGAAACAAGATACCTAATTCTTGTTACAACTTAACTGGGGGCTACAAAAGCACAAGGGCATATAATGGAATCTCAGCTGTGAGTGTTCAGAGACTGTACACACCAGGCTATGTTTAAAATGGGAAGAGAACTCTGACTGATGTGAAATTATGTTAAATGGATACTGGTTAAACAGGCTTTGTTATGAATAGGTTCTAAGCATTTATTCCACAAAAATAGTCTAGGCATTCTGATAGTCTCTGAGGATATCTAAGCTCTGAGGATGTCTTGGCTGTGAGGATATCTAGGCTGTGAGGATATAGGGATTGATATGGTGAATAAGAACAGGTAGAAAAGAAAGGTAGTGAAAAGGTTCAGAGACAGGCTAGCACGTGCACACATGAGAAAGAAGACACTATCGATAATGGGCAGAGGACGAGTTGTTTAGCACATGATGCTGGGAAAATTACTCACTATATAGAGAAAAATAAAACTGGATCCTTATCTATTGCCATACACAGTAGTAGACTCCAGGTGAGTTAAATAGTTAAATGTGAAAAACAAAAGTGAAAAGTTAGTAAAATAAAGTAAAGAGAATATCTTTGCAATTAAGAGATGAGGTGGGAAAGGACTTCTTAAAACTTGAAGAACAAACCATGGGGTAAAAATATTGAATATTTTTACATAAAAAGTAAGTGTTTCTGATCAGTGAGGGATTTAAAGGACAATGTAGTGAACAAGTGGTGAAATGGGTGAATATAATTCAAAAGTCTAAACCTTGAAATGGATTAATATGTAGATTACACAAAATACTCCTGACAAAAATGATCAATGAAAGGACGGCAATCCCAATAGAGAAATATGGGCACTGATGCAGAGAAGAACCTCCAAAAGACTAAGTATATAAAGCAATACTCAAATACATCAGTAATCAGGGAAATGCAAATTAAAACCCCAAATATAATTTTACATTGCTCGAAAGGCAAAAATTTGAGAGGTTATGCCAAATGCTGTAGAGTCTGTGAGTATATTGATATCCTCCTGTGCTGCCAGTGGGAGGGTTGACAGATTAAGCCATTTTGGAGAGAGTATTTTTACATTACTTAGTCAAATAGGTATGTGAGTTTTCAACTTTTAGAAGACATTTATATTTATGCACACACATAAATACATGTATATATTTAACATTATACACATGTATATGCATATTATATATTGTATATGTGTATATACATATTGAATATGTATATACTCACACATTTTAAGGAAATTTCCACAGGATCTAAAGGGGCTTTGTAAATGAATGCTTGTTGCTGCATTGTTGTGGTGATGAAGATTTGGAAGCAACCAGTAAATGTCTTGGGAGAATGAATACCAGAGAACATTATATATGTTCTGTATACCAGAGAACATTATGCACAGTTAGAAGTAATAGATTAAATGTACATGTGGTACCATGGATGGATGTTAAAAATATATAGTTGAGTAAGCAAATTAAAACACGGAATAAGTTTAACAAATGGAAACATAGAATAATATAACAGTACCACTTATAAAAATTTAAAAACGTATGCACATAAACAGAGAACAGTTTACAAGAATCCATACAAATACAAGAATGTGCATTAGCACATTACACAGATTGCCTATGGGATGGCAGAGAGGAATTGGAGTGTTATTTAGAGATTAATGAGTAAATAAATAGGTAAAACTAGCTGGTGTGTGGTGTCTTGCAAGGACTAAGCATGACAATGTGTAATGCACTCAGAAGCAGGATTAATTTAACTCTCCTTACTTTAGATGCAAAATATTCAGAAGAGAAATCACCATAAAACAAATGCAATCCTCTGAGGGCTCATGGAATGACTAAGTAATCAATAGAATAGAATATAGCAAGGGTCATTCTAGAGGGGAGTGCAGGATGCTAAAGGAGATTGTGGGAGAGATACCTAACCCTTAGAAGACTCCCTAGAAGGTTTGGCAAATAAACTGAATACTTAAAGATAAATCTGAATTAGCCAGGTGAGGTAGATAAAAAGTAAACAAAATAATGAAAAGTGGGACAAAATTTTCAATAAGAAAAATAATTATGAATTTTAATATGGTTGCATTTATAGTTTATAGTCATATAAATTAGTTTAGCAAAGATTTTATGTCCTGATCTTAGATGCCAACATTAGAACATACTTGCTGAGTTTATCATATGAAAATGATGTTTGAAATTCCAGAATCTTTCTGGGAAATCCAGATATTTAAATGTGTTTTTAGTTACTATATCAGTTAGAAATTACATTTGGCTGTATGAGACCTGAGAAAACAGTGGATTAAGAAAGGGAGAGATTCATTCTCCTTTCACATAAAAGACGTCTGAAGGCACCATGTCCAGGGTGGGCATGTGATGGCCAAATGTCACTGTCATGGTTAATTTCATGAGTCGACTTGTCTGGGCCACAAGGTGCCCAGAGATTTAATCAAACATTGTTTGGGTGTGTCTGTAAGAGATTAACAGAGATTTCTGTATGAGATTAACAACTGAATCAGCAGACTGAGTAAAGCAGATTGTTCTTTCTAATGTGGGTGGGCCTCATGCCATCAGTTGAAGGCCTGACTAGAACAAAAAGGCTGAGTAAAAGGAAACATTTCTTACCTGGCTGTCATTAAATTGAGACATCATTTTTTCCCCAGTCTTTAGACTCAAACTGAAACATCAGCTTTCCTGGGTTTCCAGCTTGCTGAATGTAGATAATAAGACTCATAATTACATAATTATGCATGTATATGTGTATACATTATATGTAATGCATATGCATGTATATTATGTAATGTATATGTATGTATTATATGTAATGTATATACACATGTATATGTATATATTGGTTCTGTTTCTCTGGAAAACCTAACTAATACAGTCACCAATATCCCAGGGTCCTTCTGTTTGGCTCTGGCCTTTTGTAAGCTGGATTCTATCCTGGCACTCCAGCCTTCACATTTGTGTTCCAGACAACAAGGCAAAGAAAGATGGGGGGGCTACCATCCAGCCAAGTTAGCTCACCATACAACTGCTACATGCTGCTGGCCAGTTATGTGGCCATCTTTATCTAAAACGGAAGCTGGAAAATGTATTTTCTCAGCTTGGCCCACTGCGGTGCCCACACCCAGTAGAAGGCAGGGTTCTGCTATTGAGGAAGAAATGGAGATTGAAAATTAGATAGGTACTTACCAGTCTCTGTCACAGAAGCTAATGCCCTGTTCACATCATAGATATTCTATAAATATTAATTAAATAAAAATGTTAAATTTTCATAAAATTATTCTTTTATCAAAAATTTGGAGAAACAAAATATTGGTATTTGAGCCTTATTTCACTATTCCATTTTTAACTAATTCTTGAAGGCATTGCTATATAAAGTATGCTCTAAAAAATGCTGTGAAATGACTTTTATGTGCCACAAGTTTTTCAATTAAGTTAATGAATTATTGCAGAAGAATCTTTAGTGAACGACAGATAAAATTTTACCTGACAGATAAAAATAATATATACATATAAATTATTTAAGTTTAAATCAATGTTTCTAAACTGTTCTAGCATGTTTGAAAAATTACATATTTTTAAGAAGTTTAAATATTATCTCATTGGTCTTATGATGCTGTTCCTTTGCTAAGAAATTTTTTGTTGTTGAAAGTAAAAGCTAAATTTCAGCTTGGGCTCTGAGTAATTATAAAATATAAACAGGTGAACAGTATCTCATGGAAATTTTACCTGAAGAGAGAAATTTACTCCCAACCTTAAAACAAAATACAAATATTTCATGCATTTTTAAATATAATGTGCTTTCGGTATTAACTGGTGATTCATTAAGTTGATATTTTATGCTTTTTTTCTTTTCTTTTTTAGTTTTTTTCCCAGCACAGGACAGAATGGCAGAGCCCTTGATTTCATCACGGAAATCTTAACATTCTATGCTCAGAGAAGAGGTGGGTCAATACAGTGATTCATTTGTCATATTGGTACATTCGAAGTCAGTTATACTTAAAACACACACACACACACCACTTAATGGTTTTAGGTTAAAAGCAAAAATGATCACTCTAAATTGCTTACTTAAGGAAAAGACAAAACTCACATAACCACTGGAGAAATGACACTTTCTGATTTTGAAAAGGGGCCACGGGTGGGCCGCCTCGGCTCCTGCCCTGGGAAAGGCCCGTGTGAGCGAGGCTGGTGAGGGTGCTGCAGACTCTGGTGGGGGGGCTCCGGGCCACAGAATCCATGGCAACGGCAGATACACACCAGTCAGCCCTCTGCTGGGAAGCCCTTTGCCCAGCTGTGAAGAGCGACGATGTACCCAGTACCATCAGTCCTTGGTATTAACAGCTGGAAAATGGGCTGTTCATCTGTAAATGCCACCCAGCCATCCTGCATCTTCATGGTCTGCATTCTCTGTCCCGAGTAGCCAACCATTGTCCCCTTTTACCAACCATCCCACAGGGAGCATGAGAATCAGTGATGGAAGGTGGCCACTGCAATTCGATTACTGGTAAAATCAAATAATATGGCAACACGTCATATTAAGAAAGAAGGGATATAGTTATCTAAGATGTTACCTGTTTCTAAGTTTTGAGAGGGACAACTTTCTGATTTAAACATTTTACAATCAAAAAATAGATATTAGCTCTTTATAATACCAGGCAATTTATTTTTCAACT
This sequence comes from Miniopterus schreibersii, assembly GCF_964146895.1. NCBI lineage: Eukaryota > Metazoa > Chordata > Mammalia > Chiroptera > Miniopteridae > Miniopterus > Miniopterus schreibersii. Next base: position 57,710,284 of record NC_138107.1, on the reverse strand, counting down.
TTGTAATGTATTTCACATTGGAAATAATACTTGACTCTAAGTAAAATTCTACTGTTTTGAGCTTGAATTATTTTGCTTCATCTCTTGAAATTTCTTAATAAAACAGCACATATTAATAGTATTCTCTTTTTCTATTATTCTTTTTGAAAATAATTGGTATGACAAAAGCTACTTTTAGGTGGCAACAATTGAAGAAAACTCACAGTTCCTTACTGTTCAGATCTGATTACACTATTTTTGAGATGACTTCTATATAAAATTTGTTGCTGAAACAAATTTGAAACGATAGAAATGATAAATGATTTGAAATGATAAAAAACATTGTAAGGTAACTACTATCTGGTATTTTCTTCCTTCATTTGGGCCACAATTCTGTAAGTAAAATAACTAAAATCCAACTTTGTGAGTTTTGTTAAAGTTTGGAGCAAAGAGTCAAAGATTTTCTATTATTTTTTCTCAAGAAAGCAATATATTTCAAAACATAACTCTCATGGCATTATCCTAACAAAGAGGGGTAATATGTCACGCTACCTTCACAGAGTCAGATTCCACACGAATGTATCCATGTGGATATTGAACAGACCACAGAGAGAAATTGAAACGCATTTCTGCAGAATAATATCCCTGGCATCTGGGCTTTTAAGTTGTAAGTTTTTTAATGCCTCTTTTGGGGTCCTCAATAACCTCTATGTGAGTTGGCCATCTGACTGTTTCAAACCTAAGGATGGACCTTCACATATTTACCTTGTACCCAGTTGCTCAAACCAAATGTTAAAGAATCACTACTTAACCTAACTTGAAAAGTGAATTATTTTGGGTACTTGTCATTTGACTAAGTCAGATTTAATCAGAACAGTAGGACTGCTCAGACTGGGGTGCCCAAGATCTCTAGCATGTGGCAAGCTTTGCTCACCCAGTCTCACAGATGTGATTGGTTGCTCCTTTGTCAAGGTCCGTTGAGCTAAGTTGTTAGAATATCTTCTCCCAATTGGTGTCATCATTCAGCAGTTCTTCCCCTTGGGCAGTGGATCTCAAAGTGTGACCTCCAGACCAGCAGTGTCAGTATCATCTAGAACTTATTAAAAATGAGCATTTGGGGGGACCCATTCCATGGGCCCTGAATCAGAAATTCTAGAGGTAGGGAGGTGTGACCTGCATCTTGCTTTAACAAGTCCTTCAAGTGATTCTGATGCCCACTGAAATTTGCGAATCACTGTCTTCCTGCTCTGGCTGTGGTTAGAACTCTTTAGAAACCTCCACACCTGTAACAGTGCTTTGCTGGAGCCCCTGCTTCTTTCTCTTAGTCACAGCCTCACTTCAAACACCAGAATCAAGTTTGTCAATAGCAATTTCAAGCAATTGTAAGCAGTGCTGCATTGAAATTTTACACCTCTCTGCTATGTCTGTTATTTTTACAGCATAAATTCCTAGACGGTAAACTGCTGAATCAAATAGCATACGCACATATTAGTATATTTTCTTATTTTCTGTGTTCTTGGTGCTCTGGCACCTAGTGCCTTGCTGATCCTGGAAACACTGCCCCTCCCAGGTTTAGCTAATTCTAAGAGATAGCAAACAATTTACCTGGCAAGCACACCTTTGATACAAATCAACCAATACAGAGACTATACTGGGAACTCCATTTGGCTCCTACCTTTCACAGGAGGTAATATTCCCTTAATTCTCCTATAGCCCAGAGCCTGCCGAAATTATCCAAACTAGCCATTCCTAAATCTGCTTAGCTTGATTACCCTGCCTTGCCCCTTTCTTCCTGCAAAAAAACCACAACATAATAAAGGTTGCCACTCATGCTTTCCCCTTACTTCTGCCTCTAAGCTGACCCTGGTGATTCCCATGAGTCTCTACATGCGTGGCGTCCCCCCTCCTCTTGGGAACTGTGAGTAACAAACTATCTTTTTAATGGCAATCATCTTCTGATCTGTTAGCCTCACAATCAAAATCTAGGTACATTTTCAAACAATAAATGAAACACTCTGAGGTGGTATTACAGAGAGGTTAGGCTCATGAACTCTGGTGCTAGAATACCTGGGTTTAAATTCTTAAATCTCTGCTTCCCAGGTATGTGAACTTTTGCTAGGTAAATTGACATCTCCATGAGTCAATTTTCTCATCTGTAAAATGGGAGATAACAACCACCTGCCTAACAGAGTCATTGTAAAGATTTAATGCTGATAAACATAGAGTGCTTATAACTATGCATAGCACATGATAACTACTTGCTATCATTATTGTTATTGGTAAACTTTCCTAATCAATCTCTAAAAAGTTGAAACAGTTTAGTCTTCATTAAGAACACTTCTTAAAACCTATTTACCTGTACTCCTAATGACACTGCATAATTGAATAATATCAATTTATAGAAATTAAATTATATTGAAATTAAATAAATTTTTTTTTTTAAATCCTCACTGGAGGATATTTTTTCCATTGCTTTTTCAGAGAGTGTGGAAGGGAGAGAGAGAGAGAAACATCAATATGAGAGAGACACATGGACTGGTTGCCCTCTGCATGCACCCTGACGAGGGCCGGGGATCGAGCCTGCAACCGAGGTATGTGCCCTTGGCCAGAATTGAACCTTGGACTCTTCAGTCTCAGGCCAATGCTCTAACCACTGAGCCAAACCAGCTAGGATGAAATGAAATAATGTTTTTAATCTTTTCTCATCTAATAGATTTTATAAAGTGATCTCTATTAGCACTGTTTCACTACTACAGTAATTGAAAACTGTTAGGATGTATTTGAGCATTTGGTTTTCCTCTACTGGGAATTATCTATTTGTTCTCTTCACATTATTTGATTATCACTTGACTAGTGCATATTTAGTGCAATATTTAAAATTTTTTTGTGACTGCATCAACATTTTCATGCCATCTTTAGTCAAAGAAACATTTTAAATTTTATGTGGCCAATTGGTCATACTTTTTCTTCATGTCTCCCGGACACTTTTTAAAGTGTCTGGGGCACAGTGCATGTGTGTGTGTGTGCATATTTGTGTGTGTGTGTGTAATAATGGGCTGTACATGTAGATAATTGGTTGGAAGTGTTAATCAATTTATCTATATATTGAGAGAACAGCATGGGCGTTAGGGGCACCAACCCCCTGCACAGCTGAAAATCCACATTTAATTTTTTGACTCACCCCAAACTTAAGTACTAATAAAGATGACTATTGAGTGGAAGCCTTAACATAAATAGTCGATTAACACATATTTTATATGTTAGATGTATTACATATTGTATTCTCACCATAAAGTAAGCTAGCAAAAAGAAAATGTTATTTAAAAAATCATAAGGAAGAGAAAATAAATTTATAGTATTTATTGAAAAAATTGGCATTTAAGTGGAGCCACACAGTTCAAACCTGTGCTATTCAAGGGTCAAATATATATACACATATATATTTGATTTTTCAATTAAATTAGTTGGCTTAATGTTTTTCAGAACAGTTTTAGGTTTTCAGATACATTGAGCAGATAGCACAGAGTTCCCATATAACTCTTATGACCCTCTCCCATTGCTCACCCCTCCACAATGTCCCCTATTATTAGCATATTTCATTCCTATGCTACACTCGTTACAACTGATTAACCAATATTGATGTATTAATGAACTAAAGTCCATAGTTTATATTAGAGTTCACTCTTTGTTTTGTACAGTCCTACTGGTTTTGACAAATGCATATTGTGATGCAGCTATGATGACAGGTATCATACAGAATAATTTTATTGCTCTAAAAATCCCCTTTGCTTCATCTATTTATCTCTTCTTTCTCCACCCCTTTCCCTAAACCCTGAACCCTGAACCCCTAGAAACCATTGATTTTTTTTTTTATTGTCTATAGTTTTGCTTTTTTCAAAATGTCATTTGTTAGAATCACACATAATGTGAAAAGTATGTAGGCTTTTCATATTAACTATTTCATTTAGCAATATAAGGTTCTTCCATGTCTTTTTATGGCTTGGTAGTTCATTTCTTTTTATTATTGAATAATATTCCATTTTATGGATGTACCACAGTTTGTTTATCCATTCACTTAATAAGGGACATCTTAGTTGCTTACAGTTTTTGACAATTATAAGCTGCTGTAAACATTCACATGCAGTTTTTTTTATATATATTTATTTTTATCTCATTCAGGAAAATCCCTAGGAGTGTGATAGCTGTACCATAAGATAAGACTGTGTTTAACTTTTTTAAAAAAATATATCTTTATTTATTTCAGAGAGAGGAAGGGAGAGGGAGAGAGAGAGGTAAAAACATCAATGATGTAAGAGTCACTGATCAGCTGCCTCCTTCCTGCCCCCTACTGGGGATTGAGTCTGCAACCCGGGCATGTGACCTGACCGGGAATTGAACTGTGATCTCCTGGATCACAGGTCGATACTCAACTGCTGAGCCATACCAGCCGGGCCTGTGTTTAACTTTGTAAGAAATTACCAAACTATCTTCCAAAGTGGTTGTGCCATTTTGCAACCAATGAGTAAGAGCGTGCCAGCAATGAGTAAGTTTCTGTCGCTTCACATCCTCACCAGCATTTGGTATTGTCAGATTTTCAGATTTTAGTAATGCTAATAGTTGTGCAGTGGTATCTCTTCATTTCAACTTTGCAATTCCCTGATGATAAATATTCTTTAAAATACAAAAATTATAGAAGAGATAATGTGTTAAGCTGACTTCAGTTATTAGCATCACATTATCAAGAAGGAGACAAATATTATGTCACTTCTTCTCTTCTCTACTCAAGTATTTTCAATAGATCCCATCAGCTATAAGATATGTTATTTAATATGAATCAAAAGGCCCTTAGTTGTTTAATCCTAATTCTCTAGCTCAAGTTCCTACCCTTTTCTTTCTGTTTTGGCTAAAAGACATGCATTAGTCTTTCAAATTTTTAAAATATGGGCTATATTCTATCAAAATTCTTTTCCCTTGTACCAATGAATCCTTCTACTAAAAATGCCCCATTGCCCTCAGTTTCCTTAGCCTGGTAAAGTATCTACCCATTCTTCCATATTTGCCTTGAGCTTCTCTCCCTCTTTGATCTTTCCTTGACTCACACATGGGTTGGCACCTGCAGAATTCTAGATGGCCTTTCATTTACTACCTAATGATTATTTGGTAAGTGTCCTCCTGACTGGAAAAAACATGTTTATAAAGGGGAAAGATGTTTCTTATTGACAGTTCCTAATAAGGGTCCTTTACTGATTGGCTGAAGTGATGGGAGTGAGAGAGCAAATCAGAGATGCTAGTGTTAAACTCGTTGTGTTAGAACAAGTTTTAGGTAGGCAAAGTTTGGATGGGTGGGTGGATGAGACTGGAGCCAAACAGGCCAAATTACTGGGTATATGTACATATGGGGGAGGGAAGTAGCAGCAAAGTCATGTGCCAAGAGATAAATACCCAGCCCCTGGCAACTAAATAGAAACTTGGCAGAAAGAAGAACCTGTTTAAAAGTGTTTTAACACATGCGTAGATAACTTATTAAGATTTTAATTTGTGTATTTAGTTCCACTCAGGTAGACAGAAACTTTGATTGTTTTTAAAGGGCTAATCAGAGGTGGAGGAATTGGTGAACTCCCACCCTGCTTGTTCAGGTGGAACTGTGGCTTTAGAGGGAGCAAGATCTCAGAGGAGATGGCTGTATGTGGGGCCTATGGAAGCTGGACCCGAATCTCTGAGGGTTGGCAACAGTTTCTGTACCCTAAGCTTTATACAAGAAAAGTATTTTATCAATGATGACTAGTATTGACCTGTAGTTGTTGATAAATGGAAACTCCCTGGCTCTTTGGTGATTCATAAGACCCTGGGCCAAGGACATAACCTTGAGTATATGAGTGTGAGAGGATAATGACATATAATACTGAGGTAGAATTTCCTACTGGCTCAGCAGGATGGGGTCTCAGAGTCAGATTTAAGTCAATTTGAAGAAAATAAGGGAATGCAAAACATAATTGTCATTATATGCTAGTAATTTATTTGTCTACAAAGAAAATCCTAGATAATAAAGAGGAAAATTATGAGAGTTGGTGAGTGTGTAGGACTTTTATGATTAATATTTAGAAATCAGTTGTGTTTCTATGTATCAGCAGCAAACAATTAGAAGTATATTTGTATATTTGAATACTATTTATAATAGCAATGAAAATATGTGTGATACCTCAGAATAAATCTAACAAAAGATATGCAGAACTTTATGGAGAAAGGGATATAATTTTCCAGAAAGATACTAAAGGTGAAGCACTCATTTTTTTCCAGTAACAATGTGTGACAACACACACAAAGTGTTATTAAGTGGTGAAGCTCATCTGGGCCTTGGTATCCAAGCTTTTATTGGGGTTGGTCACTTCGGCTTGGCTGAGTACCTGTGTGGCTGATGTTAGGCTGACCTTACTCTCTAGCTTCTCTAGAGGTCAATCTGATACTATATGGCCCAGGTCTTCCCCCATAAATCACATCATTAGCATGGACTGGCTAACAGCACCCCAAACCCCTAGGTAAACAAGGGCACCTTTACCAGGCAGGATACTCAAAGGGCTCTTAGAAGCTAGCTCCTAGGATCTAGGCAAGGGCCAAATCTTTCTTTGGAATGTGCAGGGTGTAGATAACCCAGACTTGCGGAGTTAGTTCTTTATAGCACAGTATCTAAAGAAATTGCGTTATATTTATACAAAGGATGAATTATACCTATAAGTTGCAGTGTGGATTAATCTTGCAAACTTAATGTTGAAAGTAAAAGCAAGCTATAGGGTAATAGGTACATTTATATAAAGTTTAAAACCATGTAAAATATCACTATATTGTACATGGATGCATGAAATGTAGAAAGAGTATTAAAATATTAATGGGAATAATAAAGACCAATTACAGGCTAGTTTCAAACCCTCGGACAGAAGCTGACACTATCTTCCAGAGTATGTGTTCGGCACATCAATTCAATCTGAAATGTTCCATTTCTCAGGCTGGGTGGTGGGTATATGTCTGTTTAATTACTATCTAATGACTGGCTATGCCTATACCATTTCAAAATTTTTTAAAAATCAGATAAAGGGGTATAATAGTAAACTTTTTACAAAACAGCTTATTTACTAAATGTATACCTACTATAGTTATTTGCTACAAAACTTTGATAAAATATGAATTTGTTACAATGTTCTGAGCAGTAAGCTCTATTTTGGGTTTTATCACAGCAATGGATTCACCTTCAAAATGGAAGTTGCCGAGTTAGTCTAGTCACCACCTCCTTTCATGTGTCTTCTTTCTCTGAACTACCTCAAGGACAAAGACTGTGCTTCATGTCTTTTCACATTATAAGTATCCAATATATAGACATTGAAAAATAGGTACATTAATGAAAAATTAATAAATGAAATTCTCTGAGTACAACTATTAAATGTAGGGTCCTAAATGAAGGGCCATTTTGAAAGAAATTGGTGATGGGTTGATTTGGGGGATATTCTCTGAATCTCAGTATTGCAAATAGAGTAGACAAAAGGATCTGGAGACAGGGCCTGTTCGCGACTATAAAAATATGTGCTAGAATGGAGGTGAAGAGAGAAGCTCTTAGACAAATTTCATCAACTTCACAAGTGTTACAGGAGTTAGTCCTGGCAAATGTTGAAAAATGAAAGGGCTAATAAATAAGACACATTTTTAGTGGTGCTGCCAAATCACAGAAATCAAAGGAATATTATATGGTGATAATTGTCCTAAGATTAAATTTAAAATCACTTAGAACCCTCCAGACTGAAACCCTTAGTGAATGACAGTGGCTAAGAGCCTAGTTGGCAGATGTACATGGAGAGTGAAACTTCTAGTTTGCAATAGAGCTTTGAGAAATGCCTTCCCAGTCTGAAGTCTTGGAATAGAGATCGCTCCATTTCCACTAATATCTGTGTATGGGACAATAAGGTGTGACTTGGGGGGTCACAGGGAAAGCAGAGATACATAGCACCCATCAATCACAGATAAAATCAGACATTGCCCTGAAAACAGAAGTCAGAGAGAACATGTTCTTGCCAGCCACACAAGGTACAGTGTAACTAAGCCTGGGCTGTTCTACCGATCAAGGGTGTACCCTTTCCCTTACTGAGGGGTGGCATACTACGATTTTAACTAATTTGACACTGGTAAATAATGATGGATTATAAAATCATATTCATAGCAGCATCTAGAATGCCTAAATTCCATTCTTTAAGCTGCAATACTCTGTGTGAATATGTGTATATGTGTGTGATCTCAATTTTAATGTTTTTATGACTAAGGCTATAATTATATGGCTCCAGAAAAAGGCTGGTCAAATTTTCTAAGTCCAGGTTGTCTTAGCATTGTGACTGGAGAGAATTTAGGATGCTGCCTGGTGAAAGTGATAAAAACTAAGACATTTTGAACTCTGTCTATGTGCCGGGCACCCCGTTAATCACTTTACATGTATTTTGTGATTTGCTAATATCAACACCCTTGTGAGGAAACACAGAGAAGTTGAATAATGTAACCAAAGTAACACCGGTTGTGGAGCTTTGAGCCCATGTCTGTCTGATTGTAAAGCTCAGACTTCTCTTAACCCCAGTGCCACGATGACTTTTTTCTTGAGTCAGCTTTGCCGTTAGCATGCAGGGCAATTTGGTTTTCTAAATGTGCCTATTGGAAAATAACGTTCACACTGGCTTACCTCCTTCATAAAAATTATATGAAAATGGATTAGATTGGGACATATTTTAAGTTTTTCTGGAAATGCAAAAAAAAAAGGGGGGAGAAATATGACTATTATCATTAGTTTCCCTAATGAGCCTCCATCCCCACAGGTGGAGGGCACTGCACGCTCATGAGTGTTGTAATGGTAACCATCTCTTATAGCAATTTTTCAAATTACATAATATAAATGGCTAAAAATTTAAAATTTCCCCAATTTTTTCTTAAGATAAAGAGAATGATTAATGGTGTTGACCCATAAGAGTTACCATTGATTACTCATTTATAAGAACCTAGCTCTCTGCTAAGTGTTATCCATGGATTCTCACATTTAATCTTTACTGTGATGCTATAGGGTGGCATTGTTTTAATTTCACTACTGGTTAAACTGAGGCACAGAGGGGAAAAGTGACTTACCCAAGGTCAAGTCCCAGCAGTACTACAAGAAGGTAGGCAACTACCCATGTGCAACACAGCCTCTGCTTAATGAGGGCAATCAAGCTAACAAACCTTCTCCTGATATGATTGGAACTTGGCTTTTTGGGGTGAAGATGAGAGCTGGAGCATACTCCTTACATAAAGACATAGGTGTAATCCTCCAAAAAGTTCTGTATTAAAAAGGAAAAACACTAATAAATTCATTGGTGATCTGTTGAATTAATCTCTTCATAATCTAAATTAGTAAGAACCACAGTTATTTCAGAAACTGGGTAGGCAGGCAAAGGACTGTTCACACACCAGGGAGTCCAGTGAAGCAGCTCTTGGTAGAAAAACAGCAGCAGAGACTGAGCCCTTGGGCTACTTGGGGAGTGGCCAGGGGTCCCCAGCTTAATTAACTAAGAAAGAAAGGAAACAAATACAGTATGTTGAAAAGAACCCTGCCTTTTCTTCCTAATTGATCTGTTCAATAATTCCTCAATTTTATTAATTTATTTCATCTCTAATAGTCTTACCTGCTCATGGTGATATGAGTCCGACAGAGAAATGACACTTTAAAAAAAACCAAATATACTTTTTTGTCCTTGTTATAGTTTTTACATTTATTGATTCACTCAACAGCTATTTAGTAAGTCCCTACTGTATGCCAGCCTGTCCTCTGAGCACTAGGAGTACCACGGTGGCCTGTGTGTCACGGGGGGAAGCTGGGAAACGCAGCTCAACACCGCAGCTCCAGAGCCATGAGTGCTGTGCAGGAGGGAGACACGGCTCTGTGGAGGAGACATCTCACCAGGGACTGCGTGCCGACTGTCGCTGGTCGCGCAGGGAGCCGGGGCAGAGTGTTCCAGGCAGAAGCACAGCCTGGGGGCAGCCCCGGGCACGCAGGAGCTTGATGCGTTTGCTGTGCAGCAGGACCCTGGTGTTTACCACATGGTATCACGATAGGCGCTCACCGGCGGCCTGCCTGGGCAGGACGGCACCACACACTCTTGCTCATTTTTTATTCTTGACGGCTAGCGGAGTTAGAAATACGCTTGACATGTAGCATATACTTAAAAATGGATGAGTGCACCGAAACTCCTTTCCTAGAAGCTGTCAACATGAAGCTTTTTAGCTTTATAAAGGTGAAATGAATAATCATCTTACCCAGCACTCAGTGTTTACCGAGATACACTGTTTTTAACAATTTTTTGTTCTTTTTATGCTTAACGTGTAAAAGTGATGGTGAACATATCCATGCTAAGACAACATTCTGACAATAATTTTGTTATATATTTGCATTTATTTGATAAGCATGAGGTATTAAATATACTTTATTTAGCAGTATTATTAAATACCATGTTAAGATCATTTAGATTTTCTAATAAAAATTTTCTGGACTTTAGATCTTAGGATTAGTTTGAATAAAATAATCCTTTGAAAATGAATCTTTATATCTGGTTAAATTTTATTAAGGTATTTTAGAATTAAAATTTTAAAGTATTTTTGGTTTTAAGTATCACTAAAATGAATGATAACATTAAATATGGCTATTATGAAAGTGTGCACTTTTAAACTTCAGTACTCAATTCTGACATCATTAGTATCTTTAGAGCTACTAGTGTTCTACAGAATGATGTGAAAATAAATTTAGAGAATCTGAAATTTTACAATGCTTTATAGTGTACTCTTGGGATTTTGAAAGTACAGTAGTTGGGTGTGGCCGACTACTTTGTGTGCTGATCGTTTTCACATGGAAACACACATATTAATGGTTCCAGAGCATCAACAACAACATTGCTGTTACATCAGTAAAAAATAAAAATGAAAATTCTATCAGAATTGGACACCTGTCCATGAGATATCAATTTATTGATTAGTGACTATTTCCTTCTGCCTTTGCCTTTGTTATACTAAGGCTGGTCACTTTGTCAAATATCCAGCAATGTGTATAAGTCGAGGTTTGGTTTTAAGTAAACTTAGTTATTTTCCTTCTGTTTCCTAAGTTGGAATTGGTGATTGCCAAATACTGAAGTTTTTGCTTTACGAGTCTCTCATTTTTCATGAAGCTTGACACTACGGACAACTGTAACCACCCTTCCCATGGGGAGCTCTTTCTTCTAGAACAAGACCCAAAAGATGAGCCTGCTTCAGACTCCCTTGCTCTCCTTTTTTCTACTCTTTAGCAGAGATTCATAGTAAGAACTTATATGCATATCCCATGGACACGGACAATAGTGTGGTGAAAGCCTGGGCTAGGGCAGGAGCTGGGTGGAGGGGGGCAAAGGGGGAAAGTGGGGACAGCTGTAATACTGTCAACAATAAAAAATATAAAAATAAAATAAAAAGAAGAGGCTCAATCACAGGGATAACATTTCTACTCTAAACAGATTCAAATCTTAAAGGAGGGAGCCTCATTCAAAACATTAATGCTATTTTTTCTGTGTTTTTTTTTCCTTATGCTTTCCTTTTCTCATCGAAAAACGTATGAACAGATATCAATAAGACCGAATTTCAGTAAAAAGCTGTTACCGTACAATTTCAGACAATTCAAATGGTTTTTAGAGACTCTTTAGATAGATTTTGTAGTAACAAGTTCCTTAGGGAAGATCCTCAATTAGAGGTAAGTTCTGTTACTGCACTTAAGTCCTGCATTGTTTTCATGCATCTACATGCAGAACTGTATGTTCCCAAATTCCTCTGGGCCTTGGACTCTATTTTTATCTAGTCTACAATATAGTACATGGAAAACTCATTATTTTTTTACAGGCCTCCTCTGCTAGTAATTATTTAGTGGTTGTTTAGATAAAGATTCTGGAACACAATCCTCTTTATAGATAAAAAATACATTTTCATAGTCCTAAATCTCTGGAGGAATTGATCTGTTTTATTTGTTTTTTGGTATGTGATTGTATTATAACTGCTCAAGATTTATCAAAACAAAACATTGTCTTCATTGGCAGTAATTTGGAAGACAATTTTCATGTTTATGTTACATTTTTGCAGAACCAAATAAACTGGTAAGCAAAAAGTTATAAAATAAGCTTAATAAACCCCTCATACTGATGCAAAGTTAACATTGGTCACTTGGCAACTGGATAAAAATTCAGCTCACAAAACAGCATTTTGGCTGCAATCAATGCTTATGAAAACCACACGCAGTTTGTGCAAACCCTGCTTGATTTGGCAACTCTGGGAGTCAGCTGTGATTCCTGAGCATAATAAATGCTTTGGTTTGAATTCTCCTGCTTGTTGTATGTGAGGTTTGTCTGGAGCTCATTCAGATTCAAGATGCACTTTAAGATAGAATTAAGAGGGGAACTGAAGGAAAGAAGAGAGTCTTCATTTGAAATCCTTTTATTGAAGTGTGGCCGTACTAGGTGATTGCTGTACTGGAAATAGATAATTTTCAGAAATGAAAATAACATTGTTTCCTCTGTTCAGATTTCACCCACAGAAACTACTAAATTCTTATCAGATTCAGCCTCAGCACTGCATGAAAGCCTAGTCCTTCATGGAAAGGGGATCATCTGGCCTCCTGTTTCTAAAATAGACTAGAGATTACTCATTTACTCTTCTGCAATTATAGCCATCGGATCCTTTGAAATTCTGGAAGGGTGAGATGATGACATGCCTGTAACATAAATCTATATTTAAAAATCCCACACATTCGCACCCTAAAGGGTTACTTCTGAGCTGATACACATCACTGGTAACCGTCCAATACACCAACCTGGTGTCTGGGCAAAAAATGAAAACAGGAAATGCATTCTATTGTTAATTTCTAGGCTTTGAATATAGGGAACACTATTAAAAGGTAACTGGAATCCTTAGTAATCTTTTTAATGGAACATATGCAACTGCCACGGAGCACCCCCTTAGGAGGACTTTCTAGTCAGATGAAAAGGTCATTATTTTTTACAGATGACAGTTTGGAAAATTCAAGGCAAATTGGCTGGATTTTTGCCTAAAGCTCTGAAGACAAGGAAAGGCGCTGTTCCTTCCTCTGTTTCCTCTACTCCTAGCCCCGCTCTGACCTCTTTTACCTTCTAGCAGCAAAGTCCCAGAATGGTGAAGTGGAGGTTGATGAGAATATGTCCAAGGGCCAGAATCGTCACTGTTAAATTTAAATACTTTTCTTCCAGAAGAGTTCTAAAATGAGCCCTGGCTGGTGCTGCTCAGTAGTTAGAGCTTTGGCCTGCGGACCCAAGGGCCCCGGGTTTGGCTGGTTCCGAGCAGGAGTGAGGAGCAGCCAATCCATGAGTCTCTCTCAATATCAGATGTTTCTCTCTCTTTCTCCCCACTTCCCTCTCTTCCGCTCCCTCTAAAAATCAATGGAAAAAATATCCTTGGGTGAAGATTAGCAACAACAACAAGAGTTCTAAAATGTAATTTCAGGAACCTTTACTTAAAAAATTAATTTAACATATTGATGACTTAAAAAGCTCTAGATTGAGATTTAGGAGACTGAGGTTCCAATGTTGCCTCTGGTGTGTGCTTATCACTAAGTTTTTAACTAGTCTCAGCTTTTGTTTCTTCTGAAAATTGAAGATACCAGCTGACCTCATGCCAAGAACTTGTTAGATGAATCAATATGAGATAGGTACCTTGTGAATTGTTCAGTGCTATATAAAATGAAATTTTTATTATTGTCTGCATCTAATAAGTAAACCAGCAAACAGGTATATGATTCAGCAATACGATACTCTCTACTTCCCGGAATACCCTTAGCAGTTTACCAGTTCTCCCTCTTTCCATTTCATATTTATCCATTCATACAAGCTTGCCTTCAATTGCTTTACCCCATATATGAATCTTGTAACTTTTAAGAACTACTCTTTCATTCCACACTTATCACTCCTGTCATTGCTGTACTTTATTATGTGGCATTTGAATGAATATTACCTTACATTATTCAAAAGTTCTTTGGTCATAAGTGTTGTTTCTCCAATAAATTTGTAAACTTCTAGCTACTTCATTTCTATTCTGCTGATATGCATGTGGGCTTAAAATAAAACTGGGCAAATTTGACTTCTCTGTTAGGATAGTTTGCTGCAAGTTTGGAGATTGCCATCTACAATCCTATGTGTTGACCTCCCTGTACTGTGCTTCATTTATGTTTGGTTCATCATGACCCAAATATCTTTCCTCCTTCCCCATGCATATCCTTAGTCACCTTGTTTCTGCCTCTAAGACCTTGACTCTTAACTTAGTCGATTCAAATGGATTTGAATAAGATTAATTATTTCATAATGTGTAAGCAAAACAAGCTGGGATAGCAGGAAAGATATTCACAAGTGTGGAGTGGCTTATATAAAGAAATAGACAAAAATACCTACTTCTATTACTTTTTATTTAAACTTATTCTATTAAGTTGGAAGGGGGGAGATTTTTCTCAGTTATGAAAAACAATATGTTGCCAAAGCATGCATAAATAAATAAACAAATACATACATACATAAGTGCTGGGTTTGGAGCAATACTATAGGGGGGGAAATGCTCCAAGAAGACTTCTTTGCATTTGTCAATGTTGCAATCATGTTTCTTTCCAGTGAGTACGGTTGTGGTTGCCCAGAGGTCTATATTCAAATGGCTCCCTGGAAATTAAAAAATACTGAACCAGCCCAGCCAGGTGTGGCTCAGTGGTTGAGCATTGACCTAGGATCCAGGAGATCAAGGTTCGATTCCTGGTCAGGGCATATGCCTGGGTTGCAGGCTTGATCCCCAGTGGGGGACATGCAGTAGGCAGCCAATCAATGACTCTCATCATTGATGTTTCTGTTTCTCTCTCCCTCTCCCTTCCTCTCTCTGAAATCAATAAAAATAATTTTAAAAAATGTACTAAACTGAAATTTCCATTTTTCAGCAGGATCCCCAGGCACAAATTCTGTTATTGCAATTTAGCAGCCAGTGTCCCTGTTTAAGCTTCTGGGTAAATTTGCAAACAGTTGCTTTCTTTATAATTACAGAGCCTCAAAGTGCTGGTAAGTGGTGGTACTTAATAACATATATTATTACAAAAGCATGATAACTCAGGCAGTAACAACACTGCTTAATGGACAACATTGTAGTGGGAGCTGCACAGTGGGATGCTCATAATAATCAGAATAGATTCAATGTATGTATTTATGCCAACTGTAAAATGGTTGCAAACAACAGCAGGAGAAGCAATATGTTACACAGGGAAAAAACTGAAATAGAGAACAAAACATATTCTTAACATATTTAACCACAATTTTGTCTCTTAAAAGATGATTTAACACCATGAGCCTATCAACAGAATCAGCTATTTGTTTTCAATTTCAGTGCATTTTGGTTATTAACCATGAACAATTTATCCTTATTGAAACTAAAGTGCAAAACTTCAAAACATCAATATGGTTGAATATGAAAATCCCTATTTTGTTTTACTTTCTTGACCAAATAGATTCAATTCATCTACCTTTTAAAAAATATTTTTATTCCTCTTATCCCAAGAACTGTTCAAGACAATACTCCTACCACTTAAGTAGAACCCATGTAATCTCTGAATATTATTGCATTGGATGTACAAGAATGTGAATTGAAGGTAGGGAATTTCCTGGTATATTGTAGTACCACCAACAGTGCGGTTTTGCAATGCTAAACAGTAGGAATATCCAATTGCCTTTCAAAAAGCCACAAGCTGACTATTTATGAGTGCTCAGAAGCGGTTGTTATATGAAACAGGGGTGTTTAACAGTCTCTTAAATGTATACCGAGAAAAGTTTTCTGTTAGTAGAACCTTGATATTTATTTAATAAAATTAGAGTCTTTAAGAGCTCTCCAAAATGAGCTATTATTAATAGTTTCTAAGTGCCTTTTTTAAATAAATGGAACAACTGTCTTATTACAGCCATGAGAGGTGTAGCTTTTGCAATAGCTAGCTATTAATTATTCATATATTTTTAAGCTTTGCAATGCTCATGTGCTTGCACATTCCTGTTATGAGCAGTAGGAATTCCATTTAATGTCCAAATAAAGCTAATCCATGTTCTCTTCCTTTAAACCACAAAATAGTCCAATCAACTACAATTGTAATATATGGTGATCCCCAACATGTTTTACAAATCAATATTAGTTCCATTATCATCTCACCAGCTACATTGGTCACATTACTTCTGTTCCAATGGAGGTCATATTTTGTTGTTTTCCAAGAGGCAGCTACGTGCCCATCCCATACTGCTTTATCCCAAATGTAGTCACAAATACTCAATTTTCTAAAGCATGAGTAGCTATTTTTAATAGCTTTATTCATAGATAATTTTTATAGCATTAAATCCATCCATTTTAATTGTACCATTGAAAGAATTTTCGCATACGTATAGAGTTGTACAACCATCACCACAATTTAATTTTACAACATTGTCATCATCCTAAAAACAAGACAAAGCAAAACAACACATAAAACCTACTGCCATTTACAGATATTCCCTGTTTACACCCCTGGCCCTAGGTAACTGTTAATCGGCTTTCTGTCTCTCTTGATTTTTATTTTCTGGACATTTTATGTAAATGGATATACCGTAAATGTTTTTTTGTGTCAGACCTCTTTTACTTAACATAATGTTTTCAAGGTTCACCCATCTTGTAGCATCTATCAGCACTTAATTCCTTTTTATTGCTGAATATTATGTCATTGTAGCGTATACCACATTGTGTTTGTCTCCTCACAGGATGTAAAATTTTAAATCTTCACTGAAGAAGGCCTTCTACTCATGCCATGTCAGAATAATAATACCAAACTTTCCTTTCCAATAGAAAAACAGGACAAAATATAGGAAACCTACTGCTGCTGTTTTAGATCTTGGACAATAGGTTCACAGGACTGTAATACCTACAAGAAGAAAAACTACTGAGGTGGGCTGTGTGATCCCTGGTTTTCCTTCTGAAAGCACTTTCAGACTCTGGCCAAGTGAGAGGAACTCAAAAATCAGGAAAACACTCCCTCTGAGTTGAACAGATAAAGATCATAGGAAAACAAGCTGAAGCTGCTGGAATTTACAGGAAAGAAAAAGCCCATGCTGAAAAGGAGCTACAGTAATCTTCCATAAGCCTCCTTTGAATATTGCTAAAGGGTGAGCATGGAAACTCTAGGAGGAAAGGCAAAAAAAGTACCTGGGAGCTGTCAATGAGTTCATATAGGGCAGAGAGATGTTTAAATTAATAGCCATGGTTGAGAGAACTCATGTAATAGCCAGTATACTCAGTTATAACCCAAAAAGACCATGCCTGAGGAGTAGGGCTGAACTAGCCCTCATGTCAAGAGTATTCTGGATGTCCCACAACAAAGCTTATGAAAAAAGCTTGAAAGGATCACTCTCATCTAAAAGTATATCAACTTCTAGCCCAAACAAAATTAAAGAGTCTTTAAGGGGGTGTAACTGAATCAAGACACTCAGCAATATCATTAGCAATAATAAGCATCACTTAATAATTACTATAATTCTCTATAGATATATAAAGAAGAAGAAAAATGTGACTTATAACCATGAAAAAAAAATCAGTCAATAGAAACAGAACCAGGAATGTAAAAAGTTGAGAAAATTAGTAAATAAGAACTTTAAGAGTTATTGGAGATATGCTCAATGATTTAGAGTAAACCCTAAAATAATGAGAAATAGTATAAATAAAAAATAAATAGATCTTCTAAAGCTGAAAATACAGCATCAGAAAATAAAATTTGGTGGGTGGACTAAATAACAGATTAGACACTACAGAAGAAATTATTGCTGAATTCAAGATATAGAAAAAGAAAGTATATGATTGAAGCACAGAGATTAAAAAAACACTAAAAACAAAATAAACTGATGAACAAAATGAATCCAGAGATATAGAAGCATGGAATAAACTGAGGGATCTCAGAGGAAAGTGGGGATGGGGGAGTGGGCGGGGAGAGATTAATCAAAGAACTTATATGTTTATAAGCATAACCCATGGATGCAGATATTGGTCTGAGGAAGGCCTAGGGTTGGGGTGGATGTGGGGTGGAGGGGATCAATGGGAGTAAAAAGGGGACATCTGTAATATTTTCAACAATAAAGATAAAGAAACTTAAAACAAACAAACAAACACTAAAAAAATAGCCACAGTGATAAATTGGACAATATAATGTGTCTAATAGTTTTATAGCTGCAATCTTTTCAGGAAAAAGCAGAATGTATTTAAAGAAATAATTGTCAAAAAAACTTTGAATTTAATAAAAAGAAACTCAATGAAGCCCAAGCAGGATAAACACAAAGAAAACAGGCCAACATATACAATAATGAATCTTCAGGAACTAGTAATAAAGAGAAAGTCTCAAAGGTAGCCATAAACAGAAGGGATATGACATACAAGAAGGGAAAAAAAGCAATATCACTGTAAAACAAATTTAAAGAAATAGTTTGACATTTGGGAAGAAGCATTACAAATCAGAATACAATAGAACAATATTTTTAAAGTTGTACAAAGGAAAAAAGTCATCCTAGAATTCTATACTCAGCAAAACCATCTTTTAAAGTGTAAAAACAAAATTAAAGAATTAAAGACCTTTTCAGGTCAACAAAATTTGTGAAAATTTGTTGCTGAGATATCTGTAACATAACTAAGAACATTTTTTAGAAGGAGAAAGTGACAACAACTGGAAACTTAAACCTATACAGAGACTAAAAAGTGCCCAAAATGGCAAGTAAGTGAATAAATATAAAATAGTTTTATTATTTTCAAATTTCTATAAAAGATAATTGTTTAAAGCAAAATAGTAAAAATGGGTTTTGGACTTTAAGCATAGTTAGAAATATATTGTATGAAAACACTATGGAAAAGGATGGGGAAGGACATAAGGTTCTGATAACTGTAGTATAACAGTTAGTGTGAAGGTAGAATGTAAAAAGTTAAAGACATGTATTGTAAACCATAAAGCAATCACAAGTCAATCAATCAAAGGTATATGCTAATAAGCCAATAATGGAGATAAAATGGAATGTAAAAATTGCTCAGTTAACCAAAAGAAGGCAGGGAAAGAAAGGGGGAAAAAGCAGATGAAACAAATGACAAACATCTAGCCAGGTGGTAGACTTAAATACAACCTTTTAATAATTCCATCAAATATAAATCTTCTAACCACTTAAAAGGCATAGCTTATTAAACTGAATTAAAAATAAGACCCAATTTTATGCTGCCTATAAGAAACCCACTTTAAATATAAAAACACAGATAAGTTACATGCAAAAGGATGACAAAAAGTACACGATACAAATACTAATCCAAAGAAAAGTAGAAGCACTGTGGAATAGTCCCCCTTATCCATGGGGGATACATTCCAAAGCCCTCAGTGGATGCTTGAAACTACAGATCGTACCAAACTCTGTATATACTATGTTTTTTCCTATATATACAGATATACCTATGATAATGTTTATTTTATAAATTAGGCATAGTAAGAGATTAACACTAATGACTAATAAGATAGCACAGCCTTGGCTGGTGTGGCTAGTTGGTCTGGCATCCTCCCATGCACCTGAGGGTTGCTGGTTCGATTCCCAGTCGGGGCATATGGACAGGTTTCACCTTCAGTCCCTGGTCAGGGTTCGTATGGGAGGCAGCCAATCAACAATCTTTCTTTCTCACATCAGCGTTTCTCTCTCCCTCTCCCCTCCACTCTCTCTAAAAAATCAATAAAAACATATTTTTTTTTAAAAAGATAGAACAATTATAACAATACACTGTAATAAAAGTTATGTAAATATGGTCTCTCTCAAAATACCCTATTGTGCTGTACTCACCTTTCACTTAAAGGAAGCACTTTATAGCTTCTCTTTAGCACATCCAAATTGCCATCATCTTGCACTTTGGGGCCATTATCAAGCAAAATAAAGGTTACTTGAACACGAGCACCGTGATACTGGGACAATGAATATGATAACAGATAGTCACTAAATGACTAAGGGGCAGGTGGCACTTGTGCTGTGGATGCGCTGGAAAGAGGTATTGACACACACCCAGGGCTGGAAGGAGCAGGGGGACTGTGCCTGAAACTATTTCCAAAGTACAGGGACAGCTGCCTCAACACTGCCCCGGAAAGCTTTTACTAAAGTGACAGTGGCACTTAATATTTAAGGTAAAACTCCCTGGACCTGTGCCCTTGTGCAGGATTTTAGGTCCTTAACAAAGAATTGTAGCAATATACTCTAAAGACCATCAAGCTAGATCTGGAGGAGCTGTAACACCTTCTGAATACGTAGCAGAAATAAAATTGACAGAATTAAAAGGAGAAATAGACAAATTCATTATTATGGTTGGAGATTTCTACACTTCTCTCTCAGTAGTTGGGAAGATAAAATCAGTGAGACTACAGCAAACAATGTTATCTACCAACTTGACCTAAGTGACCTTTCTAGAATACCAAATAGCATAGTACGTTCACATTCTTTTCCATTACTCAAGGAAATTTTACTGAGATAGACCATATCTTGGAACATAAAACAATCTCAACAAATTTTAATTGTCTAAAAATATGAAAAGTATGTGCTTCAATAATAATACAGTTAAATTGGAAATCTATAATAGACATTCAGAAAATTGACAAATAAATAAAAGTTAATCAACACTTCCTTTTTTTAATTTATTTTTTAAAATTTTGTTGACAGTAATACAGCTGTCCCCCATTTCCCCCCCCTTTGGTCCCCTCTACCCAGCCCCCAACGCACCCCAGGTTTTCACTACTCTGTTGTCTGTGTCCATGTGCCTATATGTATATATGTTCTTTGGTTCATTTCTTCCCCTCTCCCTACCCCTTCCCCTCTGATATCCATCATTCTGTATTATGCATCCATGCCTCTGGACCTATTTTGTTTGTCAGTTTATTTTTTCATTAGATTCCACATATAAGTGAGATCATGTGATGTTGGTCTTTCTCTGACTGGCTTATTTCGCTTAGCATAATAATCTCCAGATCCATCTATGCTGTCACAAAGGGTAAGAGATCCCTTATTTTCACAGCTGCGTAGTATTCCATGGTGTAAATGTCCCACAGCTTTGTTATCCACTCATCTACTGATGGGCGCTTGGGCTATTTCCAGATCTTAGCTATTGTAAATAGCACTGCTATGAACATAGGGGTGAATATATTCTTTCTGATTGGTGTTTTGGGATTCTTAGGATATATTCCCAGAAGTGGGATGGCTGGGTCAAACAGCAGGTATCATACTTATTGATTTGCAAATATTGTACCAGCCTTGCATCCCCAGAATAAATCTCACTTGATCACTGTGTATGATCCTTTCAATGTATTGCTGGATACAATTTACTACTACTTTGTTTTGGATTTTAGCATCTATGTTCATCAAATGTATTGGTCTGTAATTTTCTTTCTTTGTACAACTTTTACCTGGTATTGGAATTAGGATAATGCTGGCCTTGTAAAATAAGCTTGGAAATCTTCCTTCCTCTTGAATTTTTTGGAATAATTTGAGGAAGATAGGCGTTAGTTCTTTGACTTTTTGGTAAAATTTGCGTGTGAAGCCATCTAGGCCATGACTTTTGTTTGCTGGGAGTTTTTGGATTGCTGCTTCTATTTCACTAGTTGTTATCAGTCTATTTAGGTTTTCTGATCCTTCCTGTTTAATAATTTATAGGTGAAAGAGAAAGTAACATAGAAAACTTTAAAGATTTTAAAAGTGATGATAATGAAAATATACGATATCAGTGTATGTGGGACAAAGCTAAACAATGCTTAAAAGTCAATGTACAGATTTACATGCTTGTTATGGCTTATGTTAGAAAAAAAAGATAGTCCTAAAAAATCAGTGACCTAAGTTCTGGAAAAAAACACACACAAAAACAAACAACCTATCTAAAAAGAGCAAATTAGGTGCAAATTTAATTAAAATTAGAAATTTTTAAATGAAATAAAAAGCAAGCAGAAATCAATAAAATAAAAAGTGGAAAATAATAATTAGCAATAAACCAAAGCTTTTTGTTTGAAAAGGTCAATAACATTTATCTAGACAGAGAGAGAGAAATATTACCAATATCAAGCATGAAATAGAGGAGGTACCTATTGATTCCGAATAAATTATAAAAATAAAGAAATATTATGAGTAACTTTATGCCAGTATTTAACAGTTTACCTAAAATTAAAAATGTCTTTGAAGATACATATTATAAAAAATGAACTCAAGAAGAAATAGAAACTGTTAATAATGTTTGCCAATTCACAATTTTCAATAAGTATTTCCATAAAGAGCACCCAGGAGCAGATGACCTAACTGCTGAATTCTATCAAATATTAAAGAAAAGAAATAATACCAATTGTATACAAACTTATTTTTTAAGAAAATATAAGAGAAATAAGACTTCTTAACTCTTTTTTAAAAAAATCTTTATTATTGAGAGTATTACAGGTGTCCCATTTTTCCCCCCAAATTGACCCCCTCCACTTTGCTCCCACCCCCTCCCCCAGGCCTTCACCCCATTATTGACTGTGTCCATGGGTTATGCATATAACTTTGGTTAATCTCTGCCCACCCTCCACCCCCCTTCCCTCTTTCCTCTGAAATATGATCGTCTGTTGCATGCATCAGTGTCTCTGGATCTATTTAGTTCGTCAGATTCTTTTGTTCATTAGCTTCTTCTTAAAGAAGACCCTTCAACTTTTCCTGTAGTGCTGGTCTGGTGGTGATGAACTCCTTTAGCTTTTTCTTATCTGTGAGGCTCTTTATCTGACCTTCAGTTCTAAATGATAGCTTTGCTGGGTAGAGCAATCTTGGTTGCAGTTCCATGTTTTTCATCACTTTGAATATTTCTTGCCACTCCCTTCTGGTCTGCAAAGTTTCTGTTGAGAAATCAGCTGACAGTCATATGGGTGCTCCCTTGTGGGTAACTAACTACTTTTCTCTTGCCACTTTTAAGATTTTCTCTATATCTTTAACCTTTGGCAATTTAATTATGATGTGTCTTGCTGTGGGCCTCTTTGAATTCCTCTTGTTTGGGACTCTCTGTGCTTCCTGGACTTGTAAGTCTATTTCTTTCCCCAGGTAGGGGAAGTTTTCTGTAATTATTTTTTCAAATAGGTTTTCAATTTCTTGGCCTATTTCTTCCCCTTCTGGCACCCCAATAATATGAATGTTGGGCCTCTTGAAGTTGTCCCAGAGGCTCCTTATACTATCTTCATATTTCTGGATTCTTTTTTCTTGTTGCTCTTCTGGTTGGGTGTTTTTTGTTTCCTCATGTTCCAAATTGCTGATTTGATTCTCAGCATCCTCTACTCTACTGTTGACTCCCTGTAAATTATTCTTCATTTCAGTTCCTGTAGCCTTCATTTCAAATTGGTACTTCATTATGTTATCGATTTTCTCAGTTATTTCCCTAATAGTCTGCTTAAACATCCTTATAAACAAAATTCTGAACTCTCTGTTAGCTTGGTTGGGTCTATTTCATTTAGTTCCTCTTCTAGAGATTTCTTCTGTTCTTTCCTTTGTGACATGTTTCTTTGCCTTCACATTTTGGCTGCTTCTAGGTGTTTGTTTCTATGTAGTAGGTAGAGCTGCTGTGTCTCCTGGAATTTGTAGAGTAGCTTTGTGTGGTAGGTGTCCTGTAGGGTCCAGTGGCTCAGCCTCCCCAGTCACCTGAGCTGGGCCTTCTAGGTGCTCCCCTGTGTGGGCTGTGTGCACTGTCCTGTTGTAGTTGAGCCTTGGTTGCTGTTGGGAGGAATTGACCCCCAGGCCAATTGACTGTGAGACCAGCTGCAACTACAGCCAGAGAGCTGCTGTGCTGGAGACACCCCTGTGGAGCAGGATTTACTTCAGTGGAGCTTTGGTGTTCACCAAATGCGCCCCCTGAGTGTGTCACTCATGGATGTGGTAGGGTTGTAATCCAGCATGGTCGAGTCTGAGCACCAGGTGCACTGTCTCTGGGGCCTCCCAGGAGGTGCACAGTCAGCCTGTGCCAGTGCCTTGCCCAGGGCCACCCAGCATGAGCTACACAGCAAACCAGAGTTGGCTGCTACTTGTGCTGGGCTTGGAGGTGTCCAGGAGAGGCCAAGCTATGAGCCAGTGCAGGCTGCCGCTAGTGCCAGGCCTGGGGCCGCTTATCAAGCCGTATGGGGCAGCTGCTGCTTGTTGGAGAGATTTTTAGGAAAGTTCTCAGCATGAGGCTCAAGAGGCCCCTTGCACAGAAAAGCCCCTGGAAATGGCCTGGATGAGCTGCAGGTGGGGAGGGGCGGGGCCTCCGGGAATCACGGGGCGGGGCCAAAGGCGTGAGTCAGGTGCTGGCCACTCAAACATGGCGCCTGCCTGCCCGCTGTGCGGGGAGGACTCGCCACAGGAGCCATGGCCTCCGCCAGCCCTTCTGCCTGGGAGGAAGCCGCCCTCCGCCTCTCGCCCGGATCTCAGGCAGGTTAGTTCCCCCCGAGTGTCCCGGGTCCTTTCCGGCTGCTGCCCTGCGCTGGGCTCGGAGGGAGCGTCCGAGTGAGTCCGTGCCGGGCCCTTTAGAGGAACTGCTGGGGCTCCCGCAGCCTCCGCGACCCTCAGGGACAGTCCCCGCTGGTTTCACAGCCCGGAGTTGTGGGGATGTCTCTTCCCAGCCTGGAGCCCTGGGCTGGGGGCCTGATGTGGGGCTGGGATCTCTCACTCCTTCGGGGAACCCCCACCGCCGAGATGCCCTCCTGGGTTTAAACCCCAGCATCGGGTGTGGGCCCGCGGCCTGGTCTCTGCGGCAATTCAGCCCCGACCCGCCCGCGTCTCCGCCCCTCCTCCCGGTCTCGGTGCTTCTTCAGCTCCCTGGTTGTGGGGCTTCTGTGCAGCCAGATCTCAGGAGGCTCTGAGTGCTGGTGGTTCTGTATTTAGTTGTAATTTCGATGTGGTTGCAGGAGGTGGCAGGTGTTACCTACTCCGCCCTCTTGTTTCTTCTCCCTGAAAAAATCAAGACTTTTTAACTCTTTATTTGAAGCTAGCCTTTCTCTGATACCAAGATCAGCCCTTATACATTATGAGAGCAAACTATAAACTAACATTTCTTAGGAACACAGAATAAAAATGAATTGATAGCAATAAGTTAAATTCAGTAACATATAATAAGTCATAGTAAGGAATGATTTGTTTCTAGACTACAAGGTTGATTTAACATTTGAAAATCACTCTGTTCAGTTAAACTATTAACAGAATGAAAATGAAAACCCATATGATCATCTCAATAGATCCAAAAAAAGAGCATGCGAAAAAAATCCAATTCTAGTTCATGATAAAAATTTCCAAACAAGGTGGGAACAGAATAAGACTTCCTTATTCTGAAAAAAGGTACTTAAACATATTTAATGATGAAAGCTTGAATCCCTTCCCTTAGAATTGGGACCTTTCCCTTAGAATTAGAAAAAAGCAAGGATGTGTGCTCTCACAAATTTTATTCAACATTATACTTTTATTCCTAGCCAGCACAATAAGGTAAGAAAAATAAAAGACATACAGGTTAGAAAGGAAAAAGTTATGCTGTTGCTATCTTCATTCCCAGGCAATATGCTCACGTAATACAGAACCCCCTAAGGAATTGACAGAAAAACTGCTAAAATTAATAAGGGAATTTAGTAAGGTCTCAGCACACAAGGTCAATATACCAAACACAAAAGTAATTGTATTCTATATATTAGCAATGAACTATTCGAACATAAAAACTTAAATGTTTTATTTATAATAGCATCAAAAACATGAAATATTAAAAGATAAGTTTAATAAAGCAGATGATAGAGCCATATGTTGAAAATGACAGTGTTGCTGAGAGAAATTGAGAACCTAAATTAACGGAGAGATATATATCATCATGGTTTGGCGGACTTAATATCGTTAAGATGCTAATTCTCCTTAAATACATCTGTAGTTTTAACACAATTTCAATCAAAACTCCAACAAGATTTATTTATTTTTTTTTAGAAATTGATAAGCTGATTCTAAAACTTTATTGAAATTTCAAGGTAAACCGCTTTGCTGTGTAGTCTCTCTGATGTGTCCCTAAGCCTGCACCATGCCAAAGAACTACGCCAGTCAAAGGAGATCTCTCTGCCATCAGAGCAGCCACCCTCAATTAGGTATTAACCAGACGGCAATCCCCTGATGAAATTAATCCACATGGATGGTGAAAGACAGAAATTCACATGAATGCCAGATATATTTACATTCCATAATGAGATGAACTGGTGGAATTTTAAGAATGTAACAGATTAACTTAAAAATTCTGGCAGTGTGCATATGATCTGTTTGTCCAGGGAGGTGCCACCATCTATCTATTCAGGACATTGCAGATTAGAACATGCAGCAACTTTGCTTTCTCCTAAGATTACAGATGCTCCAAATTTAAAAAAAATAAAAAAAGTTTTTCTTTTTTTACAGTGCCTCCTTTGGCACTAGTGGCTGTTACTGAGGATTGTAAAAGCGATGTTTGTAAGAGGAAGAATTGCTTATATTACAAAAATTTCTCTAAATATTTCATCATTAATAACTGTGGTTTCTTTCTGCTTACAAAAAGGCAGACTTCATTAACATTCCTCAGTCCTGCTGAGTCTCCCCATAGCTCTCAGTAGTCATTCACATTTCCAAAAAGCTTAAAGGTCAAAATTCTGCCTCTCCATGTCTCAGAATTACTTCAGGACTTCAACTTACATTCAGGTCACATGGGTCTCCATTCCTGATTCTGAAACAGAAACCCAGCAAAGACTCAATTTGGTTAAACCAGCCATGTTGGTAGAGCAATGAATAGTAAGCCTTCAGTCATTTAGTCAAATTAAAAGGGTTTGTGTCATGAAGAACTAACCAGACAATGTATCAGGACGTGATGGTGGACATAACTTATTATTTAATTTATAATTTACGATTTAGAGTCAACCTAACTCAAAAAGGAATTCCAGACAAAATGTGTTAGGAAATTTCTTAAGGATATGAAAATGAATATATAGAGGTGAAAGTGTCCCAATTATTTTAAATATTTTTTAAATTTTAGAATAATTTTAGATTTATAGAAAAATTGTGAGAATAGTATAGAGATCCCATGCACTCTGTACCAGTTTCTCTTATTATTATCATCTAATATTAGTATGGTACACTTGTCACAATTAATGAATCCTATTATTAACCAAGGTCTATAATTTATTTAGATTCTTACCTGACGTCTTCCTGTTCTAGGGTCCCATCCAGCACACTATGTTACATATTGTTGCCATGTTTTCTTAGACTTCTCTAGACTACAATAGTTTTTCAGACTTTCCTTGATTTCAATGACCTATTGACAGTTTTGAATACTGACTGATATTTCGTAGAACCTCTTTCATTTGGAATTTTTCTGAAATTTTTTCATGATTAGACTGGGGTTATGAATTTGGGAAGGTAAAACTCCATTTTCATGCCATAATATCCAGGGCACATGGTATCAACATGTCTTATCCCTGTTGATGTGAACCTTAATCCCCTGGCTTAAGCAATGGTCCTCAGACGTCTTCACTGTAAAGAACTCCGCACTGCAACCTTGGAAGAGTACGCCCTTCCAGACTGTACTCTTTGTGAGGAGGTGACTAAGCACAGCCCCTTCTCAAGGTGGGGAATTGTGCTCCACTTTTTTGAGGGCAGAGTATAAACATTTTATTTGGAACTCTTCTGTTTTGGAGACTGGTTTCTTTTCTTTCACTTATGTGTTTGCTCATTTATCTCAGTATGGACCCATGTATTTTTTTTTTATATATATATTTTGGATTATAATCTAATACTATTTTTTTTTTGGCTCAAATTGTTTCAACTTTGGCCATTAGGAGCTCTCCCAGTTGTCTCCTGTGTCTCTTTGACATATCCCTGTTATTTTGTATGTGATCACTTCCTTACTTTCTGGCACTATGAAATGTTCCAGGCTCATCCTGTATATTGCCTGCCCCAGCCTTAGAATCTCTAAGGACCCCTGTTTCCTTTTATTGGAGAATATTATAGAAACCAATATCTGGGTACTGGGAAGACTGCCCCAATTTTTGTAATACCAAATTTTTCCATGTGACTGCAAGGACCCTGTTCACTCTGTTTTACCAGTGGATTTTTGGGTCATTTGAAAGTGTTTTGAATATGGTACTTAATAGAGAGTGTCAGACTAAGTAACATCCCATTGTTTCCATTGAATGATTGATGTAAATAATGCAATATGGAGTTTAAATGTATACAGATTTTAGAATTGATCGTCTCTTAGAGCAGTGCTTCTCAAACTTTAATGTGCATACTAATGACCTGGGCATCATTTTAAATGCAGTTTCTCATTCAGTGGGTCTGGAGTGGGACCTGAGTGTCTGCATTTCTAATGAGTTTTCTGATGATCTCACACATTTTTAATAGTAAGATTTTAGAGCAGGGGTTGGCAGATTTTTTCTGTAAAGGGTCAGATCATAAATATTTTAGGTTTTGTGTGCCATATGGTCCCTGAGTCAATTACTCAACTCTGCTGTTGTAGCGTTGTAGACAAAAGGTAAAAAAAGACCATGGTTGTGTACTGGTAAAACTTTATTTATGAATACTGACATTTGAATTTCAGATATTTTCACGTCACAAAATATTAAGGTAAAAGCTGTTCTTAGTTCTAGGGCCATACAAAACTATGGCCCAGTGACAGAAAATAAATCTTCACAATTATTAGAGGTGGAAGAGTCTACTTGATATATAGTGATCTTCCTTTCACTAGAAGTGTTCAAGCAGAGAGTAGATGGCTATGAGCAGATGCAGCCACTCAAGGTGGCAGGCCATAGTTTGCTGACTCTACCCATCTTAGAGCAATGGCTCCCAAACCTGATCATGTGTCAGAACTTCCAGTAAGGAAGTTTCAAGTACAGTTGTCTAAATTTCATGCCAGAGGTATGCCATGGCATGTGCATTTTACAAAGCTCCATAGGGGATTCTGATGCAGTCAGGTTGTAAACCACTGCTGGAGAGGGCCTTGCCTAGTTGCTTCCATTTAGTAGTGACACATCTAATAATTGTGAGAGTTGTCCCCCCCAAATTTGCCTTCTTGTAGATTTATTTATGAGCTCCCTCTTCTTTCCAAAGCCATGGGGAGTACATCTAATCCAACTTCTATGTAATATTGCTTCTAAAATGTTTGAAGAATGCTATAGTCCTACTCCTCACAAGTCTTAAATCTCTTTTTGCAGACTCAATATCCTCATATCCTTTGAGGGATTTGTGTACAATGTATATCCACCTTCCTATCACTCAGGTCCCACTCCTCTGGAACACTGTGTGTTCCACTTGCCTTTGTCACTTATTATACCCAGAACAGGTGAGGTCTGAGCACTGCAAAGTCCCAGGAGGCTATTGACTCTATTGATTTGACACCTCTTCTTCCAGTAATGCCACTTAAGATTTCATTAGCTGTTCTCTTTCTTTTGACAGTCAGTTCACATTGCTGATTTATATTAAGCTTGTTACCAACCAAAATTCTTAAGACTTTTTCCAATGGGATTGAAGTTAAGTCAGTCTCTTTCATTCTCTACTTATATAAGGGTATTCATATGCAAGTATATTTATTATATTTATAAATGTTATCTATTTATTCCTATAAGATTTCTCCTTGTATTTTTGGTTCACTATTCTTACCATTTAAAAAATTCTTATTTATCATGTGTCAGATTGCTGCAGTAATGGCTCCAAAATTATTTGTACTTCCCTTTATCCCTGCATTACACTGACTCAGGGCTTGGCCACATGACTTGGTTTGACCAATGGAACAATAGCTAATGTGACAGCAGAGACCTGAGAAGTGGTTGCAAAAGGGTCTTGTTCTCTTTTGCTGCTCTTGGACCCATGAGACCACAAAGTGAACAAGCTCAAGCTAGCCTGCTGGAGGATGGAAGGTTATGCAGAGAACTGGGACACTCCCTCCCACAGTTAGACAGTCCAAGCCAACCTGCTATTTATTGTTGACACATAAATGAACCTCAGCCAAGATGTATTAAGCTCAGTCCAGGTCAGCAGAACTGCCCAACTGAACCCAGCTTAAACTATTGAACCATAGAACTATGTATGAACTAATAAATGCTTGTTGTTTTAAGCACAAAGTTTTGGCTGATTTTTTATACAGCTATTTTATGCAACATCTAATATAGCACTAATCTTTTCCACTTGCATGTCACTCACAAATTTGGTGTGTCCCTATATCTAAATTATTGAGTAGATTCTGACCAAATAAAGGGCTCTGAGGTACAGCTCTAAATACTGACACTGGCCAAGTTTCTTTGTTCAGTCAGCTCTTAAACACTCTGACTACTTTACATGCAGCCCACAATTTGCAAAGGAAAAATTGCATTGAAATAAAAGATGGAAATAGATTGTAATTTTAACATATTTCTGCCTCTGATTAGCCTGGAAGATTATGTACTGTTTTTTTATTTTCACAATATTTTTTGTGGTCAGAATGTTTGAAGTATCTGAAAATTAATTATCTTTATTAAAAAAAAAGTTTCACAAAGCTTTTATGAGAATGTTTGTCAAATTGCTTCATATTATGAAAACCAAAAGGAATTTTTCTAATGTACAATTTTGCTATTGGACGTTAGAAAAATTCCTTAGAAAAATTCCATATTGATGAATTGTATAAGCTTTCTAAATGCAATGAGGTTTTTATTATTATTATTTTTTTAAATTTGTAATTTTGTTTTCCTCATGAAGCTCCTAACTGTTGCCCTCTGTCTGAAAGAGAAGTGGTGGAATCTTGAGTATAAAGGTTGGAAAAAGGTATGAAAAAGACATTTCCTGTATGATTGGTAGCAGGAAATATCAGAAGTCTCATCCAAAATATTCTTTTCCCTATAGATTTTATTTGTTTCATTTATTATTTTTACTTTTGTTTTTTAAAAACAACATATCTGCTTCAGTGCATGTATTCCCTTTATACTCAGTAAAATTTCTACATTTAAAAAATAAATAAAACCTTAGAACAACTTTGGGATAATCAGAGACACAAACCAATGATTTTATGATAAGAGAATAATGTACTGGAAAGAGCACTCAGTTGGGAACCTCGTAGTCCTGATAGAATTGTCTCAGGTGCTAATTACTAGCTCTGTGACTTTGGGCATCTTTCAGAAATTTGTTTCCTTATATATAACTTGAGGATGATAATATTAACTAACTTACTAGTTCAATTCTTGCTAGTCTTTAGTGCCGACGCTCCGCAGTCTGTAATTTTGTCGTTCACCATGTGGAGCTTCCACTCCTGGTCCAAGATGGCTGATGGGAATTAAATTATAACATCTCTGCTCATAATAGCAACTGAAAAAGGAAATAACGTTTTCCTTCAAGAACACTTTCATCTCCCTCATGTGGCAACACTTAGCTATAAAAGAGGCTGGAAAATGTAGCCTTTATTCTGAACAGCCATGTGCCAGTTAAAAACTGGGGATTTCATTACTGAGGGGAGAAAGGATTTGGGGAAGATAAACTAGAATTCTCTGTTACAGATGTTTAATATATTAATTCTTCAGTGCATTGGTGAGAACATGTTTTTCAAGCACATTCTTTCATTTTAGTAGGTGAGGGAGAAGGGAAAGTAAGGAGGGGTACCAGTAAAAATGTTTGCCCCACTCTAAGCTTTGCCTTGGGCCAGTCTAGAGGAGATATCTGATTAGAAAATGATTTTCTTGGCATCTTGAATGTTAGCACACTGTAGTTCCTTCCTTCCTTCCTTCCTTCCTTCCTTCCTTCCTTCCTTCCTTCCTTCCTTCCTTCCTTCCTTCCTTCCTTCCTCCCTCCCTCCCTCCCTCCCTCCCTCCCTCCCTCCCTCCTTCCTTTATTCCTCTCTTTCTCTGTGTGTATGCGTGTGTGTGTCTCCCTCTCTCTCTTTTTCTAAGCTAAGGTAAGAAGTAACTTCTAAAGATACTAGCACTTACATAAAGTCCAAATCTTCTCATTTTAGAGCCTGCACAAAATTTGACTTTTTGAATAAAAACATGTCATTCATCTATAATTAACAAATCTAAATTAAATCTTCTTTGATGATGGATCAGTTAGATAGATTTGAAAGGCAGCCTCAAGGAAGCCTGGAGGACATGACATAACAATGAATTTCTACTTTCATTAAGAACAATGCTTTAAAATTTTAATTTATTTTTACATTTTTTGTTCCCAAATTTTTTATATTTTGTTCCCTGAAACTTCCTAATTTCCTGAGATCAGTATTTAAAATATCCATCCTGGTTTCTTTCTTTTGTAACACACAGCAGTAAATACTACAGATACGGTATTCTAATGACAAAAGTTTATAAATTTATAAAAAGAATGACTGTCTTAAGAATTCATCTGTGCTATAAATAGCTATATCAGTTTCCTAGGGCTGCCATAACAAATTACCACAAACTTGTTGGCTGAGAACCAGATAAATTTCTCCTCTCAGAGTTCTGGAGACCAGAAGTTCGAAATCAAGTTGCTGGCAGGGTTGGTTCCTTCTGAAAATTCTGAGGGAGAATTCCATGCCTCTCTCCTGACTCTGGCTGTGGGCAAGCCTTGGTTTGTGGCTACCTCACTGCAATCCCTGCCCTCATTTTCACACTGACTTCTCCGTGTGTGTCTAATCTCTCTTTGCTCTCTCATATAAAGCATTTAGGCCCACCTAAATAATCCAGAGTAATCTGATCTCAAGGTGCCAAACTTAATTACATTCAAAAAGATCCTTTTAAAAAATAAGTAACACTTAAAAGTTTTAAGTTTGAGCACTTGATATCTTTGGATGGCTGTTATTCAACCTACTACAATAATTCGTAAATCTTTCTGAACCACATTTTGTGACATTGAAAATACTCAATAGTAACAGGGTTCAACTCTTTACACTGAATGTAACATGGTTTATATTTGTTAGAATTTGTCTTTTTGAAAATTTTGAGTAAAATGTGTTTTTTACAGTATAAATAAAATTCTTTGTGAGGAGGATGCATATGCATTTATCATTGGTCGATCAGTTTCAGAAGTATTGAAAAAGACTCCCAAGTAACTGATTTGCCAGACCCTGAGCTCTCCCCACTCTGACTGCCTTTCACCTTCCCTCACAAGTTCTTTAGCAAGGCTTAGGGTGTTGTAAATAATAGAAGGTGACAAAGACTGTACTGCCAAGGACTTCACAGTCTTCACCAGGCATTCACCAGCCCTGGTAGAATATTCAGCCCCTCTCTGTTACTAACATGGCAGACTTCTCCCTGTTAAACTCAAGGACACATTGCTTTGCTGCAAGAGGCTAGTATTTATTATCATATATGTCATCGATGTGCACTAAAGAAATCCTTATACAGACTGCACACAGGAACCAGTTCTTGGGGTGGAAGATGGGAATCCTGGTGAATATCCTGAAGTAACCATGTATTTTAACACAAAATTTAAAAAATACAAATTATAATTCCTTTAAAAATAAGCTATTTGATTAAATTTGCTCTAGGTTTTTCCTATTGGTTTCGATGTGTAGACTCAGCAGATGCACAGTTCTATATTGGTGAATATTTTGATGCAAAGTCTCCAAGGGGTGGCAGAGAAGATTCTTTAAGCGCATAATATGGTCAGTTGTATTCAACTCCAGAGTTTGTTAATTTTCCTATAGCTCTTTTCTCAAACTGCTTGTTTTCCTATTCAAAGATGATGATGACAATGTAGTTTTTTAAATTAATTAATTAATTATTTATTTATTTTAATGCATCTTTATTGATTTCAGAGAGAGGAAGGGAGAGGGAGAGAGAGATAGAAACATCAATGATGTCATTGATTGGCTGCCTCCTGCATGCCCCAGAATGGGGATCGAGCCTGCAAGCTGGGCATGTGTCCTGACCTGGAATCAAACTGCAACCTCCTGGATCCTAGGTTGATGCTCAACTCCTGAGCCATGCCCGGACAGGCGACAATGTAGGTTTTTTTTTTAACAGGGATTATCACTTTTTTTGTGGCAATATTTTTAATTGACTACACACATACAAAAAGGGAAGAAGCAAAGAGTTCAAGGAGAAAGTTGTAATAACGCAGGCAAGAGATAGCTCAGGATGAACCAGTCTTTTCACTATAGGTTGAAGGGAAAGGGCACATTAGAGATAACATGGAAGGAGATAAAAATGAAATGTGCTGAACACCTATGACAAGGGTAAAGAGGAATTACATGACTGGAGGGGAAAAAATTAATTTGTATTTTTTTAGTTCATTTGTGCTTATTGCAGACCAGACCTAATATTTGGCTCTCAAATGCCAAGTGTTTGAAAGAGATTAAGCTGCCAATTTTAGAATACTCAAACCTAAAGGCTGCTCATAGAACTGTTTTCTCTTCCAAACAGTGTAGTGGAAATAACTCACCTTGATAAGAGCAGCAATTAAGAGTATTAACACTTAACTATCAGTCCAGCAATATTTACTATCTCAACGTTGTTCTATGAATAGATTTCCTTAAAGCCCACAAAACCAGAACAAGGATGGGTAAGTTTAATGGACAAGAAGTTGCCGATTGTTGTCCTGGAAGTAGGCTTTTCTGTGACTCAGATTTAAAGTGAAACCAGTGCTGTTGGCCACAAAGAGTTTGGGGTTTATCTGCTTGGCAAAGGGACCAGTGTCTCACAGAGTACTTTTCTGAGGGAGATAGCAAAGTTTAAAGACTGGCTTGGCACATAAATAATTTATTGACATAGTATTCTCTCTCATTACCCTTTTATTTTTAAGCATTCCATATTTCTTTTTTTTTAATTTATCTTTATTGTTGAAAGTATTACAAATGCCTCTTCTTTCCCCATTGATCCACTCTACCCTGGCCTTCACCACACTATTGTCTGTGTCCCTGGGTTATGCATATATGCATATAAGTTCTTAGGTTAATATCTCCCTACCTCCACCCCCTTCCCCTACCTTCCCTCTGAGATTCCTGTCTGTTCCATGCTTCTATGCCTCTGGATCTATTTTTCTCATCGGTTTATTTTGTTCATTAGATTCCACATATGAGTAATATCATGTGATACTTGTCTTTCTCTGACTGGCTTATTTCACTTAGCATAATACTCTCCAGGTCCCATCATTGCTGTCTCAAAGGGTAAGGGATCCTTCGTTTTTACAGCTGCGTAGTACTTCATGGTATAAATGTCTGAGAAGATGCTTAATATTTCAATCTTCTTGAACTTGTAGAGGCTTGTTCTGTGTCCTAACATGTGGTCTATCTTTGAGAATATCCCATGTGCACTTGAGGAGAATGTATATTCTTCAGTTTTGGAGTGAAATGTTCTGTAAATGTCAATTAAATCCATCTGACCTAGTGTGTCCTTTAGAATCACTGTTTCCTTGTTGATTTTTTGACTGGAAGATCTATCCAGCAAAATCAGTACGGTGTTAAAGTCCCCTACTGTGACTGTATTGCTATTTATCTCTCCTTTAAAGTCCTCCAGAAGTTGTTTTTCCCTCAGCCTGTGTGAGTCTTTGGTTCTGAAGTGGGACTCTTGTAGACAGCATATATTTGGGTCATGTTTTCTTGTCCCAAAGAAGTGTTTAATCTATTTATATTTAAGGTTATTATTGATAAGGTAATTACCTATTACCTTTTTTTTTTTTTTTTTTATGCCTATGTTTCTCATTCTATTTCAATTTCTTATTACAGCAATCCCGTTAACATTTCTTGCAATGCTGGTTTGGTGGTGATAAACTCCTTTAGTCTTTTTTTTTTTTTTTTTGTCTGGGAAGCTCTTTATTTCATCATCTATTTTGAATGATAGCATTGCTGGATAGAGTATTCTTGGTTTCAGATCCTTGTTTTACATTACCTTGAATACTTCATGCCGTTCCCTTCTGGCCTGTAGAGTTTCTGATGAGAAATCATATGACAGCCTTATGGGAGCTCCTTTGTAGGTAACAGATTGCTTTTCTCTTGCTGCCTTTAAGATTTTCTTTGTCTTGTATTTTTGACATTTTAATTATGATGTGTCTGGGTGTGGGCCTCTTTGGGTTCTTAAACATTGCATATTTCTTATGATAAAGTAAGAGCTTCTGTTTTCTGGTTTGCCTTCATGTCCAAGGAAGGTCTGGTGATTTGATTTAGTTATTTTGCTAATAACCTCCTTTCCAAAGTCTTATTTGAAAATGGAATTTCCATACAGAGCAATTTACCAAACTGGCCTGGTCACTGATAATATGTCTTTACTTTTAAATCACAGGTGGAAGTGGCTTATGAGGAAAACATCTTGTCTTATATGCTTATCCTTTGACATTCAGCATGCCATTATATTAGGAGAAATACTGTGGCATCTTTAAGCAGCAAACATGTCTAAAGTATAGGACTTAGAGCAGTAAAATAAGAATCTGGAATTCTGGATTTTAATTCTGATTCTGTTACTAATTAACTGTGATCCTAGGCAAATTATTTTCTTTCTTTCACACTTACATAGTAGAGATAATAATGAATATCTTAATTACTTTATAGAGTAGCTAGGAAGAGCATGTGGCTGTTTGTGTGTATGTATATAAGCATTTTGAAAATCATAAGTATTATACAAATGTAAGACTTATTAAATAATATTAATGAATACTTGTTTAGAGAGAAAAATATGTATACATATATATACATATGTATATATCAAGATTCACATATATGGGAACAGTGTTGTTTATTTTTCTTCCTCCTGGCCTCTGTTCCATGCACACCAGGCTATGTCTTCATTTAAGTAGTTCCATCTGGAAAAAAAAGTAAAGAAAAGTTGAGGAAGTAATAGCATGCCTTCTCACTCTTGCAGACCATGTCTCCCTAGAGTTCAGGGTCTGGTATGCCTGGGAATCGTTTACAACATTCTATACTTTAAAAAAATTCCTTCCTCCAATAATACAAATTCTTTTGTTAAAGGCATCCAGATCCAATATTCATCATGTTTGGAAATACACCGAATGCAGGTCTCTGTTACTGGAGTGGTCAGCAGAACCCTGCTCTGCTGGAGCATTAATAGAAAACACATGTAAATCAGATGCCAGTTACAGAGCACTCACAGGGTGGTGCGACTTTGAATTTATTTCCCCCAGATTAGACATGGAGGAGCAGTAGAATAAATGTAACCCTAGAATAAATGTAACCCCTAGGCCTCTTAGACAGAAGTTTTACCTGTATTGGGTGAAAAGTAAACTTGCAGCACAAAGGACTTCCCTTTGATGGTCTCCTCTATTGAGTGAGTGTTGTTTGCTGCTCATTCTTAAGGCTCATCTCTGAGCATTAGTTGTGCCTACAGTACTTTAAAACATTTCTAATGGAAAGTGAGACTCCTGTTAATCATTCAGATATGTGATGCACATGATGCTAGGCATCATTTTTGATAGTTTGTAGATGGTGTAAAACATCCTGATTGTCACCAGTAGGGTATACTATGTGCATACATGAGCACATCTATTTCATGACAGGAAACAGAGACAACAAAAACAGGATAGAAGGAGGAGAATGAGAGAAAAGGAAAGGAGGAAACTATGCAACATCATCAAGTGCCTCAAATGGCTCTCTGTGGAATCCATGCCATTAGCAGCCTGTGCCTGGTGTTGACAGGGCCTCACACAGATATGTGGAAATGCCCTGGCTCTAGAATGCTGCCCTTCTAGGTTCCGCCCACCAAGAAAGTATGAACTATGTTTATAACTTAGCAAGTGAATGGAGAATAAATTTAATATTCTCATTATATGTCACATTTCTTCAGCTGCTAATTAATGCCAGGACTAACACTGTTTCAGAACTGAAAATGTGTACCTGAAATAAAAATTAGGCAACTCAGGCTGCAGAAAATGTCACTATACTAGCAGGTCATGAAACTCTAGTATGAATATTGTTAAGCATGATTAACTGAACATTTTAAAAATAAAAAGGAGATGGCAAATATTCTCTAAAAGGTAACATGTTTATATGCAATCATTATATCTTTTAATATGAGAATTTTCTAGAATCCCATTTGCTAGCAATAGGTTGGACATTTATATGGTGTCAAAATTCCATTCTGATTTAAATTTCATAACTGATTAATAATTCTCATTCTGTACATTTTCTGATGAAATGAATTTGAGAGCACATTTGAATTTTTTTTTTTTTTTACCATTCCCATTTTTCCCCTGGAAAACTAGACTCTCATCCTGAAGTTCATAAGGTGTGGCCATTCACAACCTTCTGTGGAATAGCATCTGGTTAATTATACTCCAAATGCTGGGTGGTTAGAGTAATACAGATAGCAAGTCCAAATAATACATATTTAATTTTTATCTTGAAAGCTGTACATCTCTATTTCATCAGCCACTAACAACTGCTATAGCAAGTACTTATCTTAAGCTACAAACTCTTAGTCTTACTATAATTAAGATAAATCTTTCTTTTCGACCCTCATTCTGCTAAGTAATGGACATCTTTTTCTAAAGTTGCCACTCCATTATAGGGGGTTTACAAGGTCCCAAGGTATTACAAATTGACCCGAGCCCATTTCTTCTCTATAGATAATAACAGCCTCTGAAGAAATTTAATTCCAATGTTAAAAAGAAAGTAAATCTTAAACCAAATGCCACCACATATATACAAAACACAGAGAAAGAGAGAGAGAGAAAGAGTGAGATATATTAAATAAACCTTTATTTATTTAGCCAGTGCAAACAGTTCATAAACCTGCTTTGCAACCTCTACAGAGTCCCAGTTCTCTGTTCTCTGTTCTTTAATGTGTTTCAACTGCCACCTTACATGAAAGGCACCCTAAAACAGATGTGGTAATCTTCTAAAGGCAGGATTCCATGATTTTCCCATTGTAAACAGGTGTCAAGAATTGTGAAGGAGGAAAAGAGAGATTAAAGATGGTGGTGGACTGAGTGGAAGCTACACTGACACTCCCCCAGGACCAAACTGGAATTACAACTAAAATATAGAAAAGCCATTCTGAATAATCAACTGCAACTGAAGACGAGCTGGAGAGCACCCTCATAACCAAGGAGAAAATGTGGAGACCACATAGAGGCTGGTAGGAAATGTGGAAGTGCGAGAGGGCTGGCGGGGCTCCCACAGGCAGCAGCTGAAGGTCCAGAATGATATCTCAGCTGTGGGGGGTTCCCACTGAGAACTCTAGAGCCTAAACCCTAGAAGCCAAGAACATCAGAACTGAGAAAGGTGCCCACACAACATCTGGCTGTGAAAAGCAGCTGGGTTTCTGTCTTCCAGGGGGAGAGAGCTGGAAATGCAGGCCCCCTCTTAAAGAGCCAACACACAAAGTTTCATGTGCAGTCACTCACCTTGGGCTCCAGTAGAGGGAGGGCAGAGTGGACTGGAGCTGTGTCAGGAGAATCTAGGGTTGTGGGCTCTGGAGATAGAGCTCAGAGGGCACCCCTTTAGATTCCTGTGCCAAGTCATTCCCCTATACTGCAGAGAACATCTTTCTTAGGCAGACATTTTGCTGCTTTTGCCTTGTGGGGAGGATCAATTGCCCCACCTGCTGGAAAACTTCTTGCCCTACCCTGTGGAGTTTTCTGTAGCCTGAGACTCATTAAGAGAATCAGATTAATCAGCCTGCAGGCAGAGGCAGACTTTAGAGTGCTTTCAGTATTTGCCTGTTCTGCTTCTGGACCCGGGCCTTGGAAAAGCAGACTTTGGTGTGCATCTTGGTTCTGTCCAACTATATCCAGCCCCAACAGAGGAGACCTCAAGCCTAAGGTTGTTGATAGCTCCAAACAGGGTACTCAGGGCTATTCATAAACTGTGTTTGACATCAACCTGCACCAGAGACCCTCTAAAAAGACAGAGAGTCCTAGCACTCCTACCTAATACATAGAAACAAACCCAAACAGGTATCCAAAATGGGGAGGCAAAAAATAAGCTCCAAATGAAAGAACAAAAGAAGTCTCCAGAAAAAGAGCTAAATGAAATGGAGATAAACAATCTATCAGATATCGAGTTCAGAATGCTGATTGTAAGGATGCTCAACAGCAGGATAAAAGATATGGAAACTATGAAGGAATTTAAGAATGACATAGCAGAAATAAAGAATACATTGGAAGAAATAAACAGCAGATTAGAAGAAGCTGAGGATCAGATTAGTGAATTAGAAGACAGTGTAGAAAAAAACACTTAATCAGAGACCCAAAAAGAAAAACCAATTAAAAAACAGGAAGACAGTTTAAGGGAGCTGTGGGGCAACATGAAACATAACAATATTCGCACCATAGAAGTACCAGAAGAGGTCCAAAGTAAACAAGAATTAGAGAACCTGTTTGAAGAAATAATGGCAGAAAACTTCCCAAACCTTGTGAAGGAAGAAGTCACACAAGTTCAGGAGGCACAGAGAGTCCCAAGAAAGAAGAATCCAAAGAGGTCCACACCCAGATACATCATAATTAAAATGACAAGAATTCAAGAGAAAGAGAGAATCTTAAAGCAGCAAGAGAAAAGCAATCTGTTACCTACAAAGGAGTTCCCATAAAGCTGTCATCTGACTTCTCATCAGAAACTCTACAGGCCAGAAGGGAATGGCATGAAATATTCAAGGTAATGCAAAACAAGGATCTGAAACCAAGACTACTCTATCCAGCAAGACTATCATTCAAAGTAGATGGTGAAATAAAGAGCCTCCCAGACAACAAAAAAAGGCTAAAGGAGTTTATCACCAACAGACCAGCATTGCAGGAAATGTTAAAGGGACTGCTGTAAGTAGAAGTAGAAATAGAGAGAGAACAAACATAAGCATAAAGAATTAAAACAGCAATAGATAAGTATCTATCCATAATAACCTTAAATGTAAAACAAGTCTCTACAAGTTCAAGAAGACCGAAATAATATCAAGCATCTCAGATCATAATGGCATGAAATTAGAAATCAACTACAGTAAAAACATTCAAAAACATTCAGACACATGGAGGCTAAACAGCATGTTATTAAACAATGAATGGGTTACCAAGAAGATCAAGAAAGAAATAAAAGAACTTCCTGGAAACAAATGAAAATGAACATGCAACAACCCCAAATCTATGGGACACAGTGAAAGCAGTCCTAAGAGGAAAGTTCATAGAACTACAGGCCTACCCCAAAAAGCAGGAAAAATTTTTAGTAAACTATCTAACCCAACAACTTAAAGAATTAGAAAGCTCCCCTGTGAAGCCTCCCAGAACAGGGCTTTTGTTCGCTGGGAGGTTTTTTATCGCTGCTTTGATTTCATCTATTATTATTGGCCTATCCAGGTTTTCTGATTCTTCCTAATTCAGTTTTACAAGATTTCACTCATATGTGGAATCTAATAAACAAAATAGACTGAGGAACAAAATAGATCCAGAGACAAAGAAGCATGGAACGGACTGATGAATCTCAGTGGGAAGGCAGGGTGGGGGAGTGAGTGGGGAGAGAGTAATCAAAGAACTTATATGCATGTGTGCATAGCCCATGGACACAGACAGTATTGTGGTGAAGGCCTTGGGGGGGGGGGCAGATGTGGGGTGGAGGGGATCAATGGGGAGAAAAGGGGGAAATGTCTATAATACTTTCAACAATAAAGATTAGGGGGGAAAAGAATTGCGCAGGATTTGAGATTTATTCTACTTGCAAGTTCACATGTTAATCTATAATTTTGTGACAATTTTCAGAAGACTTGAGATTCCTGGATCAGAGACACAGGACAGTTATTACAGCTACAGCAATAGCCTGAGTATCAGCATTTACGCTGGTTCTCTGAGCCCCAGTCCTCACAGGGCAATGTGAAAAGGGCTCGATTATACCTACATTTTCAAGCTGGTATTACAGAAAAGTAGACCTGAGTTTAAAGAACTCTGAATATTTGTGCTGAATAGTTAAGTCTCGCTACTTTATTCTGTCACCAAAAAAGTATATTTCTAACATTCTTTATGCTATTAATAAACCACTAATTTCACTAATTAAAAACCCATTTTGGCAGATTACTAATTAGCTAAATTTCTAGTGTGATCAGAGATAATGATAGCTGAAGTGCTTATAATAACCACATCTGGATAAGGGCTTCTCTGATATAATGCTAGCTGACCGCTCCTGGGGTAAAGATTCCTAATTAGTATGGTGGCTGCACATGAAATATGAAAATGTCCATGCTTAACTATTCTGGTGAAAATTACAGATGTTTTAACACTAGGTTTGAAGGTAGCACCTAGTTTCTGTCATATCACCTGCCTACACAGGCATTTGCTGAATTATCTGTTGCTGATTAATGCTTAGTCATTAGTTCCTATAGCTAGATCCTTTTTCCTCAATCACAAAACTTCTCAAGGTCCACCCTCTGTCAGTTTGATGTCCCTTTGGAGTGGCAGAAACCTCTTAACTATACCTGTTAAACTTCTGGACCTAGAAGAAATACCTTTTGACTGTTACCTGGCTCCATGATAGCATCCCAGGCTTTTCTGCCAAGGCAGCACCCTCAGTAACTGCTATTCTAGTGCCTCTGTGCTATACCGAGGCATGAAAGTTCTGGAATTTTGCTGCTTTCTTAGAGACTACCTGTTCTCAGTTCAATTGCCCATTGCCATGGGGACAGTGTGGGGATAGACAAGGCTCAATCATTTTTTCAGGGACACATACTAAGGCTTCTCTCTGTTATTAAATGTCTAATTTTCTTTCCTCTTTTTCAATCTCACCTCAGCCTCTAGACATATTAGTTACGTAAAGGACATTTTTTGTATTAGAATAGACTGAAGGAATTTTTATTATCTGAGAGTAAGTACTAAACTATGAAACTTGCCCAAGATTTTATGAGAAGTGGGTAAATTAGCTCCACAGGGAGAGGCTAGTTTTGAACTGCTATGTGGGGAG
This sequence comes from Miniopterus schreibersii, assembly GCF_964146895.1. Taxonomy (NCBI): domain Eukaryota; kingdom Metazoa; phylum Chordata; class Mammalia; order Chiroptera; family Miniopteridae; genus Miniopterus; species Miniopterus schreibersii. The sequence goes on along the minus strand of NC_138107.1, from coordinate 57,667,390 downwards.
AGTGTAGAATTGCTTCTGATTGCCCTTTAGGAGGCTTGTGTGTTCAACTTACTGGTTATTCTTGGGCACTATGTTGAGAGCAAGCAGACCTGCCATGGGCCCTGCTGGGGCAAGAGCAAGGTGACTGTTTCAGGTGGGGTGAAACCAACCGGGCCCACTGGGGCATGAGGCAGAGACTCAGCAAGAGCTAAGGAGAGACTGAGGCTGAAGAATTAAGCCACTGAGCTGAGAAAAAGTAGATCCCAAGTGAAAGGAGGCAGACATCATCAGCAGGGGTGGGGTGTCGACTCAGGGATGTGACTGGGCTAGTCACACCATCGGGAACCTAGGTGAGGCTGCGCAGATCAACAGACTCTTCCTTCCACCTACAAGATCATACTAACCCTGCCCCATGTACCCTCCACTCCCGATTTCATCTTAGAAGGATACTGAACTAGGAGAGCCTGAGCAGTGGTCCCCAAAACAGATCATTTCCTAACGGGGCTGTTGTTTAATTCATTACACTACAAATTACATTTGTTATCCCCCCCCCCCCCCCGCCATCCAGACAGTGGGAATGCCTGAGGAAAATCAGACTAGTTTTAGGCAAAATAAATAAACACTTTCCTTGCCCTTGGGATTGCAATTAAGTACATTCTGTGATGCCTCCCCTGCGCATTTAGCCAGGGCACTTGAATAACATAATTAAAATGTTGGACACATAGTTGTAATTCTTGTTCATTCACTTTCCCCTTTAACCAGAGACCTGTGTATTTTTCCACCATCGATTGCTAGAAGCAGGGGCAATCCTGACCCCAGTTCTTATTTTTAGTGTGGTGCTTTCCGTGAGAATCATGCTTGTCTTCACTATGCTTGGTATACAGCAGTACTCAATGCATGTCAAAGGAACAAACGAGGCATCTTCTATTGCAATAACTTGTTTAAAACACAATGGTTGCAGGCCTCTGCAGATGCCCTCGAACTTCCTGAAGTCTGCTTCCCTGTGTGTTAAGCTGAACATCTTAACTGCAGCATCTGCTCTTACTCTTTCCAAAACTCTTTTTTTACTTCATCTGTCTTTGTCTCCGCACATTTGTGCTCTTGCCTTTGCATTTGGCTTCCAAATGGGAGATATTTCTCTCTGTCTAGTCATGAAAATCTTTCATGCGTTTGCCTAGAGCTCTGCATTAATTTTTTCTGAGATTGGTTTTCTTAATGGTCACTAACTACTGGTCTTTTTTCTTGTGTTGCTCTTTGCACCCTACTTGTCCTGGAAGTCTTCCAAAGAAAGCCCCTAGAGAGAGTATGACCGCAAGGTCCCCAATCGCAGGTCTCATCTTTTTAACCTTGCTGACATTGACCATATATGTCACATGGAAGATATTTATCAGTTGATTAACCATTTGATTATAGTAAGAGCATGTATTTTGGCAAAGATTATTATGTGGTGGTTTAGCTTGGTCAGAGCTGATAAAGCCAGCCTTCTCTACTAATGCACAGACTCTAAAGCAAGTTCAGTTTAATCAAGTTGACTCAGCAATGCTTCAGTGTATTATAAATACTTGCAAGCAGCTGTTACAACATATTTTTAATCCTTGGAAATCTCTTCCCACTCAAAAGGCCACATGTCATCTAGGAACTATTCTGTTCCACTGAGGGTATTCTAGAAACTTTTATACCTGGTTTACACACCAAAGAACCTGACAAATGTATTTCATCATCACAGTGCTAACAATTGGTTGAGTTAAAACTAGAACTTTTTACCAGTCATACAATTTAATATTTAAAATCAAAAGCTACAGTAACAAAAGTTCCTGGCCCTGATTACCAAAAATATCTGCACTTCTCACTGGAGAGATATTTACAAGGTTACAGGCTAGGGGACAGATGGGCTAGCATAATGTTACCATAAGAAACAACTAAAATAGATTTCTTTGCAGGGAATCTTGACAACAGCATAGTTAAAAGCAGCAACTCCTCTGGAGCCATTTAGTATCAACACTTTTGTTCACATATGAGAAACCTCAGAGTGACAAAAATGCAAGGAATAGACTTTTTTCCCTTACTAGTGCAGATGCTGAAATAGGTTTACCTGATATTTCTGTAGTCTATGGTATTAGAGTCAATACTACCAAGAGAGCCTCAATAAAATGGTTTTGGCTAAAGGCCTTCAGGGGTGTAGCCAATGTAATTCAATATTTGCATTGCATTTTCTGAGTTCTGTTTATTGCTTTTTTCCTATGTTCTTACAGCTTTTGCTGTTGCAGTGAGTAAAGGCAGAGTTTACCTGGCATAGAGTTTTTATGTAATAAACAGCTTTGTGTAGAGGCTTGTTCATGTCCAATTAGTTTCTCATTATTATTTCAAGAGAACATCCATTTATAGGGGAAACCAATTTGATGAAGGGATACTGTATAGTATTTCACTTAAAGGGATTAGGGAAAATGGGGGCCTAGAGTGGTGGTTCTAGCACTAGTGTATGTCAGAATTACCTTGAAACTTGTTACAATACAGATGTTCAAGACTTCCTCTGGCTTATTCAGTCAGGCTTGCTCCTGGGGTGAATATATACCATCATGTAATTCTGAAATGTACCAGTGTTTGAGAACCAGTAGCCAGTTGGAGAGAAGGGCAACCAGGGATCAGAACCACTGGCCACTGTCGCTTCCCACGTTCATTTCCCAAGATAGGGCTTCTCTGCTTTCTGGACACTAGGTATGTGATGTCTCAGGAGGCCAGATAGGCTTTCCTGTCCAGTCCTAGAATGAAGCTCATCCTTTCTCAGAAGGAAATGAGACTCAAACCCCACAGAGCAGTAATTTTTTTATTGTTGTTGTTAATCTTCACCCGAGGATATTTTTAGAGACAGAGAGAGAGAAACATCAATAGGAGAGAGACACATCTATTGGTTATTTCCTGCACTCACCCCGATTGGGGCTGGGCATCAAGCCTGCAACCAAGGTAAGTGTCCCTGACTGAGAATTGAACCCAAGACTCTTCAGTCTGCAGGCTGATGCTATAACCACTGAGCCAAACTGGCTAGGGCCACAGCAATGAATTTAAAAATATATATATCCTTTGACTTACTTTTAGTATCAACTTTCAGATGAAAGAGTTATCCACTTTGCATCTTTAAAATAACGATTCCAAGAAGGAATAAAACTGCTAATGACAGTCATCAGATTTCATAAAATTTAAAATAGATCTATCCTGGCAGTAAGACTCTTGACCTTCCAAAAGTATAATTAAATCTTTCAGGTAGCAAATTTCTTGTAACAGATTCTATAGTAGAACTGGTGGCAATAGACATTTTATAACAGGAAAGGAGCACATTTCCTCATCTAGTCCTGTGGATTTTTCATTCTTATAAATAGTCATTCTTGTGACTTCAATCAGATGAGCTACCATCTTTTAGGTTGTGGTTTGAAGGGGGCTTAAGGTATTCTATGTTGTATGTATAACATCAGAAACCAATTAATTCTCTTTCTCTCACAGTCTCTGTTTCTGTCTCTAGTTTTGCTTTCCAGTGGTTGATTAATAATGAAAGAGAATAATTTCAATCTCTCACATCTGAAACACATAGAATTTGAAGGAAACATCTGAAACCAACCCACTAGTTCCTCCACCGTCTTCTGACAGCGCTGGCAGAGTAGCATCAGGATGCTTTCAATGACTTACAAGCCACAGGCAGGGGAGTGATTGCAGATCTAAGATCTGACATTAGTTAGCTCTCTGCAAAAGTATGGCTGTAAAAGGGTTCTGCTTCAGTATTTCCTTTGCCTCATTGTATGAAGAGTACAGCTCCAGTCTGGTTGATCATTAACATCCTGGGTCACAGAAAAAATAACAAAGCTCTGCTGGAAAGGAGCAGAGGAGCCTCTACAGGACTGAAGCTTTGAGTGTGTGCATTTTCGTTTCTGAACAAATATCGCCACTGGAGATTTACAAGGTATGAAAACAGCATCAAGAAAAGCATCTCTGGGTATTTTTGCAAGTTCCTAGGCATGCAGATCAGGTTTTGTTCTTTGCCTCAGGAGTTCTGCACAGGTTGCCTGTTGTCTCAAACAGATGTATGAGAGGCATATTTGCATTTTCCAAATTCAAACTCAGTCAGTAATAGCTTTTGCCAGATCCTGGCACAGCAGGACTAGTCAGATATCAAATTCAAGGGGCAGGCATGCCAGGTTTGTAATAGGAACATGAGTCCAAGCAAGTAAGTTGTTTCTAAGACCTTGGAGCCATTGGGGGAGAGAAGCATAAAGAACAAGCGGGGTCAGTAACAGCATCTGACAGACATTAGCAAAAGTCATTTCAAAAGGCTACAGGGAATTGCCTTATGATGCAGAGGTTCCACTCCTGAGAAGATATCTGAAGAAACCTGGGACATTAATTCAAAAGAAGATATACACCTCTATCATTGCAGCATTCTTTATAATAGCCAAGATATAGAAGCAGCCCAAGTGCTCATCAGTGGATAAGTGGATAAAAGGGCTGTGGTACATTTACTCAATGGAATACTACTTGGCCATAAAAAAAAGGAAATCTTACCTCTTATGACAACATGGATGGACCTGGAGGGTATTATGCTAAGTGAAATAAGCTAGTCAGAGAAAGACAAATACCATATAATTTCACTTACATGTGGAATCTAATGAACAAAATAAATAAACAAAATAGAAACAGACTCATAGATCCAGAGGGGAGACTGACAGCTGTCAGAGGGGAGGGATTGGGGGGGCTGGGTGAAAAAGGTGAGGGGATTAAGTAAAAACAAACTCATAGACGCAGACAGCAGTGTGGTGATGACCAGAGGGAAGGGGGTGGGGGAGGTAGGAGAGGGTAAATGGGATAAATGGTGATGGAAGGAGACTCGGCTTGGGGTGGTGAACATAGTACAGTATACAAATGATGCATTATAGAATTGTTCACTTGAAACCTATATACTTTTATTAACTGATGTCACCCAATAAATTCAAGAAAAAATTTTTAAAAGGCTATAAGAATACAAAATCCAGACTGTACTGCTGGATCAGATGCCACGGGAAGTAGCTGGGTATCAAAGATAACAGTAAAGGATTAAGTGGGGAAGATAAGACAAATTTTATCAAATGATTTGCTTGCTGCCTTCCCAGGCTTCCTCGGCCAGCTGTGAATGATGAGGCCTTAGCTCTGGATGACATCTTAAAGGCACCGTGTAATTCTCTGATGCTGCTTTAACATGTCACAAAGAGACACGAAGATGAAAACAGAGACTGTAGATTCAGACAGTTATCATTTTTAAAATTTTATTTTCTAAACTGGATAGTCACTTTATATGTGGCAGGTAGATAATTTAAGTTGTGCAGAGCTCTGAGGAAGACAGACTCTAGATAAATTTCTACTTTGCCTTAGCCATTATAGAAACAAGCTTGATATGAAAATGTCATCATGTCGATGAAAGGTTTTGTTATTACTGTTTCATTCAAATGTGAAGAGTCAGAGTGATAAGGCAAGAAAATCATTAGAGTGGGCATGAGAAGAGTGGGATTCTAATCCCGGCTAAATGGAAGTGTACATTTAGGGAAACATTTATGCTTTTAGACTTTTAGCTTTTTATTTTTTTCCAATTACTAAACAAGGCTAATCAGTTACTCATTGCCTAGTAGACATTTAGTGAGAACAAATGTGATAATCCATATAAATAACGTTAGATCTTTCAAAATCATTACCATGGACCCTGATTTTAAGTTGTCATGACCATAAAGAAATTAGGGGTGGTTCTTAAATTATTATTTTATAAAAAGTCTTATATCGTCATTACATCAGTAAAGAACCCACGGCCACCACTTGGATGGAGGATTGAGCAGATATCCCTACTCTCTAGTGGCATACCTTCTAGTAGGGAAAACAGGCATGTGTTGTGATATGTCCCAATTGCTTCCCCAGCATTTATTACTTTACCTACCTTCCTGTCTTGGTTCTGAATTTCCCAGCTAATGAGTTTGAGTGAGATTAATGCCTCCACTAGTTGCTGTAATTTGCTTTGTCTAAAGAATGGTTTAAGGGTTGGGTTTGGGAAAAGGGATTTGATACCCAAACCAAGGCTGGTGTAATCAGAGTGAATCGCAGACATTTTTCTCAGAATGTTGGAACACAGACTTGATGCTGTAAGTATGAGAGGCTTGGTGCAACCACAGCCACAAAGAGAAAGAGCCAGGAGCTACTTGCAACCGCCCAAGTGGAAGCAGTTCCTAGATATGGATCCTAGTGAATAATTTAGGTCTATGACAAGATACTCTCCCCCACCATTCTCTCTCACGCCCCTGGAGATTCTGATATAGTAAGTCTGTGATCTGGGACCCCAAGGCATTTTTAAAACTCCTCAGGTGATCCTCACTTGCACCCAGTTTTGAGTATCACTGTCCTGTAGATTATTAAGGAATGGAACCAAGGGAACTAGCATGATGTTAACTACCAAATGAAGAAGGCTTTTTTTTCTGAGAATGCAGTTCTACAAGTCACATTTACTCATGTATTTGTTTATTAGTAGAATTTATTTGTTTTTTTGATATACTATACTTCCTCATTATTTGCAATCCATCTATTTATTTATTCCATTATTTATCTGGTATTGATCAAGTTCTTACTTAGCACTAAGTTTGGCCATGGGGACTGGCAGTGGTGGGAGGGGGAAAGCCTGTATTCCCTACTAAATTCTGAGCAGAGTAACTTACCACACAGTGCTGTAGGACTTCTGTCCCAATCATGTGGGACTGGCTATAAACCATATTTACACAGAAAAAATGGTAGCTGTAAATATAATGGGTGAACTTCTTTTTATATCTTTATGACATAAAAGTTTTCTAAATGTGGAGAGGAAGTGGTTTCATCCAGTTGGGGGAGGGGCCCAGGATGACTTCCTGGAGGAAGAGGAACCTGTGTAGACCTTGCAATTGGATAGGGAAGGAAAGTCATAAACAAGGGAGAGGGAGAAGCATATTTCAGGAACAGTCAATAGCCTGCTTAGATTGTTTCAGATGAAGGTGTAAATGCAGGAATAGCCATATTTATCTTCCCAGCAGAGAATGCTGATGCACAATTTCACACTTGTTCTTTCATGAAAATGAAGCCTGTAAAAAGATTTTTATACGCTGTTGACACCTCATCTGTTCACGTGGGCCACAGGCTTGTATGTGAAAGTAGTGTGGCTATAATGCAGTAATGCTGGTGCCCTATTAAGTTTGTTGAAAGGAGGTTCTACCTGTCATGTGTAGTTAGCCTGCTTCAGTCAGCTCTTAAATCAATATTTAAGTAAAGAAACCAGGAGACCCGAGGGACAGAAAGTCCTTGCCACAATGTGTATCTAAGGGTTTTCCTTAAAAGAAGTGAAAAATAAATAAATAAATAAGTGCTGAAAACGTAGGAGGGTTTAAGGAGTGCAAAGTGCTTGCCTTTTTGCATGCTGTTCTTGGATCCAGGCCATTTTCACAGTACCCAGTAGTGTTTTATGTTTTACCTAATTTATTGGGGATTTTATTTCTTGACCCTTAATCCAGGAAACACCACATAAGAAACACACTGAGGAAACTTTCCTATCATAAATTTTAAATATACAAAAATGATCATCTCTAGGCACCCCAAGAACCTTGAAAAGCTTGCTCCAAAGCAGATCACAGAAAATCATTAAACCTTAAGAAAGCACAGGAGAGAACGTTTTTCTTCATCTGATCTGATTACAACTATTGAATTGAGGTTTAAGTAGAACACATTATAGTGCACTCATCATTAACATAATGTGGCTTAGCAACTCCTTAGCTGCTCCAGGAGCAAGTGCTTGTTCCGTAGGACAGCTGGGATGCCCTAGGTTTCTTCCTCAAGTGGTTTTTTGGTTAGCACATTATACACATCTTTGATACCAGGTACTGCTTTGACCTGCTCTGTTCCTGTCCCTTGAGCAGTCCCTGCTTGGCACCTCCACTGACATTTGTTTCCATCTGGAGGTTCCAATTGATTCTGGCTGTGGGTATAGTTTCTTATCTAATCCAGCCCTGTCTGTGACTTGGCTTCACTCTTGACCTAGATTCCAAGTTACCTACTTTGGGCCCCAGTGTGGCTCGACTGTTGAATTGGGGCTATTGCTATCCCTTCACGTGGAATTCTTTACTCCCTGCCACATTCTTCCAAGTGACAGAAATGGCTGCCTTCTAGTGGAAGTTCAACTCTGATTTAACCCTTTCAGACTGAGGAAGATCTAATTCTCTGTTCCCCGCCTCCTGCCTTTTTTTAAAAACTTTTCATCTAGGATTTATCACCATTAAATTTATGAAGAGCATTTCTTTTAAAACAAACAAAATTTCTTGATATAATCTTCCAAGAATAAATCAACACAGGACCAGAAGGAAGCATCCTCATGCAATCTTAGTTTCTTCGTTTCTTTATCATGACAGGCTATAATTGGGATTTATAGTTGCCACATTATTAAAATGTATTTTGTGGCAAAGTCAAATAGTACTGCTATGAAAATTCATCTATATATTCAAAAAGACTTTTTGAGTTATCAGAGAATTGTTTGTTGGTTAAGCTGTGTAGTATTACTGGCTTTCCACTTAGAATGTAGGCATCTGTAGTTTTATAAACATAAGTGATTCCTATGTGCAGCCCAGTGCTTCTCTTAAATATGTTCATGTGCCAGCTGGGGACCTTGTCAAAATGCAAGCTCTGATTCAGGAGGCCTGAGTTAGATCCTAGTTATTACCTGAGAGTCTACATTTTTAACAAGCTTTCAGGTGTTGCTTGGGCTGCCGCTACTTTAGGTAGCAAGCTCTAGTCTAGACAATGACTTCATCTGTATTTTTAGAATCCTAAAGAAACAACATCTAACACACAGTCCATTCTCAATGTATACTAAATGAATGGAGGAGTAAAAGAGTATAAACAAATGTTGATAATTTGGGGAGATTAAGGCCTTATTGTATTAAAAATCTCAGAGCCCTGGAAAATAAATATAGACAGGTGATTATCCGAACTATATTCAGTGTTATGACTTTTTAAATGATGCTATGCCATGATTCTGACACATTTAGCTGCAGTCAGCTGTATACTAGAGACTGTACTAAGTAATACAGGAATGACAAATGAATTAGCTATGTCTACAAAGAACTTATTTTGTACTACAGCTCATGAAAACTAACATTATTTGGGAATAATATCTAAAAATTACTTGGTTGTCACGTCTACTGCCAGGGTTGATCCAGCTATAGTAGCTGCTCATTCATATCCACTTACTCAGCACCACATGCAGCTCTATCCTGAAGCTAGATACTTGTTCAAGAAGAAAAGGAAAGGTTCTTAGGTAGGGTAGGAACATTGAGTGACATAAGATAAGACATATCTTATTTTTAAAAATGATGATGATGATATAATGTAATAAGGATAATAAAAACTAGCATTTATTGAGATGTAGAATATATTAAGTGCTTTACAATAATTATTTTATCTAGTCCTCCCCACGTTCCTATGAAGTAGATACTGTAGTTTTCCCATTTTATGTGTGAGAAACCAAGACATAACAAATAAATTAACTTGCTCAGTGTCCTATGGCTTAGGTAGTAGAGCCAGGATATGAACCCAAGCAACCTGGCCCCTCTGGAATTCATTCCCTCAACTCCTGACATGCTGCTTAGGAGAGGGATACACAAATATGATGGAGAGTCCAAGGAAAAAGAGGCCACATCTGACTGACGAGAGTAAGCCTGGAAAGATGCTGGGATTTCAATAGGTACAAGGTGGGGTGACAGCTAGGAAGATATAACAGCCTGAACAAATGCTCTGAGACCGAAAAGGCCATGATGTGGACATATTAATCCAGAATAATTAAGAAAATGATGGTGCAACATTAACACTAATAAGTAATCAAGAGGAAAATGATAAGATTACTTCAGTTTCTTTATTAATAGACCACATCAATCATTAGAAAATTGGAAACCAAGCTCTTGAATTTCAGGGGGGAAAAAGTTCAGGCTGAAAATACTGAGCTTTTAGAGAAGTAGCCGCACATTTAACAAGAAATTTCTTGAATGTACATTTAGTCTTGAGATTGAAAATAATTAGACTGAAAATGACAAAACTACAACTTCTTTCATAGGTCTCATAAGGCAAAATGCTAATTTTTGAAGTAATTTTGACCATTTACTATCTTTAATTTTACCCCCAACAAAATGGAATCCTATATTGAGAAGGATATTAAAATTATTAAAATTTAGCCAAAATATAATTTTTGGTATATTGATTTAATCAAACCTAATTGGAATCATTTGTTAATGGAAAGACATATAATTATTAGATAAAATGAATGAGGTTTTTTTTTTCTGTTTCTAACAGTGACCCTTAAGTACATGATGTATTGATAAGCTTAACTAGAATGGTGACCAAAAAGGATGTTTCTTTTTGCACATCTTCAATTTAAATCTGGAGTCAGAATAGTAGAGCAGATAAGAGCCGGGCTTGTGTTCAAATCCTGGTTTGTGAGGTTGAGTATTAGTGTCCTCAGCTATAAAATAGAGGTAATAATAATGCCTACCTTTTAGAACTTTGGGGGGAGAATAGTTGATTTAGTACATGTAAATTTCTTGGAATAATATCTGATGTAATAATGGTAGCTAAGTTGTTATCTACCAATAATTATTTTCAACAAAGAATTAAGAAATGTTAGATATTATTATCATTGTCAATAGCTTTTAGAGAAGTAATATTTTATACCAAGAACATGCCCAGTTAAAATAATTATAAATCACCCAAAAGAGATGGCCATGTCAGTTGCTATGGGGTTTTTTTGTTTCCTTACTTCTTTTCATATTTTAATTCATTTAATATTTAGAATATTGTAGCAGAATGAAAGTTGATAAAGATAAATTTATTCTACCCTAAGAGTTATAGCAAGTAACACTTCTCCAAAAGAAGGATAGCTCATATTCATATTTGAAGTGATAAAATATTTTCTTGTTATTTTAATGACACAAGGTGACATGAGAACTCGTGAATCATAAATTCAGTTCTGCTGTAAGAATCGTGAACTCTTTATATTTTAAAATTCTGGACAAATTAAATTCTGTTAAAAAATCTATCATATTCCAACTTTTCAAGAAAAATTTAGTTTTACCACTCTTTGGACACTCCCTATTGTTAGTTTTTAAATTAAATTTACTAAGGAGACACTGATTAATTAAACTATGTAGGTTTCAAGTGTACAATTCTATAATACATCTTCTGAATATTGCATTATGTGTTCAGCACCCAAAGTCAAACTTCCTTCAGCCATCTTACATTTAATCCCTTTTACCTTTTTCTACCTTCCCCCAGCCACCTTACACTTCCTATTATTATTGTCAGTGACTAGCCAGTGCCTCAAACTCCTGAAGCACAGCATGAAGAAAGCTTTAACCATTTAAACAACATTCTATTGATGATTTTTTTTTATTTCCATTCTTGTATTTTGAATATAAATAACTTTTGTTTTCTAGAGTTCAAGTACTTCTTTTTTACCACTATCTATTTGCATTTTTATTCCTTTAGTTATTTCAGAACATTTTTATTTCCACAATCAAAGGATTATTACTTCATGTAGGAAAAAGAGATTAGAAAGGCCTTTTATTTTTATTTTTTTACTCAAGATTCATGATGCTTAAAGAATTAGGGAGTTACTTAAATAAATAAAAAATTATGTTGATGATGTTCAAAATAATCAAAACAAAGTTTTTCCTAAAAATGTAACCTAAATAGTCATGCTTGAATATATGTCTAGAAGCAAATGCACTATACCTGTTATTAATACAAGGTCTCGTGTTCTAGTCCATCTGTGTAGGCACTGTGCTCTAGGAATGTAACTTATAGTTCTAAAAGTTTAGTAGACTGACTGAAACTTAAAGAAAGGAATTTGATAAAATATTTGAGGGGAAATACAGATTGATTTTAATCATAGTTGTAAGACAAGTTATAGTAGAGTCCACAAATCCAAATTCCTCAACAGGCAAAGAAGTTAGCATACATGTGGTAAAAGGCCTGGTGTAAATCAGTGGGGAGTGGTAGGGCTTAAAGATGGCAGCTTGCATGCCACACCTAAAAACATTATAGAAACATTTTGAGCCAAGCAACCACCTGTGGTTTGGCTATGTTTTCATTCACTGACTTGTAATTTGCTGCCACTTATTTTAGAGGATTTGATTTATGCTGGTTTTAAGGACCATTTCTTAGCTTCACTGATCCACATCTGTTTGCCTATTTGTATTACAGAACTAGAATAATAATTTACATCATTAAGTTATATTAGATGTTTAGAAGACAGTGATAATTTGAATTAATTCAAAGAACATATGTTGAATATAAACTATATGTCATATACAGTCTGCTGAGCATGACATAGGCGAACAACTTACGATAACGTAATGTATCGTGTTATATTAGCTACAAGAATAAGCTTCAGGTGGGCCAGAGGGGGAGGAAGTTAATCCATTCTTCCCATTGCTTACCCACCCAAATGGTTGAACCTGGTTACACATCTATCTTAGTCACCTCTACGATTTTCATTTTAACAAATCATGAATGTGAATTATGTTTCTAGCTTTGGAGGTTGTGGGGAGGGAAGCAACGAGGAGAAGCAGCAGAAAAAAGGAAAACAAATCCAATTTCTTGCTTATAAGGAACTCAGAGTATATAAAGGACTCAATATGACAAGGGCTCTGATAGAGCCACTGATACTGAGGGGAGGAAATAGACCTTTACAGAGGAGGTGGCTCGGGTTGTGGGTTGAATTAGCTCTCTCCACAGAGTGAAGAAATCAGAGGAAATCCTAGATGGGCGACAACACAGGTATAAAGATCTGAAGATAACCTATAAATGATACATCTACACCCTTCTTCTAAAAGTCATGGTCAGCAGTAAGATAATGATACTGCAAAAAAGCTTGGCATTATCCTCAACAGTTCAAACAACACGGTTGTTGCATGTTCATTAAAAATAATTAAGCAAATCAGTCCCTGAACAGTGCATAATAAAAGATCAGGTTGATGGACACTTTCTTTTTTTAATCATTTGCACGAAGTGACTACATTACCTTCAGCCTTATGCCCCACAGTCCTTTTTATCTTTTATTACTTTAGGACCTCACCCAGTGCCTCTGATGTATGTGACCAAGAGATGTATTATATTTTTCATGATGATGGTAATAATCTACTGTAAAACAGCTTGATAAAAAAAGAAATCATTAGATAAAAACTGATTTTTAATATTCATTACTCATTGACACCCAATAAAAACTAAGTTGCCATGGATTATATAGGACCGTGCTGCAATGTGGCATAGGCATTGCTAGGATTAATAATAGTGGTATAATAGGTATGGGTACAGTGCATATATTGTTACCTAACTTGGGACTCTATCAATGGCCTCTTGGCTGATTTTCCTATACCCAGCATAGTGAGTTATAGCAAGTGACCTTAACCTCAGCCCATTGTTTTACTATCTGTAACATTAATCATCTCACTCTTGTTCTTTCAAATGCCTCTTCTACTTTTCCCATTCCCATTGCTCCACACCTTATCTGTAATATAAGGGGAGGAATAGTGTGTGCTCTGTAGGATCTTGAAAGGACTAGAAGATACAATGTATGTAAAACAGTACCAGGAGCTCATAGGCATTGCTAGGATTAATAATAGTGGTATAATAGGTATGGGTACAGTGCATATATTGTTACCTATCAATGGCCTCTTGGCTGATTTTCCTATACCCAGAATCTCCCATCACCTCCTATCTCTTGTTCCTTAAGTGTCTGGAATCAGAATATCTTTCAGAACATCTGTTTGATGCATAATATTTTCCACAACAGGAGCAATAAGTACAAGACACTTCAAAATAATAATGAGTTACCACACACTGTGTTCAGTTAAATTATTATATACTTCTTGCTTTTAGAAAATCCTCTTTCTATGATTTTTACTCATTGGTCCTAGATCAACCCTCTAACAATAAAGAATAAGCCTAATTTCCTGTTTTCAACATTGAATTAAATTTTAATTAAATTTAATTTGGATTAAAATTATATTTTATTTTTTAATTAATTATATTAATTTTTATTGAATTTATTGGGGTGACATTGGTTAATAAAATTATATAGCTTTCAAGTGCACAATTCTATAATACATCATCTGTATTTTTTTTTAAAGATTTTTAAAATTGATTTTTAGAGAGAGAGGAAAGGGGAGAGAGAAAAAAGAGAGAGAGAAACATGGAAGTTAGAGAGAAGCACCGATCAGCTGCCTCTTGTACTCCCACTACTGAAGATCACATCCACAACCCAGGCATGTGCCCTCACAGGGAATAAAACCTGCAACCTTTTGGTGCCCGGGACAATGCCCAAACAACTGAGCCACAAAGGCCAGGGCCATCATCTATATTTTGTATTGTGTGTTTACCACACCAAGTCAAGTCTTCTATCATCCTTTATCCCCGCTTTACCTTCCTCTACCTCTGCTAATCATCATACTGTTGTTTGTGCCCATGAGTCTGTATTTTTAAAATCATCTGATCAAAATATTCAAGTGATTTTCATTTGTCCAAAGCGCTCCATGAATTAACCTCAACTTACCTGTTTTGCCTTGCCTCCTATTTTAATGTTTGTATTATGAGTCCTAGATTAATCAACCCAGTCTTCTTGCAATTCTGTTGCCCTTCACTTATTCACACCCTTCCCTGTTGCTTTTGTTCTTTCTTCCATTCGCCAAACTCATCTCTTCCTCTCTTTATACCAAAGGTCGCTTAGATGTCATTTCTCCATGAAAAACCTCATTAGTTTCTATTGATCTTGCCCTCCCTAATCTTCTGTAGAAAACCTTTCCCACTGGCAAACTTACTCAATTCCAGTCTTTTTATTCTCTCTGCTAGCTTTAAGACTCATGTTTTACTTCTATTATATTTATATGTCTAATTGCATATGAACTGATATTTTTCTAACTTTGTTTTATAATTCTTAAATTGAGAAAACACTGTCCATAGACTATATTTTTTGTCAGTACACCTTGATTTGTTGCCAATTAACAATTTAATATTTGTGAATCCAGTTTTGCAAATAAGACAATAAGCTTTCTAAGGGTAGTACTTTGGTCTTATGTTCTCTTTGGGGTTCAACAGCAACTAATATATTTTTATATAGTACATGCTCAAATGTGATTTGATTGAAATTCCCAGATACTCAGTAAGTGCCTACTGCACACCTGGTTTTCTACTGGTTATTGTGAAGAATACAAAGATAAGGCATGAACTTTTCTCTAAAGGAACTTGGTGTTGGGAACAGATTGTCCTACCAAAGATGTTATCTTCTTATCAGAAAACTTGATCAAATTATACTTCAACATGTTTAAAGAGAGAAGAGTTTGTTTAGTTCATTTTTATCACACACGTCTCTATAAAGTTATGAAGTCAAGTCAAAGGTAACCTTAATAAAAAAATTTATTTGCAACTTATAGAAGGTCAAGATGTCAGTGTCCTAGTAGATCTTGTTAGCACCTCATAGAATTTTTTTCTTAGAAATGTTTTTTCTTGATTATAACCTTCTGTACAATTCTAAGAATTAATTTATCTTGCAAAAGCCTATATAAGTCATTAGTCTTTAGGCTAATATAATACTTATTTCAAACTAGCAGCTAACAGTAATTTCTGCAAACCATCTGGAAGGACAGTTTATCAGATTACACCCTCTTTGCTCCTAACTTGTCCCAGATAACAGTCTGCTGAATGGAAGATTATCTCTATTCTTCTCAGAGTAGCTATTTTGGACACAAACTCCTAAATTAGTTGATAAAGTTATGTTTGGCTTGGCAATTTCACCAGGGATTAACAATATTTACATCTATATAACTATTGAAACAGGAGAATGTTTAGACTGTTGTTTCTATTTATTTGTTAGTCTTTTGCTGATTTTGCAGAAAATCAAAAGCACTAAGTGACTGGTTTCACAATCTGTTTTCCCTAAGTCAATGTCTTAGGGTTCTGTTATTGCAATGTAGAATGCCTCTGAGAATGTAGCATTTAGACACCATCACTGAGTCATAACGTCTGTCTATAGAGCTTATTTTTCTGAATGTGTTTATAAAGGAGCATGTTGCAAAGATTTTTTTTCTATGACAAATAACATCCAAATTTTGGAAAATGCACTTACAGAAGGAGGTTTTATTTTGAGGAGGATTTCCTTCAGTTAATACAGGGTCAGCTATTTCTGGTACAGACATTTTAAAAGAATTATACCAGAAATTAAAAGACAGGAAAAAGAATTCACTCTTTAGTGGATCAGACTAAATTATGTTGGCATTTAAGAGAATTAAGTCTTGAGGACTGCATTTTCAAAACACATTTTAAAAAGTGACTAGAGATGGTTTCAATGACTCTTCAAGCTGGTCTTGCCTCCTGCTGGATAATCATCTGATCCCCACTTAACAATCCCCAGTCAAGCCTCAGATGGTCTGGATCTGCTTTGCATCTTATGGACAGTAACAACTGTGATACATTACCATCTTGGCCCACGATTAGATTTGTATCTGTCCCAAAATACTTTCTGTGCCACTGTAGATTATGCAAGAATAGAGATGCTGGACAGAATAAATACAGTAACAACATCTTCTATTAATTTTCTTAGAAGGTAAAGTAAAACTGATGTGTGTGTGTGAGTGAGAGAGAGAGAGAGAGTTTATTTCCTATGAAACCTTTTATTTGGAACTTTATTTTTTAATATTTTAAATTTCTTATTGAATTCATTGGGTGACATTGGTTAATAAAGTTATATAGTTTCAGGTATACAATTCTACAGTTCTACTTTAGTATACTGTTGTGATCAGATTTTGTATTCAGGTCATACAAATTCAGTTTACTTGAAATTTCAAGAAATTATTTTTTCTAAAAGCAGCAACTTTGTGCAGTAGGGATACGTTGAATTTGGACATATAGTTTAAATTCCTTATTGGTTCTTATTACTTTCAGTACTTTTAGGTGACTCTAGTTGTTAATCTGAAAGAGCCTGGGTATACAATGCTACTCAGCTATCTACAGACATCTTGATTCATTAATTATTATTTATTCACTTATTTAACAAAACATATTGGGCACTTACTATATAACAGATACTTTGACAGGTAGAAATAAACAGAAATGAGAAATGTGGCCTCTGCACTTGAGTTGCTCTCAATCTAACAGAAAAACAACATCTTTCACAGCAGGCCAAAATGCAAAATAAGAAATATACCATCTGTTATTAGGTCACAGAGAGGGGAATGAGTACTTTCCCTAGGTTGGGTATATGTGGGAGAAGTGACATTTCAACATAGCAAACATTTATTTGGGCAAATGTCAATGGTTCAGAAGAGAGAGTGGGTTGAAATGCACTTAATCTAATCATATGGCAGCTGATAACTCTAATGAAAATGACAAAAGCTCTTTATATTTTATAACCTTCTATGGATCCAAAGTACTTCATGAATACCTCCTTATTGGATTTTCAAACAAACAGGTGAGATGGAAGTTATTGTCAAGTGAATGTAAGCAGATATGCTTCTGTGCAAGAGGAATGGAACATCTTTCCTGGGCCTTTGTGTGGAAGTCTAGGCTGGGCTAGGTGATCCTCTCTGGGACACGTTGTATTGATGTTCCCTGAGGTAATAAACAGTTAGGAGTTGAGTGACTTCTTCATATAGGAACTAAGGTAAATTATTAGTAGAAAATTATTATCTTAGTTCATCAGACTCAGTAATATGATTTGTATAGTGTTTTATTCTAGGGGTCTCAGTTATGTGTTGACTTCTGAAATCAAAAGATCAAAGTGACAAGAAGTATTGTTCTTTCTGATTTATACTCTCTGCCATAATCTTGTGAAAATGAAAATTGAGAATAAGATTGATTTTCTTTTACCTTCTTGGGTTAAGTTCTTTCTAAACTTGTAAGGGAAAATCTGTGTATAATGCATGCTATTTGCTTTCCTTCAAAAATTCATAACTAGGAAGAAGAGAATACTATATAATTTTGCTAATCACATAGTCTCATAAGTAAACAAAGAATACTTTAGGATAGATTTTATTTAAAGTCATCACCTTTCATAATTATTTCATTCTGCATCATAATTTCCTAATTAGGCAATGTAATTACAGGTTGAAAATCCTGTAATCATATGTATTTAGGTTAATTATGTTAACCATTAATTACTGTTGAACTACTGAAATGGTAACTTGTGCAAATGAAATGCTTATAGAGAAGTAACTCAGATTTTAAAAATTTTACCATATAATAAAAAATGTCAACATTGCACAGATTAAAATCCTATATGAAACTCATTTAGTCAAATACAGTTAACTTTTCAATATTTAAACAAATTCAATCAGCATTCATTTTAATGTTGATTTCAAAATGCTGATAGAATTATGTTTGATGAATTTATGATTTATATTTATGTCAATCTATAGAGCAGCAATAAATGCTTTTTGAAAGAATTAATTAGCATGCATGTTATAGCTGAATAGTGAATGTTTCCTAATGGAAAATACAATGAAGAAAAACCAGCATTCACAAATTGTATTGTTTTTGCACAAATAAACCTGGAATCATTTTCTCAGTTAAAAATGTCTTTGCCATTGGTAAGTAAAAACATGTTTGCATTTACATAAGAATATATAAATTTCAACAAGCCATTTGACCAGATTCTCTTTGTAGCTAAAATGTATATAGTCCTTTTATTGGAGCCAACAAAGAGAATGGTATCTTCCTTTATTAGGAGAACGTGACTTTATTATTTATATTTTAGGACTGTCTTTAAAAGGAATTTTAATTGTAGTCAATTGCTATGGGTGGGGTGGTGGGAACTAAATACTAATTAGGACAAAAGTAAACTAATATGGGACAGATTCCTTCCAGCATTCAGGTGGCACTAAATCCGTTTTATAACTTAGCTTATTTTGGTGGGGGATGTGTGTGTATCAGTTTGTTTCTAATGTATTATAATAGACACAAAATTGAATATAAGCACAGAAGGTAATTTAAAGATATAACACAGATGAATATCTGCTTGATAATTACATCTCTCAAAAATTATACAGGTTTGGGTATCACTTCCAGCCCCGTACTACAGAATTTCAGGGAATCAGTTGTATACTTATGCAAGCACTTGAACAACTATAAATAAATGTGATTTTGAGAAATTCATCATGTCATTTGAGATCCTCAAATTGAGACTACTCAAAGTGTGCTCACAAACCATTAGTGTTGGTACCACTTGGAGCTTGTTAGAAATGCAGAATCTTAAGCTTCACCCCAGAAGTACCGGATCAGAACTTGAATTTTAGCAAGATTCCTAGGTGATTTGAATATACTTAAAGTTTGTAAAGGGCTACTCTAGACTACACAATTTGTCTTTCAGGCAACAAAAGAGTGCAATAAAGTCATCACCTAAACTAGCGATCTTATTTTCTTGAGCCCTAGAACCACAAATTCAAGCCCAGCTAAGGTAGTTGATGTTTATTGAGTAAGACAGTCTATAGGATAAGTGAATCACTTTATTATACATACCCTAGAACACACTTATTCAGGGACAGTGAATCGTTGTTCAATAAGTCATTGAAATATACAGATGAAATTGGGATTTGTTAAATAGTAATACACACATAATTTAAAATTTTAACCTAAGACACAAATATCTTAATTTAAAATATACGAACTTATTTGCCAAACTTTATTTTTTTATTTATTTTATTATTTTATTTTATTTTATTTTATTTTATTTTATTTTTTTTTATATATCGTTATTGATTTCAGAGAGAGGAAAGGAGAGGGAGAGAGAAAGATAGAAACATCAATGATAAGAAAGTCATTGATCGAGCCTGCAACCCGGGCATGTGCCCTGACCAGGAATCGAACCCCAATCGCCTGGATCCTAGGTTGACGGTCAACCGCTGAGCCACGCCCGGCCGGGCTTATTTGCCAAACTTTAGATGTAGGTTCGGGGTGGTGTCATTGAGCATTCACCCTTCAAATGGAGTTTGAGGTCATCTCTCCTCTTAAAATTGAACCTACATTACATTATCTGATATCCAGTTTCAGTTTCTTTAAAATGAAAACAAACAACAGAACCCTAAGGACACTTGCTAAATAATCTGAGTATAATAACTTTGATTTTATCTACTTAAAAATTTTTGGTGTAGCAAGTTGAGTAAATAATACTACTTATTTTGTGCCCTACTATTATCATTGTTTTGCTCAAGGTCACTTTATGGCTTGATTGATTGACCTCAATACCTGTTCCTTAATTATGTGTTTCTCTCCGTTTTAATGTGTTTAATGTCCTAACAACCATTCCAATGTGTTTAATTGTATATAACTTTTGTTGTGTGCATTATTGTAAAATGTATATTATTCAAATCCTATATTATAAATGAAGTGTAAAGTGTAGTATATCTTATTTTATCTCTTTCATTCATCATTATATTTTTAACATCCATCCATGTTGGTTTGTGTGCGATTTGTCTGCTACTTCTAAAGCTGCGTGGTACCCGTTGATGTGAATCAATGATACAGATGAAAAATGCTAGTTCCTACCACACTGGTACCAGTGGAGGTGGTAAGGAAGAAATGAATTTTGGATATATTTGGACAACTTGACAGGTTTTTTTTAAAGGAAGATGTTTGTATCAAGTCTTACTGAAGCCTTAAATTTATTCAGTTATAGATATGATATCTTTTCACATCCTCATTTCATAACCATAAATACAATTTAATTAACTAGATTATTAAAATAACAAGTGGTGTGAGATGAAACCAGCTTTAGAACAAACATAACTGATAGTGTGTATATGGCTCAAGACAAAGATATACCTGTATGGTGCAAAATTCGCTTTCAGTGGGAGAATTAGTGTGTCCTGGACAAAACATAGAAAACATAACAAGGCAAGACATAATTTAAAGTAAGTAGATGAGGGAAGCAGACCAAAAAAAAGGAAATAAAATCATGAAAGGTAACATAAAGATAGACAAGAAGACTGTTTGCTAGAAATGAGTCATAAATCTTATTCTGTTTAAAGCATGTTAAACTGCTGCTCATCAAAATTATTTAGGCTGGTCTCATATATAAATAATAAACTACACTTTTGGGTTGACTCTGACATTTCTTTTTTTGTTTCTTTTAGAAATATATCTTTACTACATGCCGTAGAATTGAGTCAAGGATCAGTATGAAATATGGATGTATATATATGTATACATTCATCATATGTACATATAATATATATGCTATGGATAATATTATACATTAAATTATATAGTACTACATGTACAAATACCTACATGGTTCTCCCTTGTCAAAGGACACCTTTCTGTCTTTCTGTGCTGCATTGGGTGCGGTGCTTACTTTCAATGAACAGTGGGTACTCTGTAGCTTGTTGTTCTCATCACTGTGACTTTCAGGAAGCTTGGGGCAATTGCCAGGGATTTTCTTAACTTGTTTTTTTCTGGCATGATAATTTCCTTTATTCTCAGGCCTCCATATTATTTGGCTCTTCTGTTTGAATTTAAAAAATAAGTTTATCTTTTAATTTATTTGTGATATAGCCACTTCAAATCCTTTTCGATAATGTTGTGTGTGAATTGACTAATTTATAACTCATTTCCTTGAAATCTATCTCCAGCAAAATACATTGGATATTCTTTTAAGGTTGCAGGTTGTAACATCGACCTTGGGAACAGGGACTGGAAAAGGGATCCAATTCTGTTACCCACGTTCCTCTTAGCAAGTTTGTTTCCTTTTTTCTTCTTCCTGTGACTGGCTTTTTTTGCTTCTTCAGTTCCCATGCTGGTTGGAAGAGGTCCACCTCAGTTCCTCAGGCTAATAGTTTATAGGTTAAACAACGTGAGAGAGCTGACCTCAGTCTCTCCCTCCCTCTCTCTCCCTCTCTCTCCCTCTCTCTCCCTCTCTCTCTCCCTCTCTCTCTCTCTCTTTCTGTCATTCTCTCTCTGAAAGATGCTAAATAAGTCCAGCTTTGGTCAGAAGCCTAGTTTTATATTCATCAACTGTTCTGAAGGGGATGGATTCATCTGACTGCTGGTCCTTCCATTGTCCAAGACAAAGCTTCATACTTTCAGGTTTTTCAAAGATGAAAGGAAAATACATAGTTTAAAGGATGAATACAAATAACAACAACAACAAAAGCAAATTGCACAAACAAAACTAAAAAAAAATTCACACACACTAATGCTTTTGCTTGTAATAAAGCTGCTTGACTGCAAATTGAGAGCCTTGCTTATTTAACATGCCTCAATATTCACATGATTTGAAGACCTTAATATATGTATATACATATATACACACACTTCTATATACACACACACACACACACATATATATATGTATACACATCTAAATACACACAGGAATGTGTGTTCTTTGTTTTTAAAAAATTACACAAAATGAGAATTTAATTTAAAATATTTATTAAGTACCGACTGTGCTCCAGACAGTGTTCTAAGGCTCTAGATTCTGGGGATATAGCAGTGAACAAAACAGACAAGGTTGTTTATGCCTGTTGAGGATAAATATCTTCCTATCTACCTGTATATTTAGGCATTTAGTAAGACAGATAGCTTACTTTCTCTTTACAGGAAGAGTTTAAGTTGGTGTGTGTGTTTGTGTACCCTATACACACATTATATACATACAGACACGTTCCTGTCTGCTTTGATGTCCTCTATGAAAACAGGTCAAACAAAAATATCTATGAACTAATGGAACCTCCTTTTACTTTCAAAATTCCTGAGGGTTATGGAATGTGCACAATTGTAAGATTATTCCTTGATTTGCATTATTACAAGGATATATGCATTGGTATACATTAAATTAATGGAATGAAAGCAGTGTTAAAGCTGGATTTACGTTAGTGAAAAAGCAATGTTCTCACAGTCCTCAGACATGCTGGGCCCAGGAGACAGCCCAGATGCTAGGTCATCTTCAAAGGCTTTAGCCCCACAAGGCTTTGGCCTCCTTGGGCACCCCAGCCACAGAGGAGACAACCCAGATGCAAGAGCCTAGAATTCTTCCATAGGACAAAACAGCAGGGATTTTCTAAAATGGAGGGACAAGTAGTGTAATGTAATGTAAACTTACAGAGGTCTGCTAGGGACAAATCAAGGAGTGATACTAACATGTTTAGTTTAGTCGGGCCCTAACTGAATAGAAAAGATGTCAACTTGCTCAGTGATACTTTAAGGTCTTGTTCTAGGGGGCAATATGGTGCTGCATTAATAAAATAAATCATTATATGTTTGCAAATATATTTGTTTTCTCATTTTAAGACAAAATATTATAATATTGACTATACATTTACCTTAAAAATATAACATTGAAATCTTAACAATTTAAAATATTTAATATCAATTATTAATGAAGGGGGATTCACATGGTGAATTGTAACACTAAGTAGGTGTTCTCTTCTCCCTGACACTGGATATCATGATACGATTTTAATATAACTGATTTATGAGACACAATCCTAAGTTCTTACTTAAAAATTATTTTTAGCATTCTCTGTGAAAATTACATTTTTTTACAAATGTAATTTTTTATTTTGAAGTTTATGCCCAAGCATTCCACACAGGGAATAAAACCTAAAGCGCATGCACACACACACACACACACACACACACACGGAGGGAGATAGATACATATCAGTTTGATTCAATTGGTGACAAATTTGGTGATCAAACTAGATTTGCTAGGCTCATTATTTGCTTTGAGGTTGATATCTGATGTGGGTTAATTGAATAAATTTTCCACTCAAGTGGGTTAATAGCACTAATTTAGGCAGTCACTTTATTTAGATCCCTTAAGTCATGGTCCCTTGCTTGTGAGACAACGAGGTCTTGACATATGGGTAGACATTACATCCCATCCTTCATAATTCCTGCTGTCACCAGAAAACTCCATTTCTTTCCCATCTGTTGTTGAATTATCCCTGATTACTGGTCAATGTGAATTTTTGGAAGTTAATGGAGCACTTTTGAAAAAAGAAAACATGTAGTAGAATCTCTCTGTTTTTTCTTGGAAAATAATCTATCTTCTAATAGTGAAACTCTTATATCAGATAGGACTTTTATTTTATGGGAATGGCATTTAATTCTGATCATTTGCTTTCCATATAGTAGTGAACATTAAACTGAGCCATGGAGATTTTTCCTAACAGGATATGGTGTGATACCTTGGATAATGGGCACGCTGACAAAAGTTAGTGAAGTAAGAAGTAAGAACTTTCAGTCAAGGAGAGTTTAGAAGGTAGGGGACCTTCTGAAAGCAAGGCTAAGGCTGTAACTCAACACTACCAGCCCTAATGGGTGGACTAAATGTCTAAGTCAATCAGAATCTAGTCCCAAGGGAATCAATGAAAGAAACAGGTAGGAATTCAGAGATTCCTCTAAGCCAAAAATGGCATTTGCTGTCAATTTAATTCAAGCAGAGAAATAGTCCACCTGGTATTATGATTTATTTTGAAATTATGGGAAGATTATCTTTTCTCCTGTTACTCCCCATATACTAAGTAGGACCTTAATGCTTTTTAAAAAAAAATTTAGTAAACACACATTTAGAGCTTTAGGAGATTCATAGTTTGTTTACAGTGTCTCTCTATTTTCCCTTCTGTGAGTGAAACAATACTATTCCTGGAAGCTGAAGAAAAAATTGCAATGAGCTTTATCAGTAATGGTTTTTGAAAGAGGCTTCTAACAGCAGAGCTTTTATAATCTCTAATAAAATGATAAATTATAGTTTGATTCTTTCAGCCACATATTTCATTCTTATTTATTCATGAATAGTCTTGACCTCCCTCCTCCAGAAGGAAGCCATTCTAGATAGACACTTCGTTGAACTTGTAGGGCAGGCAAAATCTCCAGGGCGGTTATAGTATGCAATACCACACAAGTTTTACTGTAATCACAGTTTCCTGTTGTGTTTCTTATCAATTAATGTTAAATGAGGTATATGGGCTATTTGGATGTGATCTTAATTCCCTTAAGAGGATGAGCTTCAACAGAGTTGCTCTGTTTGCTATGATGTAGTGAGTAATGAAAGATATAGGTCAAAAGGAAGTGCCTGCATATCATTTCAAATGAAGAAATAAGGAATGAGGGTGGATGGTAGATTTATAAGTACTGCTACAATCTCTATAAGCTGTAATGAAATAAATTCAATCTATTTAGAAAGAAAAGTCTTCAGTAAATCATGGGTACCAATTCTTAGGTTTCTTCATCAGTTTCTCTCTGTGCCCCCCAGTTTCCACTCTCCCCCACCCAAAGTATACATGCAGCCCATTCCTACTTGACTTCCTTTTTTGACCCTCCATTAATTCCTGGGAAAGGTAAAGATCCACCTCAAAGGTAAAAATTATTCCCGGCACCTCTGTACAAATGCAACATTTCTGCTCTTTTGAGCTTTTCCTGTCAGTCTCCTGCCCTACTTTGACCTAAAACTAAATAAAGAAGGGACCATTTTGAACTTCTTTTTTTCAGTCTTGAGCACCTCCAGTGTCCCAGAGTTCCAGATTCAGAACCATCTTACATCCACTCTTGCTTTAGGATCAGAAGTGAACAAATGACGTAGGGACTAGGAGATTTAAAAAAAAAAAAAAAGACTCTGGATCCCTTGCTTCTAAGTTTGGAAGCTGGCTAAATGTCTGAGCTGGAGGAGATCAAGGCATTAACAAAATTGCCTGATCAGAGCAAATGGAATAGAAGAGGGTAATGAACTATTGAAAGAATGCAAGCTGGTGTTCTGAATTCAAGAGGCTATGTGCAGAATGACCTAAAGCCAATGGATCTATTAGTCTATATATTATCCTATCTATTAATGAATACATCTCTCAATGATATGATATACAATGAGACATGCAAAAAATGATCACATTGTTTTCTGAGACAAACACTATGATGTCTTTCAAATGCATATCATCATCACCCACTTAGATAAAGCCCTTCTGATAACTCCTAGTGAACTCCTCAGCCTTCATCAGAGCCCTGGTCTCCTTTTGCCTTCCTGAGCATCTGAGATCTCTTATTCCTGCTAACAATAAGGCAATGTGTGTTGAAGGTCTTGGGCTGAACCCCATTAAAAAGAGAGAGAAAGAGAGATCCTATCATTTCGATGTCTAAAAGGACGTGGGTGTGGTGGTTACCAACCTCTGGCAAGAAATCTCTCACTTTTTTCCTTCCTTCATTGAAGTAATTCAAATGAGAGTCCTAGTTCCAGTTTTGACTCTGAGGTGGCTTACTTTCCTGAATATCACCTATATTTACACCCAGCACACTGAAAAAATTATTTGAGGAAAATCAATCATCAAACAAGGAGGCTTTTTGAGTACTGGCCCTGGGCGACTACATATGCACACCCATGGGCTGGGCTGGGTGCAGGTGATTTTGACAGACACAGCTCAAGACCTGAGGATGGGGCTTCCCAGGTTCCTCCCCATCCAAATAAGAAAGCACTTGGCAATTTTTGGCTCCATCATTTATGGACCATTATCTCATTCCTTTTCTCCATGAGGAAGGTGTCACCACGAGCGTCTGGCCTTTGGGCCATGGCCCACACCATTTCATTTGTGTCAACTTATCCTTGATAGCTTTTCTCAAATTCCATTTTCTGTATAAATTTTCCTAGTAAAAGCAGGCAATTTAACCATTTTTCCTTCTATCTCATGCTATTTGTCTATGTGATATATATATTTGGCTCTGATGGTGTTGCATTTAGCAGTTTATTTGTTCAATCTATTTCATGTCTAATTGTTTAATGTGTGAGACTTGCATATCCCCCAAATGGCCATATATTTTCTTGAGGCTGGGATTCCACCACATACTTAGTGCCAGGGGAATGAGGCTAGAGGAGGAAAGGGCAACTGGGGGCTAGGCTTCTTCTCTCACATCTTCCATAGTCTTTGGGGGCTTGGGGAAATGCCAACGTGTGGAATTCCCTGTGACCATGCCCTGACCTGTATAACATTAACACCGTTTCTGAGTGGTCTCATGCAGGAGTGGGCTCATGCCCCCAGAGCTGCTCTCCTCAGTATGGTCCACTGTGAGAACACAGCGAGGCCTAATTGTTTCCTGACAGATTTATAGTTCCGCTTAATCCAATGTCACTGTTAAGACCAGATGGAAAGCTGTGGACCAGACCAGCAGAGAGAAATATGGGCCTTCATTCTTTCCACCTCTTTTAGAGACAGAAGAGCCATGGAGGGAGCCATGGGGAGGTGGGGCCTTGGGTAAAGTGCTACGGCCATTTCCTTGTGTGTAGGATGATGGGCGAGTAGTGATGTCACGCAGCGCATGTGAATATATGTTTAGGCAACAATACCGAACCGCACGTTTCTCCGTAGTCTTTCCCAGACACCGCACACTGTGGGCATTACAATAACTGCTCAGCTGTAGAGCTACTTACAGTTATGCGCAGTTGAAATCTCTCTGAGCCGTTCTCCTCCCTGCTGCAGTCTATAGGAGGCAAACATACAATACATTTGGTTCTCCCTGTGCATTTTGACAACCTCTTAAAAGGCATCAGGATAATGTTTGCATGTATTATGCAGCTAGAAGAATGAAAACTCCATTACAAGCTCTGGAATGACGAGGCTCTCTTAAATTGACATCAATCAGGCCCATCTGACAGCGCCACTCAAGCACTCTTGTCACAGGCACCAGGCAGAGTATGCAAATGTAAGTGCTCCTTCCTAGAGACTGAGGGCGTGACTCCTCCAGCAGAAAGATTCAGAAAGCAGCCACATCTCATGCACAAAGATACTAAAATACGACTCCTCTCCTTGTGGACGCAAGTGAGTGTTTGGGGCTATTTGAACCGCCAATGACCATAATAGCTTCGTGGTGTCTTATTGATCTGAGGAGTTTATAGCCTTATCTAATGGAGTGCAGACCATAGGAGACATTTATAACCCCCGCTACTCCGCCCAACGGATAGTAATGTGCGCTTGGCCGCGTGTAACGGGCGTAATTCCCTGAGGGCTCCGGGCCCATCCTAACCTCGACGTGAAGCTCCCATGATTCAGTAGCACCGTCAGCGATCTGAGGCGGAATTATCTCTATAAATGCAGTTGTGCACTTGATTGTTTGTAATATGCTTTGTTAAAATTTTAATCAGAATTCAACATCACTTTCTTGCTTTGGAGGTACTTTATATTTGCTTTAAAAAGTGAAAGTGTTTAATTCTTTAAAACATCTTTTACTGGTAGCTTCAGTGCCTTAAAAGTTCAGGTAAAAAAAAAAAACTATTTTAGAAGCTTATGATTTCTTACCAAAACATAAAATCCAAAAGCTAAGTGGTTTGGATAAAAATACTGATATAAAGCCTCTCTGTGTGATTTTTTTCAAGGTGATCTTGGTCTGTAATTTTCTTATATTTTTGTTCTTTTACCAAAGATGAACAAGTGAATGTTATTCTAACGGAGTGTATGTGTGTGTGTGTGTGTGTGTGAGAGAGAGAGAGAGAGAGAGGGAGATGTCTCAGTACTAAATAGTAAGATCATCTTTATTTTGAAATACGTTTTTATAGTAACAGTGGAAAAATAAAGTAACAAAAATACTTCTATTATATTTTATTAAAATTAAATATGCAAATTACTTTAATTATTTTAAATGACAAAGAGGCTAAGTTAATTTCTATGAAGCCCTTTTAAACTCACACTTCCCTTAATGTTTTATTTGTTTAACTATATACAAAAAAATGGAATTAAACTTATATGTGCACATTACATGTGTACATAAACACGTATGTGAGCACGCCTGTGTGCTCCTGTACACGTCTGTGCTTTTGCATGTGTACAAGCTATTTTGTATGTTTGTGTGTCTATGTATTTTTGTGCAGACATGTGTGCTTGTGTTCATGTGAACCTGTCAATATGTGCATGCTTGTTTATATACATGCATATATGTGTACAAATTAAAGAAGCTTGTACAGACCACATTAAGTTAATGTTCACGTCAACAAGCACGTGTCCCTAGCATTTTGTTAAACAAATGGGATACAAAAATGAGCATGACCCTCTTCTGGACCTTGAAAATGTCAAAACAGAACAGAAAGATAACTTTGCATGAAAAGAGCCATAAAGCAATGGAATGTGTTTTACTAATTTGTGAACAGGTCCTTAGTTAACTGGTAGGATAGAGTCACACATTCAAAGGAAAGATAGGTAGTAGAGGAAGATGATGATGTGTGAAGCTTGAAGAGAACTTTGCCCTTTGGAGAAAGGCGAGGCAGGTAATTTAGATAAAGGGAGTTAGCAGTGTAAACAGGAAAATGGAGTTGTGAAATTGCACACTCTGTTGGAGTAATGCTTATTTAAATGATAGGAACATAGGGTCTGTGGTAACAAAAGGAAACTAAGATTTTTTCTGAGTGCCTACTGCCAGATAGGGAAATACAGTGGTGAGAAAAGTGGCCTTACCCATCAAGTTGCCTGGCAGTGAATCTCATCTCTTCCATTTACCAGCTGTGTGGTTTTGTGCAAGTGACTTAGCCTCTCTGAATTTCAATTCCTTTTTCTGAATTGCAGAAACTGCAGTGAGGATTTGTTGAAAAAATGCACTGAATAGAATGACTGGTATATAGTAAACATTTGATAAAGGGTAGTTATTATCTTGTGCCTAAAGATAATATTGATAGCTAAAAGTTATTGAGCTTACTACCTGGCAGACTCTATGCTAAATATACATTGTTTCATTTCATCGTTGCAACAGCCCTTCGCCATGGTTACTGTTATTATCCCCTTACAGGTGAGGAAACAGCTTAGAGAGGTCACGAAGGAGATGGACACACTCAGATTGGCCTGACTCCAGAGGCTGGCCATCGTGTCTTTTCAGGAGGGGGACAGTGGTAGGAAGTAAACTAGAATGAGTCTGGAGCTCAAATGGTGAAGTGCTGCAGTGAGAAGGCAAAAAGCTCAGATTTTCTTCCCTCACGGTAGTAAATCATGAAATGCTTTTCTTAAAGAAGTGACACCATTCATTCATTAGTTCATTTATTTAACAGCTACATATTGGACTCAACTAGTAAAATATGCATGGCATTGTTTTATTGTTTTTTTTAATACAGAGTTCTCTTGTTTGCTATAGTCTAACTTTCCTGGGTCCTGACTTGTGTTTTATTAATCTTTGCAACCCAAGCTACTATATGCCAGACGCTGTGCTAAACATTGGAAAGAAAATGCTGAGCAAAAGCAGATGTGATCTCTGCTCTCAGGGAACAAGCAGCTTAGCTGGATGGAGGAGGAGGGTAACTGATAAGCACACAACAGTAAAATCGCCACTGCGACAAATGCTACCCAGGTAAGGTTCACAGAGGTGTGAAAGTAGATCATAGGAGAATTTCACCAAGGCAAGGGGGTCTTGAATGTTTTCCTTCAGGGAATGAGCAGTGTGCATTTTAAATTTATAGCACATCTCAATTCTATGCTAAGTTTCTTCAGGAATCCTTGATCTGTATTTAAATTTCATAAAGTTTATAGTTAAAAAATATAACTGCACATACCAAGCTATTCAAAACATACTTCAGCAATTTCCAATAACTGAATCAAGTATCCATTTTTAAATTTAAGTTAATTAAAATTGAATAAAATTAAAATTTTAGTTCTTCAGTCACACTAGTTACATTTCAAATGCTCAATAATCAGAAGAGAGACTGGTGGCTCCTCTGTTGGTCAGTGAAGAATTTGAAAGAACTTGGAAGCATGTTACAAGACCACCTAAGAGCAACTTGGGACCACCTCATTTTAAGATGCCTTTGAGTCATCTAAGAGAGGCAGTTGATATTCTGGTCTGGAGTTCAGAGAAGTCCAGGATGGGAATATAAATTTATAAATTGTCCGTGTTGATGTGGTAATTACAGCAGAGATGAGAACCTCTAAGAAGGGAATCAAGGTTGAGCAGAGAGCCTCAAGGACTTTCAACCAGTTTCTCTCTGCAAGAGGGGCAACGACGGAGCCAAGAGCAGCAAGAGAGAGAGAGTGCCATGCCCTGGAGACCCGGAGAAGCCTGTGTTTCAAAAAGGAAAAAATAGTAACAGTGGTAACAGTTTTAAATCTTCTGAAATGTCAGGAAGGATAAAGGTAGATAAGTGCCTATTGCTTTTATTGACAGGGCAGGCACTGTTTGCCTTTTAAGAGTTATTTTGGTGTTCTTGAAAAAATTCTGGGTGCAATAGAAAGATGGGTTGCTGCAGGGAGAGCCTGGAGACTGGAAGAAGCTGATGACTAAGAGTAGTAGGTCCGTCACCTCAAAATGACAATATTAATTGGATTGTAGAGAGGCATAAATAGATGGATAAAATGCATAGCTTCATTTTTTAAATATAGAGATGAACTGTTTCCCCTAGTCGTGTATCTTAAATTAAATAAAATTTTACCCATAATGCTTAGAGTAAATAAAGTTCTATACTGAGTTTCTTTTATGAAATATTATAGACAAGAGCTATAAATATTGTCACAAATCTGACTCAGTTTTGTTGTCAGATTTGGAAAAATATCTAGATGCTGTGGGTTTGAGTCTGGATGTGATCAACATAAGACTGCTAAAATAGACCAGAATATTTAGAGATAAGAGAAATATGCTTTCCATGTGTAGATTCTGTTCCATCTGAAATTTTTTTATGTAATAAAATCTTTCCACAGTTTTAAAAGGGAACTCAAAGTTTAGTTACATAAAATACATATACACACACAAATCTAATATTGTGGGATAAGAATATTTTATCTCAACTAACCATAAATATACTTTAATGTACATTTTGACTTTGCATTTTATATGCATATAGTTAGTCATCCAATGAAGTTAAAACATCTGCCATTAATTCTTAAAAACATAAATTGATATAAACTAATTGAAATAACAAGAATTTAAAGACGTTTATAAAAATATAACTACTTCTAGACTCTTTAAAAATTGTTATACCAATATGAAATGATGTTTAATGAACTGAAACAAAAGTGTTTTTGTTTTATTATTGAGCTTAATTCTTCAAGTCCTTTCGTGAGGCTGAGCTAGGTGACGCTCCACCTGATCCAGCAGGCCGTTTGCTTTCATGACGTGCACGCAGAGCTGCCGCTGAGTCTGTTCCAGCCCCAAAGAATGATCACAACGGTCAGAATGACTGGCTCACGTATTCCACAGTGTGTTCGCGTCCCATTCACACTCCTGCCAAAACCTGGGAGGGAAGTGACAAAATGGTAAATAACAGTTAATTTTTGTTGTTGTTGTTCTGTCACAACAAAAGTTGTGTAGTTTAGTGAAAAAATTAATTGTACATTGAACAAAGAGTAGTCAAATAAGTTGTTTTGTGTCAGAAAGATCGATCAACCATTTGATTGATTTTTCAGCCTGATTTTGCCTCGATATTCAGACTGCTTCCCTTTATTTTTTTATGTCATGTGAAAAGAGAGCATTTTTGTCTGACTTTGTAAGAGCTATCCCAGATGAAGAGCCAGAAAAGTACAGATGAATGAAGCTATATTGGGCACTACTTCTATCTCCGTCTCTGATTTTTTAGTTTTTGAAATAACTTTTTTGTGCTATTTTCTTTTACAATTTTGCTTTAATACTTTCACGCATTTTCTTTCTACGCTCCTGGTCCTTTTTTCTCTTTATTCTGCTTCCATATCCTTTAAACTTGACAGTTCATTGAATCTCGTTATTGACAATAGATCTGTCTGTAGCTGGTGACTTTCCTACTAGAAAAGTTGCCTCCTAAATAATGCACAGTGTCGATCAACACCTCTTAGCATTAGCCGTCAAAGAAGGAAGAACAGGTGGAATCTAGTATTGATTTGCTTCAAAACAATCCCTGGACATTCTTCAGTGTTGACTTGCTATTTGGGTAATTTTCTAAGCCCTCTAGGCCATCTTTCTGAAATTTGAGTACTGCATTGATTTCTCTCAGAAAGAAGTAATCTTCCAGATTTGGAGTGTTGCCGTTGGTTATTTTTATTATATTATATTTAGTTATGTTTATTATAATGTGATCTATACATACAATGCACAAAATTTGATATAAATTTGCCATGCTTATGATTTCTATACAACGAATAACAAATCTACAAATTAAATACAAAATAATAAATAAACACAATGAACTTCAAAGTTTAATGTAAAAATATAGTCCCTTAGATTCATTTTTTATTTTATTGCTATCAATTGACTTTAGTCAGACCAATTCAGAATGTATGCCTGGTAGCATTATAATAGTATACAAAAGGGTACTGATAAATTTAAGTTCAGGATAATGTCATTCCTCAGCAAGCAATACTGTAATGTTGCTTTAATGGGGTTTGCTTGTTAAGTCTATAAAGCTGTCTTCATTTGAAGGAAAAATTAGTGTATGATCTTATTGAAATTTTTGTTAAATGGGTGTGTAATCCAATTGTTTCTGGAACCAGGAACTGGAAAATAGTTATCAGAAGTTGGTTTGAACTCTAGGAATACTTAAACCCTCATGAAGCTATTATTTGGCATTTGGCCGTTAGTTGGCTTAGACATTTTATTTTAGGATTAAGCCACTTTTCTCTTCAGTCTAAAAGAATAAAGGTAGTGTATTGCTCTACCACAAAATATCATTTGTCATGTAGAACCAAAGTCTTGGTTTATTTAAAAAATACAAAATTAAATTCTATTACCATGGACATATCTGACAAGTGTGAGATATTTATAAGATACTTGATAATTATTTCTAGTGAAATGATTCAGTGTGAGAACAATAACTTAGATAAAAACTGCTATTGCTTCCCAGATATATTGATCAAAAATTAAATGCCCCTATGATCATTTGGCATAAACCTGATTGTAAACACATGAAGAAATGTGTACATCAGAATACTGTGATAAAACTTGGTAATAAGATGGTGACACAGATAAATTAGAATAAATACTTTTTTAAACAAACTTTTAGTTTTAGATGTACAGAAAAGTTACAAAACTAGGACAGAGTTCTTATGTACTCCACACACAGTTATTCTTATTACTTTTTGATATTGGTATGGTGCATTTGTCCAATTAATGAACCAATGCTGATATTATTGTTAATTAATGTCCTTAGTTTATTCAGATATTTTTTTTGTTTCACTTAATGTTATTGTTGTTTTTTTTGCTGTTGTTTCAGCATCCCATATCCCATTCCTGGATTATATTTACATTATATTTTGTTATCATGTATCCTTAGATTCCTCTTGACCATGACAGTTTCAAACACTTTCCTTGTTTTTGACAATTTTGAGGGTTACTGGTCATGTGTTGTGTAGGATGTCACTGTCTGATTTTATTTTTTATGATTAGACTGGGATTATGAGTTTCTGTGAGGATGACAAAGGTAAAATAACATTCCCATTGTGTCATAGCAAGGGCCTATAGTATCAAGATAGCGTCACTGTTGGTGTTAACTTTGATCTCCTGGCTAAGGGGGGTATTTGTCAGGCTTCTCCAGTGTAGTTACTTTATCCCCATTTTTCTATGCTAATCTTTGGAAAGAAGTTGCTATGAATGAGGAGTTGTATTCTTCACTTCCTTGAACATAAATTACTTTAAATTCTTCTGCATTGATTTGTTTCTTCTCCCCTATTTATTATGTGTCTATTTATTTATTCAATAATTTACTTATCTCAGGATGGACTCATGGATGTTTATTTTAGACTTTGGTTATAATCCAGTAGTATGTTATTTAGTTTGTTGCTCTAATTATTTCAGTAGCTTTGGCTACTGTGAGCTGTTTCAGTTGTTTTTTTGGACATGTCTCCATCATTGTATATGTTTGTTTTAGCATTTCCTTACTTTCTGGCACTACAAGATGTTCCAGGCTAGTCTTGTATATTTCTTCCCCTGGCCCTAGAATCAGCCATTTCTCCAAGGAGTCTGGAGTTTCTTTTATTAGAGAATGGCATTGAAAACCACAATCTCGGCTCCAGATGTGCTCATTGCTATATGGTGTCAGTGCTTGTCAGCCCTCTCAGATGACAGGGCAAGGAAATATATGTGTGTGTGCTACTCTATGCTTACACACATTTAAAAACATGGAATGGATTCTTCCCTAGAGCCTCCAGAAGGCATGAAGCTCTGAGGACACCCTGATTTTCATCCTGTAAGATTCATTTCAGACTTCTGACCTTTAGAAGTGTAAAAGAATAAATTTATGTTGGGTTAAGTCACTGAGTTTGTGATAATTTATTACAGCAATAGTAGTAAACTAATAAAGCTAAAGACAAATGATGTCAAGCATCTTTTCATATGCTTATTTGCCTATATATCTTCTTCGGAGAGAGATCTGTTCAGATCATTTGCCCATTTACTACACTGGGTTGTTTGTTTTCTTATTGTTGATTTTTAAATGTTCTTTCTATTTCTTAGATACAAGTCCTTTATCAGATATGTATTTTTAAAATATTTTCCTCACTCTGTGGCTTGTCTGTTAATTTCACAAATGTTTTTTATAGAGCTGGCAATTTTAATTTTAATAAAGTTGAATTTTTTCTTTCATGGATTATGCTTTTAGTGTTGTATCTAAAACTCAGAAACAAATTTAAGATCAGATAGGTTTCTCTCCTGTGTTTTCTTCTAGAAATTTTATAATTTTGCATTTTACATTTAGCTCTATGATTTATTTTTAGTTAACTTTTGTGAAAGGTTTGTGCCTAGGCTCATTTTCTCACACATTGATAACTGCCTCCTCGACCAAACATTAGCCAGGCTCCTTTGAGGCCTCCTCTTGACAAGGCCTTGACCTTACCCAGACCATGGTGTCTTCTTTAACCCTCACCCAATTATATGTTTTTATTAATTTTTAGAGAGAGAGGAAGGGGGAGAGAGAGAGCTCAATCAATCAGTTGCCTCCCATACGTGTCCCCCAAAGGAGATCAAACCCATAGTCTAGGTATGTGCCCTGACTGGAAAGCAAACCCACAACCTTCTGGTGTACAGGATGACACTCCAACCGACTGAGCCACCCAAGCAGGGCAGATCATGGTTTTTAAGACCATTCTCCAATAAAGACAGTTTTATTTCTTTCTTTCCAATTTGCACAGTTTTTATTTCTTTTTACTTTCTTATTACACTAACTAGAACTTCCAGTATGATTTTGTGGTTTCATGTACCTGATCCTAGGAAGAAAGCATCCAGTCTATCACGATTAAGTAATTTGTTACTTGTATGATTAAGGTCACCTCTATTCCTAATTTGCAGAAAGTTTTTTAAAATAAAAAAAAAAAAATTCAATTACAGTTTATATTCAGTATTATTTTATATTAGTTTCAAGTGTACAGCATATTGGTTAGACAATCATATACTTTGCGAAGACTTCTCCCCGATATTACCACTACCAAAAAGGCACCATACATAGTTATTACAGTATTATTGAGTGTATTTCCTATGCTGTACTTTACATCCCCATGACTGTTTTGCACAAAATAATATTAACTATAAGCTGTAATTGCAAAATAGAATTTAAAAAATTAAAAAGTAAAATAAAATTAAAAGAATTTGTGCTTGCTGTAAAGTTCAATGATCCCTAGTATTGAAATCATTCAGTCATGTTATAGTGTCTGCAGATTCATGGGAAGGTTTTGCACACTGTCACCTGAGAGTAAGTTTTGAGGGGAGGGAGTTGGGAGAGAAGTAGGAATGTAAACACTGAGAGGAAGTTGGCACCAAAAAGGCATGAAAAAATGTGGAAAGAGATTGTTCATTCTCAGGTTTTATCTATACACCACCACGTTGATAATTTCAATCAGAACAGACTAGAACAATACAGAGAGGCGTAGGTAGGTCCTGGAGAAAGTGATGGCCCAATGCCCACCCTGACCACAAGCTTAATCTTGGCTCCAGGGTACAAGTGGCTGTGGGGACGAAGGAAATTTCATGGGAAGAACATTTGAGCTAGTAGGATATGGAGTGGCAAGTATCCTGAGGAGACTCAGTTTCTGGTATTTTGAGAAATAGTAGAAACTATTCATTGAAATTGACTTGAAAGGCCCAGGTGTGGTGCAATAGGAGGGCAAAGATGTTCATTGTTTTATAGATATGAGTAGTTACAAACTCCTATGTAGGAGGAAGGGAATAGGAAAGAATGAAAATATTATATTGGAATATCTAAAAAATATTTCACAGTATCACAGACTGTATAAGTCCATGGAATTGAAAAAAATACTACAACAAATAGTCAGTGCATGACTTTAACATGATTTTCTTAGACTTCAGCCAGAAGGAAGTAATTCTGGTCTTTAACTGAGAGCTGGAAGGTATAACACTTCTAATTTAAAACAAACCCTTAGGTCTGTTTGCCACATGTTTTTGGTTTTTTTTTTAATAGTCATTTGATTTTGGTGAAATGGCTTTGTAGAGCTATCACTCTTTTGTTTCTTTGTTTGCCTCTTTGAAACCATTAATTTTCACAAATAAAATAACATCCTGATATGTCATAGAACATGTCTAAAACATATAACATCTAAATTGTGTCTACAGTAAAAAAGAAATAAAGCCAAGAAAGAGCAAAGGAAAAACTTCCCCCAAATTTAAGGATATAATGACTGTTTTATTTCTTTAGGTAAATTTACTTACTTTCTACAAAATATAAAGTGTTTTCTTCTGTAGTCTTAAGGAGGCTGTGTGACAGCTGATGGTGAGGCATATGAAAGAGGGTTTCCTCTTAATTAGAAGACCCGGTGAGCCAGTGATAGATATTTCCAGCTATGATATGAACTATGTTTCTCCCCTTTTTCTCCTGTTTGCAATCACAACCTAAGTTACTTAGGTTGTGATATATATATGTATGTGTGTGTGTGTGTGTGTGTGTGTGTGTGTGTGTGTATAAATGACCTGAAACTAAAAATGCACTATATTGTAGAAACTAATGTCTAAATTAATGAAAGTCACTGGAAATAGAAATTTGGTTACCATCACTGCAAGGGGGCCAGCTGTCATAATTCTGGCTCAGTTGGGTCTTTAACTTAAGGGGTCCTATTCATTATCTCTGGAATGCCACATAATAAGTGATCTCTGAGGATACCATCTAATAAAAATACCATCCAGACATGTTCTGTTATTTCTATCTCTTCCTTCCCTACCAATTCATGTCTCTAATTACTGAAAGCAACTAAATTCAACAGTGTTCTTTCCCATCGAGCAGCTGGTAACATCTAAATTTTCCTGTTTGCAATCACAACCCAAGTAATGGACTAACTTATATTTTTAAGGCAGATATTATGTTTTTATATTCTAGGATGAATGCACAGTAGATACCTTCTAAAACTCTCATTTCTGATATTCTAGCTTGTATCATGACTTCTAACACAAAAATCATGCAATTCTTCAGAAAATTCATTGCCTGTCTCAACTGTAAGTTTCACAAAAGCATACAGTACTCTGAAATGTCTAGGCATTATCTTAGAGCAACAGTTTGCTTGGAAAATATTGTACAGTATCCAGCTTCTTTTTATTGGCAAATCCCTTGTCATTATTGTTATTTCACACCAAGAGCCCATATCCTGCTACAAAACATAATAAGTAGTAGCATATGTAAAAACAATTTGTGTTGTGGAATTTATATCCTAAAATTCCTTCCCTTGGAGATATGTGAA
Source organism: Miniopterus schreibersii (assembly GCF_964146895.1). NCBI lineage: Eukaryota > Metazoa > Chordata > Mammalia > Chiroptera > Miniopteridae > Miniopterus > Miniopterus schreibersii. Next base: position 57,628,766 of record NC_138107.1, on the reverse strand, counting down.
ATATGAGCTCCTATGGCTCTGAGGAGCTAGAGACTATGACTGTGTGTGTGTGTGTGTGTGTGTGTGTGTGTGTGTGTGTTGGGGAGTGGGTGGGAAGGCAATGGAACAGTTTGGAATGGAAGAATTCTCATGACATGTGGGCTGATGGAAGTGAAGCATTAAATTTCTGAGGCATCTTTCCTCTGCATTCAAACTCCTAGAGATTACCATAAATTTTCAAAGGAGAAATGAAAATTTTTTTTTCAGTTTCCAAGACAGCCAGAATGATGCAAAAGCCCCGTGGAACTTCAGCAGGTAGAGCAGGAAGAGGGAGTCCAGGCAGAAGCTCTTCATCATATCTTGGGTTTTATTATGTGCTATGTAGCATGATCATAATACTTGTTTTATTAAATTCTGAGCATGTTTCCCATTCAGGGAAATGTGCAGCCAAGCAGACATTTTAAATAGCTGAAGTATACAAATGTAAAAAGATTCAGTGTCTCTATCTAGCCCCGATATGTGGAACTATGGCTGGTAGTGTGTGTTTCAAGATGAATAAAGGGACAGTTCCCAGAGCTGCACCACAGAGGAAAATCCTCCCAGGAGGTTATTTCCTCAGCATTGTAAGCAAACACCTACTACTCCATCCTCTATGTTAAATGATAACTTCAAATTCCAAGTATCTGGGAAATTCCATGGAGTTTAGTTCGAATAGTTGTGGCCCACAACTCCTCCAGCAATCCCGGGGAATGTACTCTCTGGCCTGAGAAACCTCAGTCCTGGAAGACTCTAACTCTGTATCTCTGCATCTGCGCCCACAGAGCCAAGAGTGGAAGAAACAACACAAAACTGGGGAAATCTTTGCCATTTTAAGTCCCATGGTCACTCATCTTAATGGGACTTTTAGCACATCATAGAAATTCTAATGAGCTTTTTCATTAGCTTGCTCCCCCACTCCCTGGAATGGGATTTAAAACATTTTCCCCTCAAGAGAACATCTGCAGTTTGCTTTCTTCTTGGTCTTAGCAGATGTCTTACTTCACAGAAAATGAAAATAGAAACCATGAAAGTGCACCATCTCGACTTCCTGCCAACATACCTACCAATCTACCTCAGTTTGCCCCTTTCCTTCCCCCCCCTCCTGTCACAGAGTAGGAAGTGTCCCTTCTCCAAGTTGCCTCTCTTCTGGATTTACTCTTCACAGCCACAGTCCTCAGAAAACAAAGCTGGCCCCTGCCCTGGGTTACATCGGAGGCCCCTCCATGAAAACCTAGGCTTTCTCTTGTCCCTGAGCTCCATCCAAATTGCAACCAGAGTGAATATGTAAAGCATAACTGAGCTCGTGTCACTACCCTGTGCTAAGCCTTCTGTTATGGGCTGAATTTTGTCCTGAATTATGGGCCTGCAAAATTCATATGTCAAAGCCCTAAACCCTAGTACCCCTGAATGTGATTTCATTTGGTGACAGAATTCTTAAAGAGGCACTTAAGTAAAAAATAAAGTCATTAGGGAGGCACCTAATCCAATATGACTGGTGTTATAAGAAAAAGGAAAGTAGGACACAGGCTCACATAGAGTAAAGACCATATGAAAACACAGGGGAGAGGTAGTCATCTACAAGCCAAAGAAAGAGTCCTCAGCAGAAACCAACCCTGTCAACACCTTGATTTTGGACTTCAAGCCTCCAGAAGTGTGAGAAAATAACTTCCTTGGTTGATTCATTGTTATGGCAGCCCTAGCAAACTTAAGCACCTTACGATGACTCTCAGACATTCTAGGATCAAGTTCAGAAGGTCGCATGTGGTTTCCAAGGCCCAGGATGGTCGGGTTCATGGTTTCCTCTTCCACCTCTCCCTAGGCCACTCTCTGCCCCTCTCTTCACTCCAGCCACACTGACTTTTCTGCAGTTCATGGAATACACTATTGTCTTCCTTATTCTGAAACTTTTAGATGCACCGCTCTTTCTGCTTGGAATGTTTCTACCTGCTCATGCTACGCATTCCCCTAGTCAGCTCCCTCATCTTCCAAGTCTCAACTTAAATATCACTCCTTAGAAAAGCAACCTTGTTCCCTAAGGCTAGGTTGGGTCCCTCTGTGTGATCTTCCATAGACTTTTGTGCTCCTTCTTTACAACCCATGTCACTCCTCAGTCATACGGTCAATGTATGTCTTCTTTGCAAGATTTAACACTCTAGTGATCCACAAACCATTTCCATCTTGCTTTCTGCCCTGTCTGTACCATGTGTGCTTTTCTCTGCCATGTGTGCTTTAATACTCTATATGTCCTCGAATGAAGCATCAGAGTGAAGAGGCCAACAGCAGACAAGACCATGACTTCCAGCAGAAAAAGACAACTATAGAACTGCTTTGGATAGGTGTTAGTAAGATTTTCAACTGTAAGTAAAACCCAATTAGGTAGATATTTATTGCTGAAGCTGAAATATTGCTGTAGCCAAATGTGGTGCTACTAATTCAATTCAGGTTCTCAGAGACAAAAGTTATTTTTTATTTCTCAGTCAAATTCATCAAACCTTTAGAATTTGTTGGACTAGACATACACTAGGTCTAGTTTATTTGGCAATGTTGGTCAAATAATTCTATGAAAGACTGATTTTACTTTTTCATCTAGAATTTATTATCTCTACAGAAACAGCCAAAATGTGTACAAAATTTGGACACCATCCTAGCACATATAGTGATGTGTCCGTTACTGTCACAGGGAATTGGGTTTGCTGCTGCTCTTATCTCTGGTTTCTACCATAGGGTGGAAGCCCTTTAAAAGAAGCACTTTGAGTTTCAAAGCCATTTCTTGTGTGGTACTGTAGGTAGTGATAGTCATATGGGAGTCACTAGTGTGTGAGTGCGGTGGGAGTGCTCTTAGGGACCACTCTTTGCAGGAAGGCTTACAGTTGCTAGAAGAGGAAACCTATGGTATGTGTACCTGGCTCTTGTGGTTAAGAGGAAGGTGGATGTGACGGCAACATCAGGCCAAGAGAAGCCTTTTTTGGCACTTGTATAAGTACAATGGTGCCATCTATTTGTAACTGATATTTTTGGTGGGGTTGTCTCTTCCTGAGTGGGCTGGGGACAAAAAGAGTGATGTAGCCGGCCATCACTTGCACATTTATTTACATGTCAGGGCTTTTGTTCGGATTGTGACTGAAGCCTATTTGTAGCGTCAGGCTTAATAAAGTAAACCTCATTGAGATTCACTTCAAGGCATATCCAAACAAACAAGATCTTCATTCTGAGCCCATCCAAATGTCCGTAATTTGGTAAATTACTCATTCTATTTGAATGCATTAGTCATCATTTATGAATGTCTGAAACTGAATGGACTTCCCTCAAAGCCCTTTAGAACATTTCCATCATGCTACAAATGCCTGATTTTTCTTCCAAGACATGTTTTTCTGCTGCATTTAAAATTTCTGGCCCATGAGCCAAATAGGCAACCTGAAAAATAATCATATCCAAGTAGCTAATGGGTCTTTGTAAAATATTTTTTTAGATTTGAACAGATTTAGTCACATGACATAGGCTAAAATGTATAAACCTTCAAAATCTTCAGATTTAATCAACATTTATTTACTAAGCACTTTGGAAATTGTAGTAACCTTCAAAATAAACAGCTGTCAATAAGAAATAAAATAGGAAGCATCTTAAGGAACATAATGCCTTAATAGCTCACTGCCTTGAAAAAAAATAATTTTTTAAAATGATGAAGGCTTTTTATTGAGTATATTGACTAATAGCAAATAAATAGAAGTAAAAAAGGGTTGAAAAGATATACTGCACAGAACTTTTTTTTCCTCCTTAAATGTTTTTACTGATTTCAGAGAGAGGAAGGGAGAGAGAGAGATAGAAACATTGATTGGCTGCCTCCTGCATGCCCCCTACTAGGGATTAAGCCTGCAACCTGGGCATGTGCCCTGAATGGGAATAGAACCAGCGACCTCCTGGTGCGTGGAACGACTCTCAATCAACTGAGCCACACTGACCAGGCTGCACAGAACTTTTTTAATACCTTCACATTCCATGTTCTCTTTTAAGTCAAAGGATTTTAGTAGAACAGCAAGGAGATAAATCTGACATTTTGCCCTATTTATCCAGTGTTTGCAGTTTTTGCAAGTTATATCAATTAAAATTTCCATTGCCAGCACATTTTACATGCTGTATGCCTGCTAAAAGACTTTGTAATGTATTGTAAATGCATTACGAAGACAAAAGATAAGATAAAGAAGGACTTGCCATTGAATTTCAAGTGCATTTAAGTAATTCTCTTAATTCTGAGTTATCTAGGCAAAAGGGATGTTGTGAGTTCTCTTTTATATTTACTTAAGGAGTGACAGAGGTAGTGGTGTCTGTAAATCATTATTGCTCATGACTAAACTTGTTAATAATTTAGCAAGGAAATGTTCTTCTCAGGAAAGGATCTTTTAACTTTTGGAAAATTTCATAAATCAACAGCTAATTTTTAAATGAAGTGTTAACAAGTGGTCACAGGTCTTCTAATTAAAAAGTTGACTCATCCTTATTCTGTTTTGCAGAATTTTCTGTGTACGCTACATGGGCAACACTTGTTTTTCTATGGGGAAAACTGGCTATTTTAGAATCTTCTAAATTTTCTTCTTTGATTGACCCATTATATTTCAGCTGCTCATATACTATCTACTCTCCCTATGCATTCCTTGTATTTTAAATACTAGAGGGCTTTCTTTCAAAACAGGAAACATTAATAATTCAGATTTGGGATGATTTGATTCATGATTATATGTATAGTTTGCACTTTTATTTAAGGATGTATGTGTGTGTAGCAAATATTTATTAGTGTACCTTATTTTGTCTTGAAATTCAAAGGCTAAATAATTCTTGGAAAGAATATTAAATTTCCTCATGCAACATTCTTAGACTCAAATGTTTAAGGTTCTGGAGGGAAAGGAAATGAATAAAATGGTTGTAGGCACAGTGGTTGGAGAGGACTTGCCTCATCTGAAGGTACCAGCATCTACTCACCTGTAGTCTGTTGCTGACAGGCAAGAACAGGTCCAGTGTTGTTAAATCATTCAGGTTTACATGAGTAGCCAGAAGCCTGGATTTTCATTTGAAACCTGTTAACTAATGACATTCTGGTAACTAATTCTAATAAAAGCATAATGTGAGCCAAACAAATAAGTTTATGGGTGGCCAGTATGCAATTTCTTTTGTAAAACAGAAGGTATATCTAGAAAGAAAGTACTGTACTATAAGACTTACCAACTTCACTTAATAACTATAGAAAATGTCTATAAAATAAATATAAATGTAAAACGCACACCTAAATAATGTGTTTGAGAGAAATGCTTTGAGTAAGAGAAGGACTTCTCCTTCTCCCTCTCCTTGCCATTGAAAAATCTTCTGGTTCTGGGGACTGGTTCCCTTTAGCACCACCCACTTCCTTACCCCAACTCCCACCAATCAGGTGCAGGACCTTTACATTACCTCAGTGCTCCATGTCCAGGGAAATATGCTTTTTGGTGTATGGATGTCCTAGAATGTTTTGAGAGTCAAAGATGTTATTTAAGGAAATTTTCAGGTTATGGACAATACCATTCATGCTGGGCACAGGCTGAGAAAAGTGGTAGCTGAGAAGAGAACTGTCTGCCAGACAATAACAGAAAATTGGAAATAAGGGTTCTCGGCCTTGTTGGCCTCAGTACATAGGGGCCAAGTGAGGGCTGGACAGTTTACATATGATCACTCAGCTCTGAGGCAGCCTTGGAGCATTGGTGATCATAGACACTGAGTAGTGAGCTGATGCAGATTCAGCTCCTGCATTGCTGAAAAGTTGAGTAAGGCCTGTTGCAGAAACATTCCTCATTTCTGTGTCTCTATCTCCCTTCAGATCTCACCCTCCACATCACATCTCAACATCTCTGCATCACACCATCAAGCTATAGGCCTTAAACTTACACAGTGATGTATGTCAGTTATTTCTCAGTGAAATGAAGTTCTGCTCTCACCATACTCCTCTCTGGTGAGAAAAGACTTCATCTTCTCACACTAGATGTTCCTGCCCCAAATTTGTCCTAAGTTTTCCCCATATCCTAAGGCCTTAGGATTTGGGAAATAAACTCCAGAAGCTTCTCATTTTCTCAACTTTTCACTCTGTCACATTCATCTCTGAAACAACACACTGAGTAGCCTTCTTGAATGAGGAGGGGAAAATCAAACCACCAAGATTAGAAAAAATTAACTTCTCAAGGAAATCTTATCCTGACACACAAATATGTTTAAAGCTATTCTAATTTTTATTTGTGTTAATTTACAAATCTGGTATAATATTCTTTTTTGGCCTATGAAAGAAAAATCACATATTCAAGATAAAATTCTAATTGAAGGGACAAACTCTCTCTGCGTGCTTCCTCTTAGCTCCTTTATAAAAGATGTGGAGGGTCCAGACAGTCTTTAGTCGTGTGCCCTTCCGTCTGCTCCTAAGGCAGAAGCACAGGATAAACACACTTGAAATGTACAGGAAGCCTGTTGTTTCTTACCTTTCAGCATCATTTACTGCTAAGAGTATTCCGAAGTAGCAAGTGTTCTTAAAGCAATGATTAATGAACTTGGGGTGGTTTTAGTGCTGTACCAGGATTGATCATCTAATAGAGATGAAGCAAGATTTATTTTTTCCAACAGAAAACACATTTGGCCCTATTACTTTCCTAACAGATAACTAGAAATGTCCCTACACGATGAAGAAGAAAGGGAAACATAGATCTATTTGACTCCTCGGTTTCAAAAACAAATGAAAGAAAAAGAATTCAATAAAATTCTCGCCTCAGTTACCATGTCATCAAAGTCATTATACACATTTCTTTCACCTGCCAGAAAAAATCCTCTTGAGCATTGTTGCTTTAATGCACAAGAATTATTTTTTTTAAGTGACAAAAATGAGACTTGGAGAAAGTGTCTGCTGATGCCTTCAGGAACACTGGCATGATGGTGGGGAAAATAAACGAACTTCGTTTTAAGTGCTCATATTGGTCACCTCTAAGACCCCCTGTTAACATCCATTCCTTTAGTCTCCTCACCTCTCATCTTAAAATATTACTTGTTTCACATGCTAATAAATTATTTGTATATCTGATAGATATCAAGAAGTTTCACATACTATATTGCATTAAATTATTATAATTACCTATTAATTTATTCAAATTAGTGAGCATGTATGATGTGCTGTTTTTTGACATTAAAAATCTATGAATAAGAGAGAGCTCACTGTCGAGTTAGGAGAATGTGTAAATAATATGCTCTTGTAAGTATTGTAACAGATGTAAACAGCTTGCTCTTACAGGTCACAGAGTTAGATAGGACTCCCCAGAAGAGATGACCCTTTTGTTCAGCCTTCAAGAGTAGGTGGTCATCAGCCAGAGCAGGGGGAGGTGGGGACCAGCACGTGCTATGTTAGGCCTATGCACTTACAAGTACAGTAGTGTAACTAGAACATAGGGGGCGCTGCGGAGGATACTGCAAGACAAGGTTGACAGGGAGACCAGGCATGAAAGGCCTCGTCTTCATGGGGAGGCATTCAGACTTCACTGCATTGTTGGGACCATAGGAAGATTTTGAGTAGTAGAATAGTTGTATAGATTATCAGTAAAAACACTCCCTGGCTGCAGTTCAGAAGATGCACTGGAAACAGGCAAAAGTGCAAATGGGGAGGGCAGCTGTGAGAGTTCGTTGTGAGCCGAGTCGAGGCCTGAACAAGGCAATGGCGACTGAGATGGAGAAGAGGGTGCGGATTCAAGGACTATTTAAGAGGTAGAAATGACAGGCATGACTCAGTGAGTTTTGGATGTGAAGGGTAAGAGAAGAGAGTCTAGATATCTGGCTTTGACGGTTGGGTTTTTAGTGATGCCCAAAGCCAGCACAGGGAGTTCAGGAAGGTGAGATTTTCCGTGGAGGGTGGTGAGTATTTTTGGACACATCTCATGAAAATACCTATGCTTTATCTAAGATCAGACGTGTCACGTGCAGCTGGGTGAGGGCTTAGTTCGGATGTGGGTGAAAGATGAAGATCTGTGATTTACCAGGTCTCAGCTGAAGCTGTGAAAGTGGGTGAGATAAACCAGGAAAATGTACAGAAGGTGAAGTAAAAATATAGATCTGGGAATCATTAACATTTAAGGAGCAGGCAGAGGAAATGGAGACTGCAGTCAACCTAGTGCTTCTATCTACCTTAACTATCTTCAATATTGTGTATGAAATAAAAATAGCTTCAAAAATATATGAGACTACAAGATTATATAGCCCATAGGTTTTCCCAGAAAAACTACTAAAGAATGTATTTCAAAATGTACCCAAAGAGAGAAACAGGGTACATTCTGAAGCTAGTCACAGTAACAGTAAATTTAGAAGCTATTGATTAATGTAATGGACTATAAATATAAGAATTTTTTAAAGAATGTATAATTCCAAATAATAATAAAGGAAATGTGTATGTATATGTGTAGAAGTGTGGTCAGTATATAAGATTTTATATAAAAACACATACATATATAGTTATGTACAGTTACATATAGTTACTTATAGGTAATTTGAAGCTTCTAAACACTCAGATTAAAAAAGTGAGGGGATGACTAAGAGCATATAAAATGAGAAAGGATGGCAGAAATAAGTCTAAATGTGTCATTAATTTCAATAACTGTAAGTGGATTATACCTGCTACTAAAGAAAAGTTTATTGGAATTTCAAAACAAATAAACAGACAAAAAGACTGTTACACATTGCTGACAAGATACATACTTAAGCCAAATGACTCAGAAATGCTGAAAATAAAGAGATGCAAAAATATATAGCACCAAACTCTAACCAAAGTTAAGTGGATACAGTAATATCAGAAAAAATAAAATTTAGGGAAAAAGACTAAGAGTCATAGCTAGGGATAAAAGGTACTTATAAATACATGATACAGCAATCACTTACTTTTGCATAAAGCAATATGACTTCGAGTTATATAATACATACAATTTCTAGAAGAAATTACCAAAGAATAGTTATAGATTTTAACACTTTTTAAAAAACAATATATTTAACTGACAAAAATTTAGTAAGCCTTAGAAGATTTAAACAACAAAATTATTAATGGAATATCTTTTATATTATTATGTTGCATATTATTTTTTCAAGCTCAAATGGACTTAAAAATTTACCCTTTATAAAGCCACATACTGAAAAAATTCCAAAGAATACATAGCACAATTTCCTTTGACCACGATTTAATTGAATCAGAAATTAATGTATAAAATGTCGAATGTTCTTAATACTTCCAAAAAAGAAGACAATAAAATTGAATAATTATGGATTAAATGGCCTTCTTAAAACTCAGAAAATACTAAGAATTAAAAGAAACTGAAAATATTATATAAAATATCATGGTATGCACCTGTGGAGACTCCCTATGTGCCCCGACTCCAGATCTTAGGAAAATATTTATAACTTTATATTATTAAAAAATTAAGCAAATTGGAAAAATAACTTATAAGAACTAGAAACAACTCAAGAACTAGAACAATAGTGAAAATAAAAGTATAAATTGTTGAAATAGAAACAAAAACCAATAACAGTAGAACCAATAGATGGGAGTGAGGCTGTTCTTTTTCTCTGGGGTAGGTGTGGTCTGTCACTGACACTTTACAATTACTGTATGAGTTAAGGTAAAAACTAATATCTGCAAACATCTTCCTTCAAATAAGGATTATCTTTTCAGGAGTACACATAGCCAAAACATTCGCTGCAAATTGTCCTTTATCAGAAAAATCTGGCATTATTCAATTCTGTGAGGTCAATTGCAATGAACAGAACATATGAAACTAATCATCTTTTTTGTATTCCATGATTGTTGACACATTATTGGACTATTGCTACATGATCCAATGCTGTAGTTTTATTTATAAGACTTTGATGAATTATTACTTCTTCTGTTTTTGTTATTCCTAGTAAGTTGCAATATTGACACATGAGGTTTCTCTCCACATTTGGGCCTGTGCCAGAACACAATACCAAGGTCTCAATCAGAAACAACTCAAATATATTCTGTAATAATGCAGGGAGCCCATCAGAACTGGCCTGTAGCTTGCCAAGAAATGTCAGACTTTTATACAACAGGAAATCAGGTTACTTTTAAGGCAGTCCTCTGTTGCAAACTTTCTTAATCAGATTATGTCTATGTGCAGAAAGGAAAACTAAGGCACTTAGCTTAATATTTCTAGCCTTAGGCATGTTTTAGCTGATAAACCAAGATAATTGATGCCAGGGTGATATTCAAATGCTTCAATTATCTAGTTTGTTTTCTCATTTCTGCATTTTACTTTAGACTTTGTGATACACTCTGTATCAGAAAATAGAATGGAAAGTACTGTTCTTATTTTAGGTATATTGTGGAAAATCTAGGGGATTATTAAAGTGGGTACATGCACTTTTTTAACTATAAAAAAAGAGACTTTAAATTATGATTACTCGCCAGAACTTCTTAGTTTTGACACAGCTTACATTCTGAAGCTGGTCATTTTTCTGCCTGCAGAGTAAGACCTATATGAACTATGAACATTAATGTGTACAAGTCACTTTAGCAAGTGCATTTTCTATTTTATTTAGCATTCACAACTAAAACAGGGCTATTTTTAATGACTACAATCAACGGCCTTCATGCCCGAGTCTAAGCTTCCTAAATCAGAAAGTGCCAGAAATTATACTTTGAACCTCCAAATAGTGTGAGTTGAACAGAAGTGTATTTTTGGATACCAAATGTGCTCTCATATCCTTCCAACTCTGCAAAATCAAACAAGCAGGAATTTCATGATCTGGGCGTTCAGCCTTTATCCCTCACAACTGTCCCTGTCTTCCTGTGACCCTGTTCCACTGTGCCAGACAGAGCCATAGCTGTTTCTGTGTTCATTTCCATCACACCACCACCACCCTTCCACCTCCCTCCCTCCCTCCTTCCCCTTCCAGCAGCGAAATGCTTCAACAGAAGGAGAGAAAACTCAAAGAATCCCCCTTTACTAACTAGAACTAAGATGAATTGTGTCAGAGTTCAGAGCCCCGTTGTTGCTTTGACATGAAATCACTGCCCTTGGTTTCTGCCAAGGCGGGTGTCAGCTGGTGAATTATAACGCTGGCAGACAGGACTGAGATAAGCAAAAAATACAATGACAGCTGCTACACAGAACTATTCTTTCTGGCCTAGTGAATACAAAAATACATTGTGTAAATAAAGACAGACAGCTTCATTATGCAATTGTCTGCTACTGTGTCGCTGCTAAAGAACAAGTATTGATTCTGGAAAATATATCCAGACTCTTCAAGCCCTTGGCATGCATGGGGCATTAAGGAAAGTAATCATCTAATGTAATTTTCTAACATTAAAGCTGAACAAATATGTAAAGTCAGTATAATGTCTCATTATTTTAGGCATTTGATACTTAGCATTTTTTAAAAGCCAATTTTGCATTCAAGTCCACAACTATATATATATGTATGTGTGTGTGTATTTTTTAAATTAAAATTCCAGGGCTTTGCCTGGGTTTTTACGAATTTTAAAGTATGTGTGTTATTCTGCTCAGGTTGCCATTACAAAATACCATAGAGCAAATATAAAACACCATAGAACAAAATACAATAAAATACTGGGTGGTTTAAATAACAGAAATATATTTTCTCATAGTTATGGATACTGGAAGCCCCAGATCAAGGTCCAAAAGGGTCATTTTCTCGTGAGGAATATATTTTTGGTTTGCAGATGGCCACCTTCTTGCTGTGACCCCACATGGTGGAGAAAAAAGAACAAGCTCTCTAGTGTCTCTTCTTATAAGGACACTAATCCTATTGAGTCAGGGCCGCACCCTTATAGCCTCATTTAATCCTAATTACTTTCTTAGAGGCCCCATCTCCAAATAGAGCCACACTGGGAGTTGTGGCCTCAATGTGTGAATCTGAGAGAACAAAAACATTCAACCCACATCTGTGTTGGGGTCAACTTGATTTTTGTTACAAACAAACTGCTTAATGAACTCAACAATTATCTTCTGGTTAGTGATTCCTAATACACTAAATAGTATTTTTGGTAAGATGTTATTTAGTGACTATCTTTTCTCATTTTGCGACACAATACTAGGAATTAATCAGGAGAAGCAAGATGCAGGTGGTGGAGTGCAGCAGTGTCCATGGCATGTTTCACGGACACCTGTGGGTCCCCAAGACCTTTTGGGCAACATCAAACCTATTCTCAGAATAATGCCCAGTTGCTACTTGCCTTTTCCATGACATTTACACTGATGACACAAAAGCGTTGGGGTAAAACTATTGGCACCTTAACATAAATTAAGGCAGTAACACCAAACAACACTAATAATCACTGTATTACCACTCATGCACTTTGGTGTCACTGCCTCAATTCACATTAACGTGCCAGCAATTTTACCCCATCACTTTTGTACCATCATTGTGAATACATATACATTACGTACATATATGAAGTAGTAAAAATAAAAGCATAAGTTGTTGAAATAGAAACAAAACCCAACCATAGTACAACCAATAGATGGGAGTGAAGCTGCTTTTTTCCTCTGGGGTAGGTGTGGTCTGTCACTGATACTTTACAATTACTGTATGAGCTTTAAGGTAAAAACTAGTATCTGCAAACATCTTCCTTCCAATAGGGATTATCTTTTCAAGAGTACACATAGCCAAAACATTCCCGGCAGATTGTCCTTCATCAGGGAAACCTGGCATTATTTAATGCGGTGATGTGATATATGTGTATGTACATGTAAATATAGGCATACACATATGTATTTATGTGTTCCATACATGCAGATTTCACTGAAGATCATCCTTGAAGAAAACATGAAATGTATAACTTTTATTAGAGTTTTACCCTTGAGTACCTATCTCTCTAATATTTTCTGTGTCAAAATGACAAGTCTGCATGAAGTACTTGCTGCGTACAGAAGTATGGTAACTGATGGTAATCCTGAGCAGAAGCATTTGTACGGTTGTTTGAATCGTAAGCTGAACTGGCCACTTTTTTTCATGAAAAGCTGTTTTTACTTGAAAGAACAATTGACAAACAAATTATAGTTATTCACACTTGGGTATTTGGCAGACATTTTCCAGAAAAGTAACAAAGTGAAATTGTCATTTCAAGGAAAACAACTGACAGAATTTGTTTCCAATGACAAAATTTGAGCTTTCAAGGGAAAATTCAAATTTTGGACAACTTGTATTTACCACTGTGACTTGAAAATACTTAAAAGACTTCAGTGAAGTTAACATGTGATTCTTTTTTTTTTTTTTTTAATTTTATGTAAAGAAATGTGTCCACATTTAGAAGCTGTATAACTTGGTGAACCAATATTTTCCAAACGATCATTGCTTGGTCTTACACAATCATTCATGAATAAAGGACTCATTCAGCATACAATATAGGCCAATGGATTTCAAAATAACAGAGCGCAAAAATGTCTTTGATATTGTTTCAAATTCCATTGGAGCTAACCTTTAAGAAACTACCTCTAATTGAGCTTTTGGCATAATATCAAAGATTAATATATACAACATCTAAATGGCTATTGACATATTTATCCCTTACCCATTTGCATGTTGGTATGAGGCTGAACTTTCTTCATATGCTTCAACCAAAACAATATATTTTGACAGATTGAGCAGAAGCTGATCTGAGAACCCAGCTGTCTTCTATTAAACCAAACATTAGAGAGATTTGGCAAATATGTAAAACAATGTGTCACTCTTTCCAGAATATTTTTTATTTTGAAAATAGTTATTTTTGTTAAAAAATGTTATCAATGTTAGCATTTAATGTGCTTATTATTATTTATTTAGATGAATTAATAAATAATATTTTATAAAATGTTTAATTACAGGATAAACCTTGAGAGAGTATAGAAACAAAACCTCATTGAGGTCCTCAATAGTTTTGAATAGTGCAAAGTGTCCTGAGACCAAAACAGTGTGAGAGCCACTGGTATAGTGGAAAGATAAGAGCATTAGGCAACTAAACCCCCCTCCCTTTTTTTTTTTAAGTGTAACTTCTGCTGATTATTTTGTGAGTTGGGGCAAGTTATATAATTCTGAGACTTAGTTATATTATTTATAAAATAGAGTTAATAAGGCCTAATTCACATAGTTTTTGCAAGGATTTATTTAATGAGGTCATGAAATGAAAATATAAACCATAAACCCTGAACAATTTCAGTTGCTATGCTGATGTTTGTCTCTAGCACAGACTTACAGGACTGACAAGATACTGAAGGCTCACAGAACTTTCCTTTACCTCTTTTTTCTTGATTTGCCCCTCTTATCCTGCTTGTCAACAAAAACAAAACAAAGATGATACATGTCACCTTTTCATTCAAGGCTCTCTATAACACAGCCCCGACTTCCCTGTCCCCAGTTACCTTTCACAAGTGCTGTGTGTGAGCAGGACTCAGAGAGGCTCTGGCCGAAGGAGCTCTACCTGTGGAGCCCTGTTCAGCCTGTTTTCCTTGACTGAGGTGGAACATAGGACTCCTTCATCTCTCAGACCTGCTCCAAAGGCCTCATGAAGCCAGTCCTGCAATGCCTCTCCTTTTCTGAATTTGGAAATGGTTTACTGTGTTGCTTTGTTTTGTTTTTTAAATATATCTTTACTGATTTCAGAGAGAGAGGAAGGGAGAGGAAGAGAGCAAGAAACATCAATGATGAGAGTCATTGATCGGCTGCCTCCTGCCTGCCCCCCACTGGGGATGGAGCCCGCAGCCCGGGCATGTGCCCTGACCGGGAATCGAACTCGGTCTCCCTGATCAGAGGTCGATGCTCAACTGCTGAGCCACGCCTGGCCCGGCTTTACTGTTTTTTTGACTCTGCATGTTAATTAACCTCTCTACCTGTGCTTCCCCAGGTTCACTTGCCTTGCAGTTACTTAACCTGAGTGAGGGCACTTCTCTTGAACCATGATTCTCATCAAAAAGTTAAGTTTTTATGCTCACCTGTGTTATTCTCTGCAAAGAGACTTGCTCATATGAGGTATTTAATAAATCTACACTGAGTAGAATTGAACTAATAAATAAGCCAAAGCCTTTTTTATATGGGGGGAATAATTTGTTGATAAGGCACAAGGTGCCATATGAAGATTAAATTCTTTGGAAGCCTGAAAACAACTCTCTAAGCATGCATGTAGGGGGAATATAAAAAAACTATTTGTGATTTTCTTATTGAAACAGGTAAATATTGCTTCCCTCCCACACATCTCTCATAACTTCCTATCCCTGGTGATACATATGTCATGCAGAGCTTCGCAGCACAACTGTATAAATTTCCATGAGCCAATTCACTAAGTTGATTCAATAAATTGAACTGAAAAAAATCAAACTATTTGCAGTCTATTTCAAAAATGTATTTTGCTTTTGTTTTCCATCTTTTACTTTTCAGGAATTTGTCTCTTTAGAGATTATTGAATTATTTTTTCAGGTCTCCAAGGGCCCCTGCCTTTATTTCCTTTGTAAAGACGGCCATATGGATTCCCTGTCCCTCTCGGTAAACTGCAAGATTCGTGTAGAGTAGTGCTGACCGGTTGGACTTTTTCTAGTAGTGTTAATGTCTCCATCAGGGCTGCCAGCACAATGGCCACGAGTCACAACGTGCTTTCGAGCACATGAAACAGGGCTCGTGCACCTGAAAAACTCAACTTTAATTTCTTTTCAGTGTAATTAATTTAAGTTTAAATGAAATTATCCATAAAATAATTCTAGACTTTCACTAAAATGAAATGAGTTTGTTGTGTTGCCGCAGTAATGTCAAGAAAAATATTATCCTGAGGGAGGCATGAAACTAAGTCAAGGGCAGGTGTGGGTGTGGATTTACCCAGAAGCATGAAGAAAGGAAGTATCCGAAAAACAGTATTCTTATTAATTAAGAGAACAATATACTCTTATAAGTTTTAGGGGAAATTTGGATATATATTAGAGAATCTGCTACTTCTTCCTTGATCCCCTCAGTCTGTTATAAAATGATCTATGGGGCTGTAAAATTTAAGATGTTGATAATTGGCAAACATGTTTAGTAAAGGTTTTTAAGTTCTATAAAAAAAATTAACAGCGTTCTCTCCATTGTAATCTCTAGACTGTAAATAATATTGAGTCAGCTACATCTGCTAACGCAGGTGGTAGGTCTAATGACCTAAATCAAATCCACAGCATTACTGTAAAAACAGATAATAATGTTCTTAAAGACCACCACTAAAGTTGAAAAAGTAGTAAGTTGGAAATATTGCTCATGATTTCAACTAAGCAAGCCATATAGTTGAAAATAGAATGAACTTAATGTACACTCCTTCTAAGCATATTTCTCAGACCTTTCCACACTCACAAAACCCTTCAATTCATAATCTATAATATTGTCATAATTTTACTAGTATTTTTAAAAAATCAGTAAAAAGAAACTTTGAACATTACGTTTTATTATACATTAAGTCTAAACATGGCAGTGTTTCTTAAACTAATGGTCTCACAGCATTGTGAAATCAATTTAGAGGTCTCGATAACAGAGTTTACCTCTTTAAGCAAAATAAGATGGGATAGACTAGAGTGTTTTGCAGATAGTAAAGATAAACATTATATTAAAAATTTTGTTTCATTTAGGTAAAATATATTTGTTTATATACTGGTTCTGTTGTATAATGTTTTTATGTTGCGGGTTACCTTGCCAAAGAGCATTTTAATTAAACATTTTGATTTATTTAGTACTAGTTCAAAACAGGGGTAAACCTTTTACACAGAGAAGCACATTTTTTTCTTGGCAATGGAAAAAAATTATAGCATATTCATGGAAATTTTGTTGATATTTTTGGGTTAAAAAGTGAAATTATGGGAGTTTGTTGAATTGAAAATATAAATATATGGGAAATCTGAGTATCACTGCGTTTTGTTTCTGTAGTTAATTAGAGCTTGGCACTTGTGGTCTCTTCAATCTTGAAATACATGCTCCTCAGTTCTGGGAAATTTTCTTGAATTTGTTCTTTGGTAATCTTCCCTCTATTTCTTTTGTTCTTCTTTCTGGAACTTTTATTTGGATGTACCCCTAGTAGATAAATTAGCTAATTTCTCATCTTTTATTTTCTACTGATGTTTTGTTGTTTTTTGCTCTACCTTCTGGAAGATTTCCTCCTCTTTATCATCTTACCCTTCAATTGGATGTTTTATTTCTTCCACCACCCTTTTAATATCCAAGAGTACCTCCCTCCCATTTTTTTTGGTATAGGCATATCTATTTTCATTGTGCTTCACTTCATTGCCCTTTATAGATATTGTATTTTTTTCAAACATATTACCACTCCCTTTATTGCTATGCTGTTTTGTCGTGGTGGCCTGGGACCCACAATATATCCGAGGTAGGCTTCTGTGTTCCTGTTTAGGGAGCAGGTGCCTCCGGACTAAGAACTTCACAAGAGTTTCTCATCTCCCCCCCCCCTTAGTTAGGTGGGACAGGACAGCTATAAATGACTGAAGCCCTTCAGGTTGGTCAGTTAGCCTCTTATTATACCCCAGCAAGCTAGGCCCAGTTTAATTAGTTTCTCCTGAGGGCAGGCCTTAAGAAAAACAAAGGGCTCTGGCTGGCGTGGCTCAACGATTCCTTTCCACACCTCCACTGGGAGCCCGAAAGGATTTTTCTTACTATTTCCCATGAGCTGCTGGTTGAGCTCCTGGAGGTAAAACTCACAATACTGTGATATTGTGGAGGTGCCCCCTATGACTTGGGTTCCCCTGGAGTTTTCAACTCTGTCATCCGTGCTGGACCTCCAGCAGGCAGTAAATTACAGTCCAGCTCTCCCGCCCCAGCCCCACTCCCCAGGCTCTTCGCGCTCCTGAGTCGGCTTTGTTAACCTGTGAATATTTTCCTTTCTTCAGGGCTGTTTCTGCGCCTGAGTCTCAGCTCTGGTGAGTTGTAAATATGTTCTTTTTTAATAGCATTTTGTTGCACTTATCTCTAAAATATATATATAGTTTTTTTATATTACTTCATCACCCTTGCCTAGTCTCGCCTACGTTTTGCTCTTTTTCTGTTTTGGACTAGTATTCACATTGACTGTCTTTGTGAAACGTTTGATGATCATTTATGACTTCTGGGCTCACACATGAGTGTAGTGCTGCCCGAAAGCGGGTTGGAAGCTAAGTGTGTGTGTGTGGGTCCTGCGGACAGTGGGCTTGTAGAATTAGCCACCTGGTCTTTGTGGCATTGCTGTGTCGGTGTGTTAGGCCTTTACTCTTGGCCTTCTCTCTCCATTCTTGAGTGGACCTTTTGAACTTATATATAAACCTTAGAATGTTTGTTATCCCACTCCTTTGCACTTTTTATAAGTTACATATAAAATTTAGAATTTTTTAAAAAATTTCTTTGATTTTATTTGATTTTGCAATCCTTAAACACAGCACCCACCCACCTTCCATTTATTTAGGTTTTTACTTGCTCAATGTTTTAGAGTTTTCTCTGTATTGTTGATTTAATGATTCTAGTATCTAGTGATTTCCCCATTGTATTCTGATATTAGTTATTTGTGTTTTTTTCCTCTCTTTTTTCTTTATTTTAGTCTCATCTAGAGTTTATTAATTTTATTAGTTGTTTCAAAAAACCAACTTTTGCCTTTTTTTTTTAAAAGATCTATGCTATATTAATTTCTGCTTTCATTATTATTTTCTTACGCATAGTTTCTTTGGAGTCACAGCCCCTTATTTTTATTTTGCCTCTCTCTGCCTTTGAGTTAATGAAAATCATCAACATTTTTTTTTTTTTTTTTAAATATGTACCGTCTCAAATCAGTCAATGGAGTGTATGGAGTGGATAATTTAATCATCTATTTTAAGGAGTCATAATTTTAACAATTATGTTTAATTAATATTTCCTGTGAGTAAATTGCAAACAGTTTTTTGAGATAGAAATTTGAAGCATTCTGATAATATCATGTTACTAGGAAAAACCTATATAAATCTAGAAGATTTTGATTAATATATGTGTTAGAGAAAAAAGTTACCAAAAGTAGCAATATTTCTAAAATTGAAAAGAAGAATTAGTGTAGGGTTCTTAATAATAAGGTGATGTACAGAATAGTGAAGATAGTATTACTAAAAAGTAAATTTTAAAAGCTATATGTAAATGTCAAATTAATTACAATTGGTGTACTTTAAACGATAAGATAAGGTGGAAAAGAACTCATATATTATTACTGTTACTTTTAGAAAAGGCAAAAATTAAGAGACTTATAATCTTCCATATGTAATTTAAAAAATTGATGTATTATGGATCCGCCTTACAAAAATTCTGTAAGTTGTGAAATAAATTTTTAAAATAAGAATTACTTACATTTGAGTTAAAATGGGCTATTATCAAATGAATATTGATTGGATTGCAAAATTAACATTAATAGGATTTAAAAATTGCTATAAATTTATGAAAACAGCTTCCAGTTTTATATTCGACTCATTTTGCCTTACATTTCTGCTTTGATAATCTTTGCTTTAACCTGTTTTGTTGAAAGTGTAGGAGTCTAAATTAGCTTCATTTAAAATACCATTATTTTAGAGCACCTGTAAGGAAGCATGTTATGAAAGAAGCTTTTTATGAATATTCGTGATGAATGAACATTCTCTCCAAAGCAGTATTTATTGCTGGGTGATTTAGTTCGTAATGATTAAGGATACAGCTTTTGCACTGTGTTGATAAAGAATCCTTAAAGAAAAAGGAATGGCCGTTAGTGCTTGTAAGTAGGACAATGTTTATAACGTTTTAGTGATCACATATTTAGTACGTGCTGCGTGTATACCAATCTACTTACGTGCAGAGTTTCATTTTATGTTCACAAGTAACCACATAAAGGAGGTATATTTGACAGATGAGATAGCTCAGAACTAAAGGCTAAGCATTTGCCTAAGGACCTTTGAGTAGTACTGAAATTTAATCCAAGAAGTTGGATTAGAATTCTCTCTCTAAATATATCCTTTTTAAAATTTTCATTAAAATAAGTATTACAGTTCTCTGTAATTTAAATAAATGGCATCATAAAGCTCACTGTTACATTTCAGGTGAAATGGATTTGCAGTTCTTTCGTTACCATTTAGAGCTTTCAGATGTTTGAGATGATTTTGTATTTGGAATAGGAGATTGTTCTAGTCAAAGATACCACTGAGAACAAACATCAAGCTTTTCTTAGTCTCTGAACATCCTCCTACTTCGAAGGTGTGCTAACTTGGAACAATGTTCTAGCTATTTTTCTTCACCTCCAAAGAAGCAACGGTTTGTAGGCATCAACAACGTACTGTTAATCTCAACACCTGATTTTACTGTTGAGACAAAGTTTAAACATATTTGCAGGACAAATGTGCAGATCATACAAATAACTAAAACTCCTTTTTTTTTTTTTTTTTTTAGTTCAGGGGCACTCAATCCAAACAAAGTATTATTTTTAAAAACCATACAAACATTAAAATTTTAGCTTTCTTTTCTTTATGGTCATTTTATGTTAAAATGCTTACTGTATTCTGGGCTTTCCAGACAAATACTTTCACTCTTGTAGCCACAGCGGCCACACCCAACTCCTCGATCTCTCTCTCAGTTGTAAGCATTTTCATTGTGTTCAGGGAAAGAATTGGTCCCTGGTTAGGTAAGGCTGATGGAGGAAAAGCGTCTCCCACCCAGAATGATGTTGCCTCAGTGCTTTCAGAAATGCATTTTACAATTAGAAGTAAGTTGCTAAAATGGTGGTGACAAGTTTCACCACTTTCAGAATATGATCAAAGGGGAATGTGAAATTTGGAAGAAGATTTTTTTAATACCAGGGTTATATAATTTCAAACTGGTTTTCTGATTAAAAAAGGAATTCCCTTCTGAAGCATAAAACAAAAGTTATATTAACAAGTACCTCGTAGGATTGCTTTTTGCAATCTCTGTGTTTTTGTGGAAATGAAAGATAAAAATTAATGTTCTTGGCTTCTTTTTTGTGTCATTTATAGCAAAATCCGATGCTCTGTAAGCCTAGTGTTTTTACTATGCCAGAATCTCAGACTGTTCATAAAGTGAGTTTATTAGAAAGCTTATATATCTTCCTCTAACTAAATTGAAGAGGGGAGAAGTAATCATCTCATGCAGTTTATTGCTATTGTAGTCTCACGTGATCCCTCACATGAGGAATGTAGTTCACATAAGGACTTCATATAATTTCTTCCAAATGTATTCAGTTTGTTTTGCTCTGGAATTTACAGTGCCATGGCTATTTTTAAATATCTTTACCTCATTTTATTTCTAATCCATCTCCAATTTTATACCCCTTTCAATCTCCTCATAAAATAAAACTAAAACAAAGCGAGCAGCTAAAGAAGAACATTACTTGCAAGTATTTTTGTTGTAATACATTTTTGCTGTTTTACTGTCAATTTTAAGAATATCCGAACAAAAGAGTAACAGTAAGCTTAAGTGATCAAGAGGCCGTGATTGCACCTATTCGCTTTATCTAGAAGCAAACGGGGTCAAAGGTCACAGGCCTTTGCCTCTAATATTTACTAGTATCTTAGAACCGGTCTTTAGAGTTCCGTAACATATTTGGTTATAGTCTGAACATCAGCAGGCTTCACTCAGGCTGTAGTTTAGAATGCAAGGGCTGAAAGGGCGCTTAAGGCTCCTCTGGCTCAAACTGTGTTCGTATTTCAAAGTTTTAGGACAGTGGAGGTCAGAGACGTTTGTGCTGTGGTTCACTCAAGGGCCTGCAGGCATGTGGCGGACCCAGAGACTCAGTCTGGGGTCCCTGACCCCCAGCCCAGGACTCTGGGTAACATCACACAGTTTTCACCAGAACCTAGCATGTATTAATATTACACAGTCATGTCTTAGAATATATGTAAATACATTTTGTGCTTCTCTATGAATGGAGATTTGTGTGGCTAAGCAAGGAAAGTGAGTACGTCAGAGAATGGGAAGGTATGGAATTTGACCAGTGTTTTTGAGGTTAAAAAATAAAAATAAAAAATCCAGGACATACATGGCAAGCGAAAGGTATTTTAAGCCATGAAGGTTATTAGGAGCCCTTGTTCTTTCAGGAAAAAAATGTGAAGAAGTAGAAAGAAAAGGAAAGTGTATCCCAGAGAAATTCTAGTAAGTTGAAAGCTTGAGCTGGGAATGAACAAAATACAGTGTTTATATAGAAAATTCGGTCCAATGAGATCTATGATGAAAATATTTGAATTATGTGTTTTTCTTCTGCAAACTAGTAATCAAAATAACTCATAATGTAGAGCTGAACAATAAATGTGAAATAATAGGCAATTATTTTTGTGAACTATAAGAATCACTGCCTAGAAAATATAAAGATGTTTATATTTGATTTTTCTTTTTCTTTTCTAAAGAGACATCTCCTTAAATAATGCATTCAGCTTAGCACTCCTTTTTACCCTATCTGGGAATATGTCTTATTGTCTGAAATACCATAATGTTGGATTTTTTGTGTTTCCCCCCCCTAATCTACATGTGTCTAGTTTATATGTATTTTTTTCCAATTTACATACATTTAACCTATATCTTGCATCTTTCTCCCTGACTCTATTATAGCAACAACCTCCTTACAAAGCACTTTTTCATTTGAGATGTTGAACAGTAAAAGTTCTAGGAGCCATGCTCTGTAGACAAAGCGAGCAAAGATGTCTTAAGTAGCTTCAAACTGATCATTTTTCTCTAGGTGATGTAAAAAATATTTTAAAATGTCCACATATTTGTAGACCAAGTGCACAATATGATAATGAATGAGTTGAACAAATTTCAGAACACTTACAACCAACAAGTATCCATCATGGGTTCTAAATTTGAAAATGACCAAATTTTTGCCTTCCAAGGTTTTGATTTATTATTTTTGTTTAAGATACTCAAGGTTATTAAGTAGTTCCTCTCCACAGAGAAGGACGATTTTTGCGGATTAGGTGTTGTTTGTGTTGCTGTTCTTTAAAGAGGTGGTGGGAAGTTCCTTACCCAATTCCTGCTTCCTCAGGGTCCCAAGTAGCTATTGTTTCCTCTGGACACAAATATTCTGAAGGCCTGCCCTGTCGCCTTGTGTGTACCTCAGAGGAAGGGAGGGGACACTCTCTTTTACTCTTTGATTGTACAAACATTGAGATGGTGGAACGGGTAGAGGAAAGCTACGTGTCCCAGAGCCTGTTTACCTAAGTGAGAATGCTCCCTCCAACTGCTGGCCATTGCTCTCACCCCACATTACTATCAAATACATTTCAAATTTTGGCAAAACATGGCACACCTGTTTAAAACCATGTACGCAATTATTTTTATAAAACCTAAGCATGTACTTTAGACAGTATAGATTATTTTTTATAAGAAAAGAAACTGATCATGTGAAGCTCTTTGTAGGGGGCAACAAATAGCTCATGACATTTCCTGTTTTTCTTAAAAACTATGTTTGATATAGTTATTTTTAAAGTATCTAAGAATAAATTAAAAAGTATTGTTTTCTGATGAAACCCCACAGCATTCACTCGCTTCATAGCATTTGTAACCTGGTATAAGTAAAATGTTTCTCTTAATAACATTTGAAATTCTCAAAGCAGTGTTTGATTTTTATCTTTCAGTTTAATTTAATCAACTTTCATTAAACTCATACCATTTGCTAGGCACTCTACTAGGTGCTAAGAATCTGAATATGAAGAAAACCCTGGCCTCACAGAGCTTTTTAATTCAGGAGACAAACATTTACTACATTAAATATGTGCAGGTATAAAATAAGAAATTATCAGATCCATGGAATAGATGCAAGAACATGTAAGGTGCAGAGGCAGCCAGGAGGAGGGCTGAGAGATGGTGCAGTCAGGGAAGGCTTTCTGAGGAGGACTTGTCAGACCAGGTTTTGGCAGATGAATAACTGACCCAACAGAGAAGGGCCAATGGGGGTAGTCTAAGCTGAAAGATGGTGTTATGAGTTGAATGATACCCCCAATACCTCAGAATATGATCTTATTTGGATCTTTACTGAGTTAAAATGAGGCCATTAGGGACCTAGCCAGAGTGGCTCAGTTGGTTGAGGATCGTGCTGTGCACTGAAAGGTTGCTGGTTCGATTCCCGGTCAGGCCACATGTCCAGGTTGTGCATTCAATCTCCAGTCAGAGCATGTAGGGAAGGCAACCGATCGTTTTCTCTCTCTTTCTCTATCTCCATTCCTCTCTCTAAGCATGTCCTTGGGTGAGCATTAAAAAAAATGAGGTCATTAGGGTGACCCTAATGAAATACAACCAGTATCCTCATAAAAAGGGGATATTTGGAGACAGACTAGCACACAGAGAGAACGCCATGTGGAAGTCAAGGAGAGATCAGGTGAGACCTCTAGAATTTCCCTCACAGCCCTCAGAAGGAACCAATATTTGCCAGCACCTTGATCTCTTTCTAGTCTCCAGTTCTGTGAGAGAATCCTGTGAGACACGCTGTGGTTCGAGTTTCAGCCATCCAGTACGTGGTACTTTGTTATAGAAGCCCTAGAAAGTTAGCACAGATTGGCAAAGCCTTGGAGGGGGTACGGAAGAAAAAAGGTTAGTTGTTTGAAGAACTACTGGTACTTCTGAATGCCGGGCTCCTAAAAATGTGATGGGAAAATACCTAGAGGTGAGGCTCTGGCCGTAGACAGCAGCGGTTTCCCAAGGGCCACGCCCAGGAGTTGGACTTCGTCATGTAGATCATGGGAATCAACCAGGCGTCTTATTTAATACAGTGATGTTGCCATATTTACGTTTAAAAAGCACTAATATGGCAGCATGGATGCTGTTTCAGGGAAGAAAGCGTCGGAGGGGGACGCATGGTAAACAGGGGCTCCTCGGCCACACCCGCCTTGGTCTCGTGGTGTTTCGGTGATTGGAAGGTATTTGTGTTTGTAGGACGAATGCAGGTGGTGCCAAAGGCTCTCCTGCACGACTCGGACCCAGCCAGAGCAGCGGGAAGCTCATTCACGTGTGTGTTCTCCACAGTCACGAAAATGAGGCAATGAGGAAAATGCTGCCTGAGCCTTAGGAAAGATCAGCATTTCTTTTCTCCAAATTACAGTCATTATACTCCATGGAAAATACTTACCAAATAGGGGTTTTCCTGATTTGTGAGGAATAGACTCCATATAATAAGGTATATTTTGCTAATCGCAGGCTCTCTTACTTTCTAATGGCCAGGCCCCCCCAAGAGCTAACCACTGTCTTTCACCGGCTCCCCGGTCAGTAGCCTGCAGCGCAGGTGATCGTGGCCGCCGAGCCCGACGTGCGGCCTGCTTGCACTAGCCTGGAGGAGGCCGTAGGTTGAAAAGCCGAGTCTGAGAAGCAAAAATTACAAAGCCCCGAGTACGCTGAGCCAGTTAGTCTATTTAGTACCAATGCAGTGTTTGACAACATTATAAAGGAGCGAGACTGAAAATAAAAACAACTCTAGAAGTACATTTCTGCGTGCTTGCCAAATTATGACTTTTAGGGTGGCTGCTTAAATACCTCTTTGAGCTTCATCCTTCATGTTCTCCTGTTTCTTTTTTTGGCACAGACTCAGTCCATTCGACAATGTGCTGACATTTTCATCTGTGGGGTTACTGAACATCTGGGCAGAGCCCTACCCACTTATGTTGACAAATTTTCTTGTCCTAGAATCATTTCATATTTATTTATACAAATATATCTATATATAAATAAATATATTATGTAATTATTTCTTGTATATTTCCCAGAAGGCTCCTCCCAGCCGGCTAATGGCTTTTCCAACTGGCAACAAAACTAAGACCAGATTATCATGTAAACGGTGGAGATAGGGAAGCTGTCTGAAGAGTTAACTATGAAAAAGTGTTCAATACAGAAGTAAAATCCATGTGATAGTTACTGGGCTAAACTGTACTTTGTGTTCAGGATCTTATCCCTCCAAAGCTCTTTCAGAAGTGAAATGGTACTGTTAGAAGGGCAGACGTGATTGCAGGGTTATAATAATGTATTGACAATTTATAGCATTTACCAAATCCTTGTCATATGCCAGGCACTTTATCCCATACTTTGTACATTTTACTTTATTTAATTCTCATCATGCTATGTAGGATTATGATTATTAGGCTTATTTCGTATGGGGAAATGGGGTCTTAGAAAGATTTAGTAAATTACCTTCTAAATGAGGTCTATGGTAAAGATGCTTTTCCATGGGAAGAAATAACCACGAGGCAAAACTGTGTCAAATGCTCATGGGTAATGGTGTGTGCATGTTGGCAAGTGTGTGTGTGTGGTGTGTATGTGACGTTTAGATTTGTAGTATGTGAGTGTGTGCAGTGTGTGTGTGCTGCACGTTGGAGTGAGGGGCTAACAGAGGACAGAGGAAGGTTCTCTCCCCGTCGTTAAGGAACTTGTGTTGGTGTGATCCATCCCTATAAAGGGGTAATATAATTTACTTTGTGTTTGAGAAAATATGTCTGTATTTACAAGGCTATCTCAAATGAATAGTGACTTGAAAAATAAGTTTATTTGTACTTATAAATGTGTATTACACAGGCCTTTTCCCTTTTCTTCATACTTACCATTCCCACAGGGGCAAACACCTGTCACCTGCAACTCTGTTCAATGCCATGAACCAAATGACTCAATTCTCAAAAGGCCTAGTGAGGAGCTTCCTCATAACCTGAACAAGTGTGACCACACTAAAATGGGGCGACTCAGAAACCCTTTATGGACCTATAGAATGCCCCCGGTTACGTACTTAGAGGCCCAGCGTGTGCATGTGGATTGTGTAATGCTTAACTTTAGTTGGCACTTCTACTTGCCCAGGTTAATTTATTCAGAGAGGAGAGGAGACTGCAGCTTAAGGAAGATTTTGTTCCCAAGCAAGTCTCCACCTTTTGGAATGGACAGGCTCCTGATTGCAAAGCCCTTCCCCGCTCAAAAGGTATATTTTGGTAGTTGAACGCCTCTGAATTTCTGATGGAGGATTATCTTTCCCTCAGCTTCAAATCTTTCAGTCTCATGGAAGCTTGCACTTCTATTTTTTGGTCTCCTTTTTTTCCAGATGGAAACTTTCCTCTGACAGGGTTCAACTTATATAAACAAATGCAAATATTAAACTTCAAAATAAAAGACTAGAAATATATTTCACATTTTAGACTCTCCGTGACCTTGAGAAACGCCTGCCAGTTGGCCGCAGCCGCTTCACGTAGTCATGCCGCGGACCTCAGCGGTGCCTTTCCAAGAACTCGACTGCGGCGGAGCTCTCGGATGGGAAAGGGACTGCTCAGTTTCAACGTTTTGTTTCCAGCTCCCTCCACACCTGCTACTGGGCCCAGGGAGGAGGTTTGCAAACACGGAGATACAGTGGGAGGGAGCTTAGGTCAGGGCTACAAAAACAAGCACTGTTTGTTTTGCAACAACAAAAATGGCCACTTCCTCTCTGAAGAGCAGTGATAAGCGCTCCTGGAGGCCTGTGCTGAGCTCTCAATGAAATGAGTCTTTCTATGTTAAGTCACAAAAAGATCCTGTGGCCTTCATTGTTAACACAAGAGTTCACAGCCTGTTTCCTCAGTGCCACCCCTTCTTTTTCTCAAGCCTCCCTCTTCCTTCCAGTCCCCACAAACCTAAGGAGGGTAAGCACACAACAACGACATGCTCACAAACACACACACACACACACACGCACACACAGCTCGTGCCTCACAGGGATACCAACATTCTGGCCTACAAGGGGGTTATCTAAAACGAGGCAGGGAAGTATCAAAGAAACGTGCATTTCTTCCTTGCCCCCATGCCATTAGTGTAAGGACACAAGTCTGCTGATATGTGCAAAAGTGATTCCAATCCTAGGGAAATACTTAGTGAAAGTATTTACTTGTTTATTGCAACAAACATATAATAAGTGGAGCAGTCTTATTCCCTTTGTATTAACAGAGCGGCAATTCAGTTTTGTAACATGTATTAATAAAATTGTGCAAATTTGCTAATTCTCAGAAGAAAGGTAGTTCTTTCAAGATGTAGGTTCAAATAAAGAGTTTAATCATTTCTGTGATAATTCACTTGGGATTTGCTTATTATATTCGAACTTCCTAAAGGACAGTTAAGTAAGGCCTTCTGCGTCAGCATTAACCTTCCCGGGAAAGAATAGGCAATAACTCTCATGGCCGCCATAATATGTTTGAAAAAGAGACTGGCTTCCTAACAGAACTTTTGTGACGAACTACTTTGTGGGCTTATGTTTTATCTTAGTGAATTATAAGTCACACAAATACTGGAAGAGACAATTCTGTCGTTGATGCTAACCGCATTTCAAAGATTTAAAAAACCAGTTTAAAGCTATTTTAAGTAATTCTTGTCACCATTTTCCCAAAAACTTGAACCATTTTTTCTTGACAACTACCATTCGTGAAGATAATGTTGACAGTAGATTTTTATCTAACATATGTAGAGAAAGCATAGTTTTCTCTATATCTGTGCTGCACATGTGGCTATGAGTATTTGAAATATGACTAGTTCAAACTGAATGTTCTATAAGTGTAAAAGGTACATCAGATTTCAAAGACTGAGAACGAATTATGTTCACTATCTTGTACATAAGTTTTTATACAGATTACACGTCAAATGATAATATTTTGGATATATTGCATTAAATATTTATTATAAAATTAATTTTACTTGTTTCCATCCTACTTTTAAAAATCTGGATGCTAAACATTTTAAACTACACATGTAACTCACATTCTCTTTCTCTTAAAACAGTGCTACTCTAGGCAGTTCTTTTTATTTTCTACATTACATGACCAGCTATGAGCATATATTTTGTAAAGTGAAGATTTAAAATTTCCTTTTCCCAAAAAGTACAACTTTAAATTTATGGTTAGCTGTTCTATGTCACTTTTGTTCCCCTGTAGAGTACCCAGGAGTTACTCAGTGTGAAAAAGTTAAATTTAAGAGGAATTTATCTTTTTATATGTGTTTAATGTTTCTTCCTTATATATGTATGCGTGTGTTTCCAATATGACTAATGGTTATCTTGTGTACTGTCAGATTAAGGTTTTGCTAAAAAATACTATCTCAACTTACTGCTGCCAATCTAACTCCTTTATACCATGGCACCACTTTTCTAAGATTCTTAGAGATTCTTTCAATCCTAAAAATTTGTATTTTTAAAATAGGTTTTGAATTTGAACTCTGTAGGTGGTGGCCTACTCTTTCCTGGAAAGGATATAAGCAGTTAGTGATGTATGTCAGTCAACCAACAATATCCACTATGAGTTTTCCTTAGGCTTGGCTCTCACCTAGTGCTTTGGAATAAGTAGAATGAAAGTCTTGGCACCTACTCTCAAGAAAGTGATCATTTGGTAGTTGAAGAGACAAAATGACTTGCACTGAACACTAGTGAAGTAATTTATGATAGAAGATTTTACATTAAAATAAACATTTCTGGCTTCTCTTGAAAAAGGGCCATATCAGCCTGCATTATTGCAGTGGCAACCTTTGTCTGAAGTTATACAGACATTGGATGGGTGTACAGTCTGCAAAGTGCTACATTATGTTATCTGTCAGGCTCATATCAGTATTTGAATTTTCAATTTCTGGTCTAGGTAACTATTAATATCCCTTTCAACTCCCAGTTTTGAAAATGAGATTCTTGACTTAATAACTTAGAAATCTTCCTCGAAGGACTACATTGTCAAAGTAGAGTTGGGTCCATCATCCTACATAATTTCTACTGAAAAAAACATAAGCTTATAAACATTCCTTTCCTCCACTAGTGGTAGGAAAAATGTCAGTTCAAATAATGAGAGCATATGGAAAATTATTTATTATCTGCATTGGACTTTTCTGATAGTAAAATTAATTCAGCATTTGACAGATCTAGTTTCTACTGTTAGTGTGAGATGGTTTTTTGAGTAACAAATACTGGTATGGGATAATTAAAAATTGCCTCTGTGTTTATGGTATCTAACAAGCAGAAAAGGGGTAATCCGCATAGTAAAATATTGTTATGTTATTTTATGTTCATTAGTTCATTCGAATTGAGAGTGGTAAGATGCATGTTGGCGAAAAGAATGACCAATTTTTTTCCATATGTTCCTAGGCATCAAAAAATATGTTGTCACATAAAATTCCCTATTGGGAACTATAATAAGCCAAAGTTGTTCTCATTAGGCATCCCCAATGAAAGCAATATGTTAGAGGTTTGTGGTATTATGTCCTTTTAAATTCTCATAAGTGGAGGAATTCTATCCTGAAACTAAATAAAAAATGATAGTAGGGGAAAGGAGAACTATAGTAATATGTAGAAATGAGTGTATTATTATAAGAAAAATTTCAATTGCATTAAGTGAACAATAATAAAAGTGATTGGATCAACATTGTCACTTTTTAAAAAACTGGCAAGTTTTTCTTTTCATAATGTATATCAGAGTATTTTAATTCCATATATAATCAGGAAAGACTTTTTAGAATTTTCTACCATTAAACAACAAATAGACATTGTACTGATAACTCAAAGCTGGGTCAAAGAAAGAAGTATTAATAGAGAAAATGCCATTCTAGGCCCATGAGAACAGTTGTTGAGGGACATGATGTGACCAGGTCAGATATGAAGATACTGAACACTCTACTTTGTATTGTTTTGTGTGTAAATTTGTTAGTTCCTTATTAGTCAAGGACTGACAAAGACCTTAGCAACCAATTTTCATTACCCTCCCCTACATACTGAACAACTTTCTAAATTATGTGAAAGATACCGTTAGATACAAAACACAGTCCTTATTTTCAAGAAGTATGCACTATGTCTTGGAATTCAAGTTGTAAACATATAACAGATGCTACTTGATAATATATAATTAAGTCCTGTAGGGCTTTGGCAAAGTTTAGGGAAAATTCTGACCCTGGGAAAGTCTGGAAAGCCTCATGGATGAGGTA
The DNA here is from genome assembly GCF_964146895.1 of Miniopterus schreibersii. NCBI lineage: Eukaryota > Metazoa > Chordata > Mammalia > Chiroptera > Miniopteridae > Miniopterus > Miniopterus schreibersii. The sequence continues at coordinate 57,597,836 of NC_138107.1, read as the reverse complement.
GAACTTGGTGAGAACAAGAATGAGGCTGAATCATAGAGCCTGCGTATAGTAGAAGTGGTACATTTAGGAAGGATTTCTTTTCACTCTGCATCTCACCATTTTATGTTTCTTTTTAAAGAGTATGACAAATTATGCATCAGAATTCTGAATCAATTTTTTCATTTGTGAAAGAGAGATAATAGTATACTATCTTATTTTCCCTACAATTCCTTATAATATAAAATATTAGGAAGTTAACTTGGTTCCAACTCAGTTCCTAAGGAGAAGAAGTTATTTGACCAAGATTACTCAGTTGCTTCTAATGTCCACAAAGGAAAATAAATTGATAGCTACTGTCCTGGCTGGATTATACAATTGGCAGATTGAACGTGTTTACAGTATACCATAACTTATGGCCTCAGAAATATTTTGGGAAGAGATGGCAAACTTTTGTGTTGACATTAAAAGTACTATCAAAAGAAAAATCAGAGCTTTGTTGGATGTTCTTAAACTTATTTTATGATTCAGTATTGTTTTTATTTTAAGTTTATATAGTTGGATGGTAAAGAGTAGGCACCATGATATTTTAGAGTGTTGGACTTCTTGAAGTCTTCACATAGCCCTTGTGTTTGATACCTATTTTGGTCTTTACTTTGAAAGCCATCTTCATGTTTTTACCAGAAGAATCTCAAATTAACTTTACATCATTTATAATTCCTGTAAAAGTGTGTGCTACTGTCAGGCCTACCTTTCCTGGACCTTTCCAAAGTGTGTGTGCTCTTTCCCTGAAGAACACCCAGGTCTTGGAGCAGCACTTCATTCCTTGCACCAGGCGTAGGCAGGGCAAGAACCAGGTATAGGGTTGGAAGGTGTCAGGCACCAGCCATAGGTCAATGTTCTGCTGCCCCACTCTGGATTTTGCCCTTGTAGTATCCTAGAAGGAACAGAACTTTTTGGGGACCCATGGAAAAAGGTCACACACAGATAAGCAAGGAGGCAGCTCCTCCCATCAAAAGCACTCACGCTTGCCACGTTAGAATAAACTTTTGTGAATCAGAATCCCCAAGATCAGAGGAACTGTGGACTTGATCTAATCCATGCAAAATACTATCGTATTAGCAAAAGGTGCAAGATGTTTACATAAGCGTTGCCATCCTAGTGAAATGAGCTGAAATTTCATTATCCATTTGTTTGAATGCTATATTACTATCAGTTAAAAAGATGACTTTTATCTGTATCTTCAATTCATCCAAAATACTGGTAGCACATTTGGCCAGCAGAAGGAGAAACAGCATTGCACATTTCAAATCCGTGCTTTTGGCATTATTTGGAAAAGTTCTTGTAATATTAATCACAAAATGAAATAAAGATTGAATTTTAGCTGCCACTGTTTTTTAGACAATTATGTGATGTGTTTATTCAAGTAAAGCAAATTCATTGTGCAGTAAGGTTTTGCATTTTAATAACTTATGATAAGGTAGGTTTTGTCTCGAGCAATTGAATCAGTTCTGTCTGATACTGAGTTAGGTGAGCCTTTTCATAATTATTTCTGCTAATCACAGTGCAAGCCTCTAGTGCATGCTAAGTGGGTGTGAATTGATGAAGATGATATAACTTTAATTTGTCAGTGCCATGAGGAAAATGAGGAGCCAGAGCTTAATAATAAGGAAAGACATAAAAGTTTATCTTTATCAGACTCAGCTAAGAGATTTAGCTTAGATTTGACATTGTCTTTGAATGACCCCTGCAAAAAAAACAAATGCGATTTACTTGCATCTTGCCTTTTTATTCAATTATGGAACACGATATCTTCCACAAAAACGTGGGGAAGAGTGTCCCTGCGGTAGAGGGGTGTCTGGCAACATTGTTGGAGATTATAATTGTGTTCTCTGCTCTACCTGTGGTATTGCTTAATTGAATTATGGACAGCAGCAGAATCCTCCATGGGCCTGCTATGGTTAGGCTTTTCATAATTTGCTTATGTTGTATGTTTTATCAGAAGCACACTGAGGAATTAGGTTTTCTGCCTGCATTATGAACTTGATTTCTCTGTTGATAATCCATGAATATTAGTCACTGAGTGACAGATTTTGCTGTATGTGTTTGTATTCATTGCTCTCCAGAGTGGTGGTTACATCTTGAATATGCCAGCTGTCTCTTGGGACCACTTCACAAAATGAGAGGCTTTTCTCAAAGGATAGAGTTTTTCTCCATAAAGTAGATCAAGTTCTTTTTTCCCCCTTCATTATTTGATAAAATTAAATATTGTGAAGGAAAAACATTTCCTTTTCAAATTGTTTCTTTCACAGAAATGGTACTTAATTCAAAGATTTTTGCTTTTTTTTCCCAAACAGAGATGAGTAGCACAAAGACATATGACTTGAATTTAATGGAGTTCCATGGTCAACACTGCATAACACATAGACTCATCTTCAACAATGACATATCATAAGACCTTTATATCAATAAATGACTATGGAATAGAATATGCAGTTCCTAAAAATTCTTTATGCTTAATATCTACATCTGCAGATAGGAAATAGATATTTTGCAGAGAGAAAATGTGAAACATACTGAGCCTGGACAACGATAATTGTGTCTGGTACTAAACGAGAATACTTTTTTTCCCCCCTCCTGCAATGAAAAGTAGCTGTGAATCCTAAATCAGGTGTAGCTAATATTGAAATCTACATACCTTTCAAGATAAGTGAGAACCATAGTTTGAAGAAAGGCTCACACCTTCTGTTTAAAGCACAGTGGATAGAGAACTGAGACAGTAAGTCTCATGACACCACTGAGACTAATGACTTCAGGGGACATCAGCCAGAAGAAGACCATGGGCCCACTCAGGTGTCAGAGATCAGTGAGAATGGGATTACTTCTCACACTGTCAGATTTATGTTGGAGGCTTCAGTACTCCCTCCCCTGCATAAATTCATCGCTGACTCAAGGAAAGTTCTGTAACCAGAGAGTGAAAATATCCTCTCTAGAGCCCACCTACCTAGTACACGTGGGACAAATTCAGGGTATACCAAAAAGCTAACCAATAAGCACCCAACCAGTGGAAGCTGGAGGAAAGTAGGCTATTTAGGAATATAATTCAATGGAAATTAAGGCCTCCTTCATAGGAAAAAAAATCTTGACATAATTTGCGTATTAAAAATTATTCTGCAGCAAAGGAACTTAAAAATAAGATTTGATGTGACAGTGCCACCTAGATCCTGAAAGAACACAAACCAAGAACAGCAGCACCTGAATAGTTTTGAGCATAGAACCCAAATACAACTCACTGATGTCAGTGTGAACCAAGATGAGACCAACTATGTAAAACATCGAACGTACCATAAGAAGGCTTTCAATCAAGTAAATAAAGTATGTGTAAGTTGTAAAAAAAAGATTTTAAAAAAAAGAATTATTCTGATTTATACATCTTTTTTCCCAAAGGCCAGTTTAACTGTGAAATAAGAATGCGTGTAGTAAAGAAAGCCAACTTGCTTGGTCTTCAAGTAGGGGCTGGGAATCCTCTTTTGCGATGATAGTTACATCCAGAAAGGTGGTGTCTGTCAGTGACAGGAGCCCATACACACATTCACTGCTCCAACATCCAAGCAAGAAATTATTTGGACCTCCACCAGTTCGGAGATCAGAGTGGGTCTTGGAAATCTTATTTTGGTTGAACCACATGACTGCTTCCCCTGACCTGGCTCCCCATCGCCTCCCTGTGTGAATGTGGCCCCTCCCATCGGTCTAGAGTTCTGTCCATCACTAAGAGCTGGGATTAATCCTGCCCACAGGAAGTTAACTGTGTCTTTTTTTAAAAAGCTCAAGATAGCTTTTTTAAAGATACACCTTTTCATTTTGAAGAATACAAAAAAGAGAGTAAAAAAGACCACATGTTTCAGTGAGGCTAAAAGTGCAAGTATTTGTTATGATACCAGATATCAAGTACAGCATCATTAACTATGTTAATGGTTTTCTCAAGAGCTCCCATTTAATCAGTGATACTCCCCAGAAAAAAAATTTCCTAGAGGGGACAAGGGGTTCCGCTGGCACCTCCAGCATAGGAATGCAGCCAAGAAAGCCTTTATGGAAATAAGATGGATTATGTCACGTTGTGGAACCTAGAGAATCCTTTTCTCATGCCATTTAAACAATTAAGTAAACTCCAAATAATGAAAATGCATGTAATGGCAGAAAGACAACTTTCAGCCTCAGTTATAAAAGCTAAAGTTAATTGGGGAAATTTTGTGTGTCAGGCACTATGCTAGATACATAAAGTGCGAGGTAGGGAAAAAATCAGTTTACAGTTGTGAGCACATAAAACACAGTTTATTCTTATATTATTATTTATTAATTGTATTATTTTCTATATGAACAACTATAAACTTAGGTTTGCCCCACCCTGGTATAAGAAATACTTTATTTTATTGTCTCAACACCTTTATAAGATCAATACTAATATCCATCCATTTTTATATAAGAAAATTGAGATTCAGAAAGGTTAAATAACTTGCTTAAAATAAAATAATTACTGAAAACTACAGCTATGTTTTCAACTCAAGACTATTTCCTAAGTCTGAATTCTTAACAATTTTTATAACTCTTTTAGAAACCATAAAGATAGAGATTTGGTTTTATAAAACTTGAACAGTACCTGAATGTCTAAAACACTACAAATAATGAAAATAATTATAGCTATCATTAACTTTGTACTTGTTAATTCTTGACATATTGCTTAGTATTTATGTCCATAGTGGGTTTTACCATTCACATTTTGTGTATGATAAAAGTGAGTCTTAGTGAGCAACAGTCACATAGCTAATCCAAAGTCACATATCCAAAGTCACATAGCTAATCAATGATAGAATTCATATTTGAATCCCAAGCTCGCCTGCCCCAAATCTATCCTACTTAAAGGCTGTTTTACAAACAGCCATCTGGAAAAAATATTTGTTTCATTTGTAACAAACAAATGGTTAATAACTTTCATGTGGAAAAATAAAATAGCAAAAATAAAGCGCGGGAGATAGGAAAATGTACAGAATGTATAAAATGCAGCAATAGGAAATAAGCAAAGAAAATAGTCCTAATGGACAACAAAGAAAAAATTTTAATTAAAAGATAAAGAGATTGACAGAAATGCAAACAGAAGCCAATGAGATATTATATCCAAACAAAATAATTGAGCCAGATTTCTTACTTTATTTTTTAATAATGTCCAGTGACAGTAATATGTGAGAAAACTGTTGCTCATATACACTCTTCATGGGAGAGTAAATTGTTATAATCTTTTTAAGGGGAAAATTTGGCAGTATTAATCTCAGGCCTAAAAATGGATATTGATTTTGGCTCAGTAATTCCATTATTAGGAATTTATCTTAGATTTAACAAAGATTTGATGATATAGTAATTATATCATCTTTAGAATGGTACAAAATCAGAAGCAAAGTAAATGTCTACCAATAGGGTTGGTTAAATAAGTTAGGGCACATTTATAAAACAGAATGTGGTACAGATTTTCCCAATGATAGTGCAAATGTATATGGATCAATAGAAAATATATTCACAATACAATAACTGAAAATCAAGATACTCAAACATTATATACACCAATGTCAACTTTTTATGTTAAGATAAGTTTGTTCATAGAAAATTTTGAATGCATACATTCTAAAATATTAACTATATATATAGTTGAGTAGTGGATCTGGATGATTTCTTTATACTTCTCTAAATTTTTAACTATTTTTGGTTGAGAATATTTAAAAATTACACTTAAAAAAAGTCTCATATACAAGTTCAAATTTAGCCCTGGGTGGCTCAGTTGGTTGGAGCATCATCATGTATATGCCAAAAAGATGATGACTTCAATTCCCAGTCAGGGCACATACCTAGGTTGCGGGTTCACTCCCTAGTCGGAGTGCATATGGGAAGCAACCAAATGATGTTTCTCTCTCACATTGATCTTTCCCTCTCTCTCCCCCCTTCTTCTCTCTAAAAATCAATAAAAACACATCTTCAGGTGAGGATTAAAAGTTCAAATGTACTAAGGGATATGTAGTTGCTGCCAGACTTTTGCAGACAGAAAAAAATTCTTCTGGCCTTCTAGATTTCCAAATAATTGAATACCTGGTAAATTAGCTCCTAGATTCAATCAAAGTAAGAGTCGATATAATTTACATGTAGTGATGGGCACTACATTGTATGTTTCTTTATTAATTTACAAGAAGACTATTGACATGAAAAGAATAGATGTTTCTGACTAAACAGTCATTTGTTTAATAAAAGGAGAAACCAACATCAAGGTGAGATATATTTCAGAGACAATAGCAGAATAGGTCATTTTTTTCTTATTTCTGGTTTGTTTGTTATTTCAACTTTTTAAAATTCTCACCGAGGATATGTTTTTATTGATTTTAGAATGAGAGGAAGGGAGAGGGGGAGAGAGAGAAACATTGATGTGAGAGAGAAACATCGAATGGGTTGACTCCCACAGGTGCCCGGGCTGAGAATGGAACCTGCAGCCAGGGTATGTGCCCTGACTGGAAATCAAACCTGTGACCTTTTGGATACTGGACAACACTCCAGCCAACTAAGCCACACCGGCCAGGGCAAATCTTTCTTATTCAAATGATTTTGCTCATGTTCCCCAATGTATAGACTGTGAGCATTGTTTACCAACAACATTGTTAACCAATAATGGATAAATTTATTTAAACAGCTAATAATCCTTGCATGGCAAATTAAAAAAAAATTGATATTTATTCAGAAAATAAATTTGTTTAACTTTAGAAGGCAATAATATTACTGATAATTTACGTTGATGACACAGTCTCTGATGCACCTTTATTAATTACATCTTTATATGGGTGATCTTGATTATATATTGCAATTATAAATTGTTTGATATCATAATCTCGGAATCCTTTTCCTCAATAATTCAGATTTTAATCAATATTCTTGTAAGATAAGACTAGAAGAATAATATTCAGGTTTTTTACTAAATTAAATATACATAAAATGACAACCAAACTGAATACTATTTTTGGTCTCTGATCCTTCAGCTGTTAAAATTTAATATTTCTTTCTCTGTTCTATCATCTATTCATCTTGTCTCTATCATTTATCTATAATCTACTTATTCTATATATAAAATTTATTGAGTGTTAGGAATAGAAATAAATGAACATATACATGACCCTACTAATTGGAAATACAATTACATACAAAATGTTTACTTTTGAAATTTTATTTTATGAACTAGAATGAAAGTCTCCTAGATTTGAAAAATCCATTCAGTTTTCTCCCAAGAGTCTGTACTTTCTCCTTCTCTATAAAAATACTTAATAGAAATATATATATATTCCTATAAATGTTTATATATATGTATATATAAACATTTTCAATACTGTGTGTATACCTTGACCTTACATAATGCTGTAGGTCCATTATATCTCAATAAAACTGGAAAAAAAGTATTTTCCATAAGTACAAACCAACTTTTAAGGATGAGTGACCTGAGGATTTCTTAGCTTGAATAAAAATCACTCATTATTTTTTCTAAAAAAAAGATAAAATACAGCCCGGCTTGGCGTGGCTCTGCGGTTGAGCGTCGACCTAGGATCCAGGCGATCAGGGTTCGATTCCCGGGCAGGACACATGCCCTGGTTGCGGGCTTGATCAATGACTCTCATCATTGATGTTTCTATCTCTTTCTCTCCCCCTCCTTTCCTCTCTCTGACATCAATAAAGATATATTTAAAAATAAATAAATAAAATAAATAAATAAAAGATAAAATACAAAAATAGAAGAATTGTATCAGGAAGAAGACTTTGTCCTTACCAATGATGAAAATTCCTTTCATGCAATTCTTAACAAAAGGCCCAAGAACCTGTAATTAACCCTAGCCTTTTAACCCATAATTCTTTCATTCTCTTCAATTTAGGTACAAAAACAACTGGTCTTAAATGACCTCACATCTATGATGTTATGTTTCATTCAGTACAATAATAAAACCAAAGCTGTTTTTCCATGGTCAACTATCTGCTTGAGTTGGGGCCTCCTGAATTTCATAAATGATTTGTTCCTCTCCTGGCATTTATTGTTAGAGACGTGTCTTCTTTTCGCCGTTGCTGAAAGTGCTGTGTTGGCAGCAGTGTTGGGAGAGTGCAGACCAGGCTTTCCTCTGGAGCTGAAAACAGACAGAGGAAAGGAACTGTCTTCCCGGGCTGCCCTCCTGGTAGGATGCTCTCCGCAGCTGCGTGGCCAGCCACCTGGGCCGGCGGCCTGTTCAATAGCTGGATATCCTGTTCTGCTTTTCTGCTGCTGAGCTGTCCAGGATGATCTCCTGGGACGTGAATTGTGACTTTCCAGGGTTTTAAGCTTGCCAAGATTAGTTAGGAAAACACAGTTTGGGGTTATACAAATTCCAAATCTTCTGGCACTCTTGTTGCCTGAAATTTGAGAAAAAGAAAAAGTATCTGTGGGAGTTGTGAGCTTAAGTGTGCTCTAAAATGAGGATTTTTGTTGAAAATACATAAATTACCAGAGAGTATATTTTAGATGCAAACCCAGGCACCCCATTGAAAAAAAATTTTAAGTGATACATTTTAAAAGTATGAGCTCTCTCTGTGCTGCATGGATTAACATGTGGAAATTGTTCTCAGGGCAGTATAAGAGGGGGTCAGTGGGGGAAAAAAGGGGAACACCTGTAATACTTTCAACCAATAAAGATAAATTAAAAAATAAATTAAAAAGCATGTAGAAATTAAAAAAAAAAAAGCTGAGTGTGGAAGTTAAAAGACTTGGTTAAATATTTAATGCACCCAAATTTGAGAGAAATAGTTTTACTTTGGAATTGTCTTGATGCTCCAGAAAAAAAATAAAAGAACAAAATGTTTTGAGGGGAAAGGTGGTAATTCTTCCTCATGTGGCAATTCTGGTACTTTTCACAGTGGGTTCTAATGCCAAATAAATCCATGTGATCATTTTTTCATAAAGACCCTGAGATTCTACATCAAAAAGTCTGCTTCAGCCTCACTTGAAATGGATAAAATCATGAATCTGTTATGTCAGGAGACTGAGTGTGACCAAATTCTCTCTGCTATCTACAAGACTATCTACAAGACTACTGATACTGATAGTCTTGTTTGTAGCTGCCTCTTAGGGAACAACCAAAATAATCCTTCTTGTTTGGTTTCAGATCATGTTTTGAAGCCCTGAATGTCTCACTAAGTTGTCTAAACTTTTTTATCTACTTAAAAAATGAAGGACACAGACATCAGTGTGCTGATGACCAGAGGCAAAGGGGGTAGGGGGTGGGTGGAGGTGGGCAAAGGGATATGTTAATAACCTGATTATGGTAATCATTTTACAATGTATACATATATCAAAATATCATGTTGTATATCTTAAATATACACAATTTTTATTGTCAATAATACCTTAATAAAGCTAGAAAAGGTTTTAAATGAAATAAATAAGTATGAGTTTTTGTTTTAATTGACTTTTTTCAGTTTTGTATTTTTAATATCAAGTTTTAAATCAGGATTTATAATTCAGTTAAAATTATGTAAATAGGTTAAAATGCTTTATAAATAGTGTTTTTAATACATGTTAGCTTGCATTTTAAAATAATGAGAAAAGATATTAACAAATACATTTTATGAAACAGGCTCTCTCTTTTATATTTTAGACTTTTTTAAAAATTTTGATTTTATTTTTTCAATCACCATTTATCCCCTGTATGCCCTCTTCCACCTCCCTCCACCCCACTCCCCCTGAAATTACCACACTGTTGTCCATGTTCACTGTTGACACTGTTATAGATGTCTCCATTCTGTCCACACACCCCCAAACACCCCCACCCCCCGGAGCTGTCTGCCTGCTCTCTATCTATGAGTCTGTCTATTTTGCTTGGTAGTTCAGTTTGTTCTTTAAAGTCCACATATCAGTGAAATCATATGGTACTTGTCTTTCTCTGACTGGTTTATTTCACTTATCATAATGTTTTCAGGGTCCATCCATGCTGTCCCAAAAGGTAAAATTTTCTTCCTTTTTACAGCAGAGCAGTATAAAAGCAGTAAAAATTCTCATAGCAATATTTTTTCTGATATATCCCCTTGAGCAAGGAAAGAAAACCATCAACAAAATGAAAAGATACCCACTGAATGGGAGAACATATTCACCAATGATACACAGCACAATAAGGGGTTAATATCCAAAATTTATAAAGAACTTATAAAACTCAACACCAAAAAAAATAACAATAATAATCCAATTTAAAACTGGGCAAAAGACCTGAATAGATACTTCTCCAAAGAAAATATACATATGAAAAGATGTTCAACATCACTAGGCACCAGAGAAATGCAAAATAAAACTACAATGAGATATCACCTTGCACCTGTCAGAATGGCTGTAATCAATAAATTAACAAGCAACAAGTGTTGGCGAGGGTGTGGAGAAAGGGAAGCCCTTGTGCACTGTTGGTGGGAATGCAGATGCTATAGCCACTGTGGAAAACAGTGTGGAGTTACCTCAAAAAATTAAAAATGGAGCTGCCTTGTGACCCAGTGATTTCACTTCTGGAAATTTATCTGAAGAAACCTGAAACACTAATTCTAAAGAATATATGCCCCCCTATGTTCTTTGCAGCATTGTTTATAATAGCCAAGATTTGGAAGCAGCCCAAGTGTCCACCAGTAGATGAATGTATAAAAAAGCTGGTACATTTACACAATGGAAACAGGCTCTTTTGATGTGAAATAAAACAGTTTAAATGAACATGAAGACATCAAAATAAGGAAATTAAGTGAAAATGCTTTCCTTATGTACATTTTGTTGTTATTTTGACACATATAAGAGTATTTCAATGTATAAAGTACAGGAAATAGGTTTAAAAGCTCAGCATAGGAAATTGGACATGGTTCAAGGATCCCAGATGTGGAAAAATATCTGCCAAATTCATGCAAAAATATAATTGTTTGGATGATTTATGAATATATCTCTGAAACAATTGAGAAGAATATAGTATTGTATCTACACATTTCCTATAGAATGTATGCAAATAACTGCCTTTATTTAATTTACTGAATATCAGTAGTTTCAATGAATTTAGAAATACCAGTTAATTTAATGCATAATTTATTTTTATTTCATATAGGTTTTTTGTTATGTTTTCAGTAGCTTTAATTGACTTCAACATCTTGGCAATAAAAAAAATTGTCAAACTAAGCTGTACATAGAGACATTGTTTGTGTCTTTAAATAAGCTTAAGTTAAATTCAACAAGCAGAATAATATAAATCTCAACCAATATGGTAAAGTCTTCTTTTTAAACCTAGAAGAGCAATTTTCAATTGCTGTGCTGCAAGAATTTTTAAAACATTCACTACCTGACTATTTACACCTTAGATTGTCAAATAAAAAAATTTTAAAAAGACAACAGTCACCACAACAATTGCCGTTCAGTGTGAATGAACCAAAAGTATACCTGTATTTTTTGTCAGATCAGCAAAAATATAGTATATTTTTTGGTGTGCCACAGAATTTTAGTAATTAGTTTATGTGTGTCATGAGATGAAAACAGCTGAAATCCACTGACCTAGAAAATAATCCACATTGCAAGAGGTGCAGAAGTAACAACAATTCTACTAGGAATAAAGCTCCTTCTAGGCAAGACATTGGGGGCCCTATCAGAGGTGAGATTTTCTTCAAGTTTATTTTCTTCCTGTTTACAAAGCAGGAGGAGGAGGAGAGGAACAGTGTCACATCTTCAGCTCTCGATAAGTATTTAAGTACTCAACGAATGTTAGCTGTAGTATTCTATTTATATATAAATAACATATAAATTTAATATGTTTATAAAATGCTTTCTGTCTTATTTCATTAATGATCACATATCTGCTCCCAGAGAGTACCTTCCTCTAGGGGTCATCTTTTTCATTAACAGAAGAATTATAGTAATGGTATTTGCTGGTTAAAGAAACTAACGATTCAAGCATTTTAAGACCATTTTCCAAAGAGTGCTTGGCAACAAAAATCTGTCACTAAGGCAGCTTTAAAATTTACTAATGAATAATAATTTTAAACGTATCCTTTTGGGACATTACATAAACTTGTTTTCTAAAATATATGATAAAGTTTCTTCTAAAGTCCTTAAGTTTTTGAATAAATCTGTGGAGCAAAGAAAAATTAATAGAGCAGTTGAACATAGCACAATTTTATTTAGGTCTAATAACATTTGTATTAATTTGTTAGGGCTGTCATAAAAAAATACTACATACTGGGTGGCTTTAACAGAAATGTATTTTCTTACAGTTCCGGAGGCCAAAAGTCTAAGATCAAGATATTGGCAGGTTAGTTTTCTCCTGAGGCCTCTCTCCTTGGCTTGTAAATATGGTCACCATACTGTGGTGGCCTCATTTGGTCCTTCCTCTGTGTGCCTGTATTTCCAGTCAGACTGGATCAGGGCCCGTCCTAATGGCCTCATTTTAACTTGATCACAGCCTTAAAGGACCTATCTCCAAATATAGTCACATTCTGATATACTGGGGGTTAGAGCTTCAATGTATGAAATTTGGGGGCAACACAGTTCAGCTCATAACAACCCTTTAGTCCTGTGATTTTCAGCCTTTTTCATCTCATGACACACATAAAGTAATTGCTAAAAAATTAGGTATAATGTTAATTCATTCACACCGGACGGCTATTGCTGTGTTGGCTGTTGTCATTTTTTTATTGCACAATCTAAGAGAAAGGGGTCAGTGTCCCTGACTAAATAGTCAGGTATTGCATGGGTTAAAAATACTTGCGGCACACTGGTTGAAAATTGCCGCTCTACTCAAAAGTGAAAAAACACAAATACTTTTAATATATTTTGAAAATTTTGCTCATGATACTTTTAATAATTGAGATTATCTTAGCAGTGTCATAATTCAACTACTTAATTATTCTCAAACATACTGAGGCAGCACTGTTCTGATAACAATTTAATGATAATAATATTAGCACCAGCAGCAGTAGTAACAGTCCTAGTGGTAGGACTAGCAGTAGTAGTAAAGGTATTTATTTGTCCTGTGCCAGTGGCTCTCTATGTTATTTTTTTCCCTTTACAATTATACAAAATTGTTATCATCTGTATTTTACATGCAATGAAACTAAAACTATGAGTCAGAGAAGTACAATAACATGTTTAGTGTCCTTCACCATTGACTCTTAGAACAAGAATTGCTTTAGTTACTAAAAACAGTAATAGTTGTTGCTTAAATGGGGATGTTACATGCATTCTTTATAGAAAGTCACTTATGATAATGGGATGAGGAAATATATTTATTCATTTAATCATTGAACAATATTTATGTGCCAAGCCCTAAGGTAGACAAAATTGCAAATAAGACAGACTTAGTATTGCCCTTACGAATTAAGCACTTAGTGTTTGCCCTCATGAAGAAAGAGGGGTTATGGAAAGGGCCTCATTGGAGAAACCATCTCCAATTCCTGGAGGGCATTTTTCATGTTTTTGTTTTTTTGTTTGTTTTGTTTTTTGTTTTTGTTTTTTGTTTTTTTACAGCAGTCGGCAGGTGTGTAAATCATTTTTATAGCTTGTCAGTGCTAATGCATTTGTCTTAGCCATTTCTTTGGTCTTTGGTGTTTAACTTTTATTGTATTGTTTTTTAATGTAACTTGATAATTTTGATAAGTCAACCTGATCAGATTGATTTTACGGTGATACGAAAAATACTTTAAATATTTATAAAAATAAATGCATATGTTAAGGGCAGAAAAGTTGGATGACGAATAAATAAACTAATACAAAATAGTCTGTAATTCCAACTTCTACTTTTTTTAATAATCAAGATTTTTTTTAAAGTAGAAAAGGCGCAAAAGATCACACTAGTTTCATATGATTGAAAGGAAATATAAAAGGAAAAAGTCATCACCAAAGTTTTCATTTGGGATGGAAATGATCACCAAGGACTTGTCCTTGTTTCATTTCTTATTTTATTAAATTCACGACATTATTGAACATTGTGTCCTATTTCCCTGACATTCTATTGAATGAAAAATGATAGAGCCCAGCTAATGATTTGATTATGGTATAGAATTGTATCTGATATGTCAAGATAAATGTTAACATTGATACAGAATTTATGGATTTGTAGACAGTATTTAATTTTTGGAAAGAAATATTTTATCAAAATTATTAATCATTTATTATTGTCAATAGGACTGTGTGGCAGGTTTCATTACACTGAAGTAAAAGATGTTGAATGTAAAATATCTTTCTGGCCTGACTGTCATGCAACACCCAAAGCATTTTGAAGGGGAACAATTTTTATCTATGTTTTCACAAAGATTTACACCATCATCAGATTTATATAAAGAGAAACTCTGTGCCTGGAGAAAAAAGATATCTGCAACTAAAATGAACATCAGTATAAATGTGCCTCCATGAAGTCCCTGGGCCCAGGGTGCCGATTACTAATCCGTGTGGTATTTGTGGCAAGATTAAAAAAAAAGATACCAATCTTCGAACATTAATTTTTTTTCCCTGCAAAGTTGCTTTAATGCAAAATTAATTTATAAAATATTTTTCATATCCACTGGTTTGAAAATAAGTTCTACTTTTATTTCAAGTAAGACAACTCACTAGTAAGAATGTGTCTATTCAACATCCAATATCCTAATTAAAATGTAAAAATATTAACGTACAAAGTGTTCTTAAAATCTGGAATATTTTAAGTTCAGCCCTATCCTCTCTCAGAGTGAAGAGCTAAATTGAAATGTGGCTTTTCACCTGATTATGTTAGTAATCGGTAACAGTTACTATATACTAACACTCATCTTAGCAAATTAACTCTTTTTATGCATAGTAAAACAAACAACAGAAACAAAAAAAGGATTATTCCTTGGCAATCTAAATTGAAAACCTCTGCTGTTACCTTAAAGAAATAACCAGCTATAACAAGCAGAAACAAATGAGTTGATTTCTCAGGATAATTCATCGTGAAACGAACTGATTACATAAATATACAATTTAAATCATACATGCTAAAATCGTGTGACTTAAATGCTCTCGTGAGTCATTAGAAAAATAACGACTGCAAAATACTGAAAACTAAACCCTGGTGGCCTTAAGGAGTTAATGTATTTAAAAACAAACAAACAAAACTGTACTCCCAGGGAATAATTTATGCACTGAGAAAAGTGGGTTGAAAAATTAAAACTTGTTAATGAAAGCCAATCTTTAATGAGTATTAGCTTTAAAATCTATAGAATACATACAAGATAGCAATTCAGGTTTTAGTTGAATTCTTTTGAAAAGCAACCGTCTTGATTAGATCTAAGAAAATGGCTCAACAGGGAAATTATATGTATATATTTTGAAATGATAATTTATTGTCAATGACCTGTATGACATAAAAAAGTAAAACTGGATGATTTGAGACTGACATTGAATGTGTCTTGGCTTGATATTTTTCTCCCAATCTATAACTTTCTGATGTGGTCAGCCTTAACTTTCTCTTTTTAAAAATGAATGTTCCCTGTGCTCATTGCACAGTGAACTCTCCCTTTGCTGTGCTACCGAATAGCAATGGGAGAGACGTGAACAACTCTCCAGTTATAGGAATAGTTTATATAGGAATTAGTAATATCAGGGACAATGGCTTGCTTTTAAGAGAAAAAAGGAGAATCAGCATCTACTTTAAATACCGGGTAAGCAATAGATTTAGAAGAAACCTGGAGAAGTAAATTGCCATTTACTAAAATGACAATTCCACACAACTGTCCATGTCCAACATGAATGTTTAATCCAGATCGGCACATCCACTGCTCTGCCTCCTCACAAAGATAAGCCACATGTATCTGACCACTATTTCACCTTCTTCCCCGAGTCTCCTGATCTATCTTGAGTTGTATTTGCCCCTAATCTGCTCTTCATCTCTTATTTATGGTTTAATACTTGCCTATTAATTTTATCATCTGTGTTCTTTCTCCATTAACTCTTGGATCTCTCTCAGGGACTTAGTTTAACTTTCCTACTGACTCTTACAGTTCCCAACTCCACACTCAACTGGCTGCAGACGCGTGCTGGTTTTCCTCTTGGTGGTTTGTAGAATGTGCTTCCCGCTTTCCATCACTACCACCAGTTTCTTAGTTAAAAATGTCATCTTCTCTCATTTCAAATATTATTATACCTCTTTCACTAGTTTTCTTTCCAAAGTCCTTGTCAACTTTCAGTCAATACACTATACTTTTACAGTGTAATCTTTATAAAATAAAACTTAGTTTCCTGCTTAAAACCCGGCAATGCTTCCCTAAACCTTTTTGGATGTAATGCAGACTCCATTGAATGATGTCAAGGCCCTTCTTTGTCTGGCTCCTGCCTCCCTATTTATAACTGTCTCCTAATAATATTGAAAGGGAACACTGTACCCCAGCCATACTGAGCTACTTTCTCTTCTTTGAACATGCCATGTTGTTTCATAACTGTTTGCCTCAGAGCTTAAAATATCCTTCTTTATTTTTATGCAACAAATATAAATAAAGTTTTGAATAAGAAGATGAAATTTCCCCTGCTACAGGTAGGGAAAATGTCATGGGTAAGTTGAAACAGCCTCCAAAGTATGAATAGCATCTGTCAGGACTGCCAGAGAAGAGTAGGAACCCAGGCCTTACCTGAGAACAAGGGTGACCAGCTGTCCCAGTTTGCATAGGACTGAGGGTTTCCCAGGACAGGAGATTTTCAGTTCCAGAACCACACAGTCCTGAGCAGATCAGGATGGTTAGTCATGCTAATGGAGGCTGGACAGACAGACAGAAACAGATCTTCCTCTTATATGTTTCTAATATTTCCTAAATCTTTAACCCTCATCAGGCTCTATTGTAACTGTTTTATACTTGTGTCTGATTCCCGCACCAGACTATGGGCATCTTCAGAAAATGGGTCTTACTCACCTTTGTATCTTTAGCAACCACTTTGTTGCCAGTCACATGTTTTTGTCTCCAAAAATGTTTGATAGTTACAAGGTGTCTCCCAAAAATGTATACACACTTTAACAGCTGATAGCTCAATTTAAAAAATGAAATATATTTTAATAAACACCACCTTTATAATTATTCAAAGTGTGTGTATACATTTTGGGGGGACATGCTATATTAGTGAAGGAACTGATGAGCAAAAGAATGAATAATTGAATGATATAGAAAGATTGCAAAGGGGAGGACAGGATTCATATCCCAAAAGTTCTAGATAAATTAACAAAATTGATTAAGAAACTAAGACCTTGGATGCAGATCTCAGAACCTAGCAAGAAAGTAACTTCTTAGATTCTGGGGCACAAGAGCACTTTGGTCAACAGGAGTCTCTTGGCCTCTAGAAATGTGAGGTGTATTAGTTTGAACTCTGGTTCCCACATTGTATGGAAGTCTGAACTTCCTTCCAAAATATTCATAAATTCCCGGGGGTGGGAAGGATTTATGTTCTGATGGTCACATCTGTCTTTGGGTGCTTGGCTCTTGAAGTACCCCATGTGTTTGTCCCAGCCCACACCGTTGTAAAATCCAGTCTTGACCATAGTTTCCACAAACAACGCACTCACTCAAAGCATCTGTAAAATTGTAGAATTTACTGAAGTTTCAAAGTCAAGTAGAAGTAATTATATTACAAAAATGTAAAAAAACAGCAGCAATAATAACATTTCAAATTGAATATATGGCATCTGCAATCCTGTTCTAAAATCCCCCCTGGCGATCTACCACAGGGGGATTCCCGCTCACCTTTCCTCTGAGAGTCCCCTCACCTTACACTGAGCTTGTTGTCTCCCTTTCCTTCCCTGTCCTCCTTTTTCTATTCTCTTCCTCCTTTGCAGAAATAAATGTCCCTTTTTGTCTCCTGATAAGCAATGCAGCCTTGATTCTTTTAAAATTTCAAGTTCCCTTGTATCTACTCTCTACCCCAACTGGCTTACCAAGTTATATTCCCATGAAGAGACAGTTCCCGCCCTAAAGAGAAGCTCTAGCCAGTCTTTCCGATGAATGCAAAGGTTGGAAGCAGATTAATCACAGTGGTGCAGTGACGATGAATCTCCGTGTTGGATAAAAGATAGTCATCTCTTGTTACCTGAAGATAGCCAGGACAGGTAGGAAGTGGAACTGAATTTTAATCTGCTTGAGGTTAGCGACCATTCATGATTTATTCACTAACGTATCATCAGCTCTTAGTCCAATGCCTGCCACAGAGTCAGTACTCACTGAATGTTTTCCATCTTGAATAAATGAATGAATGAATTTGCAAGTTTGGTGACACAAAAGTTTGATCAAATTAACTCATTGAAATAAGTGGTCAGTTCAAGGAAAAACAATCAGTAAATCCACTTATTTAAAAATAAATGGCCAGTTTATTAAACACCATCAATTTTCAGCAATCCTGAGACTTAGCAATGCAATTTCACAATTATTTGAGAGGTAAAAAATAAACAAAATTACTAAATAATTCCTTCATTTAACTTGAAAACAAATTCTTACTTTAAAAAAAATTGTATAGGCAGAAATAAAACCACAAATAAGAGTTTTGCCTAAGTGTATCCCAACAGAAGGCATAGAACTGATTTGGCTCAAAATTAATATTGAGGTGAATTTATAATTAAATTGTTAAATTCAAGCAAACAGGCCCTTACCAAAATGCTTTAATATTGCTACACTGCTTATTCAGAGTTACATAGAATGGTAAAGGCCTAATTTGCTTCGGTAAACAATTCATAAATTCACAATGATGTCCTTATTACCAAAGATGTAGGAGTGATGTCTTCCCATACCAGGGTTCAAAGCATATCTTCACTGATAGCGATGGTAAATTTAATCATCAATGGATGTGAAATATATATAAAAATATATGTCATATATATAACAGGAATCTTAACTCTCCAGTCACAGTGACATAAAAAGAATAAAAAAGCAGGATGGTTTCAGAGGCTTTTTTTATTTTTAAAATCCTTTTATAGTTTTGTAGTTTAAACATACATACCTGTTAGAAATATTTTACTTCAGAGAGTTCTGGAAACAATGTTTTGGTATTTTATTCTATTGCAGTTATTGTTCCCATGGATTATTTTTACACTTTTTAACTCCAGAATCAAAGAAACAATTGTAACAACTTTTTTAAAAAGTTCTATTGTTAAAAGAGACAATGAAAGATTATTGCATATTGGGATGCTGGTTTCTAATACTCAAGAGAACATTTAATGACTATTAGAAACTGAGAATGATAGTCTAGATATTGTTTTCACTACATCTGCAAGTTAAATAATCACGAAAACATTTAAAACCTTTCAACTCATATATGAAAGCAAAAAAATAAAATAAAAAACAACAACCAGAACAGCCCAAATCTAAAAATAGGAAAAAGATTGGCTTTTCAAAGGTTCATCTTAATAGAATTTTCTCTTTGTAAGTTCCAGGCAATCTATGAAGCCATTTTACAAAGGTGTATTTAAATGGAATTTATTCTTCTAAAAGATACAAAAATTAACATCTTCAACATACAGTAAATAAATAAATATATATATAAATAAATAAATATACTCTATCAATGGGTCCTCTCACATAATGGCTTTTTCAAGCGTTTGTTTTCTCTTTCCATTTTAGGGCATTAAAAATGGGAAGTCATATGCCCTTCCTTTGTTCTGGTCTTCATTTTACACTGGCCCCAACATGTGCCTCAAACATCACAGCTATTTTAGCTAAAACGTGAGCCTGTTCTGTAATGTGAGTAAACTCAGATTGTTAAGCAGCTCTGATTACAGAAATTCTTGCTTTGCTGTTTTTCTCGGGGACAGCAGGATTGCTAGCATTCCAATTTGCAAAACATCTGTAAGGGAAAAGCAAACTCATCCATATTGTTTCCTAAAAGCCGGTGTGGTGGAAAGGAAACCACTTTTATTTGATTTGTTGAGTGAATCATTTTATAAATCTTTTGAATTACTGAAATCCAAATATATAGTTAATATTCATTTTGACATCATTTTTTAGGAACTTGGAATTTAAAAGTTGAAATAATTGCAAACATGGGGCAAAAATGGGTGATTTTAAGTTTTTCTTCTGATAGATTTCCCCACTCTCTGCTTTGCCTCACATCAATTATGGATCCAAAGAGACTCTGTTGATTTCACTTTGATTATTTATGGCAACACAGTTTATTTCTGACTTCTTTTGGCGGAGAGGTGTCTGGGTAACATTTTTTATACAGTTCTTAAAATTGATATGTCACCTATCTCTTTTT
The DNA here is from genome assembly GCF_964146895.1 of Miniopterus schreibersii. Taxonomy (NCBI): domain Eukaryota; kingdom Metazoa; phylum Chordata; class Mammalia; order Chiroptera; family Miniopteridae; genus Miniopterus; species Miniopterus schreibersii. The sequence continues at coordinate 57,577,573 of NC_138107.1, read as the reverse complement.
GTTTTCCATAATGAACACTTTCGTTGAGGTCATAAAACATCAGATGAGGCTAAAGTGGGATATTTAAAGTAGGATAAAGCTGTTTTTAAAAAGAAAAAATGACAATATTAACTAGAGGAAATTTTATGCATATATTTACTTATTTACTTGTTTGCTTTGCTTTGCTTTTTTAGATAACAAAAGGCCTATGTCACAAGCAAGCAAGTTGTCCTAGTTATCATGGGCTCCTTAGGGAGCTGCACTCAGTGAAAGGGAGAACACATGAAAAGACTTCCCTTGAGTTGAATGAACTCAACCGACTTCCAAAGGTCCTCCTAGGATGTTATTTATATGCACAGAGAATCCACCCACCTCATTTTTCTTAAAAGACCAAAATATATATTCTATCCCCTAGCATATTTTAAATTGTTATTTATTATCATTGCTGCTGGAAAAAGAAACACTTATTCATACTACCATTTTCCCAGAAGTATATTTTTTCAAGATAGCTTGACAACTTTGCATCATCAAACTTTAAATGTTTCCAAGAGTTTTTTATTACCAACTTGAAAACATTTCAAATTAGCACTCCTAAATCTTCCCCTTGATATCTCTAATTAATCCCCCAACTTTTTTAAAGCAAATTTACTACATTAGTATTCTATACTGATAGTCTTCAACATTTGTGGCATAGAACAACTAAAATTTCTTTGTTTTTTTTTCTTCCACAGAAATTTCTTGAAGTCATTTCTTAGTCTTGAGTATGTTCCTTCTTTGAATTGTTAGGTACATTTTGCTACATTTTTAAGTCCAGGGTATCTGTGCTAGCTACATTTAGTAGTAGAAATTTCATTCTTGTTTTGTTATCAGTATTATTGAATTATATACAAATAATCTGTAATTTGGTCTGTTATATAATGTACTGCAAGTACTGGTCAATGTATCTTTTTAATGAAATAGTTTAATCTTAAATGTAATACTTTTATGTTCTTATTTTCTTTAAATTGATTAAAAGTGTGTGTACTCCTTGCCTGTATGTATACACACATGAAATAAATATGCTATCCCTACATTTATTTAACTAATATCTATTGAGGATTAGTTATGCCACTGTTCTAGGCATTAAGAGATGTCACAATAATTCGAAAAAGTTGTTTTTCTATAATAGTATCTAATCATTCTTAAAATTTCAGATAACTACCTCATTTTTGTCATTTCACATGATATATTATTTATTGTCTTATGCTTAATAGATGCTCAAATAGCCGATATAAATTCCCAATAACTTCAGTGCTCACTTATAAGTTCATCCACAATGTGTTCTGTTAGTTGTATTTGCAACAAATATGCTAGAGGATATCAACAACTTTTTCCAGGGTCACTTGGGGTGAGAAGTATGCAAGTTTTACCAAGAAAAGTTAACTTTAAGACAAATTGCCTATTATTTTTCAGAGCAAAATTCAGAGTAATGAAATATAGTGGACTTGAAAATGAATTTAACCTCTTAAAATTTTTAAAAATGTCTCTTAGGCCTATGCAGTTAAATTCTTTCTTCTTTTGTTATTCATTCAAACTTGGCAAACCTCTGGCGCAGGTGCTTTATCTGAGGAAATAATTTTTAAAAAGAATGATTCAGAGCAATTGTAGATAAAACACTTTTCATGCTAGGAATCTCAGCATCATAAATAATTAAATCATAAGGTAAGTGAGAAATTGTGTCTGTTACTACACTTTTGACAGCATGCCCTCTATTGAAAAGAGTATTGAAAAGAATAGTTCACCTCCATGGCTACCGAATTTGTTCTGTGATATTGAATCCATCTCACAGAAGCTAGAACTTAAGTGAAAAACAAAATGAGACAAACAAGTCTTCAAAAATCGAATTGTGCAGCAGCTACTCAATTATATGTATGTGTTGGTGTGTGCGTGTTATATTATATATGGAGAGACTTTCTTTTTTATTCTGGGCTCTAACCTCCTAGAGAATTCTGAACATAGATCTTAGCAGGGAAAGAAATAGGAGACAAAAGAGATAAAAGTCTAAAACAATAAACATTCACATAAATGTCAAAATTAAGAAATTGGGGACCTGACACATTTTTACAAAAGTATATGCCTGCTATTGAAATATTAATCTCAGGTTAATTCAAAACACCTAGTTTCTTTATAGGCTTTTTGGATTTTTCTGGGATGTAAATGTGACATATATCTTACAGGACACTTTGCTAAATTCTCCTAAGAGCTTAATTTACATTTTCTGTATATAATCAACAGAAAAATCAGAGTGGAACTGAACTGATCTTAACCTAATTCATGAATTAAAGTTTTACTATTAACATAACAAATATTTCTAATTAAATGTTACCAGTAAATGCATATAAAGGGCAAAGTTTAAGTTCTTGAAAATTAATATATGTTGTGTTTGCTAGAGTTCAGTGTTTACTGGACTTATTCAAATTTTTTATAATGGAAGACACACACACACATGCTCTTCAATATTTAGAATAACCTCCTAAAAGTCAGATTCATTTTTCAATAAAAATGTTTCGACCCAAATATTAACATCTTTCCCTTTTATTTTACTATTAACAGTATAGGAACAATATTGCATGTATCCTTTTGTGAGATTTAACACCCTCAAAAAAATTGAAGAAGACCTACATTCTTTCCTTAAATTTGTGAGACCAATTTTATGCTACATAAGATTCAATTTCATAGTCCCAAATGCCTCAGAAGTGTTTTAGACATTCATTCCCTGAACAAGACACATTGTCTCTCCTCGCCCAGGCTACAGGTCCATGCTTAAATATTAAATAGTCTCAGACAACACGGTAACAGTATTTTTCAGACAGCTGTAAAATATTTGATAGTCAAACCATGTCATTGCACAGTTTTCATTCTTCATGACGGGACTAAATCTCTTTTTTTTTCTCGTGCTCTGTGGAAACAAAAGTTTCGACACTTGCTAAAGTCCATATTGTTATGGAATGAATGAGTGAACAAATAGCTAACTATAGTATTTTGCTTATTAATTTCTAACTAAATATGTATCTAAAAATTAATAACTCAAATTGAAGTTTCCCATTCTATGTTTATTGCATGGAGTTCTGTTGTAATATCCTCAATATAACAGTGAACTAAAGCTGAGCACCTGGCGTGTGAAATGAAGATGGTCACTTACTTCCTGCCCCCAGGCCCGTAAGCTTCCCTGTCGGTGTGTCCTGGCCTCCCGCCGTCCTTTCTGCCTGGACCCCAAGCCCAGTCTTCCCGCCTGAGCACAGCATTGCACCCTTGCAGCTCCTAAGGCAACCTGCTTTCCCAGCGACCCTGCGTCCTCCTGGGCCTGCACTTTATCCCGCGCTTATCTAAGGATAGTTTTAGTAGCCAGCGCTTATTTCCTCGCTTAAAACAGCAGGTACAGAGTGGCTCACATTGCTGCCCACCCTTCCTTCAGCACTACTTGTCCCTCACCTGCCTTCCTCATCACCCATGTAAGTGGCACATACGGTTTCATTCCTGGCCACTTTACTTCTACATTTTCCAGTCTTTATCCAATTTGACTTCTCAGTAGCATTGACAAGGTGGCCAATGGCTGTTTCTTCCTTGTTGAAATCTCAGTCTCAGAAAACCATTCAGTGTAGGTCCTTCCCATAATTTGCTAGGCATTGCTTCTGGGGTTTGGGTTGTCCTATTTTTCCAAGCACTCCTTAAATACTAGTTCCTCCCCCTCCCCTAGGGTACAATGGCAGGTCTTCTCATGAATGCATCTGTGTCTTTGGTTCTTTTCATTCTGCAAACTCTATGAATTCATGCATGCTGACAGCTTCCACTGCCACGGTTACCACTTGGCTGACCCCTTCAGCTTCTAGGAGGTAGTTACTGTAGTTCTGATTCCAACTGGCCTGGTTTAACTCTTCATGTTTTGGAATTTTTTTTACTCAATTATGTGTCATTTAAGATAAAAAATATAATTCTTGATCTAAATGGTTAAGCTTATTAATATTATGATTTTTAATTCAATTTTACAAATAGTAGTAAAATTTAAGGGTTTAATTGAATAAACATGAGCATAGATTATAATAAATGTTATATTTATATCATTTTATCATTTTCAAAGGATATTCTCATATTTCATCAATAAATCCTCACAATGATCACACAATTTTATTATTATTTTACCATAGGAAACTTAGGCTCTTAGAGGTTTGGAGGAATGCCAAAGGTCACACTAGTAAGCGACAGAACAAGGACTTTAAATACTTAGGAAAAATTACGTATCTTTGCATAAATATTAACAGTCTTTAATTGTTGCCAATCCCAAATTCATCAAATCCTGCTCTGTGCCTGAGTGTAGTTTTCCTCAAAGATGCTACAAAGAGAGAAATATTGTTTCTTATTCTTTATTAACTTGTTCTTTTTTTTGATAGAAGTAATACTTTAGTTATAAGACATAAGCCAACGTGGAAAATTAAAGAGGTAAATCAAAGACAGCATAAGACCTACATCTTGAGTTTTATATTCTAAATAATCAATAGTTAGTGAGTGTATATATGCTTTCTTTTGCATGGGATTCAAAGTATGTATCAAGCTGGATAACATGTATCTAAAATTGAAAAATACATCTTACTTTTTTCTTAAAGGATTAAAAAACTACTTATCTAAGATTCAGAGAAATCACCTGACCCTAGTTCATTTTGCTTAGTTCTCTCATATATCAGCGGCCTTTTGACATTTGCCTTAAGGGCCTTTGCAGATCTTACCACTCATGCTACATGTTTAAACAAAGCATGTGGTTTCACCAGTGTCCTGCCATCAAACTGGAAACATAATCTCTGAATGAGGCAGGAGCCCAGAGCCCAGAAGTTCTTCAGAGTTATGCTGGGGTGAGACTCCCGGCTAGCAATGAGGGGGCAGAAACATTCCTCCCTGGCGCCTGCTGAAACAAATTTCAAGAATGGTAGCAGGCTTGTTTTAGGGTTTTAAAACTATCAGTCTGGGATCAGCAGCCTGTCTGAGAGGCTGTGGATGCCAAATTCCAGCTGTCACAACTTGCTTCTGTGAGAACCTCGTACTCAGTTGGTCAGAGACTTGGAAGATGAACTTCATTAAGACCATGGGCTGCAACTCTTTTTATAGACAGACCAAACCAAACCACAAATCTCTTTCTTGAAAGCACCAGCCCTTCCTTTTTGCTTTTGGAATACAGGGTCAGCATAAGGTTATCTGTAGGCTGGGTGTGAGCACCCAAACAAAATATTTAGCCAACTGTATGACTAGTTTGTGGTTTCAGGTTTTTATTTCAAAATCTTTGCAGCCCATTAATCACTACCATGAAAGACTCTTCATCAGGAGTTCATGCTCAGTTCACTTATTGGTCTACAGAATCAGTGTTTGTATTTTCATAGCACAAAGAGAAAAGCAGTAATTGACCAAATTGAATCAGAGGCATGCCTAGGATTTGGGGCCTCCAAGCAAAGATTATTCTCTATACAGGATTTTCAATTATCTGTACATGGCTGTACAGAAGCTACTTGGGTGATATTAGTTTTCTTGTGGAGGGGAAAGGTAAGGTTTCAGCTTCACATGTACTTTCCCAGGACCAGAACCATGACTAATGAATTGCTCTTCAACAGGAAGGAGAGCTTATCTTCAAAAAGTTGAGTGTTTGGTTGGTTAGCTGCATTGAGCTTTATATGTAAATAAAGTGTTTATTGGGTCTGAATGGTCTCCAATAACACTCCTTAAGTGTATTTTTTAGTGAAAAAGAGAATTTTCTAAATTATATGCAAGGGCAATTAATTGTTAACAGTAATTGAATTCTTGATAAGTGCAGAACATTATCCTAAGTCTTTTACTTGTGTTAATGTATTAATACTCACAATACTACTTTGAGATAGCTATTTTCATTATGCCTGTTTTATTGATGAGATATAATAGGCCCAGAAAAGTTAAATAACTTGCCCAAGATATCACACCTAGAAGGTGAAAGGAACAGGATTCAGGGTTGGTGTTCTGACAAAATAATAGGAAGTGATGGATGGAAGGCTATGTTTATTATGCTGAAACTGCCCTGTCTGGGTGGGAAGAGTTAACCTTTCTCTGTGCTCAGAGTACTGTCTTTTTACTGGAATATCCAATCTGCTATGTTATAATTCTGGTGTATTTGTCTGTCTCCTCCATGACCTCCTTGAAAACAGGGACTTTGACTTCCATTTGGTACCATCAGAGTTACAGAGTGACTGGTAGAAAGTAGATCTACAGAAACTCTTTAATGAATGAGTGAGTGCTGAGGTTATTAATCTATTCTAGGGGTTAAAGGAATATTTCATCTTGAGCTTGCAGAGAACAGTGCAGGAATTAATCTAGTCTTCTAGGCTTTCCCCAGGTAGAAGCAGAAATTCTATTCCTTGGCATCCTAAGAACTGGACCAGAATTTAGATGTTCTCTTTAGAGGAGGTCAGGAAAACATTTCCTCTGGCTCTAGTTTAGAGCCATAGACCATGAAGCAGTCTTATGAAAGGGAGCAAGGATGTGTGCACCAGATAAATTTTACAGGAGTTGAAATGACATTTCCCTCTTGTCTCAGTTCTTAATTGGTTGCTCATGGTCACTGTGGTGTTTATACAGCCTCAAGGCTGGCTCCACACTGCTGCCGTCTGTCTTAGTTACAAGTACACTGCAAGTTCCATATGGCTCCTTAATCCCAGTGAGCCTAAAGCATGCTCTTATGCCACAGGGCCACTTGAGACAAATGACTTAACTTACTTGTTTTGGGTTTGGACTAACTAGGAAACAAAAGTACCCCGAATCTTTCAAAACGCTTTACCTTTCATAGAAGAGGCTACTATGGGCAACTGGCATTTGTGTCACATCTCACATGTTTATCTACTCTAAATAGAGAGGACACTTTTGCTCTTAAAATAACGGAAATGTTACATTCTTATTTGTAGTCAATAGAACTAACAATATCCACCAGATTCATGCTAAAAAACTTGCAATTTCTTTCATGGTGTAGATCAATACCCTTCTTATTTGATCATGATGATCATATTGGTGGTGGTACTATTTTGGTGTAACTGGACACCTTGTGATCAGAAACTACATATATAGTATTTATTTCAATTAAATATTTTGTATTCAATGCAAAGATTTCTCTGTTAATCATCTGAGTAGTTCTTTCATGAGGACCCTTTGAAGCATCTTTTTTCTTGCTTCTTTTTTATACTTTATTACTGCCCTGCAGAGTCCTAATCCTTGATCCATGCACCCTTCTGCCTTGCTAATTATAACTAAACAATGCTGGAGAACTTCTGAAACAGCGCAACTCAGCCTGAGTACACATTCACTGTTTCCAGTTTGATGGGACCATAGTTTATCAATTTTTTTTCTTGGCCATCAAATCTTCTATCCTAGGACCCTCAATGAAAATTCAGAAGCCTTACCATTCTCTCCATGATCTAATCACTCTCCTTCTTTTCCCACACCCCACTCAACTTTTCACTGCTTCTAGCTGTAGACTACTCAACGGGGCCACCTCCTCTTTATCGTCTTTATTCTAATCTAGGAGGATTAATTATTCTGTTGAAGGCTAGCTAATGAATTCAGCTGTGCTCTCCAATACACTCCTCATCTTCTCAGGGGCCTTGCTTTGTCAGTTGCCTGCTCTGTCTTGAATCATGTTGTGTTCCTTCTTTACTGAATCCATTTCTTCCTCAATAAAACATTCAGGCCAATATACCCTCCCTTTGTAAAACATAGAAAAAAACACCAAAAACCCCCACAAACTTTGCTACTAATGCTATCATTAGATTATACCAATCTCTTACACTCCTTTGTAATCAATGTTCTTGGACCCATTTTCTGTACTTGTTGCCTTCACTACCTTTGTTATTTCTTCCACCTCTGTTAACTGTCTTAAAGGATGCGCTCTTAGCTTTCTTAATACTTCATGTTTTCCTTATACCTGTGTCCTCCATGTGGGCTCCTTTTTCTCTGTCCCTTAAACCATTAGTATTTCTAAAATGTTGCAAATGGACCTATGTTAATTATACAATTCATGATCCCAAGTTTTATTTTTTGGTAGGTAATTGTAGTCATTCTAAGAGTTTGAGGTGGTAAGAGGTAGCTACTTCTCCAGACTTGTTACTGGATTATAATGAAAACAAGACACAGACCAAATTCTGCACATAAACTAGAGACATTTATTCAACAAATGTTCGTGAAAAGTAGGCATTAAATGGTTCTGAGTTGGTCTTTAATTTTTATACTGCTTCTTACTTTAGTTTCATTAAAGACCATAATTTGAGTTATATGTGTATGTATAGGGTGGGTAAATGGGTATGTCTGAGTCTCGTATGTTTATATTGGCATGTGATGAAACAGGTGGAAAAATCTCAAACACATTCCACATTCTTCTGTGCAAACCAGAGAGAGGGAAGGGAGGGAGGGAGGGAGGGAGGGAGGGAGGGAGGGAGGGAGGGAGGGAGGGAGGGAGGGCTCTGTTCATTTGAAAGTACGCTAATATTCAGAACTATTTTGGAACAAGTTGCAAGAACATCTGATGATATTAATTTGGATATCCACCAGTTAATTATAATACCTTTTAATTTCCTTTTTAAAAAAAAAATTCCTCTTTTAGAACAGATTTAAAATGTTTTATTTGAACAATATTGGATCTTATTTAAGCATATTTCACTTTTATAGTGACTCAAAATGGTTGAATGAGGAATCATTGATTTCTAAATCATAAATAGTTATAATACATATTACATTATGGCATAATTAACTAAGTTATAATATCACTCATAATATGTCAATTTACTAAATCAAATGGTTTTTACTTTTCATTTCTTTTAGTACTTATACACAGCATATCATTTTTACAGTTGTAACCCTAGCATAGATAAAATGTATTTTTAACATTATTCTAATATTTATTTATCCATGTTGCTGCATAGTCTTTACAATCACTGCTTCCAGTTGTAACCAATATGTCATGTAAGAGGTAAACACCTTCTTCCTTACTTAGTCATATCCCTATTTCTTGGTATTTGCTTCTTTTCATTATTTGCTATTATGAATATGTTGAATTAACGTCTCCATAGATTACATTTTCTTTGCTGGTGTTTTATTACTTAAAATAAATTCTCAGAAGTGATATTACTGGATCAAAAATATGAACATGTTTATGATTCTTGATTCATACAGTAAATTATTTTCCAGAAGATTAAAAATAATAGCAAGAATAATGTATTGATTATACAATAAATTCCAGAAAACATTGTTATTAGACATATAGAAATGAAAAAGAGAGTCTTTGTCCTGGGGGAAGTAATTCTATAGTCTTTCCTTGGGTGATCCATCTATTGCCATAAGTGGGAAAACTATTTATCAAACCATAGTGGGCTTTAGAATTATATGGGGTGTTCAATTATAATGTAGATTTTAAGGCTGCTCTCCCAGAGATTCTGTATGCAGAGACCTGAAGCAGACCTGAGAGGACATCTAGGTTGTTAGCATTTTCAACAGTCACCCTGGATGATTCTGATACAGGTGGCTCACAGACCACAATTTGAGAAATACCATTTATGTTTCTATGATATACAAACCTGCATCCCTTGACTGCCCTGCCCCAAGTGCTTCAGTTCAACTGAGATAAGTTAAACACATCACAAACTCAACTCATTACCCTCCACCCCTTTATACAATGCACCCCCTTTCTGCTTCCAGGATAGTATGTAACTTCTCCCTTGTTGCTTATTTAGGTTTTATCATTTGACGCCCACTCTTTTTTAATGAAGTACAATTAACATATAATATTTTGTTAGTTTTAGGTATACAACATAATGATTCAATATTTATATTTGTAGTGTGAAGTGATCACTGCAATAAATCTAGTAAGCTTTCATTAGCATAGTTACAATTTTTTTTTCTTTTGATGAGGACTTATAAGATTTCTCTAAGCAACTTTCAAAGATGCAGCACAGAATTACTGACTGTAGTAACAATGCCATACATTACTTATTTCCACTACTTATTTATTTTACAACTGGGATTTTGTAACTTTTGGTCACTTATACTCATTTTACCTACCCCTAGCCCCACCTTCTGGCAACCACCAATCTATTTTCTGTACATATTAGGGTTTTTTGTTTGTTTTAGATTCCACATGTAAGTGAGATTGCACAATATTTGCCTTTCTCTGACTGACTTATTTCACTTGACATAATGCCCTCAAGGTCCATCCATATCGTCATGAATAGCAGGATCTTATTCTTTTTTATGGAGTATTCTCCATTGTGTGTGTGTGTGTGTGTGTGTCTTCTTTATCCATTCATTGATGGACAGTTGTATCCACGTCTTGGCTATTGTAAATAATGCAGTGGATATGGGGGTGCATATATCTTTTCAAATTAGTGTTTTCATTGTCTTTAAATAAGTACCCAGAAGTGGAATTGCTGGATTATATGGTAGTTCTATTTTTAATTTTTGAGGAACTTCCATACTATTTTTCATAGCAGTTGTACCAATTTACATTTTCATCAACAATGTGTCAGGGTTCCCTTTCTTCTATGTGTTTGCCAATACTTTTTATTTCATGTCTTCTTTATAATAGCCATTCTAACAGGAGTGAGTTGATATCTCATTGTGGTTTAGATTTGCATTTCCTGGATGATTAGTGATGTTGAACATCTTTTCATGTACATGTAAACCATTTCTATGGCTTATGTATAAAATTTTCTGTTCAGATGTTCTTCCCATTTTTAATTATATTGTTTGTTTTTGATATTGAATTGTGAATTCTTTATATATATTGGATATTAACCCTTAGCAGGTATATAATTTGCAAATATTTTCTCCCATTCAGTAGGTTGCTTTTTCATTTTGTTGATGGCTTCCTTTGCTTGCAGAAATTCTTTACTTAAATGTAGTACTAATTGTTTAATTTTGCTTGTGTTGTCTTTGCATTTGAAATTGGATCAAAAAAATCATCACCAAGACCAATGATAAGGAGCTTACCACTTAGTTTTCTTCTAGGAGCTTTATGGCTGTAGGTCTTACATTCAAACCTTTGATCCATTTTGAGCCAATTGTTGCATATAGTGTAAGAGAGTGATCCCGTTTCATTTCTTGTATGTGGCTGTCCAGTTTTCCCAATATTATTTGTTGAAAAGACTGTCCTTTCCCCATTGCATATTCTTGACTCTTTTTAAATTAATTGACCATGTATATACATACATGAATTTATTTCTAGTTTCTTTATTTTCCTTCTTTGATCTTTGTGTCTCTTTTTACACCAATACCATACTGTTTTGATTACTACTGATTTGTAATATAGTTTGAAATCAGGGAGTGTGATGCCAACAGTTTGTTCTTCTTTCTCAAGACTGCTTTGGCTATTGGGTGGGCGTCTTTTGTGGTTCCATATAAACTTTAGGATTGCTTGCTCTATTTCCATGAAAAAATGCCATTGGAATTTTTATAGGGATTGCATCAAATCTGTAGATTGCTTTGGGTTGTATGGACATTTTAACAATATTGATTCTTCTAATTCATGAAAATGGAATATCTTTTCATTTATTTGTGTCTTCTATTTCTTTCATCAATGTCTTACAGTTTTCAGTGTACAGATTTTTCACCATTTTGGTTACACTTATTCTTTTTGATTTTATTATTTTTGATATAATTATAAATGGGATTGTCTTCATAATTTCTCTTTATTTTATCTAGACTACATTTCCCCCATCTTTTTTCTTTTGGTTAATTCCTATGTGTTTCTCAACCCTCACTTTCTTCTAGTAGCCTTTCATCTTCTCCTGACCCTTCCCTACCCCTGATTGGATGCTCTTTCTATGTGCTCTCTTTGCCATATCTTTTATTATATTACAACCTAATTTCTCTTCTGGCTGAATACACCATGAATTCTTTGAGGGCAAGGATAGTGTCTCTTTTGTCTGAGTTCTCAATATTACATTGTAATCTCTGAGTTATCCTAATATAGAATATTTTATGCCATATGTTAATATTGCTATGAAATGTAAGCTAAAAGGAGTTTAATGGTTCTTGGAATTTATGACTGCATTCAGGATATACCCCTTTTGAGCTCTAACTCCTGAGCTAAGGATGCAGTGATTCAATTTCAATAGTTTTCAGCAAAATTTACACTGGTGACAATGAACTCTAATACTTGTGACAATTACTACTTGATGGTTATGTTAGGGCACAACTATAGTTTCTGTGGAAAATTATCACAGTAAAATTGATTAAGGCCCTCACAAAACACTCTACCTATTTTAGAGCTTGGGAAGCAAGATGTAATCTCCAAGTGCATTTTTAGAAGACTTCTGGATTTTGGTTGCACACATAGATAACAGAGTTGACTTTTGGAAGTCTGATCTTTTAGGAACATCTAGGTCAGAGAGATGATATCTGGGCTTTCTTCATCTGATTGTAGCTCCCTGTGGATATCAGAGGGTGGAGAGACTGCATTTTCTGCATTTGACACACAGTGCTTTCCTATCTCCTTAAATAATTATAAACAGAAATCTGTAAAAGAAGCTAAAGAGGAACTCATGACACTGAGATTTTTGGAAAAATTTATGCTGGTGAAACATCAGTGGCCTGGCCTGGTTTGAGATGTTAACTACTTGCTGCTGCTATTTCTCTGGTTATGCTGGTTTCACGCATAATTTTTATCCTTAGAAGTGGCTGTAACTATCACTGTTAGGTTTCCTTTGGTATCACAAAATCAACAGTAAAAATATTATCTTTATTCTGAGAAACATAACCAACTTAAACTTATTAGTAGCTATAGTTCTACTTTTTATGTTGGCACTTCTTAATGTTATAGTTTACTATAATAATAATGACCACATTTTACCTTCCTTCCAGGTAAAACAAAGAACATACCAAAGGTATTTGATAAATTTTTGTAATACCCCCTATAGGCAAGGAATCAACAAGAATAATGGCCTCCATTTTTCAGAAAAGCAAATAAGTCATGGTGATGTTTTATGACTTACTCATGGCACATACCCTACAGATCAGTAACAACCGAGGAAGCAAATTGGCAACCACATAACTACTTGCAGATCCCTGAACATACCAAACCCAATGGCAGGCATGGTAATAAATCACTGAGAGTTAAGAACATTTTTCTTCAAATATTCCCAAATGGAATTTTCCTCAGGTTTTTTTTTTTTTTTTTTTTAGTAAAAGAAATAGGGATGAAGAATAAAGTTTTATTTCATAACATGGTTTTATTTATTTCTGTATATTATTTAAATTATTTATTTTTATATTCATACATTTAAATAGATTACACATGCACATGGGAGAACAAATCATAAACTACAAGGTACATACAATGAAATTATGTCTTCATCCCACCCCTTCCCATTTCTCTCCAGAATCAACCAGTTACCAGTTTCTTGACTGATAGTTAAGACCTGTTTTTGTGCATTTATACACAAATTTTCCCTTGTTTAAGACACTTAAATACATTTTGGTCTCAACTCAAAATTTTCAGTGGGTAAAAAAGGCTGATAGTAGAATAATCTATTTTCTTTTCAAAGAAAACCACAAACTCAGAGCCGTTATCATTCCTACCCAGTTATCTTGCTTTAAAGAAAAACACATTTGTTTCAGTCAAAGCTGGCTGTACTTATAAAGGAACACATAAATATTTAAAGAAACAGCAAATGCTGCAACGTAAAAATAATGATATTGGCTGAACTCTCACAGTACATCTTATGTACAACATTAGATACCTTTTTTAGAGACATTCTGGAAAGGTTCTTATAGAGGCCTATTTATGAAGTAAATGTTAATGCTTAGTTATGGAAATATTAAATGTCCTCGTTGCATATTAAAAAGGAAGTTATTGTAAGAGTGGTAACAACATTATTGTCAAGATACAGTAAGTAAAATAGAAAGGTCACTTCATTTCACTTCAGGAAGTCCTCTGCTTATTTCTGAGTTTCTTTTGTTTTCATATCTAATGGGAATTCACAAGGCAAAATAAAGTATCTGGAGATATCAAGGAAGAGAGTGTCATGTTTGCTTTTATCAGCCTCTAATTCCGAATATTTAGGATGAAGAATGTACTCAGTGGATGACTTGCTTGGAAATATAATTGCATTTTTGGAAATACAGAGCTTAGAAAACTCTTGGAGAAAAACAATGAATTAATTGAAAAACTCTTCTACATTTAATCACAAAGATAAATGGATGTTAGTAAGATTTTAGTTCTGTGGTCAGGATGTTGGTCAGGGCGGTTAAGAATTTAATCAGGTTATTTTGCATAGGTTTTCTTTTGATTAATTTAATGGAATAAATTATGCAAAATTATGAATGTAAATTTTGGTTTTGGTATGGTTTGTGAATCTGCTTTTCTAAAAATGTAATTACCCAGTTATAATTTAAATTAAAATTTAGTAAGTGATATTTTCTCATTGTTTATAATGCTTTCTTTTCCATATATCAAACACTCGACGTATGATAGATTCTTTACATGAATACTTTTTTGTAATCCACTGACATGTATGTGATAAAATTATGAAGCTTTAATTGTTTTGCCTTATAATGAGTTGTAATGTGTGAAAAAGAAATATTATAGGTTCCTCTTCACAATTTCTTTAAAATCCATTAATATATATATTATGGTATTATAGCATTTAATTATTTTGTGATGAAGTTATATCTCATTGTTGCTTCATTTTAAAATATTATGAAAAATTACTTGATAGTCTTTTATATTTATAGTTCTGATGAATCTTAAATTTTTCTTCAGGAAAGTCAATTGATATTTTTGTATTGTATTAACTGGGTACATTAAATTTGGAAGAATGAATAACATGTATAATTAATCAAGGAAAATGTTGGAAATCACTATTGATTTAAGACAGTTTTTAAAAGTTATGGTTCTTTTATAAGAAATGTAGTAACTACGAAATGTTTGATATAATACCAAGTGACAAAAGAAAAAGAAAAGTATGATTCTTTGTAATCATGTTACCTTCTATGGCTATTTTATTTTAATTAAACTTTCTATGTTAAAGTAATTACAGGTTCACGTGCAGTTGTAAAAAATAATAGAGATTCTGTGTACCCTTTAGCCAGTTTTTCCCAATGGTGACATCTTACAAAACAATAGTGTAATAGCATAACCAGGATATTGACATTGATGTAGTCAAGATACAGAACATTTCCATCACTATGAAGATTCCTCATGTTGTCATTTTATAGCCACATGACTTCCCTCTTTACTCCTGGCAGACACATCGCTGTTCTGTTCTCCATTTATACAAATATTTCAAGGATGTTATATGAATGGAGTCATACAGTATGAAACCTTTCAGATTCATCCAGAGCTCCATCTCTCAATAGTTTGTTCCTTTTTATCATTTTGATGTGTATCACATCTATAGTGGTAACAACCTGTTTTATTTCTGATATCGGTAATTTGTGTCATCTCCCTTTTTCTTTGTTAGGCTTGTGAGAGATCTGTCAATTTTATTGATTTACCCAAAGAACAAGCTCTTTGTTTTATTGTGTCCATTATGTTTCTGTTTTTAATTTCATTGATATCTGCTCTTATGTTTGCTTTGTTGTGTTAGTTCTGGTATATTTTCCTAATCTTTTTTTTAGGTTCTTGGAGTAAGCATTTATTAATGGAGTAATTTATTCTTGGAGTAAGCATTGTATATTCTCATTGATTTTTCTATCAATTGTTGAGAGAGGAGTGCTGATGTTTCCAACTATAATTGTACATTTTCTATTCTTCCTTTCATTTCTATCAGTTTTACCTTGTATATATTGCAGCTCTGGTTTTTTAATGCATGCATATTTAGAACTGGTATCTCTTATTGGTGGAATGACCCCATTTTTTATTATATCATGTCCTCCCTGCCTTTGCTAACTTTCTGTGCTCTGAAGTCTGATTTATCCAACATGAATACAGTTACTCCTGCTTTCTTTTATTCAATATTTACATAATATATCTTTTTCCATTCTTTTTACTTCAACTTTTATATATATATTATAATATTTTTTAATTTGCTTGACCAATAATCTGTTTTGTTATTTGTATATTTAGATTATTTACATTTAATATAATCACTGATATGTTAGGTCTTAAATATGCCTTTTTCTTTTTTCTTTTCTGTTTGTTTATTTTGTTTTTCTCTGTGTGTGTTTTTTACCTGATTTCCTGTAGGTCATTTGAACACACTTCCTAATTTTATATTGATTTATCTATATTGTTTTCTTAGTGATTGCATCGTGTAGCTTTAAGTGATTGCTCTGTGTATAACATTATATATAAATAACCCAGTCTACTAGTGTTGTCATTTGGCCAGTTAAAGTAAGGTGTACAAGCTATCCTGCTTGTGTGTCCCTTTACGCTATCCATTTATAATATAATTGTCCTAAGTATTTCTTCTGCCTAAACTTAAAACTACGTCAGATGGTGCTATAATTTTTGCTTCACACATTGAACATAATTTAGAAAACTCATGAAGAGAAGGCACATCTTTTTTGTTTACCATAATTTTGCTTACTATGTGCTTTCTTTTTTCCTGATGTTCCATGGTCTCTTATTTTATTATTTTCTTTCTGTTTAGAGAACTTACCTTAGTCATTCTTTTAGTTTAGATTTGCTGAAAACAAATTCTGAGATTTTCTGAGTTTCTTGAATTTGTAGGTTTTACCAAATTTGTGATCTCTTTCACTCTTTTGTCTAGTGTCCAGTAGTATGGATGTTAGGAGTTTTTTTGTAGTCCCACAGTTCTCTTAGGTTTTATATATATTTACGTGTGTGTGTGTGTGTGTGTATCCACTCCCTGAAGATTAAGTGATTTTTACTGTTTTATCTTCCAGTTCACTGATTCTTTCCTCTGTTTCTTTTATTATCCTGTTGATAGTAACACTTAGTAATTTTATTCTGTTTATTATAATTTTTAGCTCTAAAATTTCCATTTTGTTTTTCTTTATATCTCCTATTTGTTTGCTGAGACCTTTCATCTTTCTCATTTATTTCAAGTGTATTTGTAATTGCTATGGAAACATCTTTATGATGGCTGTTTTGAAATCATTGTAAGATAATTCTAAAACCACTGTCATCTTGAGGTGGGCATCAATAGACTGTCCTTATTCAGTTTGTGATCTTCCTGGTTCTTGGTATGATATTTAATTTTCTATTGAAGATCGAAAATGTATGGCATTACGTTAATAGGTTCTGAATCTTATATAAACCTATTTTAGCTGGTTTCATCTCAAATGGCTCCATCAGGGAAAGAAGAGGGTCTCTGATTTGTTACTATTAGATGGGGGTTGAAGTTTAGGTTCAACGACTAAGGGTAGAAGTTTAGGTTCCCCATTCAACTTTGGTTGATATTAAGAGGAAAAGGTTTGTCCTTGCTGTGGGGTGTGAATTACTTTTCTGGTTTCCCACTAGGTCTCGACTGATATTGCCCTGGCTGAGAGGGGTAGGAAAACCTCATTATTGCTCCCCATGTAACCACCAGTCACATCATTGTGTTGGGGGTACTTCTTATTTCTGGGTGGTGGTAAATGTCCCGACTCTTTTCTAGGTTTCCTCCTACACTGCTCCAGCACAGAGAGGGAGGGATGGCTTATTACTACTGAGTTGGAGTGAAAATCCAGACCTTCCAATGGTCCCCACTAACACTAACAGATGACCTTTTTAATGCCAAATGGGATGAAACTTCTGGCTCCTTACTTGGCATTCATGACACCACATTGATGGTCGTGGGGAGTGGATTAAATAACTTTATTACAGTCTGCTAAGGATAGAAATTTAGGTTTACCATTCAGCCTTTGTTGACTTGGGTAGAGATGGGGTCACATTTTTTTCCCCCTGTGGCGGTAGGTCGGAGTAGAGTGTTTATTGTCTAAAAGTTTTCTGCTTGTATGTTGCCTCTTTCCTTGTCCTTTGACCAAAAGAGTTATTTTCATTGATTATTTATTTATTTTGCTTGCACCTTTTGGTGTTTCTGGGTTGTCACCTTCTTCACCTCCAAGCCTGGTATATATAAGACAAAAAGAAAACACAGGCCACTCATCACATCTACAGTCCAGGATGGTCTGCCTTTTTCTTCCACCTTTCAAAGTCTTATATTTGTTTTACACATAATGTTCGGGGTTTTTAGATATACTTAGCAGAAGAAATAGGAAAATATATCCACTTCATCATCCAGAAGCAGAAGTCTGAAAGTCTTTAAGACTTTTAATATCCATAAAGTATAGCATTTAAATATAAAATCCTTTAAATCCTTAGGAGAAAGTTACATGCACATTTCATTAGTATATCAATCAAATATTACTTAAGATAACAAATCTGTCACAGTATTACCTAATCACCAATGAAATAACCATATATCTTATTCAGAAATGTCATGTTTACTTCAATTGGGAAATGACCTAATGAAAAGTTGACATCAAGCCCACCACAGAAAGTGTCCAAAGGCTGGAAAGTCTGCTGATTAAAGAACCTCAGGGGGGTATCATTTATCTTTCTCCCTTTCTCTGTTTTCTTAAAATTACACTAACATTCCTAACTTGGTCCAATATGATTTCATTTGGGAGGAGTACAACTACAAAGATAAAATTCCCAGAGTTTTCAATGTGTTAGCATGTTTTACATTATCTTTCTTCTAAATTTTTTCCATGCCCTAATTGGACTGGCGTAAGAGCAAAGACTTGCTCAGTGTTGCTTAGATTAAGCCCTCAGCTTGATGTAACAGTAAATTGGTAAACAAAACGAAACCAAAAAAGCAGCAGCTTGTTTGAGAAATAAAGTGTGAGCATGGTGCCTATGGAGGCCTTTCTCCTTTTTAGCACATGGACATGGGCTGGTGGCTGTGTGAAGTGTGAACACTGGGGCAGTTGGAGCCAGTGGAAAGTACTGCCTTTGAATGTCTGTGTCTGGAAGAAGGTCTTTCTCTCTGCTTGGAGGCCAGTCCTATGAGCCTGTGAGGATGGCCACTTTCAGGGCCACATCACAGCATTATTATCTCATTACCTGCCCACTTTCCACCTATTTCCATTCACTTAATAAAGAAAACACATTTTTTACTACAAATTATTCAATTATTAACCAGAAGAAAGAAGAAATTTCAATAATTCCTTAAGAAAAAAATTAGTACATCATGATAAATCAGTCTTGGTAAACTTAAACGAATCAGAAATTGAAATAGTTTGGGACTAAGATTCGTATGTATACACATAAGTCTCTCACCTCACATACACTCAATAACACCCCATAAGCAGCCTTCCAAATATTTTTAGAATCATCCTCCTAGAAATTGCTCACAATTGCCTGTGCTAATTTTCCTTCTTGCCCAAAGCTTCAAATGTTTATTTAAGTTGCAACCGCTTTAGTAAGCACAGTAGATTTTCAAAACAGTGAGCTTTTAACAGTTCTTTTCCTAAAAGCTCAGTATGCTTTTAGGAATCATCAATATTTAAATTTTCCCCATTGAAAAATCAGTTCCTATGGAGATAAATGTAGGGAAATCATTTCTGTTCCTTTATCGGTCTGTGTTGCTTTGCTAATAACTACAATAGAAAACAGAGAAAAAAACCAATATTTATATGTTTTATGCAAGTCATTACTTTCATTTATGTTGACATCTAATTAGTATGTCCTAGTTTCCAGCCAGGTAAGATCACCAGGTCTTAGTTTTGAGTGAAGTTTATTTTCAGAAGAATCGCAAGAGTGGGAGGACATGTAATTTGGATTCTGTTTTAGCTGTATTTTCTGGTAGTTCCCTACATATGTCAGAAAACCACATGTGAATCTTATGTCTATTAAGATACAAATGTGTAAATAAGGATTAATCACTTTTTAAAAACAATACATATGAAGAAAGAGGGGAGGGGGGCTAATCATGAACAACTTTTTCCACCTTTCCCCAAACTACATTTCTGAGAAAGGAGCATTATGCCAGATTAATGGATCATTGAATGTGAGAATTCAATGACTCTTCTTTAAGAGTAATGCTCAGAGCATCAGGAACTCAGCATAAGCATAGACATCCCCCTCTAGCCGTTTTCACTCTGATTAAATTTCATGCACTGTTTCAATTTTGCAGAGATCGCTGTAAATCAGCCACTTAGATTCTGTTATGTGAATACTTATATTGATGGATTATCACCTAATTAGAGTAAGTGGGATTTGGTCTTTGCAGTGGGCCTTTTGGAAAATAGAACACATGATAAATAATGGAGATTATTATACAGTGTATAACTAAGCTAAATTGCTATTGCTGGGGTTTTTCCCCCCCTACAGACAAAGTTATAAGATGTTAATATTTCATTTGCAAAACATGTCTTCACTGCTGGAAAGGGAAATGGAAATGTGCTCTCTTTATACATAAAGATGACAGACTCCATTGTCCACCAGAAATTCAAATTCTCGTCTAGCTTCAGTGCCTCGTCAGGAAAAGGCAGGCCGAGATGAAAGGCCTGCCGGTTATGTGGCACATTGCAACAGACTGTGGTTTATCTGCCTTAAAATAATTTCTCAGTTTGCAGAGTGCAGTAATGTATTAATAATTAAATGTCAGGCAATTTGAAATTTTTTGAAGCTAATGCAAATAGCATAGTAAGGTAACCATATTGCATGGAACTTTCCATTTTCAAAGATGCTTCCCTATGCATAATCTTATTTGCTCCTCTTGTAGACTGGGAAAATGTGATATTCCTCATTTTCAAAGGAAATTAGTGTTCACAGAATTGATTGACACAGATAAGAAAACAGAAAACCAGTCTGGTAACCAGGCCTTTGGATCCTTACCTGGTTTAGTGCTCTAATCAACAGATTAATTCCCATCAATTCCAAAATAAAATGAAGGCTGAGTTCCCAGGAAGCAGAGTCTAAGACAGAAATTCTTTTGCAAATGATTTGCTGAGGGAATGTTCTCAGAAGAAACTTCTAGGGTTGTGGGTAAAGCAGGACAGAGCAGGAGAAGGAGCCAGACAAAGACAGGAGTTTAGGAGACGCCTGGCCTCAGCCTGATCCCACAGGCATCTCTGGAATGTGCATTGTACCAGAGGCTTTTCCATCCAAAGGTGAGAGAACTGTTGTGCTACTTCCTCCTCACCGGCCATTCATTAGCTATGGACACTCCTGGGGGTGGTGTGGGGAGAGCCTCAGCCACTTGAGATGGCGTCGAGCAAGCACAGGAGAGCAGCAGCTGGGGTGGGGGAGCCAGACTGCTGAAGGTACCCCACAGAATCTGCTACAGATAACTAATTATCATTGTTTTATTTTTTATTTCATTGTGAATCATGTAAAGCATATACCAAGGTAGAAAGAATAGCATCATGAACTCTGACGCTCACATACTCATCATCAGTAACAACCAACAAGTGGCCAACCTCGTTCATCTGCTGAGAGTTGAGTGTTGAAATACAGTAGCTTTTATTTTCTGTTTTGAGGAATACCAACATGCACAGCATATTTTAAACAAATTATTTGGATTGAAATAGTCCTGCTAAAGAACAATTTAGTGTACTGGGGAGAGACTAGGATTTATGGTATATGCATTTTCAGTCTTGGTCCTGCAAAATGAGGGGACTGGGCAGATGTTCCCTGTAACCTTTGTAGTTTAAATGCTTGGTAATATTTTAACCAAAGGTAGCATAGAATAAATAGTTTATATCCTCAAATGTAGTCAGCAGTTTTGCACTGGTCCTCTAGTGACTGGGGAACCCAAGACAAACTCCCAAGTGCAGCTCGTACAAGAGTGGTCTTCTTCTGACTGCATAAGACAGAGGGGCCCGCCAATTGGAGCCCTAGGATAGGGGGTCTTGGTGGATTCCTGTTGCTCATAGAATGAAGTCCATATTCTTGGTATGCAAGGGTCTACACAGTCCCACTCCAGCATACCTTTCCTATTTCACCTTCCTCAAGTCTTCTGCCTCTGTGCTGTTTTCTTGGTACACTGAATTGCTATTATTAAGTCACCATACTTTTTGGTGTGACTGGGGGCTTTCAAATTTCTGTCTTTCTGCCTAGACTCTATATCTCTAAATTTCCATATGGAAAAAGTAGTCATGGTACATGTCACAACTCAAATATTATCTACCCTCAGAAATATTTTTCAGCTTTCATTATTTCCTCTTTCCTAACTTTCTATCTCCTTTATTCCCTCCTCTTTCCACCTCACCTTACCCCATCTCTTCCTAGGCAAAGAGTGATTACTTTGTCTCCAGATCATAATCTACATTTCTAGACATATCTAGGACAGTGGGTTGGTGCTTTGTCTACATTGCACTAATTGGGGATCTAGAAAATTGTGCCTAATAAAGTATTAAGTGAACAAATGAATGTAGCTCTCTCCTTTCATTCCCATGACATTTGTTCTATGGTTAATACCACATTTTTATGGGTGATTATTTGTCTCCATGCCCACCTTACCAATTGTGGAGGTTAATTTCATGTTTCAACCGGACTGGGCTAAGGGATGTCCAGGTAGCTGGTAAAACATTATTTCTGAGTGTTTCTGTGAGTAGGTTCACAGGAGAGATTAACATTTAAATCAGTAGACTATGTGAAGGAAACCACCCTTACCAATGTGGGTGGACATCATTGAGTCCGTGAGGGCCTGGCTAGAACAAAAAGGCAAAGGAAGGGTAAATTCTCTCTCTCTCTTCTTGAGTTGGGGCATTCATCTTTTTCTAACTTGAACTTTGGAGCCTCTGGCTCTCAGGCCTTCAAACTCAGACTAAATTCTACCGCCAGTTTTCCTGGTTCTTCAGTTTACAGATGCATATTGTGGCATCTCTCAACCTCTATAATTGTGTGAGTGAATTTCCATAATAAATCACATATATATGTGTATATATATCTCTCTCTCTCAAGATAAAGAGAATAGCATAATGAACTCCCAATATCATATTGGTTCTGTTTCTCTGGAGAACCCTAACTAAAACACATATTGTCTTAATTTGGGTTTTCCCAGAAGCATAATCCTGAGATAAGAATTCTATGACAAGTAGCTTATCTGTGGCATGATATCAGAAAATGTGAATAGAAAAGTGAAGAAATAAAATAGTGAAGGAATAACAAACACTGTGGGAAACTGGAGCTTAAACCCTAATAAGGAACTCCAGAATTTGTAGAACATGGACTTCATTGTCATCCCACCTGCAGGAGGCTGGTATAGGGTGCTTCTGGGAGGCATTAATTTCCAGAGCTTCAACCTGCTGCATGTAGGAAGAGCAGAATGTGATGGCCAGAAAAAAATCCTCATATAAGGAGATTTATGTGCTGACTGTTGGATATTTACTGGCATTTGATGAAAATGGTAGTGCCACGTGCACATGGCACCAAGAATATCTGTTATACTTATGGATTTTAATCAAGGTCTGTTCTTCTTTTACCCTATGCCTTCAAGCTAATGATAATGTGGAACACTAATTAAATGTTCTAAAATGAATGAATAAGTAGATAAATGAGTGGTACAAAGAATGACTCTACTAACTTAGACATATTCTAAATCCAACCAGGCTTTGGGGCCCACTGAGGATAACACCGACCAATATAACTTTGTCCTGAAATGTGATATATACTCCCCTAGACAGACAGATTATAAGACCCTCAACCAAGTCCTTTCTAACACATGAGTATCACTGGAATGCCACCCCTGCTATATGTGGTAATTCTACTCTTCAGTTGTGGCTTGTTAGCTGAAACCCTCAAACATAATCATGAAAGACCTTGATATTGGTAGCCTAACACATTCCAAACTTTCCCAAGACCATTTTCCATTAAGTTACTGATGCATGGTTATTTCAGGTGGAACACAATCCATATGGGTCATTTACATTTACTTCTCTAAATATTGCTTTATAAAAACAAGTTAATGTGCTGAGGAACATTTTCAAAAGTATTTTAATTTGAATATATCTCTTTGCCTGGAAGATAACTTGACCTAGCAAAGTGAAGTTGATTTTTTTGTGGGTTTTGAGTATCAAAAGGTTTTAGGATTGAGATGACAACCCGGGTTCTGTCATCATTGCTGTATAAAGCCATAGGGGTTTTGGTCACAGTGATTATATTTGTAAAATGAATGGAATTATAATGATTCATTGTTAAAAATTTTTGACAAAAAAAGACACATTACAGCAAACCTTCCAAGTAAATGAAAGATATGTCAATGAATTCTCTGAGATATTCAATATAAAATCATGTGTTAGCATGTGCTGAGGATATTGTAAGAAACAACAAAACTGTCTATGGACCTTAAAAAACAGGTACTAGCTCTGGCCAGTGTGGTTCAGTGGTTAAAGTGTCAACCCACATACTGAAGGTTCTCAAGTTCGATTCCTGGTCAAGGGCATGTATCAGGGTGTGTGCGGGAGGCAACCAATCAATGTGTTTCTCTCACATTGATGTTTCCCTCCCTCCCTTTCACTCTCTCTAAAAAGAAAATAAAATCAATGGAAAAATATCCCCCTGTGAGGATTAACAACAACAAAAAAAGCAGGTAGCAAAGCATTAGTATAAGTTTGTTTGTATTTTGTTGTTTTATTTTGTTTGTATTATGTTGAGTTTTTATAACCACATGTGCATGTGTGTGCAGGTGCACACATGCATACACAGGGAAAGGCCTTGTATTTCAGCTCACTTGTGGATGTAATATTGTTGCTGTAGCCTAATATATATTTATATCATGTGTCATAAGGTTCATATGCATAGTATCATCATAGGTTAACTCTTTTACTTACCTGAAATCTGTAAGAATTTAAGATTTTATGTGAAAGTTTTCTCCCAACACTTTCTTATAAAAAATTTCAAAAATATAAAACAGTTAAATTTACATTGAACATCAGTCACCTAGATCCTACCATTAACATTTTGCTATACTAAATTTATTATACAACTATCTATCTATCCTTTCCATCAATTATTTTAAATTTTTTTATTCATTTGAACGCAAGTGCAAATCTCAATTGTTCTTAAATATTTCAGCACAATAGGTTCCCAGCTAGAAGACCTTGAATAAAACTATGTTTTAAAAGATAAATAGCAGTAATTTTAATACTATTTCATTAATTCTACCAAATTTTAGAAAAATTCAGAGTCTATTTTACATCTAATATACTTTATATTTGAAAGTAAGTACCAAAATATGTTTATATACATGTGGTAGAATGGATTAAGATCAAAGGATTGGATTAATCCACTATGTCTTGATAACTGATGTGCGGGAATTGGTTGTGCTTACAGCTGGCTTATCTAGTGAGATTTTGGCACAATTAAGTGTATTCACAGCCAATAATGCCAGGGTATATTGATATGAATATGTTCAGCAAAATATTAAAGTGGTGCATTTGGTTCATGGCCAAAGAATTTATTTATAAATGCTCTCTTTTGAACTGGGTGTGTCTCTATAAAAATGTATTTTGTTTGTGGCACGTGCTTAGATACTTACAGAAAGAAATAATTCCAGCACAAAATGAACTTTTAAACATAATGATTTTCCATTAAAAACAGAGTAACTATAAACTTTACCATATATATCCAAGGAAAGTTTGTTAGCCATCCTAAAATTATCATAGTACAATTTTATTGTAATAATCTCAGTCTATATCTCATGGGTTAAATGCCAAAAAGACTTTTGTTTTGTTTTGCTTTACTTTGTTTTAAATTTGAGTTTATGTGAATTGCTTAAGTCTGCAAAATTCAGAAGGAAGTCTCTGCAATACGGATTTTGTTAAAAGATTTCCAGTATTTCATGCATCTATTGGATGGAAATGGTACCCAATGCAGCTTTTACAACTATTTCAATAAAAAACAGAGGTGGATAGAATCTAAGTTTAAAACAATGGGGAAAATTGTTGGTTATTTTTAAAGTTAAAAATATATATGTGTTTTAAGCCTACTTCTTGAAAATGATTAACTAGTAGTTGTTTCTTGTCCTATCTTAATTCCTTCAGTCCCTTAGTCCTTAAGTTGAAAGTAACTTCAAGGAAGGAAGGTTTAATTTATTATTACATGTGCATTCACATGTAAAATTCTTAGTTTTTAGAAGTTTCACTTTCTGAGTATTATTAGTTTTTCTTAGTCTATAAACCATGGTTAATTAAGGAAAGATTCCATTTTATTATACTAAATTATGTACAGCTCCACTGTCATTCCAAATAGCAATATTTAAAATGCCACTTGGAATTAATAATCTGCATAGGTTTATATGTATTTTTTATATCCTTTAAAAAGCATAGCAGTAATAGAAAGAGTTTGATTTAATTTTTTATGTTGATCTCTGACAGCTTTCAAGCTCCACCTTTCCCTTCTGTCTTTGTACTATTTGTGCAAGCTAAGAAAGCTTACATACACTGGCAAGAAGTTTAAACCTTGTATTCTTCCAGCCCAGGTTCTGGAACTTTTCCTCAATGCCAACCCCCTAGCCACTATATGGGCTCAACCTATGCTCTCACTTAACCAAGCCCAAACCTGGTTATACATGCCCTGTCCTCCCCAGGAATTCCTCCATAGATTGTCCCTTTGAAGGAACACAACACACTATTACCTGACTACCCACGGGAGTGCCTTTAGAGTCCTGCCATGGCACATGATATTTGTAGACAAGATCTTAATGACATCCAACTTTCTCCAGGAACACAGGTATGGTTATTACACTGATGATCTCAGCCTCACAGCTGGATTCACCCCCGATCCCCGTAATGACCTCAGCCCTGCAGGTGTATTGACATGATGACATCAGCGCTAAGGCTGGATTCATCCCTTACTATGACTTCAACCCCCAAATTGAAACAGTTGGACCCGTTCTGGATAGAATCATCCACAACCTTAAGTCTCATATAAAACCTGTATATAGTTTAGGTTTTATGTATAAAACCATCTATTGCCCCATCACTTCTTTCCTAATTCAGACTCAACTACTGTGAGCTACCCTTCCTGGCCCTGAAGCAGTTAAATCAATGGCCAAATATACTGACTTAATCCAATCTTTTGATTGTATTGCGTTTTCCACACGCTTATAAACATATTTTGTTTTATCATACTTTGTCAGTGCCTTTGTTTTCAGTTTCTGGCATCTGCAATCTTGTCCTTTTCTGCTTCTGAGACAATATTTGAAAACACTGGTTGTCACATCCCTTCCTTCAGTTTGTTGCTTTGGCTCCCTGCTCATCTCCTGTGCCTTCTGGCTGCCTGCTTCCCTTGGCTTTTAGCTTCACACATCCATTCATTCTTGTGTGGTTGCTTCCCTATCTGATGAAGATTTCCTGTATTGTGTTGCCTTCTGTTCCCCCCCCCCCCCCCATGCCCATCACTTACACAGGGCATTCTTGACTTACTGGATTCTACTCTCAGTGTTTTTCTTTTCAAAAACCTGATATTCTCTCAACAACCCCTGAAATTTGTCACCTGCCTCTTTCACCTCTCTGTCAAATTTTGGCTATGTCAAGAGTTAGAAAGGATGGCTATCTCTGATGGTATCACAGTGTGCAGGGGCCAACTATTATTTATGCCTTTCCAGCATTCATTCACTCTTCTTGTCAAAAACACCTACTTTTTCTGTGAAAAAAACACCTCCTCCAATTCTTAGTCTATGCAGTTTGGAAGGAGTTGATTACAGTTGATATATCTTGGAGGACTTACGAGAAGTTCTTTGGGACTAATGATATTTAAAGAAAGGAGTTTTGTGGAAGTATAGGAAAATAAATTACCTTTTTTCCCCTGTAGGAATTGTTATAAGATTAGATATAAGCTTGGAGATTCCTTGCTGTCACCCCTTGGAAGGAGTGCTTCCCATGTCTCTTCACATGGTGAGAAGGGAGGTCTGGATTGGATCCATAGATTTGTAAATCATTATCAGGTGTGTTGCAGTGTAAGCCAAGGGCATAGATGGGCTCCCTGAGGGACTATCTATCAAGTGAGAAAATGTACCATGTAGAACTTTGGGGGGGGGGGAGGTGGTAATATTTCATGGTTAGGTGGAAAATGAAAAATCCATAGAATAAAAGAGAATGACTAAAATAAGTAGGAAGAAACTGGGAGTTGTAACTGAAATAAGCAGAGAAAATGTTTTGAGAAATAAAATATGATTGACAGAATTAAAATCTGCTGAGTGGCCAATTAAATTGGGTGGTCTTTGATGATGTTGGGAAAAGATATTGAAGTAAACAGAAGAGGGAATAGAAAATGGAGACAGAAAGTATATCTATTCTTCTTTTTAAATATTTTTCAAATTGATTTTTAGAGAGAGAGGAAGAGGAAAGAAGTTGTCATACATAGAAATATAGAGATCATGTGTATGGAAAAATTTCAGGTGATGTCCGAGGCCTTGTGTTAGTCACTTGTTTCACCCAGCTTTTACCGTATCATATGTATCTACTGCTACTGCAGTTACACTTCTTTCTTACTAAAGTACTTCAAGTGATTTTCTTTCATTTGAAACAAGGATTTTTGAATAACACTCTCTATTGAAAGCTCTTAGTTAAGGAATATAAAAAGATAAACCAACTGTATCTTTCAGATATTGTGAGATTATTTTGTGGTAACAAATTAACCTAAATTTTACTGGCTTAAAAGAACAAAGGTTCATTTCTCTCTTCTGTTGTATGTGAGATGAGCATCATTGTGGGCCTTATTTATTATGTGATCCCGACCAAAGGAATAATTTTTATTTAGGACATACCATTCTTAGGGCAGAGGGAAGGAACAATTGCAGAACTGTAAAATAACTGTAAAGCTTCTGCTATGCATGGCATGCAACACTTCCTCTTATTTTCTGTTGGCCAAATCAAGTCATATGGCCAAACTTTGTTAATATGATGCAAAGTATTTTCTCCTTACAAGGAAGTTCTGTAAGTTATATTGTGATGGGTATGATGTATGACACATAGGAAAGACGCTGAACAATCGATAATAGTATCATCTATCAAACCTAGTGATTCCCTAAAGTATTCCATGTTCTGAAGTTACATTTTGCCCTGGCTCAGCAAATTCATCCCATTAAAATTTCACTCCTTCTCTTACCTGGACTCAGGTACATATTAGGAAAAGAAGAATGGACCTGTACAAAAACTTTCCAGAACTATCTTCATTGTTAAAACAGGAATTGGCTTAACAAAAAGAAAAAAATTTAAAATTGTTCAAATAATAGAAGAAATAAGCAAAATATCTCAAGCAGTGTGAGGGTAATACATTTTGAGTTATGTCTGCTTATTTCATCTTCATCCTAACTAGTCACTATTTTTTCCTACTTTAGCTCCATGAGATGAGGCGCAGGAACAGGGAAGCATGGTATGGTAGTTACCCATCCCTTACTTGGAAGTTGGACAACCTGTGTTGAAATCCTGGCTCTACTCTTTCCTAGCTATGTGATGTTGGATAAGTCATTCTTCCTCTCTTTATCTGAATTTCAACCAAATATCTTTTTATAGGGTTACAAAGAGTAAACAATTCTAGAAAGACAAATAATTTAGAACAGTACTGAGCATGGATATAAATTTTAGTTCTTAATTTAGAGATGTAGACTTTCTTGCTTATAGCCACACTCCCTGTACTTAACACAATACCCATATATAGCAGGCTCTGAAAATTTTCATGTATTGAATGGATGAAAGGCTACATGAAGGAATGTATGATTATTTATTTGTATATATTTTTATACATGTGAATATCCATCAGCATTTTATGTATATGTATGTGTTTATATATACATATAATTGGTATGTCTTTATACAGTAACACATTAAGGCAAATATATTTAAGATGTAGAGGCAGTGAAAGTCTTATGTTTTTTAAGCTACACAATCATTAATTTTGCAACATGTCGTGATTTGAAAGGAAATTATCAGTGAAAAGCCATGGAGATGTTTCTATGTAGTGGGGGACCAAAGGAAAGAGGGATGGCATTTATTCTTCTGCCCTGTCACTTTGGCTTTTTGTCAGCTGCTTTAAAGGTGACACTGAAGCATGTGATTAGTTTCATAAGAGCCTTAAAAATGAAACAGAAAAGTAATTCTTGCATATTAAAACAAAGTCACCATAGGTTCAACAGGCTGAAAGAGAAAGGAACAGGAATAATCACCTTGCATTGTAGGTACTAGTGTTTGTTATTCTCCTGAAGTTGACAACCAAGATGACCATAGGGCATTAGGCAATTGCGTTATGTCCCGATGGTTCTCTGTATTCAGTGTGTACGCCTAGAGTTAGGGAGTACCAGTCATGATAGCGAGCTGGGGACTTTTGTCAAATTGAATCATGAAATGCTGAAGCTAGAAGGAAACTCAGGTCATCTGTCTCCAGGTCTATTGGTCTTTCCCTGTTCTATGATGGCTCAGTTTGGCCTAGTCTGCTTTTGGAGCCTGTTATACAAAGGAAAGAAAATATTTACCAAATGTGGTACATGACATTTAATAGTTTGAACATATATAAATTATCCGTTTGAATTTAGAGAATTTGTTTTTCATACTTAAGACATGGCAATTGCAAAATGGAAACTCAGTGCCTTCACAAACCAACATTACTAATTGTAATAATAATTAGAAGTTTAATTAATAGGCATTCAGTAAACAGCTCTTATGATTGATGAATACCTGGAAAAATATATATTTTTAAAGATTATTTTAGTCTAATTTACATACAATAAAATGCTCAATTTGAAATATACAGTTCAGTGAGCTTGGTGTAGGTACAGGCAAACAAGTACAGCCATGTAACCATGATGAACAAAATACCCCAGAAAGTTTCCCCATGTCCCTTTCTGGTTGTTTCCTTTCCTCAACCCCAAAGTCTATTCTCATGTGTTAATTTGGCTTACTCTTGAACTTCATGGAATTTAAATAATGCAGTATGAACACTTTCATTCCTGGAATTTTTCACTCAACATGTCCTTGAGATTTTTGCAAGTTGTTGTAGGTATCAGAGGTTCACTCCTTTTAATTGCTGAGTGACATTCTATTGTGTATTATGCTTTGTTACTTCATCTTACCATTAGTGGACATTGTGTTGCTTTGAATTTATTAGTTATTATGGTTAACATTTTCATGAATGAATGAATGTTCTTGTATTAGTATTTTTCTGAATGTATGTTTTCCAGTTCCCTTAGCAGTGGAATTGATGGGTCAAAGAGTAGGTATGTTTTTAATTCTATAATAAACTGCCAATTTTTTTCCAAAGTACTAGTACCATTTTACACTCATACAATAATGTATGCAAATTCTGGAGGCTCTGTATCCTCGCTATATTGGCATCACCAATCTTCTAAATTTTAACTGTTATAATGAGTGTGAAGTAATATTTCAGTGTGTTTTTAATTAACATTTCTCTGGTTACTAATGATGTTGAGCATCTTTACAAATGCTTATATTCAAGTCTTTTTGCTTTTATGTATAAGTCTATAATCCATTTCAAATTAACTCTTATATATGATGTGGAATAGAGGTCCAAGTGTTTTTGTTTGGTTGGTAGATTTTGTTTTTAAATGTTTGGATATTCAGTTGTTTTGGCACCAATTATTGAAAAGTCTGTACTTTCTTCATTAACTTATGGTGGTATATATGTCAAAAATTGTAGTTGGTCATGCATGTGTGGGTTTGTGAAAATGCTATTCTGTTCCACTGATCTGTCTGTTTGTATGAAAATACTATATTATCTTCATTATAATGGCTTTAGAGTGAGTTTTAAAATTAGATAATATAGTTAACTAAATTTATTATACTTTTCAAGATTTTTTTTTTACTATTTTAGGTCCTTTGGTTTTTTAATAATATTTAAAATCAGTTTGTCAATTTCTACAAAAAAATATTGTTCAGGTTTTTGAAAGGGATGACATTGAATCAATAGATAAATTTGTATTAAATTAACATCTTATAATCATGAGTCTTCCAATTCATGAATATGGTATATGTCTTCACTTATTTAGGCTTTCTTTAATATATGTCTGTGTTGGATATTTTTAATATGATGATCTTGGATATTGTTGCTAAATGTATTACTGAGTATACTGTTTCATGTTTTTAATGTTAATGTAAATGGCTTACACTCAAGAATCATCTCTTCCACAAAATTTCTGTGGGACCTCAGTTAAGTCTCTTCACTTTTCTAGGTTTCATTATCCACTCTGTAGAATACAGCATTATAAATAATCAGACATTCATACTTAGGATACATGAAATTACATTCAATATTTTGCTTACCTATGAACAGATGTGTTTTTCTTGATAAAATATTTATAATATCTTAAAATCAAATTCCCAATAAGTTCTGTGATCTAAGAACATTCAGGAAACTTGGAACTAGATATATTCTGTTTCATTCTAGTTTTATAAATCTCTGGTTCTAAGTCATTGCATTTTAAATACAATGAAACCATGGAATGGAATGGTTTTCATTTTCTAAAATGCTTTGCTTTTAATTTGCTTTTATTCACATTCTTATCTGATTCTGACAATAGTCTGACAACATGGTAGTGCAATTATTTTTTTAATCTATTCTACGGGGACAAAAGAGTATAAGTAAGTTGTTCAACGTAGAGAGACATCTATAGAGAAACTGACAAATGAACACAAACCTTCTAGCTTCAGATCCAGAATTTTTTTTCTTCCTCATGCTGCGGCAACCACATAGTCCATATAAGAAAAGTTTGAGAGTCATTCATCCTGAGAATAATTTTATGCTAAAGCAATCTGTGGTAATTCAGTTTATTCAGTATCATATAAGGTCAACTTAAATTCTAGACCTATCATCCCGCCTAAAAGGTAGAAGATACTCCATTAAATTCACCTCCAAGTTAAAGTTGGAACCACTCTACCATCTAGATGCGGAGAAAATAATCTAAAAATGGACTAAAAACTTTTAGATTATAACAAAGAATATGACTTTAAAAGTTCATTTTGCATTTGCTCTTTTTTCCACAGTCTTAGGAAATAACGTTTTTTACAAATAATTTTATGCTGCAAATGCAAATCTTACACTTCCTAACTATCTAGCCACTTAGATTCTAAAACCTCAAAGAACAGAAAACCTCTTAAAATAATGACAGAGGATTATTGTAAAGTGTAAGTATTAATAGCAATCTTGAAAATAAACTGAAGGTCCACGGGAGGTGGTGGGGAAACCGTTTTTCACTGCTTTGATCTCACTATTTCTCAAAGGAGTTAAAACCACTCTTAAAAGTTCTCAAGAAGAAAAGCTACATAGTCTGAAACTCTGACAGTCTGCACCAGATTCCTGAAAGTTGTTTATGGAAAGGCTTTTGCTGACAAGAATATTTTTTCCCTCTCCTTAAAAATTTAACTCAAAACTCTATCCTGCTGAGTGGACTTCAATGGGAACTCGAAAATACAAATTCAGACTTATAAAGGAAACTATTCAAAAGAGGTACTCGGTGAAGTGATTACGTCAAAAGAGTTAAGTTACTGAAAATACTGAAAGGTTTTTAATGGGCTCCTCCTCTTCAAAAACCCTCCACTCTTCCTAATTAGAAGTTAACAGAGAAGGTTAAGTGACCGCCTTCAGAATGACCGCCTGAAAAAAAATCAATTGCATAGGAAGGGCCACCTACCTTGGTATTGCACATACAGTTTCTGAAATAACATACATATTTTAATATTCTGCACATATTTCTGATAACTCTATTTGTATTACTACTGCTTTAAAATAAATCCATAAAGCAGAGTCTGCTTTAGTTTGTTTTCAGGAGGATTGTGAACTAAGGTAACTACCTTTTAAAGAAAAGTTTCAAGATAATCAGATTTGAATACACACAATTGTCTCATAAGAAGAAACTGTCACAGTTCACAGAGAATCATTTTCTTTGACTTTTATAACTGATAAAGAAAATGTAGAAAGCATTGCCTTTTAGCCAAAAAAGAAAAAAAAAATCTCCTGCTTCAACTGACATCTGGTAAGTAGGAAACTTGTCTGCCTTTTGAGCAATGGAATCTGAACTTCAGTAAGTAGAGGTTACAGTGAGTCCAAATCTTTTAAAATTCTCCCAGCCTCATTCAATATTCAGAAATCCTCCACAGTGGGGCTATTGTTGTTGGTGTTGTTCAAAAGCTTCCCTGAATATGCATAACAATATTTGTGGGAAAAGTTAGTAACAGCCCTGTTCAGAAGAAACAGGAAGACAGTTTCTTCAAGCTGAGAAAAATGAGCACTACCCAAAGCTTTTATTTATTATTATTGTGGTAAAGACATAACATCTATATTTTTAACCATTTTAAGTGTATATAGTTCAGTAGTGTTAAGTATATTCACGTTGTTGTAAACTAGATCTCCAGAACTTTTTCTTCTTGCAAATCTGAAACTCTATACCCACTAAACAACACCTCCTCTCTCTCTTTCCCCCAGCCCATGGTAATCTGCATTCCACTTTTTCTTTCCATGCATTTGATTATTTTTAACACCTTATGTAAGTGGATACATACAGTATTTGTCTTTTTTTGACTAATTTCACTTAACATGATGTCCTTATGTTTCATCCATGTTGTAGCATGTGACAGGATTTCCATCCCTTTTTTTTTTTTTTTTTTAAATAGATCTTTATTGATTTCAGAGAGAGGAAGAGAGAGGGGGAGAGAAACAATAATGAGAGAGTCATTGATCGGCTGCCTCCCGCAAGCCCTCTCTCAGGGATCGAGCCCGAAACCCGGGCATGTGCCCTGACCAGGAACTGAACCGTGATCTCCTGGATCCTAGGTCGATGCTCAACTGCTGAGCCATGGCCCACTGGGCTTTCTTCCTTTTTAAGGCTGAATGATATTCCATTATATATATACACACTTGGTTATTTCCTCTTCTCTCAGTATATTCACGTTGTTGGATTCACATTTGGATTGCTTCCACCTCAGCTATTCTATATAGTGTTGCTCCAAAGCATTTATCTTATTTTACTTTTCTAATTTAATCTAATTGTTAGGCAAATATGGGAGAATGCATTTAATTGTCTAGGAATTTTGTTTTGCTGCAGAACTAACCAAGATAGTAAATACGAATAAATGAATTTTAATAAATGAGTCAAGTTCAATTTCTCTCAGAGCAAAATCAAAGAGAGAAAATACTCCAAGTGTCCTCTGAGAATTCCTAATTTTTTGCTGCTGCTTATATGAATTTTTTGTTTCAGTTAATACAACTAAGCTGAAAAATAACACCAAAAGTAGTCCCGGCCACACCAAGTATTTGCAAAATTATGGAGGAACTGGAATTTTCATACAATGCTAGTGAGAATGTAAAACAGTACAGCTGCTATGGAAAATAGTTTGGCAGTTTCATAAAAGGTTAAAGAAACACCTATTATATGACCCAGGCATTCCACTTTTAGGTATTTATCCAAGAGCAGTTAAACATATTTTCGCATAAAGGCTATACATAAATGTTCATAGTAGATTTGTATATAATAGCCTCAACTGGAAACAATCCAAATATTCATCAACAAGTAAATTTATAAACAAACTGTGGAACAACTG
The DNA here is from genome assembly GCF_964146895.1 of Miniopterus schreibersii. NCBI lineage: Eukaryota > Metazoa > Chordata > Mammalia > Chiroptera > Miniopteridae > Miniopterus > Miniopterus schreibersii. The sequence goes on along the minus strand of NC_138107.1, from coordinate 57,542,119 downwards.
TACAGTGGACTACTACTCAGAAATAAAAAAGGATTATATTATTGATATGCACAATAAGCTGGATGAATTATCAAATTTTGAAATTTTTAATATAAAAATCACTATACAGAATAAAAAAACTATGCAAAAAATAATACACACTCTATTATCTCATTTATATAAAATTCTAGAAAACACAAACTAAAAGCTATTACAAGAAGGCAGATCAGTGATTGCCTGGGGCAGGGGTGGAAGGAGAGATGAGATGCAAGGTGGCACAATGGCCTTTAGATTAATAAAAATGTTTATCTTGATTGTGGTAAAGAGCTCACAAATGTATACATATGTCAAAGTGGATAAAATTGTATATTTTAGCACTGGGCATTTAAAGTAGGTTACATTCATTACAAAACATTGCTAATGCAAGAATTACTACAAAAGCTCACTAAATACTTGTTGCATAAAACTCGAAACTCCATAGGGAAGAGAATAAGGTGTGTACTGAGAGGTATTATTCCTGTAAACTATCAACATTTATTGTTAACCTCTCTTATTTAAGGCACTTATTAAAAACATGACAGAGCACAACAAATAAAGCAATGTGACAGAGTCCTGAAACAGACACACACATATATAGAAAAGATGTATCTGGAATTACAGATTAGTGGAAGAGGGTGATCTATTTAATAAATATATACAAAAATTATTTTCAGATGGATCGGAGACCAAAAACAAACCTTTACAAATTTTATAAACAAATATAAAAATATATAATAGTCACCTCAGAAAAGGAAAATTTTCTTAAGATATTAAAAGCATAAATCAAAAGGCAAGTAGAAGTACATTAAATTTGAAATCTCCTGTTTAACAAAAGGTACCATAAACACATTGGGAGGAGATATTGGAGATATACATCTCATATATATGTATATATCCCACAAAGAATTAAGACCCATATAATATGAAGATATCTACAAATGAATAAAAAAAACAAAGAACTGAATGAAAATCAAATAAATATGTGAACAATTTACAAAAGAAGAAACCTAAATGGTCAACAAACATGTAAAAAGTTAATTTCTTGCAGTTATAGAAATGTAAGTTAAAACAGAAGTTATGTATGTCAGGCTGATCAAAATTTTAAAAAATAAAACAAAATTGAATGTTGGCAAAGCATTCTCATATACTCATGGTGAGAGTATAAATTTGTATGACCTCTTTGGAGAGCTACTTGGCAACGTCCAGTAACTTTTAAGATTTGTATATCTTAAAATCCAGAAATTCCATTTCTTGGCTTACACACTGTAGAAACTCTTATACATCTATCTAGTAAAATATTTACACATTTTCTTTTTAGCATTATTTGTAATAGCAAAATCAGAAAAATCTTAAATATCTAGTTAGAATTGTAGTATTTTCACTGTCATTGAAAAATGAAGAACTAGAAAATGTATCTATAAGCATAAAGCTAAGACATATAAGCCCATTAAAAATAGAAGTCCAAAGTACTGTATAAAATTTATACCAACACTATATATTTTTATGTGTAACATTTGTGGTAAAAAATATGGCAGACATATTCATGGGAATGGTAAACACTAAATTCACCAAGGATGGTAGTTCCATCTAAAGAAGGGAGACTGGGAAATTGCATTGAAGAGGGATATAGAGAGAGATTTTCAACTGTATCTGTATTGTTTGACTTCTTAAGAATAAATTTAAAACATTTCAATTCAACATAACCTAGTTTAAATTGATCGCAGTGGGTACAAACACGAAAGTGTTCATAAAACAACAGGAAGGGAATAGGTTAGAAGGTATCTGACTGTATTACGCTGTGATTTAAAACTCAATTTCTCCATCACCCGCGCCTGAATCCATGGGGCTTGCTGCTGGATGTAAGAACAAAGAAGCAGTCAGTGCAGGGAGCTTGGGGAGCCGTGGTTCTAGGGTCCCAGGCACGATCAGCCTTTTATCCTATGCGGGCTTGCTTTTTACATGCTTATCAATTACCGAATGCTACAAATAATGACACAGTCATACAGACCTAGGTTACTATGGGCAATGAATTTTCTGGGTTAAGGGCCCCATGAAGGCTTCTTGTTTTCTTAATACACTGTCTAATCATTTGGGTGGTAATGATAAAGAGCATTTAACCAGGACTGAGGAAACTATCCTTAGCTCATATTTTGACCTTGTGAATATTGCTTGTTTTCTGTACTTAACTTTTTTTTTTCCTTCAAAATTCAGAGTTTGAACTAGCTCACAAATAACCATCTTTCCAGTTCTAAATGTTTCAAATTTCCATTTTAAAATTAATTCATATTGTTAGCCCAAAGGGAATCCTTACAATTCTATCTGCTTTATTGACACAGTCGCACTGTGACAAAACTTTAAGATGCCTGGCTTGAGGTCTCAGATATTGGTTGCTAACATTAATTCTCTGAAGACATAATTATATTTGGTTTACCAACTAAAGGCATGATCAGAGAACTTCATCAGAATACAATTTAAAATGTACTAATATGTTCTTTCAAGATAAAGATTCATGTACTAAAGATTTAAGCATGAACCAGTTGATTTACAAGCTGTTCAAGGAATTTAGATACCTCTAGGATATGCATTAAAGTTTGGTCACAGCATGTGTCTTCCTTCTCCAAACTATGTTTCATTGACACACCATAATTAATTAGCTTTTAAATATATGTTTTCTTTATATTTCCCCAGCTGGCAAGAAATTAAGCAAAATCAACTCTTTAACTTTTAACTTGAAATAACTTTTAAAGAAATTTTTAAATGTGCTTTTTTTTTGTCATATGAGTTATAGCTTCCTCAAAAATACAAATAGTTGAAGAACATTTGGGTCTTAAGAGATGACTGTTCTTCAGCTTGGTATAAATAGGAAAACTCACGTTTTATAATATTTCTTTAATGAGGTATGTATTTCATTAACTTGTAATGAGATGATCTCAAAGATAGGGTGGCAAATACCATAACAGTCTGCTACACATTAAAGCTAATATCTTCCAAATGGTTGGAAACTCTGTTATATACTCCAGTCATTACCACCACCCCACAAAAGTAATTCTAGATTTATACAAAAATATGCTTTTTTAAAATGTAAAAATGGTGCCACATATTTAAGCCTCATTAACTGTGTGATTAACTGTTTAAAAATGTATCTAAATGAACCCTTTGCACAATTTCTGTAAGATTTAGTCTTTATCTTACCAGTGGGAGCGAAGTGTTTTCTGGGAACAACTGTTCACAAGTAACACTTTCTGAGTACTAATTAGGGCTTAAAATGAAATAATTTATATAACTCTAGAAGAACTCTATATTGAGTTTTACGCAGTGTATACAATAATACTCTTGTATTGATTTCTTATACATTACTTGAGCAGGGAAAGGAATCTGTTGTTTTACTGTAGGCAGATTGGCAGAATTTCTATACATGGCACAAAAGGGCAATATTTAATTTTCACTGACTTATCAGAAAATTAGTCACATCATAAGATTGAATTATGTATAAACAGTAATTTATTGAAAAATAATTATTGCAAATATTTAGTTTTATCAATATTTCATCATTTACTATAATATATGCAGGTTGTAGAAGACAAGTAGGTAGAGCTTTCAAAAAAATTAATGACTCTTCCAGGTACATTTGTTAATATTTCACCTGTCAGCAGTGACTTTCCATTTGAATTTAAAACCTCATATATCTTCTGAGGTTCTGAGAAAAAAGAAGAAACTAATTAAATATATGATGTTTGCAGTAGTTTCAGAACAGACTAATCTTTTATTTTGGAAAAAACTTATTTTCACAAATTCAATAAATAAGATTATTGGTCTTTTAGTGATGGCCAAATATAGGTTTTCACTCTTTTGTTTATGACTAATTTGAAATTTAATTTTAAAAATTCTATACTTAATAAAATTTTCTTAATTAAATTTAATTGATAAAAAAAGCCCTTGACTGTTCTTAGGTTATGTAACTACAGATTCAAGGCTCAGAAGAGCTAGGAAAGGGCGCATTAGCATAACCTCTCATTGCTATTTCTTGGGTGGGTTACTAAGTAGTGCTTGAACTGTGCCCAGTCTGTTTATGGCAACTGTACTTATTTTAATTATATAATTTAAATAATGTCACAATAAACCAATTAATATCACATTAAAACAATGAGAAATGAGTGACAATTGGAACAAAGTTGTTACTTCTATGAAGTCACAGTGAAAGCTTTGGCAATATTAATAAGATTAAGGTGTGTTGCTAAAGAAATAAATGCTAAATTAGCTTTGCTCAGACAATTATAAAATATAAAAGAAAAGACCATAAAATTCTTAAATGAGTCTACATCCAGAGGCCTTCACAAGTGTCTTTAATTGCTTGGTCATCCCTACAGTCTGGTAATCACAGATGGTGCTTTATGGGTATAACTCCTACACAAAGACTGGGCACTCCAATCATTGGATCTATACCTAAAACTCACCCATGCATTATAGAAACATGAATGGATGCAAATTTTTAAAAAAATTATGGCATGTATATAGCATATGTATCTTTCCCATCTTAATAGACTTAAAAATTATCTACCAATTACTACTCTTAATCATTTGAGAACAGAGGTTATCTATTAAAAGGCAAATTATGGACATTGGGATAGGAGTGGTAAGGAAAGTCCTTGCAGCTTCAAAAATTACTTTCTGTAGAGAGGGAGTGAGATAGGTGTGGTGAGACAGACAATAAATATAAAAACCAATGATCAAGAGATAATTACAGTTTAATTTAAGGTAGTAAGTGCTATGAAGAGACTATAAACTTACAGAGTAATAAGGAGTGATAGACAATTACTTTGACTATGGTGGTCAGAGAAAGCATCTTTGAAGAGCAGAAATTTGAACAGAAACTTGAAAATAGTCACGAAAATATCTGAGGCAAGAGAACTCGGGGCAGAAAAGGTTAGGCATGCTTAAGGAATATCTAGAAGGTCACTGTGACTAGAGAGTTGTGAATAGTGGGGAAAGTGGAGAAGTTAAATTCAAAGAGATAGCTAGGGGTCAGTTTACATAAGGCATTTTTGATAAGTTTTTTGGTAAGGGGGTTGATTTTAGTTAAGGTGCAATGGGAATACACTGGTGAGTTTTAAGCAAGTATATTATATAATCTTACACTCTGATTTCTTTCTGGCTGCTTCATGGAGATGCAAGAGTAAACTTAAGAATAGAAGATGCAGGATCTCAAGGATTAGCATGGTATCCATGGAGATGGCAATCTGCAATTTGATTTAGTGTCTTTTTTCTAGAAAGTAACCAAAAGGTACTTTATAGAGATTGGTATAACTGGAGTGAAAGAGAGAAGAATAAAAAATAGCATAAGTTTTGGGCTTAGCATCATTAGCTAAGACTGGGATGACTAGGGAAGGGTAGGATTGGTGTAAAGGGCAGGTGGTAACAAGGGATCAGTTTTGAACAATAAATTCAAAGTTGAGATGCCAATTTGATATTTATGTAGAGTTGTCAAGCAGGCAGTTGGACATACAACTCAAGATCTCAATAGAGAGGTTATAGTTGGAGATATAAATTTAAAAATTATCAATATATAAGTGTATTTGAAGTCACAGGTCTGTGTAAGTCCATCCAGGAAAAATGTCAAGTCCACAAAAAAGAAGGACATAGTTGAGACATGAGCTACACTTTCCTTAAGAAATTGGGCCAGATTGAAGGAGCCAAAAAGGTGGCAGAAAGTAATAGCCAAGGGGGCATAGAGAATTAGATAACTTCATTGTAATACAAAAAATTAAAGGAAATGATGTTTTGAGAAAGAGAGTGGAGTCAATAGTATAAATGGTCGGGGAAGACAAAGACTGTTGTCACATCGGTAGCATGTGAAGAGCTTTTCTCAGAGCTCTGCTTGTGAGTAGTGAGGAAAAGCCTGTCTTTCCTTAGAAGGACAGAAGTATAAATGTCTCACTGAAGGAATTTTGCTATGAGTTGAAGAGAGAAATGGGTGGTAACTACAGAGGAACAGAGGGTGACCAGAAGTGTAGAAGAGAGCAAATATTAAGTGAAGTGTTGCCACATCAACGATAGTAATGCTTCTGTGGGGGAGAAAAATTGAGGATGCAGAAGAAAACTGGGGCCACAACAGAAGTAAAATCTTTGAACAAGTAATGGAGATTGGTTCCAAGCATGTCTGTAGAGATTGACCTTAGATGAATGCAAGGTATTTATTTTATTGTGAAAGAAGGAAATGCAGAGTAAATGAGTCTAGGTGCAGAAGGTGGGTTTGTGTTGGTAAAGTAAGTTCACTCCCATTTGGCCACTTAGTGGTTAAGAGCACTACTCTGGGTTGGACTGACCAGGTTCAGATCCTTAGTGAGGCCTCTGACAGCTTTCTAACCTTGGACAAGTTACTGGACCTCTCTGTGGCTTAATTTCTTAATCTCTAAAGTGCGTAGGACTGCCTTCTAAGGTTGTGGTGAGGATTTAATATGTCTAATACACTTAGCACATAATTCTTCATGTGAGCTGAGCTAGAAGCTATGAGGAGACAAACAGAAGGGGATTTTAGAAAGTTTTGTTTTTGTTAACATGTTCTTTGTCCTGACAGCCTACTAGACAATGTTTTAAATTCTTTAAATATATAAATATATTAAATGCAATATCTCTATGAGACACAGAGATAAGAAACTTGTGTAAGGTTACACAGCTGATAAGTGGCAGAACTAGTATTAATGCTAAGGGAGTCTTGTCTCCAGAGCCTGAAGCCATTTCTTTTCTTAAGGGAGATCTTTTGCGTGTGTGTTTGTTGAGGTACAAAATAACATAAAGTATCAACAAAGAAAATATACAGATAACAAATAAACACATGAAAATATGTTCAACATCATTAAACATAAGAAAAAATGCACATTAAAATAAGATATCACACCTGTCAGAAAGGTTAAATGAAAAATAGTAATCACACCAAATGCTGGTGAGGATGCAGATAGACTAGATCACCCATAAATTGCTGGTGGAGATTGAAAATGGTACAGATACTCTAGGAAGTAGCTCATTGGACTTCTAACTATACAACTCAGAAATTGTACTCCTGGGCATTTAGTATGGAGAAATAAAGACTTGTTTTCATGAAGGCACCTATACATGAATGTTCATAGCAATTTTATTCATAATAGCCGAAAAATGGAAACTCTCCCATGTCTTCCAATGGGTGAATGGTTACGTAAATTGCTGTACATTCATACCATGGAATACTACTCAGCATTAAAAAAGAATAAACTATTGCTACATAAGATAACTTTGGATGAATCCCAAGAAATTATGCTGAGTAAAAAAGCCAAGACCCTGCATTATGTTACAATCATGAAATAACATAATTAGCAAGATGGAGAATAGACTAGTGTTTGCAGAGGTCGGGAACAGGGGAGAGGGAGAAGGTATGTGGCTTTCGAGGGTTAGCCCAAGGTAAGTTGTGGTGATGTAACAGTTGATTATCTTGATTATGCAGGTAGTTATTCAAGGCCACACATTAATAAAATTGCATTGATCTATGTACACAAAAGAGGATATGTGTAAACCTATGATATCTAAATAAGCTCATCAATTATACTAACTTCAGTATCTTTTGATATTCTAATATAGTTGTATGAGATACAAAATTTGGGCGAGGCTCAAGGAAGGATGCTCACAATTTCCCTATACATTTTTTACAACCTTCTATGAACCTATACATGTTTCAAAATAAAAAAAAGTTTTAAAAACACATAAAGTAAAATATAAATATGTACCATTCCCAAGAGTATAGCTCAATGAATTTTCACATGTGTCCATGTAACCACCATCCAGATAGACAACTAGAACAATTCCAGCACCCTACAAAGTTTCCATGTGCCTCTTCCCATTCAGTACCCATTCCGTCACCACTCTGACTTTTATTATCATCAATACTTTTTTTTTTTCTGATCTTGGAACTTTGCACTAATAGAATGCAAAGGTATGTGCTCTTCGGCATCTAGCTTCCATCCACGCAGTGCATGCATCAGCCGTTGTTCTTTTCCATTGTGTGGAATTCCATTGCGTAAATATACCACTTTTCTTTTCTTTGCTATTGATGGGCATTTGGGTTGCTTTCCAGTCCCTGGCCATTTTGCGTAAAACCACTATGATTGTTCTCGCACATGTGTTTTGGTCTATACACTTTTTTCCTTGGGGATGTGCCTAGAAGTGGAATTACTTTAGTAGATACAGCCAAACAATTCTGAATCAGTTATACTCCCACCTGCAAAGTATGAGGATTGTTTTACGTCTTTGCTAGCACATAGATCCTGGGATGATAAACTATGCTAAATATAGGAATAAAGAAAAGATGTGAAATAAGCATAGCAGGGGTAACAAAATCACTCTACTTGGAAAGGATGGTAGGATTATTGATATGAATAAATATCCACTTAAAATGTCATGATCCTAATTTTAAAGGAAAATGAGTGGTCCTGACTGTGTAATTCTCTCCATCAAAATTCATCTGCCCGGGTGCTGGTAGAGGTTGTGGGATTTAATCAAGGTGTTTTGGGAAAAGGACGTAGAATGAACTGGAATCTTTGGAAGCACTTAGCACCTTGTAACTAGGAAGCTGGTGGATGGTGGCGGTAAGGAGAGACGATGCAGGCTTCAAAAGCGGTGACTGCTATATTTGGGGCTGTTATAAGTTTCTTTTTCTTTAAGAACTTCAAAATCTCCTTGCATCTTTGAAAACTTGTTTTACATATCTTTTAGAGAGTGTGCGCATTTATGGTAGCTGCAAGAAACGGTTTAGACAATCACAACAGATAAAGTTGCAGTAATATATCATTGTTTACACATTAATATCTCCTATTTTGCTTTTATGTTGCTTGCACTTTTAACCAGCAAAGCCATTATTTGATATTCTCAGTAGAATTTTACATAGTTGAAAGTTTATATACTCTATAGAAAATCCATTATCTTTTCTTTCGAAACGTTTAGAAACATAAAAGGAGATATTACTATTATCGCAAGTTTCTGACTCCATTCCCTTGCACATTTGTTAAATCCCTCCTACAATCCTGCAGTTTGGAAAGTTTATTGAGACTTCCCTCCAGGGCTGCCTTTGCTTTTTCATATTCTACCCACTAAGCAGGCTTAGCCAAGGAGTGTCTTTCAGGAAAACAAGATAGTCTTTTTTTTTTTTTTAATCTCTAAGTAGTTCAAGATTTTATAGAAAACCAGCTTTTATTTCATCATTATCTTTGGTTTTCATCATCTTTTTGCAAATAAGCCTGTTAAGAAGTTTTCTGTGCACATATGTGTGTGTTTTTAGCTGTTCACTGTAAAAAGTTCCATAATTCTGTTGATTGGGCCATCCCTTTTAGTAACACTATCTTAATCTCATTATATAGAATTATCAACCAAGAACTTTGACTACAGTGACTTTAACTTATTTTATTATGTTCTTCCTCAATTATATGTAAAATATGATCTTATTATTCCTACTCCCAGTAAATTGAATTAAAAAAATTTTTTTATGTGAAAATGCCATTCTTAAAATTTCCAGAAATACGTTTTTGTATCTCATGACAACTGAAAATATAGAGTGATTTCTAATACTAAAAATAGGTCATTGTGTTGGGAGTTATTATGGTTTTTATTGGTTTAGTGGCTACTTTTGATACAATTCCTTATGTTTCAATCTGTATATGCCATGTGATTTTGAAGGTAATGGGAATGAACATGTAGGTGAAAAATAGTAAGTTAGCTTTTCTTTATATAAATTATAAAAATATATTCATATTGCTACAATATCATTTAATATTTTTATCAAGAACATTACAATAATGACTTTTATAAAGAACACATAGTAGCTTTCAAGTTTCCAAATATCAGAAGAGCCAAGTTTCAACTTTCTTCTAATTTCTAAAGTCTTATTATTTTCTTATTATGTTGGGAAGATTCTTTTTAGGGGTAGAGAAATTCTTATTATTTAATTCTGTAGCTCCTTTTATGTAGAACTACCAATTTGGTAGTCTTAAGAATTTATTTTGAGGAAAGAAGATCTTAGATGGCAAGATTAAAATTGAATCTATTTTCAACATTTGTATTATCTAGTATGTAATTGGTTGCAAAGAAACAAAAGCCAATTCTGACTTGCTGAAGCAAAATTTAAGAATTATTAACAGAATATGTAGGGCCACAAAATCAGTGGGAGTCTGGGAACCAGGCTTAGCCCTAGGAGAATTGCTTAGATGCAAAAAAGCCAGAAGCACAACGGCTATTGTTTTTCAGAAACAGTAAGGGTAGTTCCCTGAGGCTCTGGAGCACAGTCTCTGATGCATCCTCGAAAGAATTCTTATTGTTCCTCATCTTTGTGACATTCAATCAAGAGAGGAAAGCCTAGCTTTGGCCATCTGATTAGCGCTTATGAAGTAACATGCACACGCATTTCTTCTTAGACAGAGCAAGGGAAATGTTGCCCTTCTGGTGCTGGTCGTGGGACGCAGACTGTTACCTTTCAACAGGATGACCCACGGTAGGGAGCTGTTGCCAAGTAGGAAAGAAGGATGGAAACTCGTCAATTAAAAAAAGAAACCAAACTTACAAATGACCTCTTCTGCATTAAAAAATTAAATATATAATACACACACACATACATAAATGTATATGTGTAATATACAGGGGTGGGCAAAATTAGGTTTACAGTTGTGAGTATGTGAAAGTTTATTCTTGTGTTATTATTTCTTAATTATTGCATTATTTTTATATGAACAAGTATAAACCCATTTTTGCCCACCCATGTATTCAATATATTTATTTATGTATAAATTAAATATACATATACACATATGTATGTCATATAAATATGCACATATATTTTACATACACATTTTAGAAGAAATAAAAGTCCTCAAGAAAGAAGCGCTCAAAGTACTTTTTTCTATAATTTTACCCCCCTGAGCCATAATATTTTAACCCAGAGAAACAGTATCCTGGCTGCTTATTTCTTTGACCTCTGTGCAATGGATCTGTGTGTTAACTATGTGAATAAAAGACATATAACTATTTTTCAGTGATGTTGTCCTCTAATATTCAAACAAAATGTACACTCGTGCCATTATTTCTCTTCTGGAACAGAAAGAGTGGGGAGAAATTAGAGTTGCTTATTTTCAGATGGAATGGACGAGGGACAGCGCCACAGGTGCTGGGTGCTGTGTCCGCATAGGTGGCCCTGAGGCGCTGAGAAAGCTCGGTGGCCTGCCTGGCCCTCCCGTCGTCAGGCCTGCCCTCGGGGACCCTGGCACAGCTGACCTTCCCCGGCTGTGCCCACCTCCCTGCACTCAGCGCTCTGCCAGGAAGAGGCCCCAGGGCTCCCAGCAGCTCCAGCCACGGGGGGCCTGGCTAATTAGATTTTACTCTTGGTGGGTTTTCAAGTGATAGAGTTTGAAGTTCTGATAAAAAGTGGCAGTTTCTCATACCAATACGGCATCTCAGAAGGGGGACCAGAATCCCTCATCTAAAAAGTTTTAAAATGTGAATTTGTCGTTAGAAAAAAGGCAGTGTAGGGCAGTTTAGATATTAACCAGGAGATAGACAGTTAGATACATAGATAAACAGATAATTACAGAGTTTGAAGAGAATCACACTCCAGACTTGTAAAGTCTTTGAGAAAATTTAATACTTTCATTTTCTTTTCTTCATATTTAGTGAACATACATATTTTGGGGACTAATACATAGCTATATTTACATTTTTGGAGTCATATCTAAAGCGCTATTATTTATAAAGTGAAGAATAATCTAAATAGGTTATGTTTGGATTACAACACTAAAAAGTTAAGTAATTCTCCATTGAGTTTTTTTCTGTGTACACAAGTAGGGTCATACTTAAATTCAAACTCTCCATGACACTGACTGACAGTTTTTAATAAAAACCTAAGTAACTTCAGAATTTGAGATATTTTCCTCTTCGCCTTTCTTGATATTTATATTTTCTATTAAAATTGTAAAAGTACATTTCAGCCCACTTACCATGAGGAAAGGGTTATACTTTTAAAATGTTTTGGCATGCATAAGTTGCAATACAACATTTTCTAGGGTTTAGAAATAGTTTATCAAAGAAACCTCATTTAGGGAGCAAAATTGGCCCAAGTCCTTCACAGATGCAGTCAGCGTGACTTCAAAACCAAAGTAGAAAGTGCATCCATCCAATGCGATCTCGGCGATCTTAGCTGTAACCGAAGCCTGTCTTTCCTTTCCCTTTGGAAACCCCGGGTCTTCACGCAGAAGCAGAAGTGGGTAAAGAGAGGGGACACCTGCTTTTCATTTGAGACTTGACAGGTCATCAAACATTACTGGTTCTTGCTTAGTTCTTAACATTCTTTTACTTGTTCTGATTTTATTTTCATTCTATGCTCTTCACTGTAAATTAATTTTTCAGCCCAAACGTCCAAACTAATTTTTACTTTAGGAACCAGCTTGGCTCTTACCTTCCTGCCCTCATCTTTTCCTCTCTTTAGTTATTTGATAGTCATTTCTTTATTCCTGGGCTTTGGTGAATCACTCATTGCCCCCCACCTTCCTGCTGAGCCACCCTGCCAAACACAAAGTCATTTTATAGCAGCTGCCCTTACCTTCCAAGGAGGAAAATAAAATTGAAAACAAACCTCAATTTTTGTAAGTGGAGGTGTGAGAGAAAAAGTACTCCACTGTTTTCACATTCACAAGTTCTCTTGTTTTATTTGCCTGTTTAGAAGTAGATGGTGAGTGTATCTGACAGAGAAGCATATTTTATATCCCTAAAGTGAGGGAGAGTAGGAGGAAATAGTTTTAACCAGGGGTAGAATGACCAAGGTTTGCCCCTTGTGTTAGGACACACGCCGAGAACTCACATTGCTAAGGAGAAAGCCCTTTCCCAGAGGTTTTTGCAAATTAAATAGGTTTCATTCTTACTAATGTCTCCCCCTCCCCCTATTAAGTTCATAAAACTCCATGAAAATGATTAGGTGAGGGATGGGGAGAGTCTACAGTCTCTAGATATATTACAGAAGAACTATTTTTTCCTGTTTAATTTTTTTTAATTTCTAAAAATTGTTTTCTTTTTTTCTCCCTGTGCCCTTACGCAATTGGGTCCAAGATAGGTTAAGTTACTTCAAGTACTTTTTTAGAAAATTGACACGTAAACAAATACATGGAAATAATGTTAGCCACAGTAGCAGATGTTTGTTCAGATCCTAATAAAGAAAGAAAAATCTGTTCCAAGGATTCTCTATGACTCCAATTTGAACTTGTCCCCAGCATTGAGGAAATGACTTCCTTCTTTATAACTAATATTTTTAGCTCACTGATATGGGACAGACAGGCCACCTCACAGCCTGGGCAAATTGTATGGGAGTTGCGTATAGACGACTGGCTGCCATACCCTGGCCAGCAGGGCTTTTGTGGCCTCTGCCATTTCAGCAGTATCCTTCGGGGCTGAGGTGACAGACACTAGAGACCCTCTGCAGGCTCTAATACATGCGTAGCTGCTCATTACCAAAATTTTTTGGAAAATAAAGGCTTCTAAGTGGGGTTTTTCCAGCTTTCCTTAAGATTAGCCCCCTTGTACGCACTGAGGTGGAGATGGAGGCATCTCACTTCTAGGACACTCTCCTTTCAGGCTGAGGCAGCCATCCAGGTAAAGGCAAGGCCAGAAAAAGTCTGGTTCAAATTCATAAAAGAGAGGAATTCCCAAAGGGCTGGAGAGGCAAGAGGCACATAGTATTAGTATCAGTGATGTAATTATTTGTACATAATCCATTTATACTGCTAAGTAGCTTCCAATTTATCATGACCACATCATTATAAAATACCTATTTTACATAGCAATGCAATTACAGGTGTATATTTCACCTAGATAAAATTTCACAAAACAATCATCTTCTTATATTCTTTTTTGTATTTCATTTTATTAAAAATAAATGATGCTCAAACAAAGTCTTATTCCATGAGCCAATTACTCTTATTCCAATGAGTAATTATATGTAGGTTAAAAACACTGTACCAAAAGCCTTGATACTTTATTAGGTGCTGGTCATACAGATGAATTATAAATGAATCCAACCCTTAAGAAATCCATAGTCAAGCAGAGGAAAACAACAAATACTACACAATTGCGAGACAGAACACTGTTTGCTATGGCGGAGAGAACAATGAAGCTCTGCTGGAACAAACTGGTTACTTAAGTTTTTATTTCGGAGGCATAGGAAGACAATAGACGGGAAAGGCCTTCTGGAGGAAGGAGGGTCTGAGCTGAGTGTTAAATGGTGCATAATTGTCAGGTGAATGGTGAGGTGGAGGGAGTCGGGGAGTCTTATAATAAAACATCACATGCAAAGGCACAGCTGACTTTGCATAGTTTTCAAAGTGCAAGAGACTTGATGTGTGAAAGAAGGTATGAGAGGAGTCCACTTGGAGGAGACCGAGGCTGGAGCACTGGGGGGATCCACATCCAGAAGGAGTCCAGGCTGCTGCACTATGAAGCGTGGGCTATATCCTGGAGCCAGCCACACCCATGGCTCCACGAAATTATGATGTGAAGGGATGAGCACAAGGAAAGTTGTGTTGAGAAGTTTCACTCTGGGTGCAGTGAAGGCAGTGGGGTGGAGGGGCCACCAGGAAACAGGGAGGAACAAGTTAAAGACCTTACATTTAAAATTGTCATTATGGTTGACAGAATAATGGTGCCCTAAAGAGGCCCATTCGCGTGGAGAGCAATTCGCTTTATGGGGTCTACTGATTCAAAAGTTAATTTTATTCACAAATATCCTCACAGAAACACCCAGAGTAATGTTTGACTAAATATCTGTGCACCCCATGGCTCAGTCAAGCTGACATGTAAATAAAACCATTATACCAGCTAATACTATTCTAATAATATTTTATGCTTGAAACCTTTTATTGATGACCTTAACATTTTTCTATGTAATTAAAATATATATTAACACCTATGTTCATTTTTAAGTTTAAAAGAAAATTAATTTATTTTAAAATTACAGTTGACATACAATATTACATTAGTATTAGGTGTACAACATAGTGATTTATACTAAATTTTAAATTAATTTTTTTCTGACCATTATGTGCTGAGTGTTAAATAATTTCTTCTGGATTGATATGTTATTATAATGATTATTTTTACAAATTGATACAAATAACAAATACATTAAATATTTAATAGATTGTTAAACATAAAACTGAAAATTTCACTAGGAATTTATATTTTAATAACAGATAGCTCCTTCCTCTTCAAATAGTTTCCATCTATTTGGGTGAGTAGTACTCAATGCAAGACTGAGAATGGATCCAGCATCAATTCAATCCCTACTTTTCATTTTTATAAATGTGAATGATAAGAAATCTTATTTTGAGGTAGCAATGTCACTTGACTCTCTATTATATGCCAAACATCACATACTGATCTGTCATTGAAGAAAATCATCTTTTGGTTGACAGCTTGACTAGGTGCTATCACTCTTGAATCAGAGAATCAGAAGCCACTCCAGTGTAATGACCCAGGCTTACTTAGATTGTGACAGGTAACACTGTGTAAAATAATCATGCATATGTGTCCATCTTTCCTACTGGATTGGGAGTCCCTAGAGGACAGGGACAATGTGATTCCACATTGATTCCACAGATTACATATCTGTCACGTAATAGGAACAATGTAATAAAAATTAAATAAATTACACATTGTGGTTTGTTTTATGGTCATTTTTATTATCTCCAAAGGTATATACAAAGAAGGCCTGGCACACAAGTCATAAGTATATTGGGTGGCTACCTATACGTAAAGAAAAGAAAGTTCAAGTTTAATACATATATGTGGATTTTTTTTAAACAAAGAATTAGTTACACAATATGTGGGCTAAGCAAGCCTGAAATCCACCGGGCAGACGGTCAGGATGGAAAGATCACAAGCAGCCTGGAGTTGCATGGGACCAATTGGACCCTTGGCTGCTTATTTGTTGGAGACTCTTTGTTCAGGGAAAGACCAAGCCCTTCTCTTAAAACTGATTAAGCCCTGCCTTCTAGGATAAGTTAACTTAAAGTTAGCTGACTTGCAGCTTTAAATACTTCTGTTAAATCCCTTCATAGCAGCACTTGGATTAGTGTTTGAATAACTGGAGACAGTGTGCTTATCCCACAAAATGGTGCTGTCTCCCTTCCGTCTGCAACCCTCATGAGAGAGTATCCTTTGTAGCCCACTCTATCTGGACACATACTGGAAAGGGAACTCTGGGCAATATAGTTCAGTATAGGCAAGTTGACACATCAAAAGGTGCTTTGATAAAGCATAGATAAGTGGACAAAATTTGAAATCAGTCATTAAATGATCTCTGTCCTTGCTCATTTCAAGAAAGAGCTGCTTTTCTCTTCCCTTCCATCTTAGCCTAGGTGCCCAGAAAGCAAAGACTGAAATAAAGGTTTATTATCCCAGTCTAAGGAGCAGGAGTGAGGGGAAAGGTGAGAGAAGCTGGGAAGGGAAACACCATCAAAGCTTCATTATCAAGCTTATGACTAACTGGATCAAGTGCGGTGAATTGCTTAATCTTTTCGGAACGCCTTCTGAGAGGACATATCCAAGACTGCTCCTCTGGGCAGACTTGCCAGGTGGGGAAGGAAAAGACTTTATCTGACAGCCCCACCTTGTATTGATTAACCACAGGGGCCTCTTCCTCTCCACTTCCATGTGGCTCATGTGCTGCGGGCCTGCATGGTTCTGCTGTTTCTTGCATTTCAGCATCAATAGAAAAGCTTCCAGGTAGGAGTCAGACATTTGAGCAGTGAAACATGAAGGTGATCAGAACCCATGGGGGCAGGTCACCACAGCAGGAGCTGGGGTGACATTTGTCGCAAGGCCCCAGAGACAGAGATCATCTGCAGTGTCAGGGAGCCCTTCTTAGCCTTATTTGCTGTCTGTGTGCTCCCAGAGAGTTATCTTGCTGCTGTAACTCTCCAAGCATAAGGATTTAATAACCTGACTTGTATTCATAGTGGAACTAATATGCAAGTCTTGGAAGTGACTGTGAGCAAAGCAACCCAGCTGTGGGGAGGAGCTCACAAGAATGTGCAGCTGGTCTCCTGAGATGGGTTCCTGTCTGAGATTCATTATCTTCATTCCACTTCCCTGGTTCTGTTGGGAAGGAGGGCCCCAGGTAAACACAAGGAGAACTGTCACAGAGCGCAGAACAGTGTCCGTGCAGAGCTTGTACATCAATTAATTGTAGAGCTAAGTAAAGTAACAGCTAAATAATCCTTATTTTATCTTCACTCCTCACATTATCTTCCTTCAACACTTCCTTCCCTACATTGAAGAGAGTATACGCTTGGAAAGCATGATGGTTCCAAATGGCCATTATTTCATCCCTAACTCTTGAAGAAAATAATTAGAATAGCCTGACTTCAGGCTGGGGAAAAAGCAGGGAAGATGTAGAAGTCAAGTTCATTTTACGCTGAGACCAGGTTTTCCTTTTAATCCTATTGTCTCTGGGTAAATGTAATGTAAAAGGAAATTGGGGCTAAGAAGAAAAATTAAGAAAATTCTCTCACCAGAAACTGAATAAATTATCCCTATATTAGTTTGCTAGGCCTGTCATTACAAAGTACCATGGTTAGTGGTTTAAACAACAGACAATTATGTTTTTTTTAGTTCTGAAGACTCAATTTGAGATTAAGGTGTTGACAGGATTGGTTTCTTCTGAGGCCTTTCTAATGGGCTTGCAGATGGCTGTCTCCTCCCTGTGTCTTCACATGATCTTTCCTCTATGCATGTCTGTGTCCCAATCACCTCTACTAAAGAGACCAGTCATATTGAGTCAAAGCCCATGCAAATGATCCCATTTTAATGTAATCATAACTGTTAGGTTTTATCCTCAAATACAGTGGCATTCTGAAATACTGGGTTCAACATATGAATTTGGAGATGACACAATTCAGCCCATAACAATTCCTAATTAATAAAATGACTAAATTTTACTTTAAATTATAGCTTTGGTTTTATTTTCTGATTAAAATCTCTTCCCCCCTCATCCTCACTCAAGTTACTGAGTTATTTTATGGTAAGCCTAATTCTTAATTGTTTCAGACTGTCAAGGAAGTAACATTATAAGCTTTCATGTGCCCTTGCTCCATACCCACATAGCTAATTGCTAAATTCAGTCAAAATTGGTCTTGTTAAATGGGGAAACTTTCTAAATCTATGTACATATATCCACTGATCAAAAATAGGTACTTAGTGAAAAGATTTACAATGGAATTCAGTGTATTTGTTTTGTTATTTTTATGTACTTATCTCCTGTACTAGTTCATGAGTTTCTGGAGGGCAGGACATGTCTAGTTCAACTTGGATTTAGAACCGAATGAAGTGCTGGGAATATGCATAGTGGCCTCTCAGTAAAAACTGAATGAAGAATGAAGGTCAGTTAAAATTGCATCTTAGTTTTTTGCTACATTTCAACAGATGATATGTTGACTTTTATTTAGTTGTTGTAAACCCCCTCTAGTCTTCTGGTGTGCATAAAGCAATTAAATAGTAATTCAATTTTATTTATGTCTTGAGAAGGGAACATTCGTAACATCCATATGGGAGAAAAGAGTGGGATAAAAGCAAGAAGTCTGAGCCTTTTGAGTTTTCTGTTCTTTCATGTTCAAAGCAACTGATACTTTATTCCTCACTTTCAGAGCTTGTAAGTGAAGGTCGGTGTTTCAGGGAGGAAGCATCTTGTTCTGTTTAGAACTTCTTTTCCTGTGCAGGAAGCTGCTTTTCTCCTCCCAGGGAACTGGGTTGTGTACCAACAGACCTGTGTCTTGTCTTTGACTGTTTGCTAACTCTTCTCACCAAATATCTGCAGTGTTACTTTAGGATAAGCTGGGACATCACATCAGATGGCTCAGTGGTTGAAAATTTTTGTCTGTTTCGAGTTTAATGCAGATGGTAATTTCCTATAAACCAGAGGGGTGGGGGTGGGGACAGGGAGACAGAGAGAAACTCAATACCAAAAGGAAACCAACCATGAGATTTTGCGGCTAGATTTAAAATAACCTCAATAATAAATTAAAATTTTAAAATTAAAAAAAACACCCTTTGCAAGTTGATCTTTCAAGCTCAATGGTAAAACAACTGGCCATGGGGTTTTTAATCCCAACCCGCGCTATATAGGGTCACATACTTTCTTTCAAGTCTGGCATAGTTGTGGATTAATAATGCTATGATTTGATATTGCACAGCTCATTATGACAGATTCATGAAACCATGGATAAAAATCACACCTGTAGTTTATAAATGCAACTACACTAAGAAAACACACTGCACAGTGGTTTTATAAATCTTAAATACTTGCTTAAAACAAAGTGAGGATAAAAAAGAATTTCAAAAGAGAGAATAAAAGCCTTTGGAGTCAATAAAGTGATTATGATGTAAGAGAATAAATAATAGAAAAAGTAGAAATAAAAGGGAATATAGGTGCCTGGGAGATAGATTCCCAAGAGTGCTGAAAGGATAGATTTTGAGTGCCATACAATGGGATATACTGGTAATTAGTATAAAATGCCATTACAAAAATGGAACGGCCTGGTAGATTAAAGTGTTTCTTCCCTGAAACTGTTTTATTGAAATTAGAACCCAGGGCAAGTTTTATCAAAGACACTATGCTGTCCTGAACTGGCACCATGTGTACTATTCTTAAGATTCATTGATCTCTGCCTCTTAGCTTGCTAACCACGAAAAGGGAAGGGGCAGAAAAGCTTAAAAAGGAAGGCCAAGAGTATAATTACTCACCCTTATTTTTTTTAGGCCATACTCACCTAACACTGTGAACCGCCTAAAGATGACCAATTAACTGAATGAATGGAGAAACAGCAGGGTGCAAAACCACATCTGTTAAAAAGAAAGAAAGAAAAAAAAAAGGAAATGTTTCCTGTGTCTCAGTGATAGGTGACTAGATTGCTTCAAAATAGAATTAAATTTTATGATAGAAGAGAAAATTTGAAGCTTGACCCCTCAAAACACTTTCAACCAATTATTCTTGACTCTGCCTGAACCTGCACAGGCTAAAGTACTCCAAGCAATTGCTTCAGGCTGCCTGAGATCCTTGCTGCCTATGAACTGGTAAGATTGGCACAGCAGAGTGTACTATTATCCTGACTTCTACTATGTTAATGGGGTTATAAACAAGAAAAAATACTCCCAAGGCCAGTATTTTCTCAACAAGTTATAAAAAAAACAGGCAAAGCTCAGTCTAGACAAATAACTACTGTACTTTCCATTTTCAACTTCTGCCTCTTCCAATGCAGTTGACTATCAGGTTGTCTGTAATAAAGCGCTGTTGCTAGGCAACAGGGGTAGTTGGAGCTATTCCTGGGCCTGAGGAGCTGCTGCTGTGCAAAAACATTTACAATAACGTATATTTGTCTATAAATATCGAGGACCTATCACTGTCTTCCTGCTAAGAATCACACATGATAGCAAAACCTAATATTTAACAAATGTTCGATTTTATGAAAATTATGCTGAAAAGGAATCAAGGGCTTCACATACTACAAAGGGGTCATTCCATAAAAAATGGTTCATAATCCCTGGACTATGGATAATAAAGAGTTATTATAAAATTAGAATTTAATTTGTTAGACAGACATGAGCAGAGCAAGAACGATGGGCCAGGTACAAAAACCCACCAGGGCAGAAAGCCCCTGATGCCTAACAAGGGGCAAAACTGGGGAAACAAGAGCCTTGTCCCCAGGGTAACCTATCTTCCCTATCATATCACTGGTTATGCATCACTGGTCATGAGGTTTAGACCCCCTGAGCGTTTCCTCCCTAAAGATAACATCTAGGCCTCAGTTGTATTTCAGCTCCAGGCCCAGAAAACCAGCAAAACCAGACAAGTGACACTGTGGTTGCCTCAGGACCAGCTACACTGATGAATGACCCCCTGACCTGGCACTGACCAATCAGTGGAGACAAGGACCCTGAAAGAGCCCACCTGGAAAGCTGAATATTCTATTGAGACCCTCCCCTGAGACCTCCCCTAAGATTCCACCTTCAAGAAAGAGATAAATAGGCTCAGGACAAAGGACTCAGTGCTCGCTCCCCACAAGCACACCAGCCCCACCTCCTTCCCCCTTCTTCCCTCCAGGAGAGTTGCAAGTAGGGCAGCAATGGGTAGCAGCAGCTCGTCCTTCCTTGATTTTAAGCACAAAACTCTGACTTGAGTAGAATTATTATCTCAAATTATAAACAAAGGATCTGAGGGTCAGTGTGGTTTCTTGCCCTTTCTAGCTCCCACAGCTGAGTGTCTGGCAGAATCAAGATGGAACCTCAGGTAGCTCCTCTTTTACGTGCCGATACCAGTTTATTGCTCATGTTGGCAGAAAAAAACGTGTCTACTCTAACATAACACACAAGGAACATCTACAAGCCACAGCGAAATATATCTGAATCCAGAGTTTCTGGGTAAGAAAGGTAGCCATGCATAATGTTTTTATGCCTGATTTACAAAAAAATACACTGTGGCTGTCAGGCAAACTGGATTGTGGCAATGAGAGCCTGAATAATCCTCTGTTGGCAATATTGTTCTAATGTAACCAAGTATTCACTCGCCTTTTTTCATGGTTCAGCTTATATCATTATAAATTCTCTGGATTTGAAAGTTATGCCAGACCCACTTGCTGTTTATAATAAAAGCTTTCCCTCGCAGACCAAAGTTGGCAAACACATGCTGTGAGGCAAATGCAAAAGGTACTATGGCGTTTGTGAGGCTCAGAATAGTAGGAACGTATGACCACTGATGACAAACAGACAGAAAAAATAAAGTCTGTACAACATGCCTCTGATTTTCTAAAACTTGACTTGTTGCCTCTATTACAAAGAATCTTCTCACCAAAATGAAAATAACGAGAGAATTTAAGGACACCTAAATATTTAAAATATTCATGGATAAAACACAATGATAAACAAAATCTATTTTGTGCTCTTCATTGAGTACTTAGATAAATATAATTTTCTCAGTATTTTGGGGAAAAGGAAAAACTTATGGTGTCTGAAAAGCGCTAGAGGGCTTAAAGGAATAGATCTCATCACATCCTCTTTATTACTTTTTTATATTAGACTGTAAATTAAGGGACCCAGCAATATAGGTAATTGACCATTAAGGACAGCATGTGGGACCTACTGAGAGAGCCTAGCAGTAGTTTTTATCTTTTTCAAATAAGCCTCATTAAACATTACTGGTATTTTGTGAAGCTTAGATCTTCAGGCTTCTGCAAATCTTGGATAGTCTCTCACCTTCTCCATCACTACTCTCATTGCCTCAGTAACTCCTTCCCAGGAGTAAGTAACCCTGTGCTCTACTAAAATAATGAATAATGCAGCCTCCTAACAGATCTTCCTATACTTGCAATCCATTTTATACATTACTCTCATAATAATTCTCATGTAGAATAATTCCATTAAAGATTTTTCCTTCCCTAATAGAGATTTGCAAGCCTGTAAACAAACAAATGATGGAATTTGTATTGTCTAGGTATGTTCACCATGCTACTCTGTCTGGTTTTTGTGCTGTGCCTCAGTTATGTATGGATGGATTTTAATTGTTCCGATGCTTCCAGGCAACAGGAGGGCAGGATGCATTTCTGATTGGCCTTTCTAACCACTGTATTTGTTCCGCATTGAGTGTCCTAAGCAAGATTAACCCATATACATCAGGGCATTGCCCAAGGTGCAGTGATGGAAATGAGAAACTTACAGACATTCCCCTCTTTGTACAGTTCTGATATGTACAAATTTCAGCTGCCACAATTTAATAAGTAACACCTATTAGTCTACCAACGCTATTTAACTTTCAGTGATCATTGTATTAACTGTGAACACTGTATGAGTAACAATCACTACTAAGTAATGTATGCCTATCATGACCAGGGACAAATCACATCACTTCTTTCAAAGCGATGGTCACTGCACATCTGTTATTTGATTCGCCCACAGACAGCAAGAAGTGAAGTTGCATTACATGAATAATCAAAAGAAGGAATTGGCCAACAAAGATCAAAGTGCAGCAAGCTAATGAAGAGTGATAATGCTGGAAGTGCAATATGTTTCGGGCATAAGTGGATTTATAGAAGAGATGGCTGACTGTGGGAATTTGACATGGTTTCCATTCAAGACAGCTTAGCCAGAATTCAGTAAATGAGAACTTATTGACATAGATGAAGAAAGGTGGTGTGACAAAAGGAATGAAGACATCCCAGAGGAAGTGACCCTGCAAAACACATTAAAGGAACTCATGGAGATTTTTCACAATGTTGAAAGCACAAAGGATAAAATGTTAGAAGCATATCTAACCTTGTAAAGAAGTATGACAATTCACCAAGGCTTCGAGAAGATGGTAGCTCTGTATCCTGTTATATGACAAGAAAGAGGCAAGCACTGTTCAAATAGTCACTCTTGATAAGCTTTTTTCCAAAGAAATAGAACACTCTAATTCTTAATATTTCTGATGTTTCAAATTATAATTAATAAGTAAGCAATAATTTTATATTTTTTTGTTTAAATATATTTAAAACTAACATTAAGAGAATTTTTAAATGTTTGGACAACATTTTTATAGGTCCTGTCACAGTTAGAATTTTCCCTTTTGATTGTTATTAAGATCACTTTGCACAAATTTAGTTTATATGGTCATTTTTACAGTCCTATACTATTGTGTAAAGTGATTACCTACATAGACACATAGACACAAACATACATACACATATTTGTGAATAAATGTATGTGTATGGTAGTGGCATGTTTGTATATTTGGTGGTATCACTCTTAGGAAAAAAGTTATAAATCTTTTCAACTGAAATTTAAATATAAAGTTTTAGAAGTTATTCTTTAAATGACTAAGTGTGCATAAGTTTTATACCCAAATTATAGATGACTAACAAAAGAAATACCATAAAAAGCAATATTTGTAGCAAAAAGATTATACTATACAAAGTTAATCAGAGGTATCCAGAGCCTATCTTTTTATTCAAAAGTTTTTCAGTTAGACTTTTAAAGTGGTTATACAGCCAAATACTGAGATCATACCTTTCTGGCAAGTTTCCACCACCTCTCTGTGCTTTCTCACAAGCACGCATACCGTGGTGGTACAGCAGTGAACACCTTCTGGTCCATCCTGCCCAAAAGAACATTAAGTGGTTTCCATGGACATTGTAATTGGGCTACTAATAGTGAGATATAGTCACATGCCCCTTAAGAATGGGGGTACAGTCTAAGAAATGTGTCCTTAGGAGATTTCATCCGCGTGCAAACATCACGGAGTGCACTTACACCAACTTAGATGGCGTAGCCTGCTGCACACCCAGGCGATATGGTACAGCCTGTTGCTCCTGGGCTGTGAGCCTGTGCAGCATGCGCTGTGCTGGGTTCTGTAGGCAGCTATAACACAATAGTAAGTATTTGTGTGTCTAAACATGGAACAAGTACAGTAAAAATATAACATAAAAGATAAAAAATGGTATACCTGGATATGGCATTTACCATCATGAATGGAGTTTGCAGGACTGGAAGTTGTTCTGCGTGAGTCAGTGAGTGAGAGGTGAGTGAATGGGAAAACCTAGGACATTACCATACACTACTGTAGAATTTATAAACACTGTACACTTAGGCTGCACTCAGTTTATAAAACAACACGAGGTAGAATCAAACACAAGGGAAAATGATGCAATCAAGAGACATGGTAAACACAATATTTGAGGCTGCTGCCAGCATAAGATGGCATACTATTTTACAGCAAAATTGTTTACATATATAAGCAGAAAACATATATTCTAACAGGTTAACGATAAAAAGTATAGTATAGTAAATACATAAACCAGTAACAATCATTTATTATCATTCTCAAGTATTTTTTACTGTATCTAATTGTATGTGCTATACTCTTATACGACTGGCAGCGTGGTAGGTTTGTTTATATCAGCATCACCACAAGCAGGTAAGTGATGGATTGCGCTATGGCTACGATGACACAAGGTGAAAGGAATTTCTCAGCTCCATTATAATCTTGTGGGACCACCATCGTCTATATGGTCCAACACTGACTGAAACATTATGTGACAAATGACTGTACCCTAAGTGCAATCACTGGACTAGAAATAGGCCCTTAAACACATTTCACCTGCTGTAATTATCTGACTCATTTGTCCTGTTTCTTATTAACATGAATAAACCTTATTCAATAATGGAGCACATATTGCAGTCCACTGTGCAAATAAAACAGTGTTTTTTATACTGAGGCGTTGCAGAGCAACATGTTTTATTTTGAAGCTATGGGAGTTATTCATCTGTATATGTGTATGCCACTTTAAAAAAAATGTACAAATGGTCTCATTTTCTTAATCCATCTGTTTGGAGTATAGTCTAATTATAAAAACAACTCTAAGGTATAGGGAATCATGCCCATATATATGGTGAATGCTCTTTAATCAATAAATTGGAGAATGGAATGTTCAAATTATTCAAATATTCTTAGTAACACAGTTATTTCACATGTGGCTTCAATGATTAGCAAGTTTCACAGAAATAGTAACCAATAGCATTGCTTTTGGTATAATTCTTAATGAATTAGAAGATATTTTAAGTTATTCTTCCTGAAGAGTGGCAGTTGTAGGCCTCAGAAATACAATGCTGGTTAATGGGGATTTCTGGCTGAAGGGAAGAGATCGCCAGGTTTCAGAATGTGATATTTATCCAAAAGGTTCTTTAATTTGCAGCAACTGCTATTTCAAAAGATTTATGTGGTGTAGGAGATTTTGCCCAACTGTCATAAGAAAAGGCAGGAATTACTAACTGGGTCAGACTTGCCTTGGCCACATGGGGTTCTAATGTGCTCTAAGGGGGTCTCCTCTCTAATATCACCCTTAAAAAGTAACATATATTCCACCACCCCAACATCTACTTTACTTCAATAGCTCACTCTTAATCTATCATCTCTAAAGTTATTACCCGAATATAGTTGAATTTCAGTCTGTATCAACACCTGACAGCAAAGATCATTAAATAAGCCTTCACTCTGTAAAATGCATTTTCATAATTTCTACTTATATCTCTTAAGGTTTCAAGGGACAGGACCTGGTTCTCATATTCCAGACTTAAAGGAACTGTCTCCTTTTCCAAACCCTTCATGGCCTTATAAGCAGCAACCAAATCCTATTTGACAGCTTAAAAACAGGCAGTTTACTAAATGATTTAGATATTGAAACTTATCCCTATTTACACTTTGAATGCACAACTCTACAAGGTCCAGGAAATGTGAATTTATTGTGAGACGGTGAAGAGGTTACAACAAAAGAACTGGCGTCAGTAATCCTGGTCCACTGATTAATAGTTGTGTGATATTTATAAAGACACATAAATTCTGTGCTTCTCAGTGTCTTCATCTGTAACCTAGGTATTATAATAATTTATACTGCACAGTATTGTTGAGTGGATTAAATTAGATGATACATATATTTATCCTTAGTGATGTATGATAAACACCGAAACATTGCCGACTCTTATTAGAACAACCCCATTATTTATCACCCAACCTGGAAGTTTTGTCTGAGACAAATGCCAAACCAGACAGTGTGTAAGGCTTGAGATGGAGTTTTTTCCAGTAAAATCAGGATGGATGATGCCCCTAGTTATTATTATATTGTTGTTCTCATTATTGTTGCTCATAACAACTTCAGTTACTCTTTCTACCCACCTATTCTTTCATCATTGTGTAAGCGTATTTCAACTTATCAAAGATGGCAAATGTGAAAACCATAAGATGACATTAGCAAGTGAGATGGGATCAGATAAGATGTCCAAAGTGTCTGTGGGTACCTGGGCATGCAACTGATTGCTGAAGCCGGTCAGCCCAGCAGCAGTCGCACAGTACACCATGGCCAGCCTCAGACCTAGGCAGCCTGTTTTCTAGACCTGAGTCCTTGTTAGCACCTTCCTATCCTTTTCAAAGCCTTCATTACCATTACTTTTATTTACGCAAATGTAGGGTTATGCAAGCTAAGTTGTAACTTATGTTATTATGTGAATTCCAACTGATAGCTAATGTGCTTTTCAGCTAAACTTTAATGGTTCTTGTGAAAGTAAGTCTTCAGAGTAAAATAATTCTTATCCATGAACCTCGTATTGCTTTTCAGATTAGATGCTTTCTTGTTTTTTATAGCTACAGACTCTAGAAACATGATGGCATTTTCCTTCCTGGAGCTAGAAAGATGTAATAAGAAAACAAGCATGTCTCAGCAGTGATGGTGCTGCAGCTGGATTATGTCAAAATTCCTCCATATATGACTTCAGATTTACCAACAATTATGGACATTTTTAAAACTAGCTTTCAGAGTTTGAACATAATTTATTCTGTAATTAGAGTATACTCCAAACAGATGGATTAAGAAAATGAGACCATTTGCTCATGAATGACAGTTGGGGGCAATTGGGCGAAAGTGTGTGAGGTATTAGGGCTGCTGGAAATGTCCTCTTTATATACCAAGTTTTGGAGTTGAAGAATCATAGATATATTTTTTTTTGACTAGTGTTGAGAATATTACTGTAGTAGGCTTAGTGCCAAACTAGGACAAAGAAAACTGAGCATCAGCTAGTATTTTTACTTAATCTCTCAAAAGTTCAGTGTTCACTCCTTAATATTAGAGAGGTGGAGTGACTAATCATCAAGGTCCGGGCTGAATCTGTGATTCTGTGCTTCTAGAGCTCTTTTTGTTAACTTAGGAGAAACTAGGAATACTTCTGGAATAATAAATCTTGCAATCACATGGTGCATTAGAGAAAATTGAAAGAAGAGAGAGAAACTTCTAAGAGTCAAAACCAACACCCTCTGTAATCATGCAGCATCCCTTGATATTGTACCTATGATTAGAAATGTTTGCAATAGGAACCCTAGGCATTTTTACTTACGATCAAGGTCAGTGGTAGCCGCAGTGTAATACTTGTCTTGGGTTACTCTTAGAACTAAGCACTCGATTACATAGGTTATTCTGTGTGCCTGAGAGTCCTTCCCATCTCGGAACCTTGGCATTCCTTATGGCCACTTGATACTTTTGCCTCAGTTTCTCAAGTCAAGTCATTACACTGTTAATTTACAGCAGGATGCACTTGGCATAGAGACTGTCATTCATGGTAATATGGCCAATTTACCTTTAATGGAAGAGTTGATGGAGTTGGTTTCAACCAGGATGCAATAAGACTGGCCCGATTGGGTGTTATGTTAGAAGACTACTCTTTCATTTGCAGACTTTAATCTATCATTTCTTTAAACTTCTGAGCTTGGAGACTACACCTTCATTTTATGTCTTGCTTTATTTTGCTTTTTTAAATGTGAATGCCATCATCCTGACCCTTCTTTCAGAATCATTACTTGTGTGGCATTATCCTGGACATATTTTGGAGTTGTATTTAAATGGCAGTCTAATAGAATTTCTTATAACTTTATGCTTTTGCCAAATATCCCCCTCAGATCCTCAGATTACTGAAGAATTTAAACATGCAAGCAAGGATCTGTTCTTTAGAAAATTGGCCCTAGATATGGGAATCACAAGAGGAGAAAACAGAGTCACAACCTTATCCCCAGACATCTATCAAAGGTGAAGAAAAACAGGACCAAGTCGTACTAACATTCAGGCCAAAAAGATTCCAGAGGAGGTTACGCAGTGTCTGCCAAGACCATAGCGCTTCATCACATGTCCCACTAGGAACACTTAAATTTGAACTGAAGGAAATTTTAATATGATTGTAGCTACAGAACAAATATTTTATACCTCCAAGAATAATATGCTTTTTTGGTGAATTGACATATCCTGGCCTGCTTTTCTGCATGAAGAAGCTCAAGTTTCAGTACATTAAATTTATGATGCCACTTGGGCATGCCAAAGGAACTTAGGAAACAGACACATGATGTCCGAAGCTGAAATCTTGTTTTTAAAACCAACCCCATTTTGTGTAAAACTCAACTATGTCCTTTGGTTTAAAAAAAAACAACTACTCAGTATTGATCCCCTTTCCAGATTAGGGGGCTGAGGTTCGATTTATAATTGGCTGAAAATATGTAATTTTATCCACTGCAAATTGGACTTCAAGTTTTATTCCCAATTCAGTATTTCACTAAGCTTCATGTTCCATGAATTTGATTTCATATCTATGTTTTACTTTCTTGCCAACTACAGCAACCTTGAAATATTTGCCTACTATAAAATTGGGCTTTGTGTAATAATTCCCCAAAAAACCCAAATTTAGACTTGAGCAATCACTTTTTAAATTCTCTGTTTTTATTAAGAATATCCTCACCTTGGTTAAAATAATGAATTTAATTTAGGCCACAGTACCAATATGAGGCCCCAAGACTGAGAATCTTTTCCTGGTGTATCTCAGGCTTCCTGAGATCCCTAGTCATACACTATGGAATGTCTTTTGTTTCTCATTGAGAAGCCTCAGGAGCCCTGAAGTATATAATTTTTATGTACTGGAAAGCTTTAATGGCTAGAAAGCAGTGCAAAAGTGGAAGTTACTTGACTTGGAGATAAGAATGGTGACTTGGAAAAAGACCTAAATAAAATATTATTTTTTTACTCATCTGGAGGGATTAGGCTAGGAATACCAACACCATAGGAAAAAATATGTGTATGCATCAATGCACAACACATCAGATTAAAGAGAACTTCTGGATTGTTTGAGCTCTTGGGTATTATCTAGAGGGTCAGACTGTACTGCAGATCTCCTGGGAGCCGGGAGGGGGGGGCTTTACTCTTGCAACAAATAATTTTATTGTTGTTTGTGGCGAGAAAAGGGCCTAGCACAGCATCTGATACAATAGTAAGTGCCCTTAAAAAATCTGTGGACTGTACAAATAAATACACCCAGAATAGAAACACTGTATGATTAGAAACAATTCAAACTAATATTGTCAAGGTTTTTTAATTCAAATGTTTTTTTCATGTAATGTAGCTTTGTCCATTCATTGTAAAATTCACATCAACATTTCTTCTAATGGCTTACAATTCAGTGGCAACCACTACCTGAAATTTTTTAAGGGTTTGTAAGATTGCATTTTTTAAAATTTCATAATTTCTTAGCTAGAATTTTATTGTTTGGTATAATTTTTGTTGGTTTATTATTTTTTCCTGTTCCATCACTAGTACCATACTGTTTAATTACTGTGATTTTGTAATATACCTTTGTGTATGGTAGGGATGCCCCTTTCTTTGTGCTAAGTAGTTAAAAAGAGCTTGTAAATATCAACCTATTTTTAGCATGCTATGTTTGTTACTGTTGACACAAATCAGTCTGATGTGTTTATTCTGGAAAACCGTATTTTATAAAAGACATAGACCTCTAAGCTATATTAGTGTTCTGGCTTCTTACTATATACTGCTTTAATACTTAAGGTTCTGGCAGTAAATAGAGCCTCATAAAGAAAGTAAAATTGTTGAGGGCTTTTTATTACCCCTTATGATACAGAAAGGGAAAAACAAGACCAAGCTTTGGAGGAATAAACCAAGTGCCGGGAGCCTCAGGAAATAGGATCCGATGCCTTCGATTAGTCTCAGAGGATGAAGAAGGAAGGTCGTAGTGCATGGTAAACACACCGCCTTGCAGTCGCCTTTAGAGCAGGCCTGGAGTCAATTACATGCCTGAAGACATGGAGGTTATCCTTGTGGAAAAATTGGTCTGAGCGAAGAGTCTATCTCTGCTAG
Organism: Miniopterus schreibersii; assembly: GCF_964146895.1. Taxonomy (NCBI): domain Eukaryota; kingdom Metazoa; phylum Chordata; class Mammalia; order Chiroptera; family Miniopteridae; genus Miniopterus; species Miniopterus schreibersii. Next base: position 57,511,352 of record NC_138107.1, on the reverse strand, counting down.
GAAAAGGGGAAGAAGAAAAGCCTAATTGGGTTTATAAGCAATTTAGTGAAATAAAAAAACCAAACCGAGGGGGGAGGGGAGAGAGAAAAAGGCTCAGAAGTACTTTTCATAAATAAATGACCTGTTGGTAGAGTTTGGTTTTCCCTTTTAGAAAATTTAACAGTTTCAATGGAATTTGATCAATTTCTAAAGCTTATTCAGTTTCTTTGGTTAGGGCCATCATACTTACTAAAGGTAATTAGCTCAGTATTATTTTTTTCTATGCTTGTCAATTTATTTGGTAAAATATCAATAAATAACTATAATATAAAATAATTTTAATTTATAACATCAATATGAGATATTAATCTTCATTTTCCTTTAGAAAGAGTATAAAAGACAAATGACGTATCTCTAATAGCATATGCATCATGTTATATTAGGAGCATTAAATATATTTTTAAACTCAAAGGAGATATTTAAAGTGAATAAATTTTATTTGAAGTTTTTATTCATTACATTCTGATAGCCAATGGAACATTGGGATTTAAAATTTGTTCATGTTCTAAAATTGAAATAATGTAAGCTTTACACATAATTTTAAGACATTCAGAGATAAAACAATAGCATATATCTAACGCTGGTGATCTGAGCTAAAGGATTTAAAGACTGTACAAGTCAGTTTAAAAAGGAATTCAGAGATATAAATCACCATGGCCAATGTCCTGCTTCCAACTAATGAATGAAAAACCTATAGAAAATCTATAAACTCCTATTATAGAGAATGTCATGAAACAGCGATTGTTTCATAATTTATTATTAAACAATAAAATACTGTCTTTCCATTCATATAAAATTTGAATATTTTAAACAAAGCAGAATGCCACCCATCTCTTGAACAGATATTGCAGCTGTTTGCCTGGAATAAGGATTCTATTGTTTTATAGACCGGCTATGTCTGGAGCTATCTGCATGGCTGAAAAGAACCAGACAGTCAGTGAATGGTCCATCTATAATCCCAGCAAGTCAGTTTATTGATGATTCAGTAGTCTCTCAATTTCTTGGATTGAAAACTGGTATTTTTTTCTCTCAGTTGATAGATGTGTCTGCCCCCAGCCTCAGAATTTACCTAAAGCTCTAAAAGATAAGTGCACATACTTTATCAATCAGGAAAAGCTTGTTTGAAGTTTCAGACCATTGCTTCTCTGATGGTAGCTACTTCCTTAATTTATGTTTTAGATTTCGTCTTCTAAAAAACGATGAGATAGAATTTGTAAAAATTACATGAAACTTTCTTCTAACTCTACAATTCTATAGCACTACCAAAGGATCTCGTTCCATGAAAACTGGAATTATTCATATTGATTAAAAATTGGTCACATAAATGTTGCTCTCAAATTGAGAAGCCTCATGAATAAACTCAGCACTGAAATTGGGACTCAAGTAGAGTGTATATACTTGTCAATTTTCAGTCAAAATCAAGAGTAAAATCAAACATGACTAGATAAAAAGGTAAAGCAAATAGCTAAAGAACATATATGCATACCCCATGGACACAGACAAAAATTTGGTAAAGGCCAATGAAAGGGTAGGCCAGGGAGGCTGGAGTTGGGCAAAGGTGGGGGAGGGGGTCTCCTGCAATAATGTCAACATTAAAAAATTTTAATAAAATAAATAAACAAAATGGGAAAAACAAACAGAAAGTTGTCTAAAAAAATGAAGTGATCTTAAGTCCAAAGGTGTCTATACTGATTTGTAGTCACTATGGTTAGTAATTTTAGAAAGTTTTATAATAGGCATTAAGCTAAATATGCAGTTTCATCCATATAACCACTACTGGGTTTTGTTTAGATAGCTATATATGAATTATGGACAAATAATTCCATGGATTGTAAACACTGATCACTTTCTCCATTTATTTGAATGTCATTGCTGAGGTATTTTCAGGACTCCTAGCAGGAGTGGCCCAGATTGAAAAACCTACGAGCACAGTTATGGTCTGTACTCTGGAATCAGCTCTTCATAGCTGGACCATAGTATATGCTTACTATCTTACTCCCAGTAATTTTTGCACATGAAATATAATACAACCAAAACATTCTTGTAGATTTGAATAAAGCTTAAGCTAACCTTTTGGTATAAATATCTCAAAAATAATCTACTTGCATTCCTGGTCTGGCTTATCATAATTTTGAGTTTTGAGTAGGATCAAACTAAAATAATCTGCGTAAATAGCATGGTAACACAAGGAAAACAATTATTCATTGACATAAATCTCACAAGAATTTTGCTTGCAAAGATTTGTGAGGACCTTGGACTATGTACTGGGGTAGGGCTGGTGTTCTTCAATCACTGCAGAAAATTAAGGGAGAATTAATTAAAACACTAGAAACACTCATTGCAAAAATGGTAGAAGTTATGAGGTGCTTCTAATCTTTAAAATAATTTCTGTCATTGGGAGATATCTTCCAAAATCAATTTATGAGTTAAAGACGGCTTTTCTCATCACGTTTCTAATTAAGCACAGTTTCATTCTTTTCCTAGAATATTTACTCATTGTGTGTTGCTTACCTTTATATACTTTTAAGTGCTCTCTTGGAAAAAAAAAAGTTTTTATTGATTTCAGAGAGAGGAAGGGAGATGGAGAGACAGATAGAAACATCGATTGGCTGCCTCCTGCACACTCCCTACTGGGGACTGAGCCCACAGCCTGGGCACATGCCCTAACTGGGAATCGAACCGTACCTTCCTGGTTCATGGGTCCACGCTCAACCACTGAGCCACACCAGCCAGGCAAAATGCTCTTTTGACATAAATTCCATAGCCATACCTTAAATCTTTTTTAGAGTCTACTCATATAAGAAAACAATATTTGATGTGAAAAGTGTTTTGCCTTATTAAAGATCAATAACCAAGATGGAGAACATTAAAATACCTTCAAATTTTTAAGACAGAGAATAGCATTTTGATATATACATTTAAAAAAATAAACAAAACAAACACATATGTCATAAAAAATTAAACGAGAAATCCTAGAAAAACCTGCAAATATAATGTCAACAAAAAAGAAGTTAATATAATAATTGACTAGTGGGAATTATATCTAAGTATATATATCTATATACTACATAAGTCTATTAATGTTATATAATTACATATACTACATATAGAATATATAACTATATCTAAGTACCTATTTTATATCTAGTAAGCATCTTATAATTTTTATATTTTTATGAAGTAATCTTTAAAATTAATTACAAGTAGTGGTTCCCCTACACTCTTCCTACTCTAGACCTGTTCCTCAGAAATGAGCACTTTTATTTCTTCAGCTCTTACTTCTGGAAAATAATATTCTTCTAGTGCTAGTCCTCCATCTGTCATTTTGGTCACTGATGCTCTTGGTATGACAGATGAAATTGATCTCCTTTTTGCCAGACCTCTGGTTCCCCTCCTTCCAAACTGGGGCTAAATATTTTTTCTCATGATTTAGTTCCCTGTTTAAAATGTCCCTTTGTTTCTCTAGGTAATGCGTTAACTTCTTATTTCATGTTGATGCTCCACTTTGTGAAGTATGGATATAATCTCTTCCATCTGAACCCCTGACAGCTCTTTCCATAACTGTGTATAAATATTGTTCAATAAAGATCCAGGAGTAATTAGGATTCCATTTCACTTTTGCTGCTGCTCTTCTTTCCCCTGAAGTTTCTAATTGTTCCTTTTTATGTACCATTTAAAATAAATACACCCTCTATCTTTTATTAACCTCTCGATCTAATCAGGTGTTTTGTTTTCTCAGAGACCTTCCTCCAGAACAGTGTATTTAGTTTTGATCCCGATCAGTACTTTGTAAACTACGATTCCATTGTTCCTGGATTCTGTGTCTTTTTCAATCTTTTTTTCTTTTTGAGTTATGTTTTGCCCCAAAGCATTTGAGTGGTTTGAGCTGGGGCCAGAGATTCTGTATTTCCAGGTGATGCTGATGCTATTGGTCGGGGAAACACACTTTGAGTAGCATTGCCCTAGATGCGTGCTGTCCAATATAAATACAATGCAAGCCAAATCTATAATTTTAAAATTTCTGGTAGCCATATAAAAATGTCAGAGACAGGTGAATTAATTTTAATAATCTATTTCATATAACCCCAAAAAAGCAAGACAGATAGCATTCATTCAACATTCAATCAATATTTAAAAATTATTCAAAACATATTATCATTCTTTTTCATACTAAATCTTTGAAATCTAGTACATATTTTACACACTGTAGCATGTCTTAGTTTGAACTATCTGTATTCCAAAAGCTCAATAGTCACCTGGGGAAAGGTGCCACTGTATTGGACGGTATAGCCTGAGGGTACTGCTTGCTTATGTTCTCCAGGACACATGTGCAAAAATGTTCACAGTAATAATGCTCAAAATAGCAAAACAATGGAAAAACCTAAATGCCTATTGACAGAATGAATTAATAAATTGTGATTGGTAAGTTGTATTACTATGTAAGACTGAAACTGCAACCTCACACAGCAATAGGGATAAACACTAGAAACATAAATTTGAGTTAAAAAATGAATTGCATAAAACTACTTATTATACCATTTTATAAAGACATATAAAAGCTAAACATTATATTCCTTTGGATTATATACATACACACATATGACACTAGACTTATCATGAGGATCACTTCGTAAGTTATGTAAATGTCTAACCATTATGCTGTATACCTGAAATAATAAAGAGGGGCTCCATGAACGTTTATTGAATGCTCTTTCATTTTTCAAAATTAAAAAATCATATCCCTACCTAGTTTCTTTTTAAATTTCAAATTCATATAGATTGAGGGACTTCACTGAATTTTATAAAATTTTCCATTTCTATCTGAATTACATTTGACTGAATTAATCAAAATCTTACTTGCACTCTTTTTCAAGAACTCAAACCTAGAACCACTGCTTGGAATATATGACCTCTTTGTAAACAGCTGTGACTTTTATAAAAACTGAACTGACATCTAAGTTTTAATAAAACCTGAAATTGGTCAAAATCACATCACTTCAGGCCTAGCTGAGTGCTTTACATGGCAATTGCAAGCAACGTATAAAGTGACCATTCACTGGTGCTTCCCGACAACTCTGGGTTCCCTGGAAGCATATTTGGGTATGCAGAGTTGCAGCTGAGAAGTTATGGGATTCCTGAGGTGGCACAGTCTGTGTCTTTATGCATTAAGACTGTGGGTAGGACAGATGTGCTACTCAATTTAAGTAACTTTCATATAGTACTGATATTTGTATGTTACTGTTATTGTTAGATATTTCATTTTCCAATTAAACATTTTGGGTACTTTTTGGAATTGTTTTTCCCTGATATACAGTATACTTAAAACTAACTCAATATGCTTTCCATGTAGAAAATGCTTTATATTAGCAGATATTTGGTGTGATATCCACATGGTCCTGCTCACACAAATTGAAATTGCAGAACTGGTCAGTGGGGAGGAGCAATGTAAATAACAATGATGATTTTTACATCAGGAAGTTACAACTCTGAAAGTGGAGGACTATGGTTGTCATCTAGGGTTCTAATTCAGGTCACCTTTGGGCTGAGTTAATATCCATTAAGCCTCATCTATGAACTGGGCTACACATCATGGGTCTCTAAGGAGAAAGGACATTCGCATTCAGAAATGGCAAAACTCTGCCTTCAACAGAAGCCGCAATTACACTTCATTCGTGAGTGAGACCCTATATATTAGGACCTAATAAATATTTGTTTATTGAGCTAGTTAAATTCCCAATATTAATGATAAGTTAGTTACTAAGAGGAAAGCAACGCACAAATTTGGTTTTTTATAATTCAAAAAAGTTTGTTTGAAAATTTCAATTTAAAAAACTTTACAGACAGTTGTGCAGGGGTCTTCTATCCATAATCTTAGACCAAAGACCAGTACCATCACCATTTAGCCTCAAACTAAAAAAGAAAAAAAAGAAAGAAACATCAAAAGTTTTTGTGCTGCCTGGGCAGCTTGGCTCAGTGGTTGAGCATCAACCTATATATAATCCAGGAAATCAAGGTTTGATTCTCGGTCAGGACACGTGACCAGGTTGTCGGCTGGATCCCCAGTAGGGGGCGTGCAAGAGGCAGCCAATCAATGACTCTCTCATCATTGATGTTTCTATCTCTCTCCCTTTCCCTTCTTCTCTCTGAAGTCAATAGACATATAAAAAAAATTTTTGTGCTATAAACCAATTTTTTCTTTGAGGCACAACATATGAGTGTGTGTGTATGTGTGTGTATTGCACTTATATGTAAATACAGTGCAATCATAAATTTAGAAAAATGCCATCGAATCATAAAGAGCCTTGATCCTCAAAATAATTTAATGTTAATAATTTCCCTACCATTATGTTACATATGATGGTCTGTTTTCAGGTTTTTTTTGTTTGTTCTTTTTTATATCTGAAGATTTAATAAATCAATATATGAGCGATATTCAAAAGAGTGCCTATTTAAAATGGCACTCATTTCTCAAGAAAACTTGCGAGTAATTGGAATGTCTGTATCTACCTAGATAAGAGAAGAAAAAATATTGTAGTCATTCTAAGGTTTCATGCAACATTACATCAAAGATTATAAAACAGGACTTCAGAGTACAAGTAAAATTTCAAATTTTAAGCATTTTAGCTTGTGTGGCAGTAGAGAGTTATATTCTGTAGATACATAATCCTCATTCTATTTTCTGTTTCATGCCAAGTATTTTGACAGCACCATCCTCAAATATCAATTTGGCAAAACATGGCTGTCAGGAGCTCATTTTCCAATCAATTTAAGCTACTACTATAAATTTGTTGCAAACTACAGATGGACTCAAAGATTGTGTTGACTGTATAGAAACTACGCTGGGTGCATTCTAAATGTATAGCAAAACAAGAAGATGTTTTATAAAGCCAATACATTATGTCTTTTTCAGTGAAAGTCAAGAAATTGTTTAGATTGTCATTGAAATACTCTCCATCAATCTTTTAGGAAATAATATGCTTTCCAATAAAATAAAAAAAAAAATCAAGAAAAGATCTCCATGAAAGAGCAAAATGTTGTTAGGGAACCCTCAACCTCTGAGAACTACTTTCCCAAGATAAACTCAACATAAACAGAAAATAATAGTTTTGAAAATCATATTTCTGCAGTTGATGGCAGCAATTTAAACATTACGTTATTGGCCCATTTTCCAAGTTCATAAAGAAAACAAATCCCTATTTGAGTAGGTATCAAAAAATTCAATGTATATAATAGTAAACCAAGGTAATAACCAGCACAGCATTTATAAATCACATTTTATCAGCTTTCAGAATATTTACTACTATGTTTTAAAAGTTTTGAAAAATTGAGCTTTTATAAATTGTATTTTATTGCCTTCATAAACTAATTTTCAGAAACTAATTTTTAATGTGCATTATAATAAATAGTATGAATTATATGAAGTATTATATTTAAATACTTAAAGTTACCTTTTCATGAAATTCATAGAAAGTTAATTTTGATATAAGTTGGTGGTCTAGTTTAAGGGAAAGACAGGGGTATCTGCTTTCACCACTCTTATTCAACATGGTACTTGAAGTCCTAGCCACAGTGATAAGACAAGAAGAAGATAGAAAAGGCATCCAAATTGGAAAGAAGGAAGCAAAACTATCACTATTCACAGACGACATGATATTGTACATGGAAAACCCTAAAGACTCCACCAAAAAACTACTAGATCTAATAATTGAATTTGACACAGTAGCAGGATACAAAATTAATATTCAGAAATAGGTGGCATCTTTATACACCAATAATGAACTATCAGAAAGAGAAACTAAGAAAACAATCCCATTTTTTATTACAGGAAAAAAAAAAAATTAGATACCTAAGCATAAATTTAACCAAGGAGGTAAAAGACATGTACTGAGAAAATGATAGGACATTGAAGAAAGAAACTGAGGGAGATACAAGTAAATGGAAGCATATACCATGTTCATGGATTGGAAGAATTAACATCATTAAAATGTCCACACTATCCAAAGCAATCTATAAATTCAATGTAATTCTTATTAAAATACCAATGGTATATTTCACAGATCTAGAAAAAATATTCCAAAAAGGTATATGGAGCCAAAAAAGACCCAGATTAGCCTCAGAAATCCTGAAAAAGAACAATGAAGATATATTTTTTTAAAAAGAAAAGGAAAAGAACAATGTTGGAGGTATCACAATACCGTATATCAAACTCTATTACAAGGCCATTGTAATCAAAAGAGCCTGGGCCTAGCATAGGAACAGACATATAGATCAATGGAACAGAACAGAGAGCCCAGAAATCAACCCACGTCTCTATGGTTAATTAATATTTGACAAAGGAGGCAAGAGTTTACAATGGAGTAAAGACAGTCTCTTCAATAAATGGCATTGGGAAAATTGGACAGGTACATGCAGGGGGGTGGTGGAAATGAGGGACATCTGTAATAGTGTCAACAATAAATTTTTAAAAAGGAAGAAAGTAAAACTTAGACACCTATAGTATAGATAAAGTCTCACTGTTGAATTATGACAAAAATCAGAGATTTAAAATAAAGTAATATTTTATAAATATGAACACTATAAAAAGGTTAATTTTGAAAAAGTGTTAAAGACAACTCTACATCAAGTTCTATATTTTCCATTTGACTGATAGATGATATGGGGAAATGACCTGTGTATCTTAAAATACATTGAAGTTTAAAAAATGAGCTCTACAGAACCATGTTCAGAAGTGAATTTGTGATTTAGAGGAAAGACCTCAGGACTCAAGGCCAGTAGAATAACTTTTGTTTTCATTTGCTGCAATATTTTGAATAAGCCTTTAACCATCTTCAAACGTCAAATATCTCACCTATGCACTGAATATTTTAGACAAAATTATATCTAAAATCCTATTGGGAAAAACTTTCTATGATCTTACCCTGAAAAGGCCTCAAGAAAGAAGATTGACCTTGAATCATTTGGTAATGTACAGTGTCCTTTCAAAATTCCCTTCTTCCTTAGCTTTCATGATATTGTTCTCTCCTGGCTCTCCCTGTGGACTCCTTGACTATTTATTTTTTAAATTTTTTATAAAATTCATTGGGGTGATTGTTAATAAAATTATATAAGTTTTAAGTATACAAATCTATGATACATCATCTGTATATTGCACTGTGTTTATCACCCAAAGTCAAATCCCCTTCTATCACTATACATTTATCTTTTACTGCCTCTTCCTACCCCTATTTCCTTCTGGTAACTACCATACTATTGCCTGTTTTTATAAGTTTTTGTTTGCTTATTTATTGCTTTCAGCTTTATGTCACACATATGAGTGAAATCATATGGTTCTCGACTTTTTCTACCTGACTTAATTCACTTAGCATGATATTTTCAAGAACAATCCATGTTGTTGCAAATGACAGTATTTTATATTTTCTTATGGCTGAGTAGCATTCCATCATATACATGCACCACATCTTCTTTATCCAATCATCTATCGAAGGACAGTTTGATTGTTTTGATGTCTTAGTCACTGTGAATAATGCTGCATTGAACACAGGGGTATACATGTCTTTATGAATAAATATTTTCAAAATTTTCTGTCAGGTACCCAGAAGAGGGGTTGCTGGGTCATATGGTAACTCTATTCTTAATTTTTTGAGGACCCTCCATACTGTTTTCCATAGTAGCTGTACCAGTTTACATTCCTAGCAACAGTGAAGGAGGGCTTCTTTTTTTTTTATGACCTCTCCAACACTTGTTATTACTTATCTGGTTGATAATAACCATTCAAACAGGTGTGAGGTGATATCTTCTTGTAGTTTTTATTTCAATTTCCATAATGGCTAGTGAAGTTGAGCATCTTTTTCTATATCTGTTGGCCAGTTGTGTGTCTTCTTGGGAGAAGTGTCTGTTCAGGTGCTCTCCCTGTTTTTTATAGGATTGTTTGTTTTTGTTGTTGAATGTATGAGTTCTTATATATTTTGGATATTAACCCTTTATTGGAGGGGTTGTTTGCAAATATCTTCTCCCATTTAGTTGTTGCCTTTTTGTTTTGTTGTTGGTTTCTTTTTCTGTGCTGAAGCTTTTATTTTGATATAATTTCATTCATTTATTTTTGCTTTTACTTCCCTCACCTTTGAGGTCAGAGTCATAAAATTCTAAGACCAAGGTTCATAAGTTTAGTACCTATGTCTTATTCTATGTAATTTATTGTTTCAGGTCTTAGGGTTAGGTCTTTGATATATTTTGAATTAATTTTTTTTATATAGTAACAAATAGCAGTCTAGTTTTATTATTTTGCATGTGGCTTTCCAATTTTCCCAACATCATTTATGGAAGAAGCATTCTTTTCTCCATTGAATGTTTTTCACTCCTTTGTCAAAGGTTATTTGCCCATATACATGTAGATTTATTTCTGGGCCCTCAGTTCTGTTCCATTGGTCTGTGTATCTGTTTTTCTGTCCATACCATGATGTTTTCATTATTGTAGTTTTGTAGTATAATTTGAAATCAGGACATTGTTCTTGTTTTCTCATGATTGCTCTGGTTTTCTTCTTTTTTCTAATGATTGCTTTAGCTATTCAGGGTCTTTTTTGGTTCCATACAATCTGATGATTTTGTTGTTCTTGTTCTATTTTTTTTTAATGCCATTGGAATTTTGGTGGGTATTTCATTAAATCTGTATACTGTTTTGGGTAATATGAACGATTTGACTGTGATTGATTCTTCTAATCCATGAACATGGAATATCTTTCCAATTTCTTGTATCTTCTTCATTTTTTAAATAATGTCCTTTGTATTTTTTGTTAAGTTTATTCTTAAGTAATTTATTCTTTTTGTTGCAATTGCTAATGGAATTGTGTTTCTTTTTTTTCACTTCTTTTTCTGAAATTTCATTGTTAGTATATAGGACTGCAATGGAGTTTTGTATCCTGCAACTTTACTGTATTTGTTTATTGTTTTTAATAGTTTTTTGGTGGAGTCTTTAATTTTCCATATAAAGAATTATGTCACCTACAAAAAGTGACAGTTTTACTCCTTCATTCCCAATTTTTGGTGCATTTTATTTTTTTCTCTTTCTTGATTGCTCTGACTAGGATTTCCAGGACTGTGTTATAGCAGTGGTGAGAGTGAAGATTCTTGTCTTATTTCTGGTCTTAAAGAAAAAACTTTTAGTCTTTCACCATTGAGTATGATATTAGCCAAGGGACTGTCATATGTGGCCTTTATTATGTTGAGGTACTTTTGTTCTATACTCATTTTATTAAGTGTTTTAATCATAAATAGATATTGTATCTTATCAAATGCTTTCCCTCCATCTATTGATATGATCATATAATTTTTTTTATTTTCTTAATGCGGTTCATCACATTGATCATTTTGCCTATGTAGAATCATCCTCGTGCCCCTGAAATGAACTCCACTTGATTGTGATGTGTTATCTTCTTAATGTATTGTTGTATTTGATTTGCTAGTATTTTGTTTAAGATTTTTGCATCTGTATTCATAGAGATGTTGGTCTGCAGTTTTCGATTTTTTGTGTTATTCTTTCCTCCCTGGCTATTTTTTAATCATGTATTTTATTAATGTCTCTAATTCACCCTGCATTTGAAATGTTAGTGTTCTAGGATTCTGCCTTCAGGCATTTTTCTTCTTCTTTTTTTTAAAATATATCTTTATTGATTTCAGAGAGAGGAAAGGAGAGGGAGAGAGAGAGAGAGAAACATCAATGATGAGAGAGCCATTGATCGGCCACCTCTCACACTCCCCCGACTGGGGATCAAGCCCGCAACCCGGGCACTTGCCCTCACCAGGAATCGAACCCCAATCGCCTGGATCCCAGGTCGGCGCTCAACCGCTGAGCCATGCCTGGCTGGGCCATTTTTCTTCTTAATTTCTTATGTTTCCTCTGAGGTATCTCACCCTCTTCCATGACTTAATATGTTTTTGATGAGGATGATGCTTAGATCTGATTCCAGCCAGAGACTAAAGAGGCTAAATAATGTGTAAGTGGTAAATTCTAGTCCTGTTGTTACTGGAAAACCCCAGCGGGGTTTAGGGCTGCTTGTCGCTGTATCCAGTTCAGTGGAGGCAGGGTTGAATCATGTAGGGCATTTATTAAGAAGGGCGGCCAACCAAGAAGACAGGGAGCATACAAGCATCCAAAACCTGTCTTAAGGAGTGGCCTGAGGGATAGGGGTTATATGGGGCAAACTGAGGTAGGGAATGGAATGCAGCTACGTGCAGTCCTGAAAGTCATTCTTTTGATCTTGGTCACCTGGGGATATCTTGATAAGGTGATATCTTAACCCATTGTTTACATCTGCCACACCTCCTTAATTGCTTCAGTCTAGGATCAAGGGGAGTGTAGGATGCAAAGGCCTGGAAGAAAGAAGCCTAAGGAAAAAAAAAGTTAAATCCCTGCTTACATAAGTATATGTGTTCTACAATTTTATAAGTAATATAATTATATTTCAGATGAATTCAGGTGCTCAATCTTTGGAAGTTGTAAGTGCCCCTATCACTATCTCTACCAGTTACTAGCTGTGTGTTATAGGGAAAGTCAGTAAGCCTTCTGGGTCTCAGTATTTTTTACCTATTTCCTATATGCAAAAAGAGGTGAGAAGATTAATGATTACCATGGTCCCTTCCAATCCTTATAGGTCTTTGGAAGTACAAATCTGGGTAAAATGTGCCAATGTAATAATGTAATTTTTTCTCTCTATGTATTCTCCTTCTGGTGGTCTATTTCAGTGTATGCTTATTTCATTTCTACTTAGTTGGCATATTTTCTCATAAATACACTTTTTTGGGGGGGAAAATATCTATTTTAGTAAACCTTAATTTGACATAAAGCATGGTATACTTGATGAGATTAATTATATAAGATTTGCTGATGAAATCTATAGGCCATTTTGTACTTGGACAGGAACTATTGAGAGAATAAATTTCACTGGAAATAAAAAAATCTTTTGATGATTGACTAAAATGAAATTGTATCTAACAAAAACAATTTGCAACTAAAAAAACTTTCTGTCACCTAAAGTAAAAAGGACTATGATAAATGAGAGGGCAAAAGTACACTTTGGATGAAGACAGAGACCCCTATATAAAGAAGAAAAAAACAATCTGATAAGAATTTTTTTGTTTGTACTGATATGCAGTAAATTTTCTAGTCAGGAAAGTTGTATTTGCTTATTTTTACCAAGGGTAAGACCTAATATGATATCCCAGAAGAGAGTCCTCTTTCAAAAATTTACAGTGTAAGCCCTACGTGTTAAGGATTCTGTTACAAACACTGAAAGGACTTTCAGATTTAAAAAAAAAAAAAAAAAAAGCCAATAGACATGCATCTTACAATTTAAGTCAGAAGTATAGTGCAAGGCGAACAATCAGAAGTAAACATAGGATGACTGTCTAATTATTTCTACCTCTGACCCAGGTTTCTCAAACTGACTTGTAGCTAATGCCCACTAAGGAATTTTAAGTCCATCATTTGCAAATCTCTTTCATTTTCCCTGTAATAATTAGGCTGCTGCTGCTATAATTTAAAACAGTGGCTTCAGGGAGACTTATTTTCACACTAGCTATAGGAGTTCGTTATGACATCTGGACCATGCTCTCCTTTGATTTTCTAAGGCCCAAGGCTGATTTCCTGAAAGCAAGAGAGTAATTCTTCAATGTATGGCAAACTAAAGACACTTATAAACCCTTTGCCACAACCTTCCCTGAGGGTTGATGTAAATGCATCAATCATTCTGCCAGGAACTGAATTTACATTCTAGTTTGCATTAAGCTCATCATGACAAGCAAAGTATTTTATGTTTTAAGACCTCATACTTAAAGTTTTTGAATAGGCCTTCTTTCCTTCTTTGGAAGAGGAATTTAAAACATTTAAAATAATGTGATCTAGTGACTTAAAGTTTATAATAATTTATTTGGGCAAATTAAATAAAAGCTATTATAACTCCTTTTGTAGATTTTAGTTAATTTTCTAAAATATGAACCAGAAAGGTGAATTGGAATCATGTCCTCATTGAAAACCTTTGATAGATTTTCATAACTATTACCATTTATTATAACAAAGTTAAACAATACAATTATATTATTGTATTATCATTGTAAAGTTTCTAATACAATTATAATTCTGATTAATTTTTTATTAATATATTTCATTATATATACATCTGCCGTTTCTCTACACAATTAACAAGTGCAGTGACAAATTCTTGAGAGAGGAGGATATAGTTTGTGACTAAACACAGCGTTGAAAGATCTATGTAAGTTTCATTAAAAGTGTGTCTCTACGAACAAATTCAGAGTATGCACAATCCTCATACATTCATTTATGCACTGGATTGTGTTTTAAAAGTGCCATGTGGTTAATGTTTCTCCTTAAAGAAATTCTAAGAACAAATTTGAAAGATTAAGTAAATAAATGCTCACAAGGAGATATAATTCATACATATGATTACTATCTCCTGTCACATGTGTGTCACCGTTTATGAATTAAGAGCCACAACTTACACCTGATCCCATTTGTTTATTTATTCCTTAGAATAAATGAGCAATCACATATAAACATTCTGAGTTGATCCTTGGGGAAATACGTTAGTGTTTATGCACATGAAGATGGATGGCTGTGTAGATGGAAGAGAGGTATGAGTGATATCATCCTGCGCCTTTTCTCTTGCAATTAAGGCAAGGTGGGGCAGGGGCAGGCAAAAAATTCCTGGGGGCGCTGCTATGGTAGTCACTGTGCCTGGGGTTGTTATGTAAGGAAAGATCGGTCATCCTGGGATGATGAACCTGATACGAACATGTGTTTAGGTCGGGTCCACAGTACTCAGGGTATTCCAAGTACAGAGGTTTAGGCAATAGCTGCAACTGGAGTCACTTGTGTGCTGAGTCTTTAGTATAACAGGAATGGGTAATGCATCCAGTTCATCACTGAGTCCAGTAAAGTCAATCTTCTTCAACCGGTCAGGATGTCAGCCAGATCTCTGGCTCAAGTATCAGCTTCACAAGGATCTAGGTCTTCCTTTTTCCTATACTTGGCCCCTCCGTGGACCTCTCAATTCATGACCTGGCCCCTGTTGATGTGGGCCCCAGCAAAAGTTTTTAGTACCCCCTTTGCCCTGCCTACTCCCAGCCTAGTCCCCCCATGCGGCTCTGCATAGAATTTGCCCATAACCATGGGGCCCTTAACTGCTGCAGCTTGGGCTTGATGATCTGAAGGTCAGTGAAAGGTGGCCTACGTGGCTAATGACTTTTTATTGTGGGTTCTAAAGTTAAGACAGTCTGACTAAGTGTCTGTTATGCTACTAACTGGTTATGGAATTTTGAAATAAGTTACATGACATCTTTAAGATTCAGTTAACTGCATTTTTAAAATAAAGAAGTAAGTAAATTCTATTTCATAAACATTAGATACAAGACCATAAATAATGCCTGCACTGAATAAGAATAAATAAATGATAGTGGGTTTTTTTCCCTTCTATTCCTCAACATAAAACATTATTTTCTCAACATTCAGCTTAGCCTGGCTTTTACATGGTGACTAGGTGGGTGCACATGCATACTAGAATGAGCACATGAAAACTACTCCAAGAGGAACCTGGGGCAATAATGAAGACCAGCGTCTTGGAAACCCATCTGTCCATCTCCATCTCCCCCGTCTTTCTTTTACTAGTCTCCGTACTTCCTTCTGGTCTCCAACGATCCTCCCTCTATCACTCCCGTGCCTCTGAGCCTCCAACGACCCTCACTCTTCCACACCGCTCTTCTCTTGCAGCCACCCCTTCCCTACTTCGAAACTCCCTCCCTTAGACTCAGCTCAAACGCCTGTTCTGTGAAATCAGTGCTGACACCTTAGGGAGAGTTGAGGCCTCTTGTTTGTACTCCCAGAAGGCTTTGTATGCGCTCCTGTAAGTACTTCTCATAGGAACATTTTTTGATTCTTTGTAAACTTAAGAAGATGTCAGTCTACTGTCTGCTTTTCAGGTTTTAATTTTCAAGAATATAAACATCTTCCTTGGAGAGTAAAGACAAGTCATTATTAATATCACAGAGTTTCAAGACACAATTTAAAGCACATACTTTGAAGGTTAAATATATTTTCACATTAGATCAGCAAAAATGATTTCATTGATTGATGCCATTTTTTTTTTATTATAATTGCTTTATATTCAGTCTTATGGATCCTGTATTCAACTAGATTTGCTCTTTATCTTTCTGAGTTTTGACAGTATGACCTGTAAGTCTTGGGCTGATGATGACAAGGTTTATGATAATAAATAACCATAAATAAAAAATCTTTTGACTGAGTATGTAACAAGGTTAAAAAAAAGCATTCTTTAATTCTGGGCTAGTTATTTTCAAGGCCTTCTATCATCTAAATAGCCAATTCATCACTTAAAATGAGGCTCTGGTGTTAGACTTGGCTAAAATTTAAATATCTATAAGGTAAATATTAGACAATATAGTAGGCTTTAAAACATTGCTTGATACCAGTTAAACAAAATAATGATTGATTTTGATAGCATTCCTCCTCTTATATTTTTATAATTTTTATTTGTTATGATTTTCCCACCAGTACCTAATATGACAGCATTTTTAATGAATCTTTCATCAAATGTCCCCTAAGCATTTAACATTTTACGTATGCGTGCACACGTGCTCACGCACACACACACACACAAACTCTTTCAAAGTAATACAGATTTTTATAATACATAATTAATTGTATGATTATAATAGCAAGAAGAACTGGCATGATCAGTTTAGGGAACAAACATAACTGACTTTTGCTAAGCACAATTGTGGGAGAAAATAGGTGTAGATAAATGAAAGATTAGCTTGCAGATTGGTTACAAGCATTTGATGTCCTGTGGGCATCATTCAGTAATGTTTGCTTTCTGAGTGAATGGTTTTGATGCTAATTTATACCTGTTCCAATTGTAGTTGCTATAAAATGCGTCTTAAGAACTAGAGGGGCTAAACTAAAAATATATACATTATAGTATTTCAAGTTCAAGAATCATGGGTAAATAAAACATGTATCAAATCTTTCTGGATAAAAGCTAGTTTCATACCTTTATGGTCATTTTGAAATCCCTTAAATAAATAGTCTTTTAAAAAATATATCAATGCTCAGTGTGCAAAATGTGACAAACATGTGTCCTATGAACACTGACCACGGTCCTTCAAAAACGGTACTCAGGAAATAAGTTGACATGGCTCTAAAGTTGCCTAACTTGTTTTCCCTTTAACAATCTCTTTTGAAGTCAATTAATATGTTCATAGGTCCCAAGTAATTTGTTAGGTAACCTGGAGGGAATGAATAGAATTTGTTTAAGAATTCTCCCACTGGGTGACCACAATTTGTAAGTACTAATTCTTACTGGGTAAACCACTTATTTTTTATTTAACCATATAAGATTTAGTAATGGCTTTTGTGTCATTGTGGGATTGATTTATCCTCTTGCATGACTTTCCTAGCAGTGCTTTTGTTTGGATATGGGCACTGAGGGAGTAAATTTTCTGCATTTTGACATTTAACAAATGAGAATACAGTTTAAAGTTTCTGGTACATCATAATTTAATTAGCTTCTTTTTTTATTCTTAGAGATACATAAATGATAAGTTACCTCACAAGGTATGATGGCTTTGATTCAATAAAATATGGTAATAGTTAACACGCATCAAGAGTTTTCGTGTCATCTACAATGGTCACCCATTACTTCTGGAAGGAGAAATAAATCATTGACAAAATGTTATTTAGCATTAATGAGCCCAATATCAAAGAGTTTATGATATATCTAAGAAGCAAACTTTACATCCAGGAAGCAATAACATAATAATTAAAATACCACCAATGATATAAAAGGCATACTACATCTCTGCTTGCAAAGTCATTCTTTACCATATTATTTCTCCTTAAAAACTGAAAAGCATATACATCTAATAAATGACTACCTGATATATTACCACATTTTTTATTAGTAAAGAAAAACTTTTAAAACGGGAATGGAATCCATATATTACAGAAGCTGATTTAATGTGTGACCTTAATGTGTTTTTGAGTTCTCAGAATTACTCAAAACAAACTAAAACAGTACCAATTGTACTGCACCAATACTAGGCAAAATATATAGTCTAGCCTCATGCCTTTGCACTGCTTTTACTATTCCACCATTAAATTGGGAGGAAAAGAGTAATTTCAATTTAATATTACTTCATCAAAAGTTTTGTGATTTTTTTTTTTAATTTGGGCAAATTAGTTTGGCTTCTTTTTGTCTATTTGAGAAACAAAAAAATTCAAGTTGAATTTCCTTTCATCCAAAAGCAACTAATCACAATGTAAACCTTTTCAATGGATGAGCTTACAGTTTGTCCTCAATACTCAAGAAGATTGTGTTTTTAACTTAATCACTAATTTTTAATTTTTTTAAAACTCCAAGTTTGTTTGTTTTTTTCTTTTGGGCCCCCTTCACTCATTTCTCCTGTCCCCTACTCCTCACTTCTGGCAACCACTAATCTTTTCTCTCTATCTGTGAGCTTTGTTTTCTTTTTGTTTAGATTCCACACATAAAAGAGATCATATGGGTATTTGTCTTTCTCTGTCTGGCTTATTTCACTTAGCATAATGCCCTCAAGGTCCATGCCTGTTGTTGCCAGAGGACTTACAAAACGGAAGAGTTTTATTGAGGCTGAGAATTCACGAATTATAGTTATACTGGATAAAAATATCTGTTTGGGGTAAACTCATTTGTTTGTATAATTCCTATAAAACTACATGAACAGTTTATGAGCCTTGAATTTAGATGAACCACAAGAATATGAGTCCATCTTATTCTTTTAGAGGAGCAAGTCTAAATTAGAATTGGTAATAACTGTTTGGTTGGCTCTGACACAAGAGCAGGAAAGATGGTGGAGTGGAGCAGACACTAGAAGGAGGGTCTGGATTCCAGTCCTGGTGTCACCACCACAGGTCATGTGATTCCTCTGAGCCTCTGGTTTCTCACCTGCAAAGTAGGAATCCCATCTTCCTTTGCAACATATTTAAGTTAGGTGATGAATGTGGAAACCTTATAAAAGCTGAAAGGTGCAATGAAAAAAATATATAATTTATCATATTTTACTTATTATATTTAACCTTTAGAAATTGTTTTTTAATAAGAAAATATCGGTTTCAAATATGTTAACTGGTCAAAGCCTTCTTTCAAACAAATCTTGTATGGGGCCCTAATATCCACAGTAGATAATCCAAAGAGGAAACATCCAATTGATCTAAGGGAAGAAAGGTCTGGGTCCTACTTCCTGAGATTTTTCTCTCATAAGGCATCTTAACTCACTCCTAAGACTTCACAAGTGAAGTTTAACCTAGAGATCCAGGTCAGCACTCACATTTTGTACATAAGGAGCCTGAGGACCAGAAAGGACAAACAATGGGACTGGGGGACATAGAAAGTCTGTGGTTTTACTGTTAGAAGTGTCCACTTTTGGGCACCTTGTTCATGTAGTGGATTCTGAGAAACAGCTCTGCTTAGCACATTGCTGCTGCTGCTTCACTGAAACGTCCGCCAGTGTACACAGGGATGTGGAGAGCAGCACACGGGGCCTAACACAGCGCAGCCCCACCAGCTCCGCGCCCAAGGCCAGCTGCATCGGGCAGGATCCTCGCTCACAACACGACCCTCAGCACCTGCCGCGTGCAAATGCTCAGCATATTTTGCTAATGAAGTTTTTTTTAATAAACCAAATTTGTTTGTATAAAATGTCAGGATTAAATTTCTAATTGTTTCTTCTGGAAATTTTTTGAGTAGTAGAGACAAAGCACATAATTTCTATTTTCACAGAGTATTTCTAGAGGCAGTTTCAATACTTTCTCTCCCTCTCTCTCTTTTTCGTAAACATCCAAGACAAAGAAAGAAAATTGCTCAAATGAATAAAATAAACAATTTTCTCAAAATATTATATCATCACTAGTACATCAGTCCTAGACAGTTAATAAGGAGAGAGGGTTATTATAAACTAACCCACATCAGAAAGGTGTCCCTTATATTCTAATAAATAAAAAGTATTCAAATATTTAGAACAAAGGGCCAAATTAGGAACAGATATTTCAAAATGATCTGTGCAGCGGCTCAACTTTGCTAAAAAAATGCAGTTGGTTCATTTTTTAATGTGGGAAAAGTTTATTTGAGTAAAACAAGAGGAGCCCTAAGGGAATGGAACTTAAATATGCCGGAAATAATACTTTAGGAAAAAGGGGAACATTTCTGACCCAATGGGAGAAACTAGAATTAAATTTATGTTGGAAAAATATAAACAAAGGATAGAATCCAATGTGGTTAACTAGGATGTAACTGTAGAAAACGAAATTAGCAAAGGAACTTGGAAGCATAAACAATGTGGTAAAGGAAACAATTTGGAATACATATTATAAAAATAAGCAAAACTAAATGGAATAGGATAATTAAGAAACAAATGAAAGTAAAATTTTGCCAATGACTGAAAATGAGTTTGACAATATGTGGGAATCACCAGTTGAATCTTTGGCAAACTTTATTTAAAGCATATATTTGTTCATTGTAATTGGAGTATTTTACTGATGAAAAACTCCAATATTTCCCTTTACTCATAATTGAATTAATGGTAAAATCCATAACATCCCCTCTAATACGTGACTTAATTAAAGATCTCCTGCTCAGAAACTTGCTTTCAACCTTTCAGACAGTCCCACCAAATAGATGTAATTCAGTAATACCATTTTTCACACTTTTCAGTAACTTTGTCCTGTAATTTCTAAATGTGAGTAATTATTTTCTCTCTCTATTTCTTTGCTTTCTCCAGCCTGTATTTTCTCTTCGTTTAGGATGGTGAACCTCTGATGGAGTATGTGTTTTGTTCTGTTTTTCTTTCTCTTTCTTTCAAATCAAAATAGAGAAGTAGACCTAACATGGCACATTTAGACATGTGCCACATTAGAATATAATAGAATGACTTTTTTCATGCAGTAAAGTGTCCCAGATATCAGTTCTGATTTGGATAGATTTAACTCATCTTCAGCTAATGAAGAATTAATTTCTGATCCTAATGAACTTAGTTAATTGTATGCTAAGTTGGGACCAGTTGTAATGTATCGTATCCTACTTTTCTTTGAAAATGTTTTTCTGAAATATGTTTTCTAAATTCAGGATAGATTAAATGAAATTCCTTTATTAAATCATTCTCAATTAACCTGGATTTATTGAAACCCTGCCTCTCAATTAGAGCACCGTGGATGACACAAAGAAGAGTTAAATACTTTACCGAGTGAGACAAATATGTCGTCTCACAACTCTATTGCAAAAGTAGACAATGATAATTTTTTTTAAAGACTCAATTAAAGAGCTATGAAAGGATCATTAGACCAGTGCATGGATTTTTCTCTCGCTGTGCTGTCCTCATTTGTTTGGGGCCTGTGTCTCCTGGATTGCTGATGGATTCTCTTCACATGCCCCTTAGAAAATGGAATACTAACTGGATTGGCAGACTTCCAGCTTATTTCTCCCAGGGGCGTTAGTATCCAGGACAGGGTGCAAGAGAATTAAAAATTCTACCATGCCTCATTTTCAACCAACGACCTCTATTCTCTGGAAACAGGAAAATATATAACCCTGAGCCGCTAATTGCCCTTATTCCCTTATGTTATTCACGGGAAGAAATGTTCTGCTTTTTCGTAATAAAACAGAATCTTATATCTCAAATGCTTTCCAACCACTGCAGTTCCAGTATGTGAAGGTTCCTACAATTAACTGAGTATAAAGTAGGTATGATTTGGAATTTCATTCATCACATATTTAATTTTGATATACAAGTAGAACAGCACATAGAGCAAAAGTTTTAGCGCTGGAAGTATTCTGGAATTATCTTTTATAACCAGGACTAGGGTGAGATGAGTGAGAAACTTGCCTTGGACAGAAAATGTAGGGAGGTGCTGAAAAACTCTTTTATCAAGATAAATACTATAGAGTGCAATATTTACAAAAACAGAAATTAACCGAGAAAAATATATAATGAACAAAATATCACAATTTCAATTGAAGGCAGATCAGTGTTACTGATTTTTCTGTTGGCCTCAAGCTGACTCAATATGCCCCTGGCATCATCTCTGAACCTTCAGTGTCAATGACCAATGTTGAATTAACCTTTCATTCAAAATTATTTCATTCAATTAAAGACGTACTAACTGGATAGATCTGTAGTGATATAGTTATCTGGCAAGTTTATCAGTTTGGTCCCAAGTTTGTTTTGCTTTGAAATGATAAAATTGACAAATCATTCTAATGAGAAGTAAAACTCACATACTTACTCTTTATGTATTTTTGTTATATTTTGAAGTTCTTTTATTTTTTCCTTTTTTTCTTGTGACTTTATTTCTCATACAGATTATATGTGACTTTTGCAGGGAAGGGCTATTTTCATTATATGTTGAAACAGATTTTTTATTGCTTTCCTGGTAAAACTTTGAGTACTTATTTCCTCCCCAGAACTTTGTAAAATTGTGAAGAAAACATGGGAAGTGATAGATCAAAATGTTAAAGCCTTGATTATATTCCTAAATTCCTCTACGAGGACTGACTATCATGTCAGAAATTTAGTATTCTTTACTATAACAATGAGTCGCAATTTTTTTTAAATCAAAATGAATGATTATACATTACTAGTGAGAAGTACTCCTAGTAAAGTATAATAGCTGACATTTATAATGGTACACACCCCAGTTCCATTCGATCCTCTTAAATTTCTGAATGAACCCAAATCACTCTGCACTGAAACTAGCTTTAAATATTACACTACTTCAGATGGAGTAAGAGCCTTGCAACAGTCTAATCTCCATTCCTCCCTCCCATCTTTTGTGCTACTTTTGTCATACAGTTTACTTTAATATATGCTAGAAACCCAAGATACAGTGCTATTATTTTTGCTTTAGAAACACAATTTTAAAGTAATTTAAAGTAATCAAAATATCTATTACAATGATCTTTAGCCAGTTCCAGGGATTTTAATTTCTTTGTTTCATTTTAGTTTCTGCGTGGTGTCATATTGCTTCTGCCTATAGAACTTAGTTTAAAATTTCTTATAGAGTAGTTCTGCTGGTAATTATTCTGTATTTTTGTTTGTCTGGAAAAGGTTTTATTTTCCCTCCATTTTGACAGGGGATTTATTTTCTCTGGTTATAGAATTTTGGTTTCAGTTTTGCCCCCCCTCCCCCAAGTAGTTTAAAGCTATCACTCCATTGATTTGCAGCTTGTAGTTTCTGATGAGAGGTCTGCTATAGTTCCTATCTTTGTTCTGTAAGTAATGTAACACCACAAACAGAGACCCGCTAGTCTCCCAAGAAGACTCATCTAGCATTAACTTTTGTCATTTAGCATGCCTGGATAGATCTTAATCCACCCAAAATAAATAAATAGGAAAAAAATGCCATTAAATATGGGACTTGTGCAAATTTTCATCAAGCAAAAGAAAATGCATAAGGTATGCAAAAGATAGATGAATTTTTTTCATATTTTAGTGTTCAAAATATATTTTACTTTTTAAATATATAAATAAAAAATCCATAAGGAATTTATTTTGTGCAATGAGTTTATAATGTATAAAGTTGGGATGTGACTTTATCTGTATTGTAGATTGGCTCTTCTCAGGTGGGTAACTTGTTTTACCAAATATTCCATTTTTTCCTCAGTTGTTTCAAATGCAATTTTCACCATGTACAAAAGTCAGACTCAGTATGTGCCCTGTTGTCCTGTAGCCACTCCTTCAATAGTACCGCACTTGTTTAATAAATGTAGTTTTGTAATACACTTCTAATTAAAAACTTTTTGATATAATTATAGATGTATATGTTGTTATAAGAAATAATACAGAAAGATCCCATGTATTCTTTATGCAATTTCTCCAATGATATCTTGCAAAACTATATATAGTCCATTATCACAACTAGGAGATTGAAATTTTTATAATTCATGAATCTTACTCAGATTTCCTCAATTATTAGCATATCTGTGTGTATTTAGTTCTATATGATTTAATCACATATATAGGTTTGTATATTCATCACCATTGTAAAAATTTAAAACAGTTCCATCACTATAAAGATTTCTCCTCTTTCCCTTTAATACCCACACCTGCCTTCCTACTTGCCTGTCCCACCCTTATACCTTACCCAGGTCAATCCCTATTCTGTTCTCCATTTTAAAATGGTACAGCCACTCTGTAAAACATGCAGTTACTGTATCACCTAGCAATTGCTTGCTTGGGCGCTTATCCCAGACATATTCACAAAGAAACCTATACACACATGTTTATAGCAGCTTTATTCATAAGGCTACTCATTAATAAGAAGGAATTATTGATACATACAACCTGGTTAAATCTTGAGGGAAATATACTGACAGGAAAAAAAAAAAAAAAGCCAATCCAAAAAGATTACATAATGTCTTATTCAATTTATGTAACATTTTGAAATTATACAATTTTAGAGATAATGCAGTTTAATGTGTGTTAGCACATGACCCTTATCATGGTTTTCCAGAATTTTTCTGCCTAATCTCACATTTTTTAAATTCCTGATTAAATTATAAAATATCTTTACCATACTTCTCAATTATTGACTTCTAATAGAGTTGAATCACTTCATTAAAATCAGGAATTTCACCCTATGATATTAAATATTGTCAAGCAAGTCTTAATGAGTATCTCCAATTTCTACTGTTCTTTTATGTTGATTAGCTGAATTCATGGATTTAGCCATGGTAGTCTTGTACAATTCTTGTTAAGGAGATTCCAAGTCACTTTATGCAAATTTCCTTTTATTATTTCACTTGTTACTTCTTATGTATATGAAGGTCACTGATTTATATATATTCATTTTATGAAAACTTATGCTATTCATTATGTACCACATATGCTAGGCTTTGTTTTTCCTCAAAGCTCATGATTATTGAACACCAACTTTACATATGGGTTACATACACATTTTTGGAAGATTAAAATGTTTTGGTTATATTATTCAGTAGTCCTTGAGATATCATTTGCATGGTGGATAATTTTCTTTTATATTTGAAATTATAACCCCTTGATTATTTAAGTGCATTTTAATTCATATCTACAGATACCAAATTGACATAAAAGACATTATTATTTGGGTTGAATGTCTCTTTGGTCTCTTAGAGAACACATTGAAAAACATACTAAAGCTCTTTGTGCATTTGGCATACAGATATAGATTTAGACACATTAGATGGGGTATATCATTTCTGCCACAGATCAATTATGAGATCTTGGTCAAGCGACTCAACTTCTACCAAGTCACAGCTTCCTTGTCTATTAGATAAAAGCATTTATCTTACAATGGTGTCATGTAAATAAAATATACATAAAATATTTGGCACATTGCCTATACAGAGTTAGATGCCAATAAATACTTTAAAAACATGAAAATATTCACAGCACAATTTCCTGAGATGTCAACAAAGCGAGGTTTAGCAGTAAACTGACTCATACTCTTCAGCCTTCCCTGTGTTTGTGGCCTGAGAGACACGTGACTTATCATACAGGTATCAGCATGAAAGAGTTGTTGGGTTAAGCACTGAAGTTTTGTTCAACAACTGAGACATTTTTTCCATGAACAACTTGTTTGACAACCAAATTGTTTGAGATGGGAGACATTCGAGAACTGAGATTTGACTGTAATTCCCCAATAAACTTAATTTTAAAAATAAAATAAGAATACAAAAACTATGTAAACTGGGAGGGTTACTAGAATATAATGTCTGTGATATAGTAGTTTGGGGCTTACCATGTTTTTGGTGCCTAAAACCCTGCCAGACACATAGTATGAGCTCAACAAATATTTGCCAAATATGAGAATAAATGTTGATTAAAATATAATTAGTTCAATAGAAATTAAACAGAAGACTATAATCAGCTCATCATTATCTCCTGGATAATAGAGAAAAATAAAGCTTTGAAACCCTAATCCAGAGGCACCTAACATCAATTGGAATAAGCTTTAAATTATTTATTTCTACCAATTATAGATAATTATGATTAAAAGCTTCCAGAAAATTACATGAATACTGCAATTTTTTTTTCCTTCACTCTATTATTCAGCAAGTTTGTCTCTTCAATGAGCAGTGGAGAAAAACGGATGCTTCTAAATTTTTACTGCTATTATCATTTTAATCAATTAAAATGCATAGAAAAGACATAGCACCATATGATGATAAATTGTCAGGAAGGTTTTATAAATTTTACAGGCAACTTTTTATAGTTAAATTGCAAATTCATCCATTATCTCTATAAGTCTTATTTTACAAATGAGGAGTTAGAAATATTCAATACCCTTTCTCATATATATTCTTAGGGGAGTTGGTTTTTCAACTTATCCATTTAAATGCATGAATATAATAAGAAAAAATAAGCATTGCAGAAAAATTTCTTTAATATATTAAATAATTATTTAATACATCTGTACCATTATAACATTAAGTTTAAGCAAGCAATGGGGTATTTAAACTTAAATAATTTTAAAAATTGCAATATAGCTTTATTTAAACCATGTAATCTCTCTGAGGATTGGAATATAAACACTTGAAATAATTAACACTTGATAATTATGATATTGTGAGTGTGATCCAGACTTAAGACAATTTATTGTAAATGAAGCCTTAAAATAGAGTAAATCATATCAGGCAGAAGTATTATCACAACAATGAAAAACCATGTACAACAACTTGGTCACAAAGGTTACAATGTTACTTCACATTTATTTGCACTAAACTTTAGCAGAGGCAGAGCACTGCATAACATCCCATTTCACATACAGGGATTTAAAGGATGATTCTTGAAGTATTAGTAGTTATTCATACACTGCCAAAGGAGCTCTAAGTCTAGAAACAAAATTTATTGACTCAATTAAATGCTGTATCTTCTGGACCATGTGTAAATACAAGAATTAATGTACTGTAATTATAATTTGTATGAAACACCTGGTGCCATCTCAGTTTATATAGATTGATATGAGATAAAGGAATACAGCCATGTCTTTAGACACTGTACCTAGTTGTAGCCATTGGGCTTACAGATGAGAGATTGATTAAAAATGTAAGTAAGGTTTTGATTAAATAGTTATCTCACTCGTGTATAGATTTTGTCATGACATGAAATGTTGCCCTGCCATTCTTTTCCCCTCACTTGAGTTAATTCCACCTTTAGCACCATGTTCAAGTTTTCTCTCTCATCCACCATTTATCCAACCTGACTGGCAAAGTCTCCGAAATCTCTCCCCAACCCAGCATCTTCCCATTCCCACTATTACTCCCCCAGTTCAGGGCATCATTGTTACATCAACAAACTCAGAAACATAATGAAACTTTAAACATATTTGATTCCTCTAATGCCTTGAAAAATACACATTGACACAACACACGATGCCCCCTTTTAGAAAAAATTTCATGTGTGTATTTCTTTTTTTCAATTACAGTTGACACTCAACATTATTTTACATTAGTTTTAAGTTCACCACAAAGCTGTTAGACATTTATATAATTTACAAGGTGATCCTCCTGATAATTCTGTTACCCACATGGCACCATACAGAGTTATTAAAATATTATTAACTATATTCCCTATGCTGTCCTTTACATTCCTGTGAGATGCCCACTTTTAGACATTTTAAAAAATGTTTTTCAATAATTGTTTTGCTCTTTCTGTTTTCAAGAGAATATTCATATGTGTGTTTTTTCTATTCTTTTATATTTTGTTTTATCAACTCCATAGTCACAGTTCTTTAACAATGGCAAAAATCTTTGTTCTACATTCAATATATTTAGGCTGTCCAAATTTAATATTTGAAAATTTTTCTTCCTCATAATAAACACTACATGTTATCATTAAAACTTGTTTTTAGCCATCTGTGAGTTTTTTCCACCACGATATTTAACTACATCCTTAGAAACATTTGGTTAATGAAATACTTTTTTTTACAATAGATTATTTGCTATTATATGAACACTGCCTCCAGATTTCTATGACTAAATACAAAACAAAATTTAATAATATTTTACATAAACATTTACAAAATATCTAGAATTAATCAACAAATATTTTCATGACCAATGAACTAAGGAAAATACACATGAAGACACTGACAGTACTAAGGGTAACATTCAGCTCTTCTCACTTACGAATACAACTGGAGAGTGAAAAAGAAACACCATCATTTGAGATTTAGACCTCTGTCTTTAAAAGAAAAGACAGAGTCAGAATCTTTCTCCTCTGATAAATGTTGTTGTAGTTCATATTTAAACAAATTGGACACTTTCTCAACATTGACAATTTAGTTCTGGAGGAAAGAAAACCCTGAAATTTAAAGTTTCTATCACCCTGGCTGGTGTGGCTCAGTTGGTTGGGCGTCATCCCATCAATGAAGAGGTTTCTGGGTTGATTCTTAGTCAGGGCATGTGCCCAGATTGTGGGCTCCATCGCAGTAGGGGGCATGCAGGAGGCAGCCAATCTATGTTGCACTCTCACATTGATGTTTCTCTCTCTCACTTACCCTCTCTCTAAAAATCAATAAAAATGTTAAAAACACACAGACACAATTTTCTATCACAATTTTCATGTAAAATTTTTACTTACAAAATGATTGACAACACAAAGGCCAAACCTGGCATCATCTGCTTGCCTCCCTGTGTGTGTATGTGTTTTCTGTTGTGTTTTACCATTAAAATTGTGATACTTTGTAAAATGATATGATCATTCCTCACTACAGTGCCTGGTAGTATTACACAATTAACGAC
Organism: Miniopterus schreibersii; assembly: GCF_964146895.1. Taxonomy (NCBI): domain Eukaryota; kingdom Metazoa; phylum Chordata; class Mammalia; order Chiroptera; family Miniopteridae; genus Miniopterus; species Miniopterus schreibersii. Next base: position 57,482,475 of record NC_138107.1, on the reverse strand, counting down.
ATACAGTATTTTAGACCCCTAATGTTCAGGATAGTTTACCAAAAGCCTTGGTAGAGCTAGAATTAAACCTCTTTGGGAGAGTCCAGAAAGGGAGGGGTGAAAGGCAAACAAAGAACCCCCCGAAAAAAATCCAGCTCTGGAGTTTAGCTTTTGCTTTGAAACAAAGGTCACCCAAAGTCAGTGGAATTAAAATCCTGTTGTAATGACCTGAGAGCCCCATGATCTGGCCTTGAGGGGCCTTCTGAGACTGAACACCCTGAAGTGTGAAAAGCCGCAGAAATGGAAGCCAGGACATTTGCATACTGAGTGCAGAGTCCATTGTCTGAGTGAAAGCTGTTCTTGCTTTGCTTCAACCTCGGTAACAATCAGTCCAGCCAACTGTTTACATGCTCTCCATTATGTTAGTGTTGGCCAGGGAAGGGTTGCTACAAAGAGATTTTCTTTCCGCTTACACCCTGGGGAACCGTGGGAGTTCACCAACTTGACAGACAGTTAGACAATCCTGCCTTCTCCTTCCAAGAAACAAGAGAATGACCTGGGAGCTATTGAGATAGACGTGGCAATGAGGAAGGTGCGTAGCCTGGACCCCAGCTCATAAAGTTCAGTTCTCAGGTGAAGAATAGGGCAAAGCAAGACAGAGCAGACAGGAGAAGAGAGCAAAGCCAAGCATGTGAGTGTGCTGTGCTGCAGTTATTCCTCTGTAGACCAATGGGGCCTCATTGATTGTTTCAAATAGACCTCCTTTTCCAGATTTCTCATTTTGTTTTTATTTTTTAAACTAAATTTATTTGAGTAAAATGGTTAATAAAATTATATAGGTTTTAAGTGTACAATTCTATAATACATCATCTGTATATTGAATTGTACATTTTACCCCCCAAAGTCAAATCTCCTTCAGGCATCGTATATTTGACCCCCTTTACCCTTTACTTCCTCCCTTCTCTCCCCTCCTTTCCCTCTGGCAGCCACCATACTATTGTCAATGTCTATGAGTATTTGTTTGTCTTTTTTGTTCATTTGTTGTTTCAGTTTTATATCCCACATTTGAGTGAAATCATGTGGTTCTTGATTTTTCACATCTGAGTTATTTTGTTTAACATGACATTCATGTTGACCCAAATGGCAATATTTCATCTTCTCTTACGGGTAAGTAGTATTCCATGGTACATGTGTACCACATCTTCTTTATCCAATCCTCTGTCTAAGAGTACTTCTGTTGTTTCCATGTCTTGGCCACAGTGAATAATGCTGCAATGTTTATATACATATATCTCCACTTCTCTGACCTGTTTGTAGTGGGAAATCTGTATTTTAAAAAGTTAGATGTCAACAGGTCTTGGAAATAGCATATTAATATTTCCATCACCTGAAATATTAGCAGGAGTCCTTAGCAGGGCTCTCACAACATCAACAATAGAGTCTCTGGTTAACTCAACTGGTTATAACATAAATTTAAACATAGGATAAATCTCATTCTTCAAAATTTAACAACTATGCAGGAAAGGTACTCATGTAGAACTCATGATAATCTTCCTCTGTTCCAAGTATATGAAATTCATGTGTGTGTGTTTTTAAGGTTTGAGTTTGATATGGTCTACCAGGAGGAACACCTAATTCCATAGTATAAACAAATCTCAGTAGGTCTAGTTGTAAGTCGGGCAAATGATGAATTTGATAGTATCACACTCAGAAACTTGTCTCTTGTTCCTACAATCCAACCAAACATAGTAGCTAAATCAAAGTTTCCCAGTGTCCCAGGATATACCTATTCTTAAATGTAAAGGATTTTGTTAAAAGAAAAAGATATTTGTTTTTAAAATTTTACATATAACTTATTTTCATTTTTTTCTGGTTATAAAATTGAAAGTCATAAAGAACTTAAAAATGCATAAAAATTAAAATCATCAAATGCAAAATAATTGAAAGGCATTAAAATCAAGAAGTAAGGGAGAGCATAGTGACTTAGAATCAAAATAAAATGAAAACAAGGAAAGAATTTAAAAGAATTTGAGAAAATGATAGCTAAAGAAGACAAGCAAAGGAGACAAAACATATTTTTCTTAAAGAAGGAAGGAAAAAGGGAAGGAAAAAAAAAGAAGGAAATGGAAGGATATCAAAGGGTGGAAGGAATAAATATTGTAAAGTACAATTCAAGAAAACTTGGACTTAAATATAAGAATGCACTATGTACCATATCCTGCAAATTTTATCTCCCAAAGTCAATACTGAAGCACAAACTTGTGAATACATTAGACATTAAAAGCAGAGAATAAATCCTTTGGATATCAAGCAAAAAGATCAAGCATGTATATACTGAGAAAACAAGACTGTCCATAGACTTTGCCACAGTGACAGTCATTACAAGAAGACATAGGAGGATCCCCGACAAGATGCTCACCACAGACAATCAAACTCTCATTCTAGTATGAAGACTGCAGACAGACAGTTCTAAACATTCAATATCTGATGAAATATTACTCCAACGAAGCCTATGGAAGACATTTCTAAATGCTGAACTTCAGCAAACCTGAGAGTTATTGAAAACACTATGGTAGAAGAATTGTCTCAGATTTGAAACCAGACAAAGAAAAACCTAACAATTTTCTCTGTATTAGATAGTCATTTTTATTTTTTTATCAAATTTTTTTGGTGGCATTGGTTAATAAAATTCTATAGGTTTCAGGCATACAATTCTATAATATGTCATCTGTATATTATATCGTGTGTTCACCACCCCAAGTAAAGTCTCCTTCTATCCCCCTTCACCCTCTCCTACCTCCCCCATCCCCCTTTCCCTCTGATAATCACCATATTGTTGTCTGTCCCTATGATTTTTTCTTAATCCCTTCACCTTTTTCACACAAACCCCCTCTCCTCTAACAGCTGTGAGCCTGTTTTCTATATCTGTCAGTCTGTTTCTGTTTTATTTGTTATTTTGTTCATTAGATTCCACAAATAAGTGAAATCATAGGATACTTGTCTCTCTGACTGACTTATTTCACTTAGCGTAATATTCTCCAGGTTCATCCATGCTGTCCCAAAAGGTAAGATTTCCGTCTTTTTTATGGCCAAGTAATATCCCCTTGTGTAAATATACCACAGTTTTTTTTATCCACTCATCTATTGATGGGCACTTGAGCTGTTTCCAGATCTTGGCTATTGTAAATAACACTGCAATGAACATAGGGGTGCATATATTCTTTCACATTAGTGTTTTGGGTTTCTCATTTTAAAAAAAAGATTCAGGAATATTAGGAAAATAAATTTAAAGTAGAATAAATTTATACCAACAACCAACAAATGCAAATATACAAACCAAAAAATATAGGCGTTGCAATCTTAGTATCAGTCCAAAAGGTACTTCATAATGATTAAGGGAACAATTCACATTGAAGAGATACAGTTGTGTATATTTTTGCACCAAATATCATAGTAGCAGAATTCATAAGACAGACATTACAGGAGACCAAGCAGAAATAGAAATGAGCTAGCAGGAGAAAAAGTTAATTCACTACTCTCAGTTAATCACAGTTTGAGTAGTCAATAAATAAAGATGTTACAGACTTTTAACTTTAATAAGGTAACGTTGTATCTTCTATCCACCTACTTATTGATCTATCATCCTCATATTTATCTGCCTATTTATCTATACATGTCACAAACTCTCTACTGAGAAAATAAGATCTCTACATTGAAAATGGAAGGCATAGATTGCCTTTAAAACATTCACAAAAAGGGCCTACACAGTAGGCCATAAAAATAATCAACAAACTTAAAAACATGTGCAAGTATATGCAAATTCAATTTCAAAACATACACAGAATTCATAATGCCTGTGTGAACTGCAGCCTCCTTCCTCCCCCGGTACCAGCTGCCCGCTGCTCGAATCTCCCCAGCACACCCATCCCCTCTATTCCTGAGCACAGGGGCATGTTCGGCCTCAGGGTTTATGCCTTATTCCTTTCTGTTTTGGAAAGTGCTACCCAGATAGCCATGTGACTCGGTTTAGCTTTTCATTATATTCTTTGTTAAATGTCATTTCAGTGAGGACTCTCTTGGTCATTCTATCAAAAATTTCAAAATTTCAAATCATGCCCTGATGCTTTTTACTCTCCTCTTTTTTTGTTGTTGTTTTTTAAAAAAATTTTTTTTAGAGAGAGAGGAAGAGAGAGGGAGAGAGCGAGAAATATCAAAACATTGATCGGCTGCCTCCTGCACACCCCCTACTGAGGACTCATCCAAAACCCCAGGCAGCACCCTGACCGGGAATCCCACCAGCGACCCTTTGGTGCACGGGACAGCGCTCGACCAGCTGCCCCACACCGGCCCGGGCTCTGCTTTTGACTTTTCCTTTCAGCCCTCCATTTACCTAGCACACTTGTGCGTAGGCACTAACATCTTGTTATAAACCTCGATTATTATCTGTCTCCCCGAACATGACATAAACTGAGAAGTCAGGAACGGCTGTCACTTCTGTACCCCTGGCTCCTGGGACAGTGACTGAAACCTACTCTATCCTTGACGAGTATTTGCGAAATCAATTTTTGAAAGAACAACCACTTAGAAGAAATGATCAATTAGAGATCACATTTCAGATATCAAGACAAAAACCTAGGAATAAACCAAATAAGAAATGGCAAAATCCGCATTAAAACTTGAAATGATTCCTGAGAACACAAAGAGAGATTTGAATAGGTAGTTGGTGAGAAGCAGAATCATCATTATAAATATGTCAGTTCTCCCAGGTAAAGCTAACACATTTTATGCAATCGCCAATAAAAACAATAATAGGTTCATTTTTAAAACAATATGATTCTGAAGTTTATATAGAAAGAAATAACAAGAGACCACATCCAGAAATGATTTAAAAATAAAAGTAATACATAATAATTTATAGTCTATCAAATATTAGTATATAAAGTAACAGTTATTTAAAGGGTGAAGTTCTGTACAAACTTTATTTGCCATTTAGTTCTGCTAATGAATTGTTAAATTTTTTGAATTTTTGTGACTTTTGTACTTTATTTAAGAAGTTTCCTTCCAAATTTATTACTTTTCATCTAACATATTGAGGTTTCCTTTTTTTCATTGGCCAATGCATTCCATCTGGAACTTGTTTCAGCATTAAGTACAAAAAGAAGATATATGATGATATGTTTTTCTCCCAAAGTCTTGCCAATATTCTTGACACCATTTATTAGTTCAAATGTTGACTTACGTGCTTCCTTTGCATATATAAATTTCACCTACATATATATGTAATAACCACATACCTAGCTGTATCTTATATATATGATTATATAAGATTCTCTCTCTTGCTGCCTCTTTCTCCATAGGATTTAGCTGAGGAGGGTTTTGGGTTTTTTTCCCCTCTTTTCTTTGGAAACATATCTGCTTCAATGAGCCCACCAATATCACACTTTTATTTACTATAGTTTTATGATATTTTTAATATTTATTTCTCTCTGGTTAGTCTTTCTTTTATAAACTTTTTGACCTTTCTAAACTGTTTTGTTATTATTCAATTAAAATAAAATCATTTCATTAATAGAAAATAATCCATTGGTATTTTGATGTGGAATTTTCATAAACCTAAGAATAAGATAGTTACTGATGCCCTTCTCATATCAATCTTACTAACCTCAAACAATTTTTTGTCTGCTGTTTTTAAGCAACGATGAAGGTATGATTTCTGGAAGCAACTTTGTACCTTGTCGGGTCAGTGTTACTAAACAGATTTTGTGGCTTTTCCAGTCATTATTCCAGTGAACCCTCAAAGTTCAATAGAGTTCCATAAGCCAGTGGGTGAGATGGGGAACTTCTTAAAAAGAAACTCCGGGAGATGTGAAAGGATACAGACAGCACGGCCAAGTGGGACCTTCTCCGAGCTTCCATACTGAGTGTTAGATGGGACTGCAGCTGTCACTGTGTAACTTGATGAGCTACAGGTCAAAGATCTTAACTTTCTTGACCTGCTACTGCTCATGTTACAAGAACTCTTCACTGAACTTCCAGGAACTTCTTAAGTTTCTATTCTGTAAATGTTAGCTACTCATATTACCTTTATATAATATTGTTACTATTATTATTGCTATTAACCAAGCAGTCTTTTAGGTACTGGGGAATAATAGTAAACAAAAAGACAGTGTTTCTGCCCTCATGGAAAAGAAAGAGAAATCAGTAATCCATAATTGAGCATAAATATACCCAAATTTACATACTTTCAGTCAGTTTTAGCTACCTATATCTGAGTGTGTGTCTTTAATTTCAATATAAAGGGTGATGTTTGCACAGATCTCAGTTGATCTTTTAGTGTTGAGACCATAGTCACATAAATTAATTCTTCCCCTCTTCCTCCTAAATAACATTTATGGAGTATTATATGCTAAGGAACACTCAATATGTTTATGTTAGCTTTTTAAAATCTTCCCAATAGTCCTATAAGTAAGTGTTATGCTCTTTTACAGATGAGGAAACTGAGACACAGAGTGGTTCAGTGACTTGTTCAAGGCTACAAAACAGGCATTCTCACTGCAGGTCATGTACACATAGGAGGAAAGAAGTAACCAAACAGTGTCTCACTATCATAGATAGTTGGTACAATCAGTTGAATTAAAATTAATTCAAAGCATATTATAAAACAGGATTATAATACTTGATGTTTTAAGAGCCAAAATCTGAGTTAATAACTCAAATGTCAAAAAAAATAGTCTAAATATATGATGAAATACTATATAGCCATTAGGAGCAATTAAGTAGACATATGCTTCATGACATGGGAAGAAACTATATGACATATTTTGGAGAGAAAAAAACACATTACAGAATAACAAGTAGAGTGTTACCACATTTGTGAAAAATTGCATATATGTGTGTAGATGCAGAAAGAAATACCTGAAAATATGTTCAGCATATTATTTCGGGGTGTTGAGATTCCATCTAAGCTTTATTTTGTACCTATGTACAATATGTGAACTTATTTTTACTGTAATCATATATCAATTTATAAAAATAAAGCTATATAATAAATAATGTAGAAAAGTATAATGCAAAGTGGACTCAGAGCGTGGGTGTCTAGGTCCTGGTGCTAGCTTTGCATCTAGATGTTGGTATGACTTTGGGTAAGTCTCCAGTTCTCTTTACCTCATTTTTACCAAGTATAAGTTTGATTCATTCATTCAGAAGGTATTTAGTTACTTAAGGTGCTAGATCACCAGCCTGGACTGACCTAGACAACTGGGAGAAGAACCAAAGACTTATCTCCAAAACTTCTCCCCCTCATTTCTTTTTCTTTTTCTTTTCTTTAAACTGCTATGCTGACAGCAAATCTTGGCTATAAAGATAAGCAGAATTTAACCACTATAGCCAAAAGAAAAGCTTGGCAAAAGACAGGATTGTTGTCATTGTGGTTAGACCACCCACATCTGGTGTCCTCGTGGAAGATGCATAGTTGGAGAGTAAGTTCGTAGGACAGAACTAGGAAGAAGTACATAGTCAGGCCTGGCTTAGTCACACACAAAAACCAGCTCTGGCTAGAAATCTTTAGTCACTTGGATAATAAAGTGAATGCACAAGAAGAGACCAGTAAGATCCAGGAAGTTCTTAGTACCCAGAGATATGTCAGGAAAAGCTATCAGATAATTAGAACCAAATGTACTTTTTTTTTTTTAGTATTCTTTGGGTTTCAGGAGTGTTACTCAATTTTACCACCAAATCTTAAAAATAAAAACAAGCTTCAATCTTCATGTTATTCACTTATTAATCTATTTAGTCATTCAGACACTTACTGGACACCTGCTTGTTGTCGGGTCCTGTGCTAGGCCGCAGCCAGGAATAAGCTGTGGGCTCAGAGAGGTGGTGGTGCAACAAGGACATGTGCAGAGATGGAGAGGAAGGAAAGCTACAGTAGCCCAAAGAGAGAAAGCCTTCACACCTCAAAGCTCTAGCAAGAGCAGAAAATAAAGTCCTTTGTCTTACTGGAGAGTAAACAACTGTCTTCCAAAGTATTAGGAAGATTTTCAGATCCCTGTACATAGGAGCTTTCCCATGCATTTCTGTTTACTAGAAGGGGTTCTAGAACCTATAATTAAACTCTGTTCAGTTGCAGAAGGTTTAACTGATTACCCACTTCCTCCAAATCCCAGACAGTTTCCTAAATCCAGGGTAAAGACCCATAGTTAAAGGTTAAAAAACCTCAGTTCTCTTGAAATATGCACGTACAGTGGAACCTGTGAGAAAAATTATCTGGCCACTGTGGTTTAGTGGCACATGTTCCCACCTGTATTAGTCTCCTTGGAGTTCATAATAAATTACTATGAACGTGTTTTCTTAAAACAACAGAAATTTATTCTTTCATGGTTCTGGAGGCCAGATGTCTGAAATTAAGATGTCAGCAGGGCCACGATCTCTCCATTCCTTGTCTCTTCCAGTTTCTGGTGGTTCCAGGCATTCCTTGGCTTGTAGTCACTTCATTCCAATCTCTGTGGTCACATTGCCTCGCCCTCTTCTGTGTATGTTTCTCCTCTGTTTGTCTCTTATGAGGACATTTGTCATTAGATTTGGGACATACACAAATATCCAGGGCAATCTCCTCATCTCAAGATCCTTAACTTAATTATATTTCTGAAGACCCTCTTTCTAAATAAAGTAACATTGAAAGATTCCAGGGATTAGGACTTTATATCCTAATATCAATTTATTACACCACCTGAAGTGCTCCCCCCTTTCAAGTTTGAAATTTTCCTCCAAATTAGTTCTTGAGAGATGATAAAATACTTTGGTAGAATTGCAGGATCTCCCAGTGAAAAGGAAAGATCCTCTATGGAAAGGTCAGGACAGACCTTTTGGTTTGGTATGACCTGGTAATAATTGCAAAATTGGGGAACCAAGAGAGATTTTGAAGGCATGGAGATGAGAAGCCCAGCAAGAATCTTAGAGAGACCGATACATTCCTGCCAATGCTCCTGGGATTTCATGCGTAACTCTGACAAGTGGAATACAACTTGTTTCTGATAGAGCTGGGATATCACATAAATTTTTCACTGTAGGCAGCAAATGATATGTTTATTAGATCTTGTCTTTAATTCCTAGGTGAGTGGTTTGGCAAACGTCCTAAATTGGTTATACCTTCTCACACACTAGGTCCTATAACAGTGGTAAGCTAAGTTGAGAAACATTTTTATAGAAACCAAAGAGTTCAGTTGACACCTTCAAGCACATCCTCATAGGGCTCTAAGATAACCTTATAATCAACCATTATTCACTGTTTACAGTTAACATCTTTGTTATCCACTGACAAACTTCACCAAGTGTATAATATTCTAGCGTCAATAATATAATTTTGAAAATGTAGTGGCTGACAGAGAAAGACAAGTGCCACATGATCTCACTCATATGTGGAATATAATGAACAAAATAAACTGACGGGCAAAATAGATCCAGGGACACAGAAGCATGGAACAGACTGAGGGATCTCAGAGGAAAGGTGGGGGTGGGGAGGGAGAGATTAATCAATGAATTTATATGCTTATATGCATAACCTATGGACACAGACATTGGTATGGGGAAGGCCTGGGGGGAGGTGGGTGTGGGGTGGAGGGGATCAATGGGGGAAAAAAGGGGACACTTGTAATACTTTCAACAATAAAGATAAACTTTTAAAAATGTAGTAGCTGAGAAATGCTATACATTGTTTCTCTTGCATTCTCTGAAAGCTAATTATGAATTAGCAGCATCTCATAATATTAGGTCACTGGCTATGCTCAGTCACTTAGAGACCTTAAATTAGCTCAGGCATTGCCAGAAGCAAGAATATTAAGTCACATCAAGGAGTTTCTTTAATATGGCATTAACAATTAAAGTCACAGCTGAATCTAGTTTGACTGCTGTTTAAGTCACCCAGTGGGTAGTGGCAATCAACTGTAGAGTCCCTAATGTTTTTAGGACCCATTCTTTGCTTGACTAACCATCCACATTTGCTAAGATAAAACTACTATGCTTCACTTAACTTTTCTAAAATAGATAATGCTTTGATCTGCTGAAAACCCAGTTATACGTAATTTATTATTCTGTTTGTAATTTATAAACTACCTATCTCCAAAGAGATTCTGAAATGATTTATAGTATTAAAACATGTTTAAGAAATAAATTGTGGTTTATTTTAACCAAAAAAAAGTAAAAACAAACAAGAACTTAGAAATACTGGAAGACTGAGGTAATACTATTATTATAAAGGAGCCATGTATTTAGTTTTAAGCTTCTTGCCAAAAGGAGCCCTGTCAGGTTGTAATATAGTATGTGGTAGCTACTGCTTTGGGGAAGCTTTTCTTCTCTTAGGAGCCCCTGCCATTTGGCCTAGGTTTGGCTCATCACAGTGTCCAGTGCCTCTAGTAACGATAGGGTCAAGACATGAGAAGGTAACCCAAGGTAAGGCAAATCAGAACTCATCCTTGGAATTGTTACACTGACACTGGAAAAAGACAGCTGTTTTTTTTGTTTTGTTTTTGTTTTCCACTGAGATATTAAATTGGGGCTTCAGAAACATAATCCACAGACTTGTGGGGAAATTATTTCCTTTAAAAGGGTATACTATGAGCAAGCAGAAAGACCAAGATTTAAAAGACAGAGAAGAGAGAGGGAAAGATATAGAGACAGAAGCAATGAGAAGGAGACTGAGAGGGTACTGGCTGAGAATCACCACATTTCACCCTTGGAGATAGATTCTTGAAACCAGTCTGCCAATTCTGTGAGCGCTTCGTTGACTTCAGCTTAGTGGAACCAAGGAATTCCCTTTTGTGCTAAAGTTAGTCCATCTTTGACATATATTACTTGCAAACAAAAAAGCCCCAACTGATATTATTACATGGTTCTCATTTCCAATAGAGAAATTGTTCCGTTTCATCTGAGGAGGCATCCCCCTACCTCTATTGCCCCGCATTGAATGCCAGGAGACACTGAGGTATCTTTTCCAAGGGACCCTCACTGGGGGAAGAGGGGGGACTTGTAGGAAACACTGTACAAATTTTCCCACTGTAAATTTTGCAACTATAAAAAAATTCTTAGTTTAAATAAGATGTTAAAATTTCTTTTTATATTTCTTGCAAAACTATAGTAGTTGGACTTCTTTAGTGTTTCCTCAAAGTTGTTTTTTATTTCCTTTTCTTTTTCTTTTTCCAGTAAGGATCACCAAAGAGGAGGTGTATCCGTCAAGATTTAAAAAAACAAAAAACAAAGGACCTGGAGAATATTACGCTAAGTGAAATAAGCCAGTCAGAGAAAGACAAGTATCACATGATCTCACTTATATGTGGAATGTAATAAACAAAATAAACTGATGAACAAAACAGATCCAGAGACATTGAAACATGCCCCAGACTGACACATTTCAGAGGGAAGGGGGAAGGGCGGGAAGAGATTAATCAAAGAACTTATATGCATATATGCATAGCCCATGGACAAAGGACAGTGTGGCGAAGGCCTGGGGAGGGCGTGGGAGCCGGGTGGAGGGGCCAACGGGGGAAAATAAGGGGACATCTGTAATACTTTCAACAGTAAAGATTAAACCTAAAAAAAGCAAAACAAAACCACAAAAAAACCAAAAAGCTCTCTTGCTTCAGGAAGAGCCATTTTAAAACAGACATCAAATTTCAAAACTTGTAAACTAGTCTCTTTGAAACATTTGATGCTCAGGGGAGATTTTGTTGCTGTTCACGCTGGGGCCCTCGATGTGTGAGGAGCTTTGCTGATGTTCTGCCGCGAAGATTTCACAGTCAGGCCTCCATCATTTTCTTTACGCTGCCATCCTGTATTATTAGGGAAGTGCTTCAAAGGGGCTCCTTCAGAGAGGGCCATTTTTTTTCTTTAAAATTGAATTCACTTAAGCTCTCCCACACGTATTTAGTCAATGTTCTGGTGTTTCCTGCCATAGACTATAGACAGTTTGGGGCCTAAAACATCTGATGTGATCCCTGAGGAATGTCAGACTCTGAACAGAGCTACACTTAATAGATACACCAAGAAAACAGCTCAGAAAAATTCCTTCAAAGGATGTTTTTTGCATCACTCAACACCATAATAATTCATGTTAAGATTTCACAGAAGCCTGAAGACCCATAGCGGAAAAATTAGATGTAAAAAATGATTTTCAAATGAGTTGCTTTAGAAAATATTGTCATTTGAATAGGGTTTAAGAAATTCCTAAAATTCTCTTGAATGTTCAGAATGTATGATTATCTTAGGTAATTGTGTTGGTTATATATGTGAATTTTGACTATAGAATAATGAGGAATATTTTATAATAGTGACTAATAGACTAAATCTTATTAAGTTATACAGATGTATTTAGTCAAGTATACCAATGTTGACTGGTACTCTTATGAATAGTCTCAATGATTTTGGTTTATAAATTTAAAGTAGATTCTTTTCAAGAAAAGGTATTATTCATAAATTTTCAAATGATCATGAGTCACATTTTCATTGCATGCATGAAAATAAAAAAAGTCCTGGTCTTTGCGTTTTCTCTTAAAGATTTTTTTTATTTTTTAGAGAGGGAGAGGAAGGGAGAGGGAGAGAGAGAAACATTTATCAGCTGCCTCCTTCACAGGAATCGAACCAGCAACCTTTCAGTGCACAGGACAATGCCAAATCATCTGAGCCACACTGGCAGGGCTGGTCTTTGCATCTTTATTGAAATATATTTGGCATACATATGTATTGGTAACTGAAACATTAGTATCAAAAATGTGACTGAATTGATTACAAACATGTCTGCTCCCTAGGATCATGGATTCCTTATTGGTTGTTCAAAGAATATAAGATTCTATTCTGGTCATTCCCAAAAATGCTGTTTATGAGAAAAGTTGCACTTATCTACCATGAATTTTCTTTCACACTAAAATGAAATTATGTCCTGAGTGATTCAAGAACATGTGTTAGCAGAGTTAGTTCTTCTTTATAAAATATTCCTTGTCAAGGTAATGAGGCACAAATCACTCATTTGTAAAATGAACTTATTCTACTCTTCAAAAACTGACAATACCATGTTACTTAGATCTTATTATAGATCTGAGTATCATTATATCTCACCAGGACACTAAAAAGCCTTCTTTATGGTTTACATTTGCCCAGATAAGTCAGAAAATAGTCATATTAATAAGAGTATACAATTATAGTCTTAAAATAAATGGGCGCCATGTAGACATTTAAATCATGGCATCTGTTTAGTTTGTGTGCATAGCAAAGTACAGCTCTTTTCCTAAACTATATAGGCAATTTTTAACAATGTTATTTGTATGTAGAATTTTCATTTAGGTAAAATATTCTGGTTGTTTATATTCCAATTTATAGTTGATGGAGATTTGATTGTATGATGTCTTTTATGGCCATGTTGACATGCTTTGATATAATGTTCAGAATTGTCATAAAGTTAATAAGAACTGATCTTTACTTAACACAGTGTCTATCCAAGGAATAAATTAGCTATTAGTTTTTAAGCTGCCCAATCAAAAAGATAGCAGTTCCTAAAAGCTTTAAATTCTCTGAAAAAATACAATGGATTTCATATTATATTGCAAAAGGCCTGAAAAAATACATTCATGAACAATTTCTTACTTCAGTGTGCCATCATTATAGCGTTACACTCCATTGCTTTGGCTGATAAAGTTCTCAAGGTAATGTTAACATTCAGTGTGTTCTCAGTAAAGTATTTTTTACCTTGTGATCTCTGAACCCTTTCTGGCAAAAAATTAAGTCCTTGACTAAAAGACATACATTTTTTTACTTTTCTCCCTCTCCCTCTTCTCCCCTCTCTTTCATTTTCTCTCTCTGCCTATGTGTCTCTGTGTACGGAACTCTTTATATAAATAAAATAGAGTAATGAGAAAGAAGCTAGTAATGAGTTAAGCCTAAAATTTGGTATTAAGGGGTTGAAAACTAAGAATTTGTATAAATTGCATACAATAACATAATGGAAAGAATGGGGCATGGGTAGAAAGGTAAGGAAATAAACCCATTAGGTTATCCTAAAATAAGAAAATTAAGAAAAATAACAGTGTCAGCCTCTTGCAGATCAATTAAAGAGTGGGAACTGAGCCAATGTTAGAGAGAGAACAGGACTATAATCTTGTTTTGAAAGCAATGGCAATGGGCCATTTGTCCTGTTGGTTTTACCTTGGGTTGGTGCCCAGAATGGACAATTAATAAAATATTCTTGTTATGGCGCTGGCAACTTATCTTTCTGCTTTTAACAAAGTGTCACTATCAACTGTGTGCACAGATTTGATCCATATTCTAAATTTAAGTGAAGTGAAAACACAATCAACAAAGGAATGCAATTGTGAAGAAACAAGTCAGCAGACCAGGGAAAGGAGACTGATCCCTGCTCTCGCTTGGGGTGTACGGGTTGAGTGAAAGCACAAATCAACCTGGATATTTCCATGTTTACAGTAAAATTTCTAGATGTACCTGGGTATGACTGGATCAGCGAGGTAGATTATTTATAGGACTGCAAACAACTGGATATTTGGAGGCCCGTATATGTTGGTCTTCGCAAATACACAGGTAAAATAGCCTAGGTAACTATGTGCTTACTTTCTCAATAATAACAAAATATATGGTGCATTCTACCCTATCCCATTGTAAATTAGAACCAGTATTTGATGTTCTATTTCTCTAAGTATTTTGGAAGAACAAATGACCACAAATAAATTAGATTTTTAAAAATTTCACAGAAATTCTTTAATACTTTACTTCTTTATAGTTTTATCCTAGTTTATCTTTATTGCTCCCCCAAATTTATACTAACATTAATAGTAACATTATCATTATAAAGAATATATTTTATAATAAAATTTAGATAATTAAATGATTTATTGCATTATATTATTTGATACAAGAGATTTTATTTTTCTTTTGTTCCTTTTTTATTAAGAATATTGTAGTTATTTCTGAAAATTCTTGTACTCTGCAATGTTAACTACAATTGGGTCAATTTAATCTCTTTCAAAATCAGGATCCTGTCCAAGAACAATAAATCACTCCCATTATTTCAGTCGTACTATATAAACACTAGAGAAATGTTGACAATTCAACCACTGTCTTTCAGAGTTCTTTCAGTCACCCAAAATAAATAAATACACTGAATGGAGTCTAAACATTGGGATTGTAAATTTCTGATACAGACCCACTTATTTCTGCCATACTAAACCGTAGAGCTTTCATATAGCATGGTGGTTCACCAATAATGGAAAGTTTGATTAATATGCTGAATTTTTATAAAAATCTAATTTCTTTTCCATGTTGTTTTACATTAGAAAATAAAGACTTAAAAATGTTAACTGGCAAATGATATCCTTTATCACTTTTTCTTCTAATGGGAAATTGAGATACAATCCCCCTGTAAACTATGTAATTTTTATAATGGTGGGAAAGTTTTCATGTTTGATTATTAAACTTACCATTTATATGAATACCCAGACCTGGTGTGCAAATGAGAATACAAAATTCTAGAGATTTGGTTATGTCAAAAGGGATAAAAAACATGAACACATACCCATATACAGAAAATAATAGAGAGGCAGTAATTAAATTAGCCACTGAACCGTGACCCATTATTTAGTGTTTTTGATGAGCTGTGTATCCATTCAGATACCTTAGACAGTAGAGATAATACAGTCCTCCCAAGTAGTGTGCTTTATTTATGTACCAACATGGCATCATTTCAGAGTAACTCAATTTTAAAAATAAGATTTATTGAAAAATCTGTTGCTTATAACGAGGGCTTGAAGATAAGCTGCACATTTTCTAAAACTAGCCTCTCTCCCTATCTTAATGTAATCATTTTAATATCACTTTTATGAGAAAGCCTAATGAAACTGCAGTGAAGTAACACTCTTGAAAATATACAATAATATCAAATCTTCAGAATAGTTAAGGGTTGGGTTTTTTTGGCTCAACTGCATTATTTTGCATGATTATTTCATGTAATGCTTATTTTAGCCACAGGTTCTTAATTTTTTGAAATAATGAAAACACCTCCTGATGATGTAAATAGGTAAATTCCTATGTACCTATGTATCATTTAATGCCAGTTCTTTTGGCAGTTGTGTGACCAAACAAAGGACATTTCTTCCATATACAAAAGCTATTTTTTTCTCCACGGATTGTGGTTGCCTTCCAAGATACTAAGTACAAATATTGCTCTTTAAATGTTCCCACTGAGATTAGGTGGAGTTCTGATCGATTTACTTCTGAAGTGTGGCTCACTCTAACAGGAGCAGCTGAAAAATTATATGAAACACTGTAATTGAAATCGGAATGTGTCACACCCATAAAGCTCACTAGAAAACAATGTAATTAAAACCACACTGACATATCGTATGACCTAGACCGAAATGGACTCAGTCTTGGACAATTCAGCAAGGCCTGTTTATCTTTGCCTTTTAATATTTTTGCTTAACCTTTTTTATTAGTACTGAGAAGAAAAGCAAATGGCTTATTTATTTATTTATTTTTTGGAAACCTTCCAAACATCTGCATGTAGGTTTCTTATCTCCTACCCATCCGACCAAAGCATAGGCCACTTCTTTACACGTGTGGAACTTTGTATAGAGACCCTGCAAACTGGGGCAAAACCTCACTTAATTTAGAGAATTTGTGTCTATGACTTCATAAAAAAATGTCATTTCCAAATTTTGTGTATTTGAGTTTAAACTTTTATTCCCCCCCCCCATAATTTCTAACTTTAATGGTGTATTTTTAATCTAAAATGTTTATTTTATACCTGATAATAATAAAGATATTTCAACGGTTCTTATTAAATATTTTCCTACCTTCTCCTTTCATCCCAGTCTATCAGTCCTACATCATGAGAGATCCTCACACACATGCATGTGGATACCCCAGCCTACTTGGCCAAGCTCTGTGCACCCCACTGCAAACAGCTCCCCTGTGGCCACTCCTCAGGCCCAGAGGTGCCTACACTCTAGAGCATGACCTCCCCTAAGAGGGGAGCTACAGCCAGCAGGATTCAGCACCTGCACTAAGTTGCACTTTTTATATTCTTGGTGTTTATTCCTTTGAGCATTTGTTTACCTTAGCAGTTAGCAATCTAGCTTGCATCTTCCAGCCTGCCTTAGCTGTGCCATAGGGAGCCGAGTTATCTATGATTGGGTCTGAACATTTGGAAGAGACAGCAACTCCAAGTGCAACCAAGGCTTGAAGGAAATAATCAAACGGAAGACAAAATTTAGGAGACAAAATTTGCAACAGAAAAAAAGCAAGGCTCAGATCACTTGAATTCTGTGCAGAAGTAACCTTGGAAGTTTTGAGTCTTATGTGAAGAGACAATTTCACTTTGCTCACTTAACTTTTATTTTTGCGTAACACTAAATTAATCTGCCTAAATTAGTGATATAATAGATAATTTCCTAGTTCAAAAACTACACAGGACTCCCCATTACCCACTATCATATATCTAAATGTCCTTTACTCATTTAATATTTATTGATCATCTGCTATTTATCAAGCACTATACTAGGCCCAGGGTATACAAGGACAAACATAACAAACATAACAAACTTGGTCCCGACCTCACACAGAATGCAGCAGTGTTGATAGTAATCAAAGCATAAGAGAGAAGAGCAGAGTATTGGGGAGAGAGCAGTGAAGACAGGGGGACGACTTCAGGTGAACAGATCAGAGAAAATTACATGTAAGTAAGTACCTGAGAAAGAGAAAGGAGTCGGCCATTCATAAGGGAGAAAAAAGAGTGCTGTTGGGAAGGCGACAACCTGTGCAAAGGCCCTGAGGTGGTAATATTGGCCTTTTGCAGAATTGATAGAAGGGTAGTATACTCAGAGTGTATCAAGGAAGAGAGAAAATGGTGTTGGGACAGGCTGGTATTTAACAGAACTAGATCAGGCAGGACCTTTCAGCAACGTTCAGGAATTCAATTTTTTTTCTCATGAAAAAAGATTGTCATTGAAGAATTTTACACAAGACACTGGCATAATTGATTTTATTTTTTACAAAACTCAAGTTGGCTGTTTGTGAGCAGTGAATTAGAATGCATCAAGTTGATCCTGAGATACCGTGAGAGACTAGAATAAGCCAATGAGGAGCCATAGGTTTCAGTTTTTGTTCACAGTGGAAATAAAGAGTTTTGGGCAAATTTGAAACACATTCAGGTGGCTGAATCTGACTAGTTATATGAAATTTCTCCAGCAAGCCACAGTTTCATGAATGCAAATCTGGAAAATGTGAATGGTTGGTATTTTGTGGAGATATGACCAAGGCCAGGAGGATATTTGCCTGACAATAAGTTTAAAATGGACTAAGACAGGAGACTATTAATTGATGAAAGAAAAATAATAAAGTTAATAGAGTTGAAATTTGTGGAATAAGATTTACAATGTTGACATAAAACTGTTAAGGTTTTTTATGGGGGGGGCACTGATTGAAAACCAAGAAACTAATCCTGATTCCCTTAAAGATTAAAGAAAAAACCTATAACCCAGCCCTGGAAAATGCAGAGCAGAAACTCATGGAAATTCTAGGAAGGTCCATGAGATGACTCAGTGAAACCTCTATCCATCTCTGCTTACCTTTTGCTCACTTATGTTTCCTAAATTTCCAAGAGAAAGACTTTTTGTTGACCTAAATATATATTCATATATTTCAACGCATTGACCACTCATCTACAGTCAGGGGTCAAGGCTGATACACTAATTTGATAAGTAGGGAAGTAACCATTATCTAGTAAGTCACATCATTTTGAGCAAGAGAGCTGGAGGCAAAGGAGTTTATGATTAAAAAGTGGAATGTTAGAAACTGTCATTTCAGAAACGGGGCATTTTCTGGTGAAAACAGAGAGTTATGGGGGTGGGGGCTGAGTACTGCAGAAGAAATCTGGGTCAAGGGATCACTGTCATTCATTACATATTGAGCAAAGAAAGAAGGAAAGAATGTATCTGGTCTGGAGTATAGGAAGAACTGAAGTAGCAATAATTAAAGTGAAGATTGTCTCAGAATAGCTACTTGGAGGGCATGGGAAGAACAGAGAGGAAATAATGTGGGTTAAAAATGCTAAATAGGGAGCAATGCATTATATGGGCCAGTGGTGACAAGCAAGGTAATGGGCATGCACATCACAGGTCTCAGCCGTGCACTGGCTCCGGTGACCTGTTGTTCCCCTCATCCCTCCAGGTCTCTGCACTATTCCTCGTAGTTCTCCTGTACCCTCCCATACCTATGTTATTAGTTCTTTGGTAAATAAACCCTTTTCAAATTATTCCAATGTGAGTATACCATTGATTTTCAAAAAGAACCCAAAATGACACAACAGCTAATCTAAAACACCTTGTCCCACTTTTCTCCTGCATATATTATGGTTAATCACTATCAAATTCTGAGTAATTACTAATAACGAAACACTATGTATATGTTACTTAATACACATTACATTACTTATTATTTTAACAACTCCGTGAGGTAGGTGTGCTATCTCCCTAGTCCAGATGAGAAAACTAAGATTCAGAGATGTTAGGTAGTAAGTTGCAGAGCCGGCCTGGCTCCAAGGTCTGTACTCTTAAAGACAGATGCCATACCGGCTCTAGCAGGGAGGACGCCAAGGTGGGTAAGCCTTCTCTCTGCCCGTAGGGAGAGCAGCACCTATTTGGTAAAATAATAATTAATTATCTAATTAATTAATTGTGTGTGTTTTTGTATGTAGACACACATACATATATAAGACTTATGGTTAAGACAATGAATGATAAGTTTCTTGGGCAGATAAATGCTAGAGGAGTTTCAAAAAGTTGGTATATGAGTGTGTGTGTTCTTCAACGTATTAGTTGGTATGGAAGAAATCTACTTGAAAACTTTCCTGAAGTCCCGCAAAATAGGTCATAACGTTGAGAAGCATCTTGATGAAAAGCAACGTTTATTTGAGCAGGTGCCTGCAGTGGGAAGTTTAGGCCATTCTCTGCACACAGACAGCCACAGTGGAAAGCAGCTCAGCAAATGTAAAGCATGAAAATCAAAGTTGTTATGATTACGTTCTATTTCCATTCCATCTTACCTTACTATGCATGCTTATTATTTTATGTTGTTTATCCAGCCCACTACCTATTCCCCCTAGTTCTGAGGTCAATGGAATGGCATTTCCCCTTTAGAGCATTACGACCTCTCACACCCCATAATTGGCTAGTGGCATTAGTGAGATTGTGGTTATGGGAACAGAAAATTCTCCCTTCAATAAAAATGCAGAATTGTCATGGTGTTATTTACTTTCACCCATTCAAGCATTATTAAGGCTTACAAAGTTGTTTTCTTTTATTTCTTTAATTTTTTTAGAAATTTGTGATGTTTGCTATTAAATTGGGCGGCTAAAAACCATTAGACAGAGATGTTTACAAGTTGGAAGAGCTCCAGACACTATCAATTCATACACTTTTGTTTTAAAAAAATCTTTAGACATCATTGACAATTCACAGAACAGTTGTTTTCACATAGGAGAAGGTACTGCCAAAGTCATTTTGAAGATAATACACGGTATCTGGCAGAACAGAAAATTAGAAATGTTTTTTGAGTTTTGAATTTTCATTTTATTTTTAGAAATGCAAACATATGCTTTTGTAAAATAGCTCATTTATAATTTGGCATTTCTGTTGTCAATGATTTGTAAAAATTAAGAACAGCAGTTGGCTTATTTCAGGGGAAATTTTGAGCCTTTTTTAAAGACAACAGAACTTGAAAACAAAGCTGAACATCTTACCATGCCCAAAGTACGTCTCTTAGGAGCTGAAACCCAGGTATGTAAACTTTTCCTTGATAGTCTTGTTGATAATAATTCTCAACCACTGGTGACAAGGGGACTTTTCCATTCAATACCATCAAAGACAGATGAAATTAAGAAAACTGAAAATAAATGAGGTGGTTGGTGGAGAGTAGCCACTAATAATCCAATTCACATTAAATCAAGCACTGATAAAAAATTGCTTTACTATTTATTTAAATTGAATAGTTCATATTAGATGGGTGTGCATTTTTTTCATTGTATTTTAGATTTTTAGAGAGTTAGTTTCTGTTAATTCTCCTGGTTACTGTGACTGCAGAATGAAAGTAGAAATTCTAAATGTTTGTGGTGTGTGTTTGGATGCCTGTATGTGCTGCCCACATATGAGAGGGAAAGAGGGAGGGAGGAAAGGAAGGAGGGAGAAAGAGAGAGAGGGAGAGAAAGGAGGGAGAGAGAGGGAGGGGGGGAGAGAGAGGGAGAGAGAGGGAGAGAGAGGGAGAGAGAGGAGGGAGAGAGAGGGGGGGGAGAGAGAGGGAGAGAGAGGGAGAGAGGGAGGGAGAGGAGGGAGAGGGAGAGAGAGGGAGGGAGGGGGAGGGAGAGAGAGGAAGAGAGGGAGGGAGAGGTAGGGAGGGGGAGGGAGAGAGAGGAAGAGAGGGAGGGAGAGGGAGAGAGAGGGAGGGGGGAGAGAGAGGGAGGAGGGTAGAGGGAGGGAGGGAGGGAGGGAGGGAGGGAGGGAGGGAGGGAGGGAGGGAGGGAGGGAGAGAGATTTGGAGGCTGCAAGATGGTAGGCAGGGCCCAGGTGATCCTGTGGGGTGTTCAGCAGCCTTCACAGCACCTCCCAAACACCACACTGACTACATGAAGACCAAGTGTTATGGAAACAGCTTTGTTGGGTTTATATTATTCCAAGTTCGTTTCATTCTGAGACCTTTTCCTTTTGGCTTTTTGCCGGGACAGCAGCATCCGTGAAAGCTATAAACACAAGAGCAGAGAAACTGTTTACAATCACGTCAAACACGTTTTATTCCACTCCCTGTGGACAATGCGGAGGGAGCCACAGGAGTATGAGGCCAAAAGACCTAAGAATTGAGACACTGAGAATGCCAACGTCCCTGGGCACCTGGGGGTGGCTAGGGCACCAAGGGGTTTATAATCAAGCCAGGGGAGCTCTAAAAATCTACTCTTTGGGGAGGCTGGAGACTGGTTCAAGTTCTACCTGATTTTTTACTAACATGCTGGGTTCCTTTGGGCAGGTGTAATCCACATGGGCCCCAGGTTATTTCTATAATGTGCGGCATCTTCTAGATTAGTGACAAAGAACACTTAGCGTGCAGGCTGTGTCTTCCTTGGTCCTCCGCCCGAGTGGCCAGTCGGCGTGGACTGTCCCCCCTTCCCTCGCTGAAGCCAGAGGGTCCCCAGAATCCTCCCCGAATGATGTGCAAAAAAAACCAATCAGTTAACGAGCTGGTGTGGGAGGTGAGACTAACTCGCCATTCAGGGCCTAAATGAACTTTGACATCTGAATTTCTGAATCCAAAATGTGCGGCACATACTATGGCACATGTATGGCAGAAAAATAAACAGGAAGGGTGAAAATGAAAAGCCTCAAAGCTCTTAGTGGGTAACCGACTGATTTGACTTAAGTCTGTTCTAAACCAACTGATTTCTCAATTTTCACTATGCACCAAAATCACAAGGGAAGATTTTTAGAAATAGTGATGCCAGGCCTTATCCCCAGAAATTTCAATTCAGTTGTTCCCAGGTGGGACCCAAGTATCACTGTTTTTTGTTTGTTTGTTTGTTTGTTTGATTGATTTTAAAGTATCTAATGTGTAGATAAGGTTGATGACTATGGAACTGGAGGAAGCAAAACAGTAGCACTTGACACCACTCCTTCCAGATAAACCGAGGGGGGGCTGGTACACCAGTGCAATTTGCTGTAGTTTGTCTTCATGTAGGAGGCAGAGATTATTGTCGGCTTTTAAATATTAAGCACAATCTGAATGAATGTTGAGGAGAGGAAAGAGAAATTTTCAGGATGAGAAAGCAGAATAGATAAAAAGACCAGAAGTGAAAAGCATTGTCGTAAGCAGAGGAGATACAGAGGCTGTTCCATGTTGGGGCTACGAGAAATTAGCCTGGCTAAGTGGATGGAGCTGTTGACATTGGCCAGCTTTTCTCTCTTAAGTGTCCCTTAAACTGTTCTATACCTCTGCAGTTATGAGTGTTACAAAAGCCTTGGACCTAGGTTTTAGTGACTAAGCAACACATTTACTACTTTTAAAAAGAAAATAATTCAAGCTTTGGAGCTGACCAACAAAGTAGAGACGCCCTTCATCTAGTAGGAAAGGCTGGTAGCTAGAATCTGTCCTTTCTTGTTTCAGTCCCAGAAGGAAGTGTCAATTGTTTCTGAAAATGTTTTTCTATAAAAACAGTGTGAGAATTTCACAACCAGTGGAAAATAATTTGACTTAGCATTAATGTTGGAGAAAATCTACACCATAAGGGTTACGTTTTGTCGTAACAATATTGAACTCGCTGGAGCAGAAAATGGAATGGTTTATACATCATCACGTCATGAGAAAGTACCTCACCTAGAGCTTTACGGAACGTGGGTATTCAGTGCCCATCTGACAGTAACAAAACATAACCAGCTTGCAGTCCCTCTTTTTTGTTTTTCAATTATTGCCCTTTGCTTTCTTGCATTTGAGTTTTTGTAACAGTTTTTCTCCTCATTAAGGCCTTTTTGTTTTTTCTGTTTTCCCAACACAACACGTTCGCCCAGCAAGCCTCTCAATTCAGGAGGCATTTCTAAAGAGAAATGGAAGATAATGGAAGCTCTTAAATGACTTGAGAACAAAATTCACTTAACATGAGGTAAAGGTTAATAGATATAACTAGACCATGAAAAAAGAGCTTCACATGCAATTTCTTTGCTATTTAACTTTGAGCTTTGTAGGGAGCTAAAAATAACCCACTTGCACACCTGTGTTATTGGTGATACTTTGTACTAGACTTTAGGCTACACTGTGTTTCCACTTTAGTGTTGAGGGCCAGGCAGTGCTTAAATTTACCTGGTAGATGCAAGTAGCAGAGTATGGAAGTATATAAGTAAAGCCAAGTATTAGCTTGGCTTTTTTTTTTTTTTTTTGGTCATATCTCATTCCTGTTGATCTATATCCAAGTTTATTAGTAAATAAAATAACAAGGCTACTAGC
Organism: Miniopterus schreibersii; assembly: GCF_964146895.1. Lineage (NCBI taxonomy): Eukaryota > Metazoa > Chordata > Mammalia > Chiroptera > Miniopteridae > Miniopterus > Miniopterus schreibersii. The sequence continues at coordinate 57,458,466 of NC_138107.1, read as the reverse complement.
CAGTTGAACAGACACTGTGAGCTGTTCACCACTGCTAGTTATGTTCACTACAACTAAAGTTTATCCTTACCAGGTGAATTCCTAATATGTTCTGGTACCTGGCCTTAGGGAAGGTGTTTCTGTCTCAAGCTCAAAGTTAAATCCTGAATCCATGTCACATATGATAGTTTTCCTTGCCAGAATTGATTAAGGAGTAGATATGTGACCCAGGTCTAATCCTGTGATGTGTGGGAAAGTCTGCTGTCAGGAGGTAGGGAGAGAGGCTTCTGAAAAAAAAATATTCCTACAAATAAAAAGAGAATAATATATAAAGGAACATCTCTTCTGCTAGACATTATCTCACCTGCCTGCGATGCCTGGGAATATGGCAGCTTGTTTGAAAGCATGAGCGGAATTGGTCAGAAGACAGGAAGACGCACAGAAAATGACAAAGTGGTTCTTTTCTGTTTATTTTTAAATTTATTGAGGTATAATTTAAAGACAGCAAAATTGCAGGTACAAAAACCTATGGGTTTAGACAAATGTGTTTAGTCGTGTAACAATACCACAATAAAGATATAGAATAATTCACTTATTTCTCTTTGTAATTAGTCACCTTCCGCCACCCATGGCCCTTGGTTACCACTGATTTATTTTATGTCATAGTTTCGCTGTTTCTAGAATATCATATAAATAGAATCATGCAGTTTATAGTTTTTGACTTTGACTTTTTTTCACTTAGCATAATGAATTTGAGGTTCATCTTTGTTATTACATAAAACTCTAGCTTTTTCCTTTTTGTTGCTGAGTAATATTCCATTTTCTCCATGCGCAACAGGAACTGTGGTTCTTGATGGTATTCAACCACAGAATTAACCAGATTGAAAGCCAGCCTAATCTGGGACACAGTGATAGGAGAGATATTTTTTTCCTTTTAAGCTATTTTGTATTTGTTATACAATTCATATGAGATGATATACCAGACTGATTCATCCTACTATTAATGGCCTCATATATCAAATTCAGATGTAAGATGGTATGTTTATTCTTGCTGAAGATTTTGCCTAAAGTGAATTACTTCAAAACAAGTTTGCCTAAAATCACTATCTATAACCTACTTAAATTCTGTCATATTAGATTTGAGCGTAACACAGTGGCTGTCAAGATATAGTTTCACCTTAATTTTTTTATTAACATATGTACTATTCTGTTGTGTTTATGCTGTTACAAGTTGAGTGAGCCTACTTTCTATAAGCTAATCCAATATAAGTATATAACACAAGTTGTATATATCAAAATCTAGTCATATTGTCTTTCATTATATTTTTTTTCTCCTTTAGACAATTTATCTACCATTCCCAATAGGAATGAGCATGTTATTCCAATTGTTTCTAGATTTTCTTTAGATATATTTTTACTTGAAATATTTGTCCTTAATAATATAGAGAACCAATCTAAATAAATTCTTCTCCATACTGATGTTCAATTATTTCAGCAAAATTTATTAATGATGGCACCTTTCTGGAAAACAGCCATATTGATCCAGAAACATAATAGTAACATTTATTCACTATCTGTTAAGTTGTTTATTCTCTGCTAAATATTTTACTTATACCCTCTCATTTATTTTTCATAATTATTATCTCAACTTCACAGATGAGAAAACTAAGCTTAAATCTTGTATCACCCAGAGTAACATGTCTTAAATTAACTTTTCTACACCCAAATTTGTAAAATGTCATAGAAAACAATGTGCAGCGATGCATTTCCTTTTCGAAATATGTTTCTTCTGGCTGCAAGGGGAGGGTTTCATTTCACTTCATTAATTTCTCAATACTCTTTAAAATAAAGATGCCAATCTTCTACACTAAAACCCATTGGCTGCATTCAGTATAAATGGTATAAATGTATCCATATGGTTGGTTTCTGTATCTGTTTTATATTTTGAAAATTGTTCCAGCTACCAGAAGTAGTAGCAAAAACAACCAACTTATTGTCATTACATATGGGGACCCTTTAGAATCTAAATTCTTCAATAACCCTCTATTCCTTACCAGTCACCTGAAATATAATTATATATTTTAATAGATACAATAGTTTTATACCTGTGCCCTGTCATTTGCTTGTCCTTGTATCAAAACGGTTAATCGAGGCATCAAATCATATATTAAAAGCACATTGAAAAGACTGAAAAAGAGACTGTGGTACTTTATAAAACTTCATTTACATCAGGATTAAAGTACCATGAGGTGATTTTCTAAATCACCCATATTTGCACAATGGTATCAGTGCCCTTTCCTAGCAAGTCATAAAGCAGGTTGCCCTGGAGGATTTGCTGGTATCCCTGCCCAATGGCCATTTTTTCCCCTAATTTGCTTTTATAGTCAGTGAGTGTATTTAGTCATGTCTCCATTAATCATCTCCAGGGGAACCAGCCAACAAAGGTTATGATGTTCTGTTTTAGGATGTCAGTCCTGGTGTTTGCTTGAATACAACAATCTCCTAGACAATTAGCCATGGCAATTTCAAGGCTAGTGCTTGGAGGTCTTCCTTCGTTTTAGGAGAGAACCCTGGGAAGCTACAAGAAAGGCCACAGAGGAGGGGAGCGTCTGTAATGGAGTTATGCTGAGTGTAAATGTGTGCAATGAATATGCAAGACGGATTCTTACTTCAAGAAGCAATTACTTCTGCCCCAGGCATCCATGTCTTTACACTAATAAGGTCAGATGACTCTGCTGCAGCTTTTTGGGCTAGGGCTGAAATAAACAAAGGGAACTCATCATTAGTAGAGGCTATCAGCCTATAGTCTTACAATGGATTGTTCAGTTTCTCTCAATCAGCTTAAACAGGCGTGGCAGGCAGGCAAGAAGTATGCATAGTGCGTAGAACACTATTAGGGGGCAATTGGCAAGCCCGTGCTTTGGGAATCTCACTCTGTTTCAAACCCCAGCTCTGTCACTAACATCCATGTCATCTTAGCCAAACCCTTACTTTCTCTGTGCCAAAGCTTCCTTACCATATGTAATAAAAATAGAACCCAGCTCATAGGTTTCTTGGGAAGACTAAATAAAATACTTCATGTAAAGTGCGAAGAACAGTGTCTGGCATATTATAGTCTCTCAGTGGTACTAGCTTCATCTTTATTGTAGTGTATGTGAATTACAGTTCTTCTATAGGAGATTGTTAGAAGCTTTTTATACCATTTAGGTGCCAGTATTCATGAAATCATTTGGATTTCACAAACCAAAACACCTGGATGTCAAAAACCTAAGTTAGTATCTTTATGAACTAACTAGAATTTGCCGAGAGAAACACTGAATCATAAAACATCTTCAGGTACTTAAATGAAAGATACATAAATGCTCTTACTCTACTCTGTATGTTATTAAGCATGAGTATACAGTTTCTGTATTTTTGTTTTAGTTGTTTTCAAAAAGTATTTGTTCTTATATAGAAGGTGTTAAGAAACAAAAGCAACAGAAAATGAGCCCAGAGCTGAGACTGATCCTTTATAAGTACGACATCTTTTACTTGAAATTACCAGAGAGATGATCTCTGTCATATGATTTTTCCACTTCTTTCTGTTTGTATTATTTGTAATATATCTTTGCCCTTGAACTAAGAAAGCATAGCTATCTATTCATATAGAATAGAAATCATACCATAGGTAATATGTGTAGAGAGCACATGAACACCTAACACTGCTGGAAGTGCTCAGGCGAATTGTATCATGAGACCTTCACAACCTTATGAGGTCTTCTTCTTATTATCATCCCCACTTTATAGATGGGAAAACTAAGGCACGAAGAATGTGAGGGACTTGTTCTAGATCATGTGGCGAGTAAGCAAAAGGGCCCCTTTCCACGGTGCATCCCTCACTGTCTCCAGAGCCAGCCAGCCAGGGTGTGGCCATAGTGCCATGTCCTCGCAGAAAATAATCACCCATGTGGCTTGACTGGTCATCTAACAATAATCTTATACTGGTTATTTTATACAGAATTCTATTTTTCCCTGTCCTAATCTCTTTCTAAATATGATATTTTCCTATTACTGCAAAGAATGACAACTGTCATAAAAAACAAAGCATAAGAGTAACTCGCGTCTGATTTCCTTCTTGCCCACGGGTGTAGCAGGTGACACTTTCACGGTCAGGGGCTCAGTCAAAAGAAAGATTGGGCCCCTAATATCTAGATTTATGAGATTGGACTGTAAAGTAATTGAGTCGACTGTTTAACCACCTCCTAATGAGTCTGTTCCATTCAGTTCTGTCACAGCTTGAGGGGCATGTGATCACCACTAAGATGCCCCCGCTATTCTTGTGGAATTTCTGTTTATTTCTGAAGCATATTTCTTTGTTTTCCTTTTTAATTATCCCTGGTGGTTAATAGTCAGGCGTTGAAGGAAGTGGATTAATTTTGGGAAGGAGCCAAAATTTACGTACACGAAAGTATAGGAGAAGACTATTTTAGTAGTATAGTGGAAAGGAAGCAAGGAAAGAAGGGAAGGAGGGAGGGAGGGAGGGAGGGAGGGAGGGAGGGAGGGAGGGAGGGAGGGAGGGAGGGAGGGAGGGAGGGAGGGAGGGCAAATGAGAAAGAAAAGGAGAGAAAAGAGAGAGACTCTCTATGTGGTTATATAGCGGATCCAGAATGCAATTCTGAAAGGGAGTCTCCAAGAATATTTTGAGTGCTATTGAGTTGTGTGCATTGCAATACATGTGTAATCTCCACAGATGACAGCTATAACGGCAGCATTTATTTTGTTTTTTTACTCACAGGCACTGTGTCAAAAATCCTCAATTTTTGGATCTCCACAGAGAATAGCAGGATGGTGAAGGAAAGGAATTTGTTGGAATGTGGGATTCCGTTCAAACTTAGGCTTGTGTCCCTCTTTATTGACTTCTTAAGCAGCCAAATTCCCCACTTCTGCATACTGTCCCTCCTGGGACCCACTGCTCTGGGATTTGGGGCTCTATTCCAGTTACAACTGTGGAGAGAATCATTTTTAATAATAATGGAATCTTACTGTTATTAGTCAAACTTTACATCATCCTGGAACCAAAACATCTTGTTTGTCAGATGCGTCCTTCCACAGACCATTATGTATCGTGCTCCTCCTAGATTCAAATAAGGAAAAGTGCCCACTTTCCTTTCAGGCTTATTTCTCACCTGCCTCGGCTAAGCCACCTCCTGGGCTCCGTTCTCCACCACCCTCCTCTTCAGTCCCAGGAAAGACGTCCTCAGGCTGTGCGCTTCATGGGAGTCAGCGTTGCTAATTCTTCCTGAGCATTCTCACACTGTGGCTGGTCTCCAAAGCCAGAGATGCAGAGGCTGTGCTTTCTGTTGTTTTCTACATGATCCAATTTCAGGCATTTGGAATACTTACATTTTATATCATTAAGAAGGTCTTTTTAAACTTTCTTATTAAAATAACCCTTAAAATTATTTGTATGGTCAGTAATAGATAAATTATGTGGTCAATTAATGGTATTATAAACATGTGCTTATGTAACCTCTAGACCCAAAGATCTATCATAAATAAATAAGGCAGAATTTAAATCCTGTGAGAACAAATTACATGCCTCCAGCTTCCCTTAGGAAACAGCTGTACTGAATCAGGTGGATTGATGAAGGCCAACTACACTTGGCCCTAAGAGTTGGCCTTAATTAGCATCCATGACTCTCGCTAAAATTTACAGGGATCAGCTTTCCTTGGACACAATGGTCTCTGCCTTTCTGTTATCGCACATCATGCTCATTGGCATCCACAAAGCACTTTCATATGTTCAGGATCTGTGTGTACAACTTTGATAGCATGTTATTCCTAAGGCTTTTCAGGTTTCTATGATATTTTCTTAGATACGTTGAACAACAGATTTCCGTGAAACTTCTGAATTATTAAATGAGACATTTCCATGCTAGCTAGGGGTAATTTGAGTAAAATCCAACAGCAGAAAATTCTCGTGTGTGTTTTCACAGACATTTATAGCAGATGCCAATTGCTAGAGGCGAAGTAGTTTTATTTAGCAGAAATAGTCAATAGGGTAAGGTTTTTCAGAGTCATATTATCCGAAATTTGATATGCATCTTAGCTCTGTGAAGTTTACATGGAAAGAACATCTTTGCAGGCAGTTTCAAGAGATGCACAGGGGATTCATGAACCACAATAGTTTTGTACTTTCCACTAATTGCCCCAACTTAGAAATTGCCACAGGGTGCTCAAGAGATTGGCGAGATCACTTGGCAATCTGGAGATGGAAGTGAAAGCAAGTTTTATAGGAACAAGTGGAAGTTATTTCAATTATGAAAAAACCTTAGGAATAACATTGACTTGGTCAGATACTTCAGTATTTAGTCATGATTAAATTAATTTTTCTAAGGAAGTTAGAGATTTTCTGATTCAAAAGGAAGTGACTGACTCAAACTGTACCAAATGAACCAACATTTAATAGTCAGATCTCATTGACTTAAGCATTTGGAGCCACTTCTGACTCCTGTTTAAGGTGAGTAAATGCATGAATAGGTACTTAACAAAGGCAATGCTTAATAAGTAGCCTTTACCAGTATTTTTCCAACAAGCACTTTGTAAGATGTTTTCTCTGTCTCAAAGACCTACAATGTGTTACTCTGAGAAATAAAACTCCATCTACAAGTGTTTGATTGGCAGCTCAGTATTTTGCCACTTAAGAATAAGCTCAGCCATAAGAATATTTCTTATTCTAACTAGATCTGAATACAGCCTTTAATTTTAGTAAAATTATATTGCAAAAACCATAGGAAAAACTGAAAATATATTTAAATGAAAAATAATCATAATCACCAAGGCATAACTGCTCTTAATATCTTGGTATATACTCAGGCATTTTGCTGTGCACACAGGATTGAATATATAGGTATATATACATTACAATATATAAATTGTACAACTATAAAGATAATAGGCAATTAAATATATAATATAAAATATGGCATAATAAGCTTTTCAATGAAAATAATTATAGTCTACAACAATACAACTTGCCATTTGTCATTCTAGCTTCTGATCTGTATTCATATTTTTACTTAATGTAATCATAAAATTCATGCCTCAATAACAACTTTAATAAAAATAATTATAACCATGTTTCTATTGCTTTAAGGCAAAATTTTTAAATACACATAAATCTCAAATTCATCCAAGAAGTGAAAAACCATGACATTTACATCAGAGGTGTTTTAGCCTTTTTGGGTGACAACTCAGTAGACTCATAAAAAAAAAAGCAATAATGTAAAAAATTCCAAACATCTTATTTCCATATGGGAAGCAGCTGTTCTTTCTCATGCTGGTGAAGGGAGTTTTGCATGCTCTGTGCTCTATCTGGTCTACTGGGGCCCTGATCAGTAAGATCTCACTCCCGCTCAGATGCATCTTTGAGAGTCAGTGTTATACAGCTAATATTTATTGGAATTTATTCTGTAACATGTACTGTGCTATGCATTTTATAGTGATTAACTTATTTAATTCTCCAACTGCCATTTTAAAGATGAAGAAACTCAGGCTTAGAAAGGTCATGTATCTTACCCAGGGTCACATAAATAATAAGTGGCACAGCCAGGATTTTCATCTGCTGTTGCTAGAGAGAGCCCTTGGTCACCAGGTCGATGTTATCCTGAGTAGCTACATTCCACTACTGATTGGGAGATTAGTTATTGGATGTCTTTTGCTGAAACCCTCCATATCCTATGAGTTGTCATCATGTCTTGGGGTAAATACTTCTGGCTTTCAGAAGGTAGCCTAGCCTTGGAAAATCTATCATTCGACTCCTGGGAAAGTTCCTGACACACTGTTCCTTTTCTAACATATCCTTCTCATTTCTTGGCTCAGAACCTTGAATAAATTCCCTATGCAGAATCAATCATTACCTATTTCTACATTTTTCTCCCCCAGACCTATAAGCTTTATGCCTAACCCCCAAACCAAGCTGCATATAGTTTGTTACCTTCAGTTTTTTATCCATTTGAGACATTTGAAGGATCCCTCAAAATTTCTAAAGCAATTCAACTCAAAAGCCTTCCATATAATGTTCCAGCTGCTCAGGTCAGAATTTTTGGAGTCAAACCTGAATCCTCTTTTTCTCTCTTACCCTGCACCCAAACCATCAGCAAACCCTATAGATTTTACTTTCAAAATATTTTCAGAATACAATATGTTAAGATACAACCACTTCTTACTTTTTTCATTGCCATGACCCTGGTCCAAGTCTCCTCTTCCCTTGCCTTCCTATTGTCTGATTCACAGGATGTCAGAGGGACCCTATAGATTTTACTTCTGTCAGATTGGGTCACCCTTCTGCTCAAAGCTAATGGCTTCCCATCTCAGAGCAAAAGCCAGATGCCCATAAGACCCTCCACACTCTGTCCCCCACTTCCCTGACACCCCACCAGCCTCCCTCCATTCTGTTCATCTAGCCAAACTGGCCATCTGGACTTTCTCAAATAAGCCAATCATCTTCACACTTCCTGGGCTTTGCAGTTGTTTTGCTCTGTCCCTGGGACATTATTCTGACCAACAGACCCATGACCTGATTCTTCATCTTATTTCATGTCTTCGCCTATCAGTCATTTTTTCTGAGAGGTCATTTCTGCTCACCTTATATAAGATACCAATTCCCAACCTCAATGTGCCTTATTCTGCCTTCCCTTATTTTATCTTCTGCCGTGTGTTATCCAAACTAGTCTATAACATATTTATTTAATTGCATATTGCCTCGCTACTAGAATAGAATCTCCATAGGGACAGGGAGTCTGCTGTGTTTACTGCTATATTGTCAGCTTAGAATAGTGTCTGCCACACAGCAAATGTATGTTGAATACATAATATATGAATGGAATTCACCTCAGTTTTAGAGGTATCATTGGTTTAGGATGATATTCATTACTTGGGAAGTTGGGTGCTTAATAATGCAAGTCATTTTAAAAATAGTGCTTAAATGCTTTCTGGGTTTTCTTCTCTGTTCTACCCATATATCTCCTTTAGAGAACTGTGATAGCTTTTAAATCTGTGATCACAAGAGCAGAATTCATTTTCCCCCAAATGAGGTCAAAATCTATTTGTTGTTCCATGTAACATTTCTACTTTCTCCTGAGGCACATTCAACAAAAGCCATCAGGCGGAACAATAAAAGGAAAATAAAATCTCAACTAAAAGAATTATAGTTATTTTCGTAAATTGAAAACTGATTAGAATTAAATATTAACCAGCCAGGTTGGCTTCTGATGATAATAATTTAGAAGATGAATCTCACATCAAATGGGTCTTTTCTAAAAAAAAAAAAAAAAAAAAAAAAAAAAATCCATATAGAAGGTGACTTAAACCAAATACCAGCTAATAGTCAAAGAAAGGAGGAGACATGGACTAATTTAGGGAATTTTTTTTTTTCCTTTTTGGTGGTTTATTGTGACCAGGGCTGAACCAAACTATTTACAGTTTTCAGGGAAAGAAAATATTTTTTCTGACTACAGCTGAAGAGAGACCCTGACAGAGCTTTCCTGCTCCCCATCTCCCATGTCATCAGTGTTTTCTGGGAGAGGAATCTGGTGGTTTTCCAGCTAAGTGGTTACAGCTGTTTCCACAGCATCAGTCAGATGGAGTTTCTGCTCATGTTGACTTTGGCTTCAGTCTTCCCCTGGAGCCCAGCAGCATAAGAGCATTTGCTCTGAGGCCTGGAGCCCTGCACAAACATTCCAGTTTCTGAGTTCTTAACATTAACATTTGATGAATTCTTCTCTTAATTTCTCCTGGAGAGAAGTCAAAGACGCCAGAGGGTCCCCTCTGCCCTGTGACAACCATGGCATCCCCCGCCCCTGAACAATTTTCCTTCTTTATATACAACTGAAAACCTGAAAAATAGTAATGTGCGCAAACTATCCCCATCTATGAAAACATGCATTCTTTTAAATATGTTTAAACACATTTTGACAGTTTTCTGAAATACCAGAGTCCTGTGAAGACTTTAAAAACAAAAGAGAAAAACAGGCTTTAAAGAAAACCTTAAAACATTTGAGTAAAAGGCATTAAGAGAGAATCTGAACTGTAGTTATAGAGTTAATTGAAGGGGTCAGTTGTCATAATTGCACTGAAGTAGAATAGCACTTCTTAATGTTATTTTGATAAGCTTTCAAAAATAGTAAGCCTGACGCTAACTTTTGGTTAAAATACTGGTTTTATGTGGATCCTCACATTAACCATAAGAGGCAGAATTAAGAATTGATTGTTCAAAACCTGAAAGATCGAACACAAAAGATGATAATAAAATGGCCATAGGAAATGGTTCATTTTTGTTAACTGCCCAGCATCAAATGAGTCCAAACTCATAATGGATGAAACCTGCCTGCACTGGGGATAGCAGTAGAGGAATATGGCTTTGGTTTCTACCGAAGGATTCCAGTTGTGAGTAAAAGAGAACACTCTGACAAAGGTTATGAAAATGATAATTTGGATGACAAAAGAGACCTTTAAATCTTTTGGCTGGCAACTTCCAAAAGCATGTTTTGAAATTTATTTTAATCTGCCAGTGTAGTCAAAGTAGACATTAAAGTGGCATTAAATGACATTTCAAAGTTCCATAAGTTCACTACTATGATATTTATGTAATGCTACACTAAGACATAAAATGCTAAACGCATGGTAAATTTATTTTTACACACATGCACATAGACTGGCAAATTGTATATATCACTACAGTATTGTGTATGTCCTTATACATTCTCTGAGAGCACAGCCCTTGCTTTTTAGACACAGCCCTTGAGTCATTAGATAAAGCACATAACAAGTTGGAATCTCTGCCTATGTTAACTGTGTTATTTGCAAAATTATTTTAGGGTAACCAAATAAAATACACATTGTTCATAGAGCTGAGGTTGTTTATACCCCACCTATTTCAGGACAATTTAAAATCATGATCAGAAACTCTTCCTTTGAAGATATAATGTGAAGTGTCGGAGACCCTCGGGAGGCAGAGTATCTGGGTTGAAGTCCTGTCTCAGTCCCTTGCTAGCTATTTGACCCAAGGCCAATCATTTATGTTCTAGGCCTCAGTTTTCTCATTTGTAAAAGGCATTGAATCCCAACACTTATAAGGATTAGATACATGTTCAATTTAAGGTGCTTATATAGCATCAGCATATAATCCAAATCCACTCTCAATTTAAAAAAACACACACAAAGGATGCTTTTGTTGTTTTTCTATTCTAATGAAATTCCCCTCCTAATGGAAATGTGTCCTCTGTAACACTGTGCCTGTGGTCACCTAGTATAAGCCTGAATATTTAAGTGAGGACGGGGAGGCAGAGTCCAGGGCTTTGTTGCATTGCCCTAAGGTCTAGAAGTCTCATTTTTTCAATTTAAGCAAAATCTGCCTTTCTGAATTTTGTAGATTTCCTGATCAACTCAGATAATTTCTACTCCTTCCCCAGCACAACCTTCAAATACATAAAACCTTCTTTACTTCCACTGCTAACCCCTCTCTGTAACTACTGCCATCCAGGCCAAACATGTTCTGTGTACTCAGGTATTTCTTTTATTATATGATTTTATTAGTCTTACACCATCTTGGTGAGAAGCTTGAAAACTCTTAAAGTTTTTACTCCCTGAGCCTAACAGGCATATATTCCTCCCTAACTTGAACACATACTGATATTGAGAATGTGTAAACATTTTGGCTATATTGTTTGTGATCACATAAAACCTTTGGTTTCTTTCATACATATATCTGTAAATCAGCCTCCCATAATTCTTTTTTTATTGTATTCTGTGTGTTTTTTTAGTGCAAATGTAGGCTCTAGGACTTCTGTTTTTAACACTGACAGAGTAGCTTGTATCAAACCAACCCTCTGGCATAGAAAACCTATAAAAGCTGGGTAAAACAAGGACAAACATAATGACACAAATACTCCAGGTAGTTGTAGATATTAGCACTCAAACAAGACAGCCATGACTTGAGGGCTCAACATCACTAAGAGAAGGAAAATGTATTGACCTGCAAGCTTCTCCGCACTAGGAAAGTACAAATGTGGAGCTTTTAGCCGTCTCACAAAGTGTGGAAACAAAAATTGCAATTAAGAGCTACCAAAGCAGGCAGAGCCCAGAGGCAAGGGAAACTGGTGTGTCTTGTTCCCTTCAAGGTATTTGCTTAAACCAAAGCTTCAAAGGATTAAGAAAAAGAAGACACCAAGTAGAAAATGACTGCTTAGAGGCCAGAAAGCCAAGCAGAGTTTTTGGCATTTTATAGCACTGAGAAGTTGCTTGGGTGTGCCAAGGAGGAGAAATATTGACGAATACTCCGGGCTTTAAGAACCCCTGAAAGTCTGATGTAGGAAAAAGGGCAAACTACAAATGGATCAATATTCATAGAACTTGCACCCAGGCAACCAATCCTCTCAGTCCTTGATTGACACAAGATTATCTATCCCTAAATGCTTCTGTCTGGAAATCAATAATCTAGAGCCAGAGCCTGTACAATTTTTTAAACAAAAATCTGAAATTCAGTATACACACACACACATATGCATATATGCAAACATGTTTACTTATTTGTAACATGATTCTAAAGGTAACCAAATAAAATATACATTGTTATATGATTGTGGTTATTTATAGCGCACCTTCTATTTCAGGACAATTTTAAGGTATGTAAGATCAGAAAGTCAACTGTGAGAGCATAGTGTGACACCTAAGAGTGTGGTCGCTGGCAAAGGAAAAATGAAATGGGGTAGTGAGTATAGGAGATCTTCAGTTGTAAATTTTGCAAGAGAGGGAGAGTGAGCTCGAGCAAATGTGCAAAATATTAATATTTGCTTAATCTATGTAGTGAGCACATGGACTTTTTTAACAATCAAATTCTTTAAACTTATATTTAAAATATACAATGGAATAAAAAGAGGAGATGGAGCGTCATTACCATATGTTGATTCATTTTATAGGATTCAATTGTTAATTACCCCCAAGTATTTTGTGGCAATTTGCATTCTAAAATTATTTTGGGAAAATTTCTTTTACTATAGGACTTATATGACTAAAAGTGGATTGTGTTTCTTCATTGCTTATCAGAGAAGAGTGAAAGATAACTATAGGCGCTCATCAAATACCTGCAACTATTTCTAAGATGGAAGAATTAGAAGTGACAGAAAATGCCAAGTAATAAATATTAAATTAAATGATAGATAATTTAGACCAAAATTATTTCTTCACATCTGGTTTCTGAGCGATGCTGGTTTGCACAGGATTGGAATTGTATTATTTTTTTCCCCTTACTGCTTAAGTAATCTCTAGTTCTTTTTAATGATTTTAAATATTTATTTCTGAAAAAGCAGAAAAAAATAATGGTTCATTTAATTACATTGCTGTCAGTCTACCTACCAATCAGCCTGGCAGAAAACCCAGTGAATGATGTCGAAGAAGAAAGAGAAACTGAGACAAGCATTAGAAACACCATGCTATCTTTTAGATTAGTAATTATAATATAATCAACTTGACAAATTGAGTGTTAGAGGGGAAGTGCTTAAAAATTAAAAAAACACAGAAATGTCTTCAAGTCTTTCTTGGCATTAGAGAAGTCTATTTTAAAAGGTATTTTCTGATGGGGTCAGACTAAATCATCTGACATGAAAGGACTCAGTTTTTGTACTGCATGTCTGTAGATCCATGACAGAATATTTTTATTCCCAAGGTACAGTCAGCCTATTAGGAACTTTCAAACTGAATTTTTAGGATGAATCACACATTGGAAGTGGAAGGAACCCTAAAAGGTAATGCAATTTAACCACCTCCCTGTAGTGATGAGGAAACTGAGGCACCCTCGAGTTTGATGAAAATCATTAAAGGAGTCAAGGGCAGAGCCAGGAGGAGAACTCATAATCTAGAATTCGACCTTTCTGCTTTTTAAGTCTACTCTGATTAATAGATGTTGCCATTAAAAATATTAAGCTCTTCTTTGCTTTAAAAATGCTTCTGGGAATTCTTGATGGGGAATTCTACGGAACTTTCCTCTGGGTTCTCAATGCAACCGAAGTTTAATGCTAACCAGCTGACTCGGTGTATGAGATCACTGACACTTTTCCATGCAGGTGCCTTTGAACATGCTCAGATTCCAGGCCAACTTGCAAACTGCCTGAGCCAGCAGAGGCCCTGAAAACCACCTGGTTGATTTTGGCGACCTGCCCAAATTTGTGTCCCTTCATTCATAAGAGAGTCACTAGATCATCTAATTTCTGAAGAATTCAGTTGAGCATGGTGAAGAGCCAACATCTTTTCTAAGCGTATCACTGTTTGTATCTTCTTGCTCCTGTTCCTTTCTTTCTCCATTCTTAAATAATACTAAGAACTGCCAATTTACTGTTTTGACAATCAAAAGGAGTCACACAAATAAGTTTCTAAATCAGTTTAGAAATTTTTTCTGAATGTCTACCACATTCCAGGTGGTGTGCTGAATATATCTGGAAGTATCATGAATACAGGAGAAACGAGACAGCCAGGTCTGCCCCCAGGTTATTTTGACTCAGAATCCACTGTTGGTGATCCTTGTCTGATGCAGACAATCAGCACCTTCTTTTATCCCCAATTATCTGTCATACTTGAAGACAGCGATCCAGTACACTTAGAGTTATTGCAGGTTTTTGGAATTTAGCCTGGATCGTATTGACAAAGGGAGACCCCTGTCTAGTCTTTACTCAGTCTTTCTTGTGATCTAACGTAGAGCCCTGACACTGTTCAGGTCACTTCTCCTGCCACCATCAGCATCACTTCGACAACTCCGGCTGCCCTTCAAGGATATCTCCTCAGTTCTAAGCTGAGATCAAAGTAAAAGAGGGTGACTTACAGGAGAGAGAAATTAATGGGGTGGGGATTGGAAGGAAAAACAGCTACTATTTCTGTAAGACTAGCATAGGGAGTAAGGGAGTCATTTTTTAGTCATATTTATCTTATTGTTTATTGAAACAATAAAGGAATTTTTTTTCACTTTTGTTGAAAGCATCTGTTGGATAACTGTTATAAAATTTGACCTATGTGTATTTAAAAATTATCATGTTAGCACAAGCAATGATAGCTATTATGTCCCTGTTTGAAACAAGAGAGGGTTACTAGTGCTGAATTAGGAGAGGATTGGCATCTACACAAAATTAAATCAGGGGAAATAGGAGCTCAGAGTCAGCTATTACCATTTGTGTATTCCTTCAGCCAATATGTATGGCCTATTGGTAAAACTACTTAAGAAATAAAATTTGATGAAACATGAACTATATCTTTCTTATTTACATTTTTGCATCTAAAATATTACTAATAAGAACTATTTAAGCTACTTAATGTATAGTATGTTTAATACATATTGAACACAGGAATACATTATGTTAGAAACAATTTTGTTTCCATATGGACCTGAAACTTAATTAATAGAACATTAAAATAGTTCCAAGAAATACCCTACCAAGCATTCTGATCTCAAGTGAGTATAGTAATTAACTTTAAAAAATTAAATACAGTAAAAGAATAAGATAGGATTCTGAAAAACATCAAAATATCCCAGAAAAATTATGAATTTAAAATTTTAATAAAGGATGATTCTTCAAACATTAGAAAAAGAGATGTAATATGGTGGTTCTTCTATGAAAAAAATGAACACTGATTATTATTAATAAAAGTTTATTTTTTTAAACTTTCTCTGAAACCTGTAGAATAGAAACTGGCTTAAAAATGGATTTAAAAGAGGAACAGATAGCACCCAGGTCAAGTCCTTGAGCCTTTCAGAACTGAGTATCAGTTTGCTCACTTTAATTTTTTTGGATTAGGAGATGGAAGTGTGCCGTTGCATGCGGCTCTGGGGAACGCAGCGGGCCGAGGACAACCTCTGTGCCAAAGCACATGCCACTTAGAGTTAAAATGTTCCTCAGACTGGCTAAGCCCGGGCATTCACCTTTGACCGTGACCTCTCTTAATCAGATAACAAGACACTTTTCTTCCTGATAAAACAAAAGCTTGAAGGAATTCACCAGATTGAGGAGCCAGGAGAAGACAGGGAAAGAGTGCAGGAGCACAGGATGTCCCTGGGTGAGACGGGCTGACATCTGCTCGTTGCATGACCCCTGACCGTTACTGTCCTGTCTAAACTTGTCTCCCATCTGTACTATGATGATCATAATAGTAGTAACAGTGAAATAGTTGTGAGAATTAAAGGAGAAAATAAGTGAAGCATTCAGTATGGTAATACTAAAATGACTGGCAGCAAATGAGAAAACTGACACTCAGCGGAGCATGGGGAAGGGGTCATGAAGAGTGATTTGGGCACAAGCTTGCAGTAAGTGTCTTTATCTAAAATGTGCCAGAGGAAGAGCATGCTTGGGGAGGGCTTAGGAAACTGGAAACTAGGTTCTGCTGTTGTGGGGGAAGATAGTCTCAAGAGAACAACCCCAGAATGATAGAGAACTTGTAGATAACCAGTAAGGAGATAGTTTATTTATCAAACAAATTTTCTGTTATCTATATATATAAAAAAGACCATATAACATCAAGTCACTTTTTTTTTCTCCTTTAAACATATATTAGGGGACTTCTCATTTTAAATAAATATATTTCTAATCATCAGTTTTAAGGACTAGATATGACCTCAATGTGTGTATATACATATATAATTTCCTTTATCCTGTAACTTTTTATGCACTTAGGCTTTTTCCTTTCTTTCTTTTATTGTTTATAAATGATAAATGCCCAATGCCTCAAGTATTTATTGAATGAATACATTTAATACTATAATAACAATTCTTTAAATTAATTTTTATACATTTGTTCAATTATTCCTTTATAATAAATCATTAGAGGTGAAATGCTTAGTCAACCAGTATGCACACTTCTTAATTGCAGCAATTAGAACTATTATAATTCTTTTATCAATTTGTTCCAAGCTTTAATGTGCAGAAGACAAGTGAGTTGAGTAGATTACTTAATTAGGAGATAATAAAACAATCAGAACATCTGGGATAACTCTGTAAATATGCCTGTAGGAGTTTTCCCTAAGAATACCATCTGGGCTATATGTTTAAAGTAAAAGGTCAGTTGCTGTTCTTACTGTACACAGCTATGAATATGGGCCTAAACTAGATTTATTTTTGTTTAGAGTTTTGGATATGAAATAAACACCTGATGACTAAGTTGAACACAAGGTTAAAAGCTAAACTGACTGCATAAAAAGGTTAGCAGAATTTGTCCAGATATGCACAAACTGTTCTAGTCCTTCTGACCAATCATCGTCCTAAAAGTTCCTTTCACTGAACTCTGTTTGCTCTGTTCTTTCTTAGAGCCTTTATTTTTCCATGATATGACCTCCATAAGAGTTTCAGGAGCAGTGCATAGTACATAAATTTTCTTAGTGCTTGTGTATCTGAAAATGCTTTTTATCTGTATCTTATGCTTGATTATAGTTTAGCTGGGTACATAATTAAAGGTTCAAAATAACTTTTGCTTTGAACTTTAAGATATTGCATTGTTATCTTCTCCCATTATGGCATTGCCAATGAGAAGTCCAATGTTCTTCTCATACTTCTTTCTTTGCAGATTAT
Organism: Miniopterus schreibersii; assembly: GCF_964146895.1. Lineage (NCBI taxonomy): Eukaryota > Metazoa > Chordata > Mammalia > Chiroptera > Miniopteridae > Miniopterus > Miniopterus schreibersii. Next base: position 57,440,905 of record NC_138107.1, on the reverse strand, counting down.
TTTATTTTTTTTCTAACTAGAAACTTTAAAGATCTTCTCTCCTTGTATTCAGTGGAGTTTCGTGAGACTGCATTTAGGTGGAGGATCCATCTTCCTTCATTCTGTTGATACTTAGCATAAATCTGAAGATTGCATCTTTCTTCGGTTCTCCTAACTATTCACCTAGATTTTTTTTATTTTAATGTTTTATTCTCTTCAATTATCACTTTTTTCCTCTGACTTTCCTATCTGTTGAATATGATGGATGATGTTTCTTGAATTTTTAACCTTTCCCCCCTCTGTTTAGCTTTTTGATTAGTCTTCTTAGTTTTATTTTCCAGCCCTTTGAAAATTTTGTCAAGTATCATAATTTTTAATTCTAAGAATTCTTGACCTCATGGATTTGTGAAAAGCTTCAATTTTTGTTATATACATACAATGTTATCTCACATATTTCTTTGAATATTTAGACATTTAAAGGTTTTTTCTGAATTATTTCTCCAATTATCATCAACTGAATATTACTCAGAACTTTGTGTGTAGCTCCCAGAGATTGGGTCAGTAAACTGTTCTTTTGCCTGAGAGACTAAATGAGGAGAGTTTTGGAGCACTAGCATCCATAATGGAAACCCACCCAACCTAAAGAACAGTTTCCCAATTTATCTGCCCGGAATGACACAGATATTAAACCAGAGCCAGCACCATATTCCAATGATTCTGATTCCAAGGTTGGTATTCCTTCCTTTCTTCTTTTGGCTGAGTATGCTAGCAGATGTGATCATGGCCCATTAGTTTTATATCATACATTTTTAAATATTTCATATAGGGTATTGGTCCTTTATAGTTACCATAATCTTTAGTATGTAATATAAGTCATATAAAATTATATCATTTTAAGGGCATGAGTCATTTACAATAATACATTTATTTATGTTATAGAAGTTTTCATGCGTGAAAATAGTTTATATAAGAAATTTTAGTTGAGTAAGCTTTACTGTGCCAAGAATGCTGGGTTTTCCTTAAAATGTCAATGCTTTGAAGTTTAAGGAAAATATTCTACAGATCCATGGCAGCTGTTTTCAAGGAGGGTTATAGTTATTAGTTTATGGTTACCAGAGTATCCCAGTTAATATCATAGCAATGAGGCTTAAGTCCTGTCCGAAACACAAAAGTTGCTGTATTTTTATGGATTCAGAGGGTATTTCTGCTCTACAGTTAAAGCCAAGTCAGTTTTCAACCAGTGAAACTCAGATCTACCCTTTCAAAGTTACTTCTCTAATAAGGGTGGAGCCTATCTTCCTACCTACCCAGGGGGGCATTTAACATAAGTGTGTCAGACAAGAGAGAAGCCTGGAGAATGCCTGTCATCTGGAGTCCTTGGCAAGTTCTACAATGTCAAGGACTTCTTGAACAGCCAGAGAATTTTAAGAAGAAATAGGAAAAAAATAATTTCTAGTTTAAGTAACACACATAAAAAAAGACTTGAAAAAATACACATTTTCATTGCAACAGTTGATTTTTAAGGACAGGCAATTATAGAGAACGTTTACCCCGCACTTCAGCCACACTGCAATTTATCCATGAGGACATCTGAGTTTCCTCAAAGAGTAATCAAATGTCTGCTTTTTAAGAGACAGAAATGCCACAGTGCTCTGGGAATTTTACCCGTTAGGGACTTGTCAAACATATGCGAAGGCCTTCAATCCTTGCCATCAGGTGGCACAACAGAAAAGCCAACAACAACAGTTATTTAGAATGTCATAGCATTCTGATTTCTCAGGAGATTATTAAAATTTTAGCCTAGTTTTTTTAGCTGTTGGTTTCTTAAGATTATTTTTTGTTGTAAGAGGAGAAAGTATATTTTAATAAGCACAGGGTAGTACACTGGATGGCAGACGTATGTTGAGTCCCTCTGTAGATTGTCTTGTGAGAAACACAAAATCAAGAGCCAGAATGCAGACATTTTTAGAAGAGTAGTGGACAAGAGAAAACAGAGTATACAACCAGAGAAGACCGTCTGTCTTCTGATCTCAGTAAAGACATTAAGACTCTGCAGGCCTTTCGGGCAGCTTCACCTGGCTGCTCTGGAGGAAGGCCCCCTCCCACAGCCTCGACAGCCTCCCCTGCCCGAGCTCACCCAGCACCTGCTCAAAGTGGAGCCTGCTGAGAACTCAGGCCCCTACCACCCGAACCCAGCCTCCCCTCTGCCTCGCCTCTCCCTGCTGGGCAGGCCCTCCCCACATTTCTCCACTACGGAGCACCTTTCACACTCATGTCAAAGCTCAAAGATCGCCTCCCCTAAGTACCTCTCTGGCTGCCAGCACCAGTCCCCCCAGATCCTCAGCCCTGAGCCTCCACTCCCTGTATTCCTCCCTCACGGCACTGAGGCCCAGCTCTGCAATGACTGGTTACCTGCCCTCATCCCACCCCCATCCTGAGGTGTTATGGGGTAGCCCCAGCCCAGAAAAAAAAACAAAAAAAACAAAACAAAAACAAAAACAGAGTATACAACATGGAAAGCACTTCTTAAATGACTCAGTAGCTTTAAAAGGTCACAAAAACATTCAATGAATGTATAGTTGTTCAGACAGGAAATTAAAGGCATGAAAAGGTTAACCTGTGGTTGGGCAATCTCAGTGTGCCTATACTGACCACCCTGGAGGTAGAAATGTGCTCTAATTGTCAAATTATGAGTATGCTCCAATATATGTGCAGATGCCAGATGTGCTTAGATTAGCATCATCAAAACGGGAATGTTTTTGCTGATACATTGAATCTATCCCAGCAGGAATACAGGCACACCCATGAGTAAAATGACAAAAGGCTTGGGTAGTGAAGTAATGTCAAAATTTAGGGAAAATTTAGGTGACATCAATTTTGGAAACCTTCAATTAGAGATAATAAGTTCCTCCTTTTGTGTTTCTGTAATGCCACGTGTTGTGCTGTTGCTCAGTAAAGTTCAATAACACCTTGCCAAGAGTGACTCAGTGTCTAGGGTCAGGGGAATTTTAATTTGAATGCAACTTCCAACATAGTGCAAAATCTCTCAAGAAATCAGATTCCATTTGGTCAATAAAGTTAACACACATTGTTCTACTTTGAGACAAATGTAATAACATTTTAATGAGTGGCAAAGTACTGTAAATAATAAGAGCTTCAGAATAATAACTACCACATTTAGGAAGGCAACTGTATTTGAATTTACCAAAGCTATTTAGGATAGGAAGACTTAATTCTGCATTTATATATGTACTTAACTCTGCTTTATGTGATCAAAAAGTATATTTAGTATCCGATCAGTTAGAATAGAATTTAAATTGGGTGGCCTTAGATCATTCTTACAGTATGGTATGTTTATTATCTTACTGAAAGAATCCCTAATCCTAGTTCTGTGCTATTCACAGGAACATTCTATAGTATACTTTGAGAAAATTCCAACTGTAGAAAGTGTTGCTTGTTTGTATGTTTGTATATACCTTACATAGAAAAACAGAAAGCAAACATATTTAAGGAATGATTTAAAAAACAAAACAAAGCACAGTTCAGAGAACAACCTCTGGTATTTCCCTAGCTCAAAAATGTCAATTGGCAAGTACTTTTTAGATTATAAATCCAAGGGAAAAGTGCTAATCAGCAATACATAGACTGTGAATCACACCCCGGTCCTTGGCCACCTCCCAAGCGCCACAGGACTTCTGTGAATCACCCGAGTCCCCCACTCTGCTTCCACATGGACCTGAACCCTAGGGACAGAAACACAGGAGCTGACTTAATCCCATCGCTACGTACTTTCCCCATTCTCCATCTCGCTCTCCCGGTTTATTATTTTGGCTCGCTCTATCCTGAGTAATCTTTTTCCTATCTTGTTGTGAACAGCCTTTAAATCCCATTTGGATAGTCAAATACAAATGCTAGGCTGCTAAAAAGCCTATTTTTCTAAAGTGAGTAGAAGTTATGGGCAGAAAAAAATATTAATTAACCTTTTCAATGAAAACTTTAAAAGACATCTTGGTATTTTAAAGAGCAGCGTTTGTCTTATCAAACACCTGAATGCCTGGAGGGACAAAATGAAACAAGATCTGGGTGCTTTCCAAACTTTGGCCTTCCCTGACCGACATTACTCCCTGTATTAAATTTGCTTGGCTGCCATAACAGAATGCCACAGACTGGATGGCTTAACTACAGCTAGTTTATTTCCTCATCATTCTGGAGGCAGAAGTCTGAGATGTAAGTGCTGGCGTTTGGTTTCTCCTGAGACTTCGCTCCTTGGCTCGCAGATGCCCCTCTTCCTGCAGCCTCACGGGGTTGCCCCTCTACCTGTGTTGTCTGTGTCCAATGCTCCTCCTCTTATAAGGGCACCCATCAGTTTGGATTAGGACCCAGCCTAAAGCCCCCATTTGAATTTATTTACTCTTTAAAGGCTCTATTTCTAAATATAGTCATTCTGAAATGCTGGGGGTTAGGTCTTTGACATCTGAATGGGGGGGGGGGGATATAATTCAATCAATAACATTCTCCAGCAACATTTTCCTATTTATTATTTTTGATAATAATTTCCTCACTGTTATGCCATGGCAAATTATTGTTGCTGATATACTATTTAAAGTAAAGCACAAACTTTTATGATAAAATATTTTTTGTTTTATTAATTAACATTTTGCTTAAAAATATTAGAAACGTTGCCTTCTTTTGTTTGCTGTCCACTATTCTTTAATTCTGGCTCTTGATGAACATTCCTTTCAGAATGTAATATAAATCTAAACTTTAAGCCTTAAATGTTACTTCTTATATTAAGCAACTAATATTTTCAAATGAGCTATTTTTATTCCTTAGACGACCGTCCAAGGTTTTTGTCATTTGCTTTGGTTTTCTTACACAAAATATCTGTTTGTAATAGAATTTCCTAAGAGAGCATAAAAGGGAGGAAAGGAAATAGTGGTCTCCAACCAGAGTGGGAGCGAGAGGAAGCGAGATGGAGAACACAGCCAGAAATGACGAAGAAAGTGTTGCCAGCTGGGATGTCACATTCGTCTGAGGCTTGTTGGAAGGTGGCGGAATAGCAGGTTTCAGGGCCACATGCCCGCAGCCCTATCTGACACACTTGGCATGGCAAACTTTTAGCAGATTGATGACTATGGCCCTTCAGCATGGTTGTGAAGTTAATTTTTAAAAATCAATGAAAGATGAAATATCCATTTGTTCTCAGGTGTGGACATTTAACAAACTACAGGGTAGGGTAAAAGTAGGTTTACAATTGCTCATATAGAAAGTAATAGAATTAATAAATAATAGCAAGAATAAATTCTGTTTCACATACCCACAACTGGAAAACTACTTTTGCCCCAAACTGTGTAGTCAGTCCCATATTGTGTTGATCACATCCATAGTGCAGATATTCATAAATTAAAAACGTCCAATCTACGTACTAGGTGTGTTTTTCTCTTTTCTGAGCAAAAATTTAAAGCATAGACATGTCTTTCATGGTGGATGTTGTCCAGGCTTAGTCAAAAAAGTTTTTGTTTTAGTAATTAGAGTTGTCATTAGATGAATGTAATATGGAGAGTGTGGAAGATACTTCTAGAAAAATGTTTATTAGCCCTTTGCTGCACACTTTTTTGAATGGTATTCTAACGATGTCAGCATCTAAAAGAAATGTATGTGGTCTTTAATGATATTGTTGCTATTTTTGTTTTTGTTTTTTCAAAACTACTTAGCTTGCTAAGAATGCTAAGGTTAAAAATAGAAACCAAACCAAAACAAAACACTAAAGCACAAAGATTCACTCATGAAAGTCCTCTACCTCAGTGCATTGTCTGTCCACATTATTACTAAAATCAAAGAATAAGTTAAAAATAAGGATTCTGTGAAGCTCTAAAAATCAGCTTAAAGAGGAGAAAAATAAGACCCAAAACTAATCATTTAATTGCTCTTGGCAGAAAAAAATAGGCATTGCAGTTTGTTTCATGTTTGTATATTTTCAAAAACAGAGTAAACTGCATTCATATGTACCTGGATATGTATATTTTGTTTTATTTTAGCACTAGTTTTTGCAATGAAACACACATGAATTCACAGCATTGAATATCTATGGATATAATTTTACAGTTTACCTTGGTGAGGTTGATAAGTGGTCACAAAGTGTAAAGATGGTACACTAGTATTTGCTCTGAGAATGTGTATGTGTCTGTGTTTGTGCACATGTAAGTATGTGAGACATTTAATTTAACCCACAAAATAATATATGGTACTTTGAAATCAATTGTCTTGATTGTACATAATACCTCAAGTAGAACTTTTATTTAGAATTTTATTTACATATCATCGAACCAAAGGAAATTGCTGCCTTGGGTTTTCAGATGGATATCAATTGCTAAATTCACCAAGAAGTTGTCTAACTCCATAGTGCCACCAATGGGTTTCTCAGGATACCTTTCCCACTGTACTGGCATTTAAATTTGAGATTGGAAACTAGAGTGGTTTTCTGATTCCCTTATTTTCCACTGCAATTAAATGTTCAGTGAGTTAAATTTAAACCCCATGGCCCTAAGCAATAATAAACAAAGCAAAGCAAAAATTCACAATTGCTTATTGAGCCTCCGCTTCACCCAAAGTATTATGGGTAACTCAGCTTGATTTCTGTCAAGCTTGTTGTTTTCAGAAATGCTCTTCCTAGAGACTGTTTAAGAGTCCTTTCTCGAAGGAGATCCCAAGCTTTTAGGAGGCAGCTGGTTCAGCGACAATACTGAGTGAAGGGAGTACTATTCCCCATTCTCTTACCTTGGTCCATAAAACAGGGCAGTGCATCAATTAGAAATGGAAAGTGAGTATACACGATACTTCTTAACTCTCCATCCCCTCAAAAAATAAACTACCATCACCACCAAAGAAGAGAAATAGCTGACAGATTCATGGGATTGGGAGAAGGAAATACATCTGCTCTGCTCAACCCCAGGCTGTCCTGTCCTGCCCTCACATCTTTAGGCACAGTTCTGTAGGCCATCTCACTTTATCCAGGTGCCTGAGTCCCTTGAATGTGAGACAGGGATTTTTGATCAGTGTATCTCTCTGCAGACACACAAATTCTCCCTCAGGTACGTCATGTCAAGTTCTAGGTGTTGTGGGAGTAGTTGGGGGGATGCACACAGGACCATCAAAAGGCAGAATGTTTCTCCGCATCTAAACCAGATCCCCCCTTCCAGCCTTACCAGGAATAAAGCCAATAAATCTATCCAATTAGTACATCTAATTTTTTAAAATTTTGTTTGGAATTTTAGAAGGTAGAGATATATAATGGTTTTTGTTCCTCAGTACTCATGCAACTAAACATCCACCAACAGAAAAGTTCCTTATATAACCTGCAACTTTTAGCAACGTTACATGAACGTGATAAGTTCCTGTTAATGAATGAATGAATTAAATTGATGTTGCAATCAGAAATTCATGTTTCATTGTTTTCATTGGATGGGAAAAACTTATGAACGTTAATTACTTCAGTAGCATTTGAATTCATTTATAGACATTTGTGTAAGTGTTCCTGCTTCTCTATTCTCTGCCCTTATCTTAAAAATCGCATGCATATACTGTCAAAATTGCCACCACAGTACTTACTACATAACTTTGCTGCTCAGAAGACAGCAAAGTTTATAGTTGTCAATGTTTATGAAGAAAATGATCCAGAAAAGCAAGGTAGATTATTTGAAGAGCAACAAATTAGAGAGTGTTTAACAAACAAATGAGGGGAAATTGCCCAGAAGGGTGAGGCCATAGAGAGTATCTGGTGAAGAATTCTCAAGAGCAACAAGATAAATGATTTTACCCCAGTGAGGTCACCCATTACAGCTTGTCTAAATAGTTTGCATCCTGGTTGAGAACACTGAACAGTGCTCTTTGTGATTATAAGTTAATGGACACTACAGGAAAAGGAAACCTTACCTATTCTTAACTCATCACAGCAGAGACTTTCTTTCCTGCTCTCACTTATTAGACCATCAATTAATTTCTCTTTACACTCCAGGACACAGCATGGAAAAGACCTGGTAATTTCAAGTAAACCTAGAGAGTAATGAGATGATTACTTCCCACTGAGGGATATAAGTATTTATGCCCCTTGCTGTGCTTAACGTAGGTCCACTACCCTGGTGGGCGGATGCCCTTTTGTTTCCCACATTAACTTTTCAGTACTGATCTGTGGGGTCTGTCATCCTATGAGAAAACTCACCTATAAATTCAGGTCTTCTGAAATTCATGCAAATATTCAGTTTGAAAAAAATGTTTATTATCTCTGTCATCTTGGAACTAACAAAGAATTTCTTCAAGCCCACATAAAATGCATTTTTAATAATAGCCTGTTAACTTGACTTAATTTGACCACCACAGTTTCTTCCTCACCACGCAGTGTCTTCCATGTGGACAGATTTCTTAGTGTTAGATTCAGATTTCTTCATCCTAGCTTTCATTCCTTACCCTTCTTTGATTTCATTTATTTTTCTCCTAGGATCTTATATAGCAGCCTTTGGGGAAATGACACTTGTCACACTCAACACCCATTCGTGTGCATTGAATCTCCTTTTCAAAGCAAGAATCCTCAGTTCCCTCAATGGTACCCTATACCACATGGTTTGCATTATCCCATCCTGTTCCCTCTAGGGATGTGGCACTCAGAATGAGAGCCAGGGTTCAATGAGATGGGGGGATACATTCTAGACTACATACACTACACTCTGCCTCTTCTTTGTATTTAAAATCTACTCAAAGACTGATCACTGTCTTGGCTAAATAATATCCAGTGGAAGAAAGTTAGAAAAATTATGACAGGGAGATGAGACCAGTTTTGATGTCTTGCTTCTCTTATTCTTCCTTAGAGTCCTCATTACTTACTCAAGGCATGACCTTCCTCATGTGCACCTAGATGCTTCCTGTCCATCAAAACTCCCTTTTCTGTGCCCTGTACCAGCAGGAACCTGATCTTCTCTGTAGAAAGTGGATTGGTGTTGAATTAATTACAAAAGTTTAATCTCAGGCTTAGCTGATGATGTGGAGTTTTTTTTGTTTGTTTGTTTGTTTTATCAACATCAACCACAGAGTTAGGCACAAATCTGAGGCTTTTATAAATTGCTTAAAATAAATGTCTTAACCCATTTGAAATGCACATGTACCCAGAAAGCACTTGGGTGGCTAAAGAGACCATTTTCCATATTTAGAAACAGACAGGCCTGAGCTGCCTCTATTTAAGACTAGTATATAGAAAGGACAGACCTTTTCTAAACCAGTGCTACTCAAAGTGCAGTGCTGAAGAGGCATAGCAGCAGCAGCTGGGAACTTAATAGTAATAAAGACTTGAGACCTTGCCCCAGACCTACTGAATCCCCTCATCTGAAGAAAAGGGCCCAGAACTCCCTCCAGGAAATTTTTATGCACGATAAAATTTGAAAAGCAACCTTGGCTCACATTCATTCTTTGTCCTTCCTTGGGGCGCTAGCTTCCTGTTGACATGGCATTAAATGTGGTAACCTGAAAGAAGAGTATCTGATCTCCAGCACTGGGTGTCTATAGTGTTCAAGATTTTCATTTATCCAATCTGTTAGCCTTACCTCCAACTTTCTCTTAATGTATCTTTCTTGGATTACTGCTCTTAGACATACTTTTGTTTGTACCACTACTCAACCTGGAATGCCCCAGTGGTATCCCTCTTCATCTGTTAGAATTATATTCATCTTTCAAAATAAGACTTAAAATCCCACCTCCCCCTTGTCACTCTCCTGATATACCTAGAAACCACACCAAGATAAAAAACACTTTTTCTATACCTTCCTATTGCATCATTCACAAAAGGTGGGGCAATCAATCAATCCCTACAATGCTGGCTTTGGTGCATCTCCAGTGGATGTTTTGATATATTGATAGTACTTGATTTTTAAAAGGTATATTATTAATAACAATTATAACAACTGTTCCCACTTAGTGCCTCAACTAGTAGTACAACCTAGTTTAGTGACAAAATGACAAACTCATACTCCATTTGGTTAAGGAATCTGAGGTAAGAAATTCAGGAATGAAGGGAAATTTTCCACTTAATTGTACCTGAAAAAAAGAAAACCACAACCTCATTTGGTCTTAAGTGAAACAATTCAAAATAATTATTTTTTTGACATGTAATACATAGACCCCAAATAATTACATCAGTGTTTATTATGTCATAATTGTTTTATATTGAAATATCTGTAAATAATTTTAGGGGCATATATAAATCAATAGACGTTGTCTATAGAAGGGTTGAAAACAAAATAGGCATAGAGATATAAGGTACAACATAGGGAATACAGTCAATAATATTGTAAAACTAGGTATGATGTGAAGTGGGTCGTAGACTGATGGGGGGATGTCTCTTCTTAAATTATATAAATGTCTAACCAATATGTTGTATATTCAAATCTAATATAATACTGAATGTCAACTGTAATTGAAAAATTAAAATTAAAAAGAGTAGAACCAAAAAAAGAAAATTGATGATCTTTATAGCATCTTACTAATAAAATGCAAATTCAGCTAATAATTAAGATTTGTTTTTGAGATTTAAAGTCCCTCAGACAAATGTTCTTCCAAAGCTTTAGAATTCTTAGATATAAATGATGTGTAGGCTGTTTTAAACTATCTACCCATTTTCTTAAAGTTAGGTCCCTTGCTTTTTATATAAATTTCTTCAAAACTTGCCATTGGAAGCCCCACTTATTATTCATTTCACAGGTGATTCTTGTGATGTATGGCTCAGGAACACAAATATCCTTAGAAGTATTTTTCGCATGGGTACACATTTTAAATTCTAGCCACATGTTCTTTTCAGGTGCTGTTTTTTCTTTTAGAAGATCAGAACATAAAAATTCTCTGTGAACATTTCAATAACAGAATATATTTTTAAGAACCACTCGTCTACGTTTAGGGATTTTTTTTTTTCTCTTTTCTTACAGACTCTTCCCAACATAACATCAGTTCATCCTTCACTTCCCACCCAAATCAGCTACATTTAAAAAGATATCCATGGCTAGATCTGCCCAGCAGAAGAGAGCCCCTGGCTCACCTGCAAAGGGCAGACTCTGACTCTGTTCATCTTCACTCTTAGGCCACCAAGAGTTCCAGTACTTTTAGTGTCAGGCACACAGACAGGGTCATGGTGACAGGGGAGCAGCTAACATATAGAAACTTTAAAATAACATGTAGAAACCCAAATTATTCCACCTTCACCCCTCCTCTCATTTATTTCATACAGTTAGTATTATACTCTACAGTTTCCTATGTTAACATCTGTACTACATGTTGCATAATTAACAACCAGAATATAAATGTGTCATATAATTTTCTTCTTAAAAATGGAATATTTAACATGTGTGCACATAGCAGCTGTTGGATTTAGCAGTTGTTAAATGGTGTAAATTTTTTTCATGATTGTTTCAATTTCTGTAAACCCCTGGGTTGCCGCTTCCTTCTACTGCAAAACATGTCTTCTGCCTAGAATAAAAGTACTTTAGGCTATATGTTGCTAGGATATTTACATGACTATAAGCTTATTTTACCAGCTCAATTTATCCTGATTTATTTAAAAATATTGAAATATATTTTCCTTTGTTTAATAGCCATTTAAAAAATATTAAAGGTGGTATATCAGGAACACTTTCTTCCATAATAAAGCATTACTATAGGCAGCTTGAGGAGGTACATTTTTTTTGGCCCTAAATATTTTGTCTTTGGAAAAAGCACCTGTGCTATGAAGAATTCATGCTTTCAGCACTGCTCCTAGCTTCCATTCCCCACAGTATCAAGTGCCGATTATATTTTTATTTCACTATAGCTTTTCATGTGATTGCCAAGAGCAAGATAAAAATTTATCTTGCAAAGCATGTTTTATTTCAGGTGCTGGGTGAAAAGTAAATGCAATCATTTTCCACTACAGATATTTTCGAATAAATTTGAAATAGAAAACATTCTAACACTCCCCAAACTATGCACACTCAAAAGATATCTTGCCCTACCTGGAGGTCATCCCAAGAGGAAAGTAGTTTTCATTTAAAAGAGATTACTTCCACTCACCTAATATTCACAAATGTTTGTAAAATATAATTACAACCCAGGCACTATTCTAGGCATAGAAATTACAATATTTTAACAATCAGTTCTGCTTTCAAGAAGATCAAGGTGTAGTGGGAAAAGGAGGCATGTAAGAAAACTAATTATAATCCAGTATGACTGAAAGAGTAGAGATATGTCCAGAGCATGTGCAGAAAGCACAGTGGACAAGCAACGAGCCTTTGTCAGGTCAGAGTTCGAAGGTATAAAAGATTAGCACCTTCTGGAGGTCTCCAGGCGGACAAGCCCACGCATAGGTCTCAGAGCTATTTTGGGCAGGTGGAACAGCAGGCGTAAAGGCAGGACACAGCAAGGTATGTGTAAGCTAAACCAGCTCAACTTGGCCGAAATACAGCCACGGGGGGAGGTGAGGCAGGTGGTATGAAACGGGGCTGGAAAGGGTGTGAATGCAACAGATCAGAAAGGGGCTTCTGTTTCGAAGGGCTGATCCCATAGGCGATGAGTGGTTCCTGAAGAAATGCGAGTATAGAAACTATATAATCAGTTCCCGGGTGAGTGTGCGTGTGCTTTAGAAATATCACTTCACGGGCAGTACAGAGGGCGGGGGTCCGAGGGGGAGACCAGACATTGAGGCTCTTGTGGTTATTCAGGAGGAGGGTAGAGATATTGAAAGGGCTACGGTGAAGGGGCTTGCCATTGCTTAGATGCGGGCAAAAAAGAAAGGGGGAATGAAATGACTTTTAGGTTTTATTTGGCAGGCAACTGGGCACATGGGGGCACTGTTAGAGAGAATGCAGGCCTACAGGCGTGTGTCTGTGTGTGCGCGTCTGTCGGATGACATGGGGACAGTGCCTGACATTATTTTAAATGTGGCTCCATGGGTTTCATGATTTCCATGTTTGGTTTTTGTTTTCTACAATGTATATAGTTTTGATAGATTGAGTTACAGACGCCCCAGCGACTCCCTGATTATCTCACCCTGAATCCAGGACAGTCTCCGCTCAGCGACTCGGGCCACCGTGTAGGCCCCTTCTCACCGCTCCCGGGCCCCTGCATCTCTGCTGCTCCCCCACACTCTCCTACCAGCCACTTTCATGCCTCGTCTAATCTCGAAACCTTTCCAAAGAGCATAGCTTCAAATTCCTCTCCCAGATTTTTCCTGATGCTGCTTTCTTCATAATTAGATCATATTAGTTAAAAACTAGAAATCTCTTGACTTAGGACATTCAGATTTGCAGGTACACTGCACTAACAGACCTCTCTTCTTTAAACCTTTAGAGGCTTCCTTTTGGTTATGAGTCTGTTTCAGGGATATGTCTCTCCTCTCTGCTCCTCTATCCCTCCTTATTCACAGGAAAATTTGTAAACTTTTCATTTCAAATTCCATCTATGCTAGCCTGATTTTTGTTCAAACATTTTTCCTGTAAAACACAATACTGAATACCTCAAATCCAAGTTTTCTGGTGCATTTAAAAAAGATGACACCTACTCATAGGGTGTGGAGAGAGTTAAGAGAAATACAACATATATAAAGCACTTAGCATAGTGCTTAACAAATGGTAAGCATGTCATATGTGATAGTTCTGTTACAATTATTGTTACAAATACTACTGGCCAGTTCAAGACAAATAATTAGGAATAAACTTCAGTTTACTGAACTTAGGTATAGTGTATAGTTTAAACTGGCATCCTTGAGAAAGAACACTTTTCATTTCCATTTGGAAATTAACATTGGTTTGGGTTTGCTCAAAATGAGTGACATATTATACTTCTCCAAATACTAAAAACACTTGTAAAAACAAAACTGTAATAGGTTAATTTGAACCAGTTTTCTAATTCCCATGAGTACTTTTATTATGTTTTTATTTCCCATAATCATATGGTCATGGGAAGAACAATTTGTATGTTAACTAAATTAATGGCACTCATAAAGATTGTTAATTTGATGATGCGCTGATTTTATTATTAATGGTTTTTAATAAAATACTCTCCAATGGATAGTAACTCATAGGCCCAAATTTTATAAAAACAATAATCTGAAATTATGTGGTACCCTCTAACTCAACAAAAATAGTTTTGTGGAATTCATGTTTCATGTATGTTTGGATGTATAGCAAAGAAAGTGTTGATTCATTGCCTTCAGCCAATTATATTAATGAATGACCAAAAAAATGAAACTACTTGTCTCATTTTTATTCCATTTACTATGTGAAGAAGAATGGTCTTCATATTAAAAAGTGGGGGGGGGGGAAAGCATTAATAAGAAAGAATGGAAGTTTTAAAAGATAAGCATATCAAAGAGAACGGGCTATTAGGCTAAAATGTAATCTCTGACCAGGACAAATGGTGGCATATGGTAAATTACAGAGATCTCAAATGAGATAGCTGAACAATGAACCACTGCTAGAAATCTCTAAGGAAACTACAGAATAAGAAAATCACCATAAATCGTCAAATGTTCATAAAATATACATGAATCTTTCTAAGGATAAATCATTTTTCCATTTCTTGCATAACCTTGTTTCTTTTCATACTTCTAAATGATGCAATAAAATGGTTGACCACTTTCGATACCACTCTGTTTGAAAATGGGTTTTATTTATAGGCAGCTTTTGTCGAATGGTAAACAGACATGGGTGTCAGTCATTGTGCCTAGACCTCCCTAAATGCCAGAATACACTAGTTATGCCATTTTTCTCTAGGCAGCTAAATTTAATTAGATAATATTTATCCTTTGATTGTTTGTTCTGATTTATTCATTTGCTTGAGTAACGGTGCCTGGCTCCTGGGTAAGGGATGGATATGGAGTCTTCAAGGTTGACAGCTATCACGTAGCTATAAGCATCCAGCAAGCATGCCATGTAAAATACTCTATAATCAGGGGTATAAGCTGTTCCTTATAAAAAGTTTATGATCGCCCGGCCGGGCGTGGCTCAGTGGTTGAGCGTTGACCTAGGATCCAGGTGATCGGGGTTCGATTCCCGGTCAGGGCACATGCCCGGGTTGCGGGCTCGATCAATGACTCTCATCATTGATGTTTCAATCTCTCTCCCCCCCTCTCCTTTCCTCTCTCTGAAATCAATAGATATATTAAAAAAAAAACACAAAAAAACCAAAAAAACAGTTTATGATTTACACAACTTGTAAAGCATCAGCTAGAAAGAAGCTGTGGAATGTTGCGATTCCCATAATAAGGGTGAAGGCGTCTGCGTCGATGTGCACATTGTTCTGTTCTGTGGTGAAGAAGTTCATGAATCGGCAGCAACTGCTGCTGGTGAGCCGCCTAGAATCTTGGGACAAAATGCATTTTCAGCACCACGAGCTGAGTCTTCACTGGGGGAAACGGTGCTCGGTGCTCACCGAGGCATACAGCAGAACCTTGGCACTCGGCCCGCTTGACCTTCTGGAAGGTGCCTTTATGCTGGGTAATTCAAGCACTGTGCCAGGCTCTTCTCCGGGAAACAGTTGAACCGAGTCAGTTATGGCTCCAAGTTTCATTTTATGTTAGGAAGATGGCATGAAGTTATTTAAATGGTATAAAGAAGGTTCAGAGTTCTTTCTTTTCTGTGCAGTGGATACAATGTGGATCACAGGTATCTCAGTATTTTAAGTGTAACTGTGCTGATAGCAGCTATACAATATAGACACTGTGCTGTGAGATGCTACACAAGTTTGTTTTCTCATTTGCTCTCTGAAGAAGCACAGATTTGTGGAAATCTTTCTGCAAGACAAATTGTTGGTAGTCCACCTTCACATCTCCTTTCTCCTCCTTCATGTGCTTGCTCTATCAAGTCTGTTTCTCCACTGCTCTTTCTCTGCGTCTTCTCAGACATTATCCTAGTGCACAACTGTTCCCATCTCAGAGACCTCCCAGGTGTGCTCACAATGTACATTCTTGTACACCTGCCACCCACGTTTCACATTGCAACCTGAGTGAACTTCAAAAGAGGCGAGTCAGTCACTGGCCTGCTTAAATCTCTTCATTAGCTTCCCACTATTGTTTAATTTTTCTCTTTTTACCATATCCTATTCTTAATAAAAATTTACTTTTTCTTTCCAAATTTAGATATTGTATCCATCTGGAAAAGTTGTTCTGAAGACTAGATTTGACATATATACAGTATCTAGGGCAATATCTAATCCATAAAAGGTGCATGAGCATTCAAATACATTATTTGAAGCTACTAGATTAAGTTGTAATTTTCATTTTCCATTTTAAACCACTGAGTATTTGGATATCATGGTTCTTAAAGTAGAACATTCTATTACAAATGGTTGGCGATCCATGTCCTCAATAACTATATTGGATGGTGCTGTACAAGGAAAGTGGGAACTGCTTCTCCAACGTCTTCTGAGGATACCGAGCTTTCTCCCTCTTAAAGCAAGGCTTCTGTGAAAACAAATCAAAACAGCGTTCTCAACTATTTCTCATGCTTATCCCTTTTCTGTGTTCTTCACGAACCTGTGGGAAATAGTGAATGAAAAGTTCTATGGAAATCTCCATAATTATTCTCTCACTTTTGTATTGTAAATAAGCACTCTGCATACTCAGCAGTTCAGGTAGGCAGGGGTAATTACAAGGTGCACTGAAGAAAGAAATCACTTTTTAAGAAAAGGAATTGAGAGGGAGTCATCACTTTAATCCTGTAACTTGAGATTTATAAACTATGAAATCCCTACTTGATGTGCATGCTTGATATCACTGGGGCATACTAAAATAAAGCAATATTTTAATAAAACTTTTTCAACATAAGGTTTAAATTCCTTTTGATTATTACTTAAAGTAAATAGGAAAACCAGGTCCTTGTTCTGGAACTTATGAGTAGACAATCCTGCATGTTCATGCCTTGCAGTAAGCGTTGAACAGCTTCACTCTAAACTCTAACCCAAGAAAGACCTAAATTACAAACGTAAAGCAGTTTATCTGATACATATATATATATATATATATAACATATATATATTAAACAAACACTATGTTTTATGGGTTACCTTTGACCAAGGTCCATCAAGAGAAATAGTTTTATTTTTCATAAAGTAGCCAGGCTACAGGAAACTATTTGTACACCTCCTGTTGTCTTGTGTGCAGAGAAGGGTTATTTTGCCATTTCCTCTGGCTGAGCTATAATTTGGTTTAATAGTGAAACAGCCTGAGATGTGGCACTCACCCAGGAGCTGACTGAGCTGGACACTGCCTGGGACAGGAAGTCATAGTCTAAGTCTAGAAGGAACTGAAAGGAGACAAGCAGTGTGCTGACTCTTGGACCGACCAATGATTTGTCAGTTAAAGTAAGATGACTTTATTTAACACATTTTGCTTTTCACCACAGCTTCATAGGCCTTATTTCAAACCATAGCATAAAAGATGAAGCGGAGGCCCTTCTGTGATCTGTGTAGTTCCTTACTTGCTTTCACAGGTTGAGGAACATGAGGGTGAAAAACAGGAGAAAATATTGAACTTTAACAATCTACTGGCCTGGCTCCATGGTAACATCTTTTCTACCCTTTTTCCTGTCCAGATAAGCAAATCCCTGTACTTATTGTAATATGTGAAAGCCAGCCTTTCTGTCTACGAGATTTTTATCTCAAGGCTCAGAGGTGGCATAGAGTAGTAAATGATCAAGAGAAAAAAATTCTTAAATTAGACAGTCTGAGTTAAAATTTCAGTTCTACTTTTTACTAGCTACCTAGCCACTGACAAGTTACTCAATTCCTCAGTCCCTGAGTTTCTTTGCCAAAAAATGAGGGATAAAGTTATAGCACTTAACACATAAAATTTTTGTGATATTTAAAGTTTGCTAATGTATTTTAAGTGCTTAGTCTCATAGGTAATAATAAATGCCATCTATTATTAATTAAAATACTCCAAAGTTGACTTAACAGAATGTGTATTTAAGTGTCCATCTTCAAAACACAGAACCTGGATTTCTAAATTCATAGCATATGACTTATGAGGAGATACATGTATCTTGGAATGCTCAACATCAAACCATGAGCCTGAGGGCACCATTAGCACCTTTTCAATGGCCCACGTCTTCTTCCCTGGGCTGGTTCCACTGTTGTTCTAATGATCTTGGGTAAAACCTCCCAAGCAGCAAGTACATGTGCCAAGGTCATAGTTGGCATGCACAGAAAAACACACTTAGGCTCGTACATTTTTGTTATGTCATAGTCTTTTTCAAAAATGTTACACACACACACACACACACACACACACACATATATATCAGAATTGCTTTATTTTATTCCACATGACTCTGGAGGGTGTAATTAAAACTAGTGATAGGAACATTTGCTGCCTAGTTATGAGGAAATGCCACTTCCTGACATTCAAACAGCCAAGAAATAAAATGGGCTCCATAAAAGGCAATCAGATCCCAACTCAATACTGCAATATTGTAGAAGAGAATTACATGTGAATAGGTTAAAGGGCTTGACTTCAATGCTCTCTGAAGTTCCTTCTGATTCTGAAGTTTTGGGATTCTTCAAAACTAAACCCTTACCGAGTAAGGCGACATGGAACGTGAAACAGGTTTTATATGGGGACAATATGACCTGATGGAAGAGGTGGCCTGACTTTAAAATTCTTCTCTTTGAGGATCTCTTTGCCAGTTTCAAAGCTCTTCTTCTAAGAAGTCAATAGCAATTCAATATTAAAACATATAACATATACCCTTTGGGAGCAGAATGAAATTATAATAATGAGCATGTCATAAGAGAACAATAGTATATTTGAATATTAGTGAGTATGGAAGACGGAAAATTGTAATCAGATTCTGGTGGCAAATATGGAGCGATCTGATTCTAACCATTGCTAATTACACATCAGAGTGAAAAACAAACACATGCAAATTTAATATTTCTGATTTTAGAATGAACCACCTGACAGTTTCTCTACACTAATTTATTTAAGAATGATTATGCTTATGGAAACATGTACAGATGTTGAACTTGATGGATTTTTATTAACTGTTGGCACAGCCTTCATTATTAATTTCAAAGAAACACTTTTTTTCCTGATTTATTTTGAAAGAATAATTATTAACAGCTGGTCTCTGGGAACATCTTTTTTTGAGGGGTAGGGGGATCATTGATTTTGTTCTCCTTTAAGTAAACATTAGTTTTAAATTTTAGGGGGAAGAGATGTAAAGGGGATTCAGTGACTTTTAGCGATGAAAAGGAGAGAAAACTCTAGCTTCTTTTGTTGCTAGTAAGTCTTATTTATTTAGTAAGACAAGGAACCATTATGCTTTTGCATTTTGTACAGTGAAAATATACAAGTCTGGGTGTAAAATTGGGGAAACAAAATGAAGTAAATTTCATTCAACTTTAATTGATTATGATATCATGGGTATATTACAGCTCTTTCCACAACTAACTAAAAGTCACTTTGCCAACACAGCAAAGAAGAGTGCCAGATAAATGACATTAAGAACCTTGAATTGTATAAATGTGGTACATTTTAAATCTTTGTAACCCCAGATGAGCTATAATGTAATCTTTCTTTAGGAATGGTAAAAATCACACAAAAACATTAATTTTATGGTCCATAAAATCACTTATTATGGACCATAGAGGATATTGGATTTTATTAGGTCTAATGTAATTTTTTGTCCTTTAGGACCACAAGTTAATGTAAACCAAAAGGGTCCTGGTAATAATGATTCAAGGTATATGTAAACCATTAATTTACTCATTCACTCAATTAATGTATATTTCATTACATTAGTCAACAGCCCTGTAGATAATTCTGACATGCATCCAGGTTTGGAAATCCCTGTCCTAAGTGAAATAATACTACGTACACTAGCTAATCTTATTTGATATCAAAACAGAAAGATAAAGCTTCAGTAGAGGTGTCCCTAATATCTTTCTGTTCTCTCCAATTTCTTCTGCCTTGGATGCCACATCTGACCCTCATTGTCACTTGCTCTGTCAAAGGAGCCTCCTAAATGGTTTCCTTTTCTGTATTCTCTCTATTTGGGTATTAAAATACCAAGTTACTAAAGCCTCAGTCCTTACTCTAAATTGACTTCACAAATAGTCTCATTCAGTCCAGTAATTTCAATCACCACCTTTACAAAGATAACTCACACTTTTTACGTGCAGCCCAAATCTCTTTCCTGAGATTCATGCTGATATATTTCAGGGTTTAACGTACATCTCTCAAACGAGATACAAAAATACCCAATCTCAGCTTGTTTAAAACTACGTATAGTATCTCCCTGACTCACTTAATGCCCTGCCAAGCTGGTCATCTTTTATCATATAAATTTCATCATGATTCCAGGTTTAGTCCCTGGGCTACTCTTCTAGTGGCTCCATAAGTGGGGCCCATGATCTTTCCATGTTTTCATTTGTTGAACTTTTAAAAATTATCTCCTGTTTCACACAAATCTATTTAATTTCCTTTCCCAAAACACTTTGTGTCTGCCTGCCTTGGCACCTTCTGGATGTTAGCACCTTGACCTGGACTGTCCTCCTCTCACAGTCAACATTCTTGCTGGTCTTGATGGCCATTCTCATGAAACACTTTTGAATCACATCCCAGGAAATAATTTCCCCATCTCTGTATCTCATATTCTTCATAAGAATTTATAATTTTCTTTCTTTAATTATAGTTCATTATAAACATGACTTACATAGTTAAGAGTGGAAACTAGATTTTATTTCTTTTTGAAAACCTGACATCCTGCAACAGTCCCAGGAACATATAAAACTCTAAAAAAATAGTTATAAAAGAAATTAATCATTTCACTCTCTGCAGCCTTATCTTGCTCTTAAAGGAAATTTATTTTGCCATTGTAAAGTGGTTTTCTGGGTATTTTTTCAATGTAAAAAACAATGCATGCATATTTTAGAGAAATTGGAAATACTGAAAAAAATAAAGAAGAAAATAAAAATTACCTATTATTCCATCACCCTTGGGTAAAACACCTCCAACATTTTGCATGTTCCCTTCTAAATTCTTTTTCTGTTTTTATATGTAGGTATTTCCTATAGTTGCACAAAGCAATGATGTTTTTATGATACAATTTTTAGTTTTATGATATACCCTGTAGATTTCCATAATATTTTAAAGCAACCAACCTAACACAACCTTATTAATCATGAGTATAAATATTATCAACACCATTTTTGATGGTTTTAAAATATTTATTATTAGACACATTAAATATTCTAGAAATAGCATACAGTAAATGAAAGTAAGGGCGGCTGTGGCAGGCCAAAAGGTGCAAGGCTGCTTTGTCTAGGAGGCGGGGTAAACTGTCCAGAGGAATGGCCCTGCATAAGCACTTTTAAAGGAGAGAGGGCATCCCTCACTTCCCTGTGAATGAGATGCTGGTAGGTGTGTGCCTGGAAGGACTGAGCAACCATTCATCCATGAATCTCATAAGAAAAAATTATTTGCCTCCATTCTCTAGATAGTTGAATACATGAAGTGAAGGATTTAAAAAGATTATTATTTTTTTAATTCCCATATTTTTCTATACTCTTCTATTCTACATTGCCATTCCCTTCTCAACAACCATGTTTGAGATGATATAAAAACAGCCAGAGGGCCATGGCAACAATGGAATTGTTGAGATAAAATGGATTCAAAGCATCCTTGTAGTCAAAAGGTCTAAAAACTGAGCGCCTCTGTCCTTGGGCTCCAAAGACCAGAGACTAAGTGCAAGGTCATGCTCTTGAATGATTAGCTCTGAGCCCTAAGCCTTATCTCGTGCTTGCTGGCCCTGCAATCCTGGGCAAGTCATTTAGCCTCTCTATTAATTGATTTCCTCATCTCAAAACAAGAATATTAATGCCTACAAAGTTAGGTTTATGAAAGCATCAAATATATTTTTAAGTGGTACATAGTGCTGTTGCTTATATAAGAGCTAACATAATTAAGATGCAATTAAAAGTATATTTAATATGTCAAAGCAATTCTTGATTTTCAAATGACTGCCAAGCACTACAGTATTATATATATGTATGTATGTGTGTGTGTGTGTGTGTTTGTGTGTGTGTGTTCTCTTGTGTGTCACTCATTTATACTCTGGGGCAAGCAATCCAAGAAGTATAATGCTTGAATCTTTATGTTTCAATTCTATTATACAGGATATAGCAAGCATTCTTTCTTACGAACATATACAGGCTGGAAGATATACTACATACTTTTTCTCAATTCTCCTATTGATGGTATTTGTAAGAAAAATGGAGTTTTTCTTTAGTGGTTTATGACAGCTTATTTGTTTGCTGCTTTTTGGGGGGGGGGGGGGGTGGTTGTTCATACTCCAATAACAAAGATTTTGTGCCGCACTGGAGCATGAGTTAGCACATCGTTTGCAGTTTAGAAGTGCTTAAGCACCTTTCCTTTTCTCCACCAACCCCAAACACAGTTGCCATTTCTCAGAGTCAGCCTGAAGTGTGATGAGCTTGCAACAATCCGGATTTAAAGGGCTAGAACCAATGAGTCTACTCAGCATCGCTGCACCACACCCCCCAAAGGAATGGCAAAACCACGCATGAGCAGGAACTAACGGTTGATGTCTTATGGAGCATGACACTGATTTTCTAACGGTTGGCCCCAAGGGTTTGAAGGCCATTCTTTGGGGGACATATCACATCCATCCACAGGGATTATAATTACTACATATTCTAGACTGAAATTATTGCAGGTAATTTTACTGGCATATCATTTGTTTTACATTCCCTGTGAGAGTTTATAAAATAGATAATTCTTGTAAATAACTGTACATATACAAACACACACAAAGAAAAGCTAATTAAAACCATTTTCAGATTCTATTCTCACCCTTGCCAATACATTTATGCAACACTAATAGTTTTCCAGTCCCAGGACCAGAACAAATTTTTGATACTGAGTTTAAATTCCATGCATTTTTTTCCTCGCAATGGGGGTTCTTCTGTTTGCAGTGTGAGAGCACATACATGCCTTCTGTAGGAAGAATGAAAGCAGGAGGATTTGTGAAAGCACCTTTTTTTTTTCCCCACCCAAAATTCAGCACAATTTGCAAAATTGTTGTTACCAGATTTATGGCTAACTTCACTGAGGTAAATAAGCATGATAATCTCATTTTAACTAGGAAAACATTTGCTAAGCTAGTCTGACACCACTGTGGACATTTGCTTCATCTCCCTGAGGCTTCCAGGCTACATATAAATTTGCCTCTTCTAGCTGGTAGTGCTACATAAAGTGATGCTGGTAGTGTGTGCCTGTCGCTAAGTAATAATTTTAGAGAAAGTGAAAATCAAGATAATTATAAAACACACTTGAATGATGTCTTTAGGGGAGAGGAACTCAAGGTTATTATATAGTTATTTTAGCTACTATTTTTCTAGCGTTTCCTTTCTGCTCCCAACCAGCTCAACAATTACTTTCAGCCTCTCACTGTCACAGAAAAAAAAAAGAAATACTCTCACTATGCTGAGAATTTAATTTTCTCTTTCTACTTAATTTGAAAGATTAAACCATCAGGGGCTAAGCTGATGTTCTAATCCTCACCTGATTACTACTTTTATGGGGAAATCTGGGCAAATCACAAATTTCAAGTTTCTCTTTTTTGAAACAATTTTAGCAATTCTTTTGGCTTAGTTATATATCTTTCATTCTAATAGATTTGTGAAATATGTAATATGAGGTGTGGAAAAAAGTAGGTTTTCAGTTGTTCATATGGAAAAATAATAATTAAATAGTACAAGAATAAACTCTGTGTTTCATGTACTCACAACTGTAAACCTACTTTTGCCAATTCCTATAATACAACATAATATAAATCCATATAGTTCCACATATAGTATCAAATTTGTTAACGGACATGAAGTATTCAATGTTGGTTACTGTATTTTACCCAAATTAAAATAATAAATTTACCCAAATTAAAATAATAAAAATTATGCAGTCTCTAAGATAAGGATGTTTCCTGTGTCATAGGCTGTTCCTGGAGATTGGGTGAATTTATCCTTGTAAAGAGTTGGTACACAATAAGCATTATGTAGGCATTTGAAAAAGAAGGAAAGAAGATAGGGAGGGAGGCTGGTCATTTGCTGATATTTTGATTTTTTTAAAAACTTTCAGAAAAAAATGCATGACATTTTAAGTTTGTTTATGTAAAGGGTGTGTTAATCATTGGAAAGGGCTGATAGTATCCATTTGCTTCCACAGTGATGAAAGTGTTTTTATTAAAGAAACTGATAGAAGAATGTGGGCATTGCCTTCATCATTTTCAAAGGATTAGCCAGCACCTGTTATCACTATAGGCGATATTGTTTTTAGCAGCCATTTATTGTGCTGATCATTGATCTTGAAGCTTCTGATACTGGGAATGTGGTCTACATGCAAAGAATGGCCCTTAAGTACCTGGAGTATTTCACTAAATAGAATATTTTGAGTTAAAAAATAATTCTATGCATTAAATAATCATGTTTAACATATTTATTTAGACTATACATATTATCCACCTTTATTTCTTTAAATTATCACAAAAACAGACAATTTCCCTTTTTTATTTATATCACAAAACAAGGACTTATACTAAAATTAGGACAAGATAGAGAACTTTCCCATTAAAAAGAAATTTCTGTATGTGAGCCTGAGTGGAAGTAACTGGTTTTAAAGCAAGATTACTACTTCAATACTGAAGGAAGTGAATAAATGAATAAGTACATTTTTATGTATAAATACTTATAAATATTTATATATACACATATGTGCACATATACATATGCATATGAATTTTTATTAGTATTAGTCACTCATAATTTTGTTTTAGTCTGGAAACACATATAAACACATAGAAGTAAAATCATAACTGAAATAAAAATATAGTAGAATCATGTAAATAATCTAATTGTGAATCCAAACAGTAATGTGTTTTATCTTGAAATCTTTTTTTCTTTTTTAAATATATCTTTATTGATTTCAGGGAGAGGAAAGGAGAGGGAGAGAGAGACACAAACATCAATGATGAGAGTCATTGATCGAACCCGCAACCCAGGCATGTGCCCTGACTGGGAATTGAACCCCGATCGCCTGGATCCCAGGTCGACGCTCAACCGCTGAGCCACGCCCGGCCGGGCTATCTTGGAATCTTAATAAACACTCAATAACTCATAGTCATTCAGACTTATTTTATCTTGTTTTTAACATTATACACAAAATAATAATAAAATTCATTATTACCAGGTATTTTCCTAGAAATTTTCAGTACATTACCTATTTCTGAAAACAACTCAGTGATGTAGGTGCTATTATCTGCTTTTAAAGGTAAGCTAAGGAAACAGAAATAGTGACGCTGATAAATTACAACCCACGTATAATGCTCCTCACCATAATGCTAAAATATCCTATAATTTAGCACCCAAATGAATCTGCATCTCTCAGACAGAGCTATTTGAGAATCCAAAATATATTGTCACTCCATAACAATATATTCCTATTGATAATGATGAAAACATCCTTCATTGCACCTTCTTTTATACTTGGTAATTGTATTACACATATCATTTTATACAAGCAGCTGTATTCTCTCTTTTTCTGTACCAAATGCTGTGTCACACTTTTACATTTGAGCATCAAATAAGCTGCCATACACAATGATGTTTCCATGTACATATGTCTTGCCTCACCAAATAGACTATAATTTCACTGTGGGCAGAGACTGTTAGGTCCAGGCAGAGTACAGAGGTGTTCATGGAATACCCATTATCTCAAAAATTCATTTTTTAAAGAATGTTACCAGAGTCAAGTACTTAGATTCCCCACTTTCCCACAGGCCGTGTTGCACCACTGAACTACATCAGTACCAGTTTTTGCTAGCTGAAAAAAACCTGAAGAGGATTTTTGCTTTTGGAAACCGGGATATTCTTTATCTTAAGCCATTTTGGTTTACCAAAGGTGTCCTAGGAACATTCTACCTTGGGAAAATGTGGGGAAAACCCATGATAGTTACCAGCTGCCCAGACTTCTAACATGAAACATTTAATAACTTTGAAATAGGTTTAGTTCATGAAAGTAAACCTCTCTACCCTTTAATGTTTATATCCCTTTTCTGGTTGGGGGTGCGAGACTAACAGTAGTATTTTTAACATCCATTAGCTTACAAGACAGACTTCACGAAGATCACAGAATTATTGATCTAGATATATTTTTTTCTTCCTACTCCATTAACACAATTCTCAAGCCAAGGGTCAAATTACTCAGCTAGAGTAAGTAAATAGACTTCATATAAAATATGCACCAAAACATTGTACTTCCTGGCATTATTAAAAAGAACAAAAACTGTCAGTCTACAGTTGGAAAAGTTCAATACATAACAAAGCAATTTATCACTAATAATTTTTAAAGTCATATAATGTAAGGTTAGCTAAACAGAAATAATACATTTAATGAATATTAAAACCTGTTCACATATGCTCACATATAATATCAATATTATTTAAACATTCTTTTGGCTGGGAGACCATAAATCATATTTTTCTTAATTCAAGGAAAGTACAAAGTCAGCAAATAATGTTATTAGAGATGAATGTCAACTTCAAATAAATAAGCAGGAAAATATGAAGCAATATGAGTGAGAATAACTTTCATTTTTGTATGGCTCTAAAATCGCAGAGGTTTTCTGATGGTAAAGAGACCCTTTAAAACACTGCTGCCTTTTCTAGAATGTTAAATGCTTGGACATGACCCTAAATAGTCCACATACCTGTAAGCTGAGAACAGGATTCATCATATACTAGGAATGCAGGAAAATGAAGCCTAGGGAAGAAAAACACATATGGCCTTTCACATGGCATATCATGAAACTAAGTTGCTCTTTGTATTCAAACTTAGATAAAAACCCAGAGCTTATAAAATCAAAAGGCCTAAAATAATAATAAAAACCATCAAGCGTTTCTCAAGCTTCTTCCAATTCTGATATATTGTGAGTTCAATATATCTGAACATGAATATTTAATTGGTTACCCCTTGAATCAAATTTCACTTCTATGCAACTCAAATTTTAAATATAAAGGGAAAAGAAAGAGAAGGGAGAAACTGAATTTTAATTTAACAGGCAGGATGCCCAATTAAAGAGCTCACTGAAGTGATAAGTGTGACTTTATGGATTATTCATGCAAAAATAAGGCAATCGTGCACAAACACATATATGTATAAGTGCACACGTAGTCTCTCTAATTAGGTGAATTATGAATCTTAAGACTATTTGAACTATTGCTTTCAGGCAAAAGGATTCAAATACAAAGCATTATTGCCTCAACTTTGGGACACCTATTTCAGTAGCTCACACATTTTTTTCCCCTATTATTTGTTTTGGGGACTAGGTTGTAGAGGGTTGAGTTGGTAGACATATGAACTTTAGATAAAGCTTTACTATTATAAACTGCCTTCAACGTTTCAATTTCCAGTATTGAAATACAAGCTTACTCTGTTTTTCTATTAAAGACCAGTTATAAAATTTAACTGGACCTGACAATAATTCACCCTATCTTCCTGGATGTAATTAAGTGTATAAGAGAGAAAAAGCCCCTCTTGAAGAATTAGATTGCTTATTTCACTTTTAAAAGGAATTTCAAAAGAAAGATGTCGGTAATTTATTCTAAAAAGTGTGCTTCAAATATTTGTTCTGTTGAATAAGGAATTACCTGTGTCTTTCTTATTCCCTACTTTATTTATGAGCTAGTCTAAATAGAAATTACATAACATCTCAAAAGACTCATTCAGATCTTAGCTGTTACTTTTATATTATAAATTACAATTTCAATTTTAAAAAAATCAATATAAGGATTTTGCATTTGGTCATTATTCAATATAGAATTGCTAATTACATACTTTGGGGAGCAAAAAGGGGAAATATTTATTCTGCCAATCAAAATTTAAAAAAATAAAGTAGAATAAGCCTTCTTAAACATCCACTTACTGTGACTTTTAACTTCTACCTTATTTCCTCTTAAATTAACTTCCCCCCTGAATTTCTTGCATTTGTCCATTAATAGAACACTTTTTTGAGTGGCCTTCATGTTTCAAGTGCTAGGCTATTTATTTTCTCAGGAGTACAGAGATGGGAACAGGTTATAGACCTCACCCCCCAAAGAACTCCCAGCAACTGGGAGACATTCAAGAACTGGCAATAACAACATAATTGGAAAAGTGTCCATGGTAAAGGCTCACAGTTATGAAGTTTCTGAAGACACCTGACTTGATCCAAGAGAGTTAGAGAAGTCTTCAGAGAAAAGGTGATAAAAACAGTCTTTAATGACAAGTATTATATAAGGTTGACAAGATAAGTGAAGATGTTCTAGGTAAAGGAAAAACTATCTGAAATTACTCAAAGGTAAAAGGAAGCACACCTCCCTCAGGAAACTACAAGAATGTCTGTAAAGTTGGATAAGAATAATCCCTTGAGGTTATAGCAAGAGATTAAAATGAAAAAATATAAAAAGGACAGACCATAAGATTCCCTGACTGCAAAGGGATCCACTGAATGATTTTAAGCACACATTTTTGAGGCTTATATATTAGAAAGATCACTCTGAGAGCTCTATGGTAGATAATCTGATAGATCAGAATCAAAGAAATCAATTAAAAAGCTACTCTAGTATTCCAGGTAAGAAATAAGGAAGGCCTGAGCTAATGAAATCTAGTTGGAATGGACACAGAATATAGATTTGAAACATATTTAGAAAATAGAGAAGACCAGGCTTGGGGATAAATTAGATGACATAAGGGAAAAAGAAGAGTTTAAGATTTCCCTAAATTTCTATTTTAGGGAATTGAATGGATGTGGTACTGTAAAGTAATAAATATAGGGTTTGGAAGTGAAATATTGTGGGTTTGGGTTGAAATATGGAGACTACAATTTTTGACATGTTGTTGGGTCTTAGTTTGATGTTGGTTAAAATGTGAATTAGGCGGCTGGAAATATAAGTCTGGAACTGAAGACAGAAACCTGGGCTGGGGAGAGAGAATATAGATGATAGATTTTTTTTTTAAAGGCCACTATCAAATTACATTCTCATATATTAAATTTATTTTTTCAACATTTCTGAGAGGCAAAGAGAATAATGAATCCAAGCCTATGAATCCACACAATAGTCAGGATGATTTTCTGTTGAGGCTATCAGAGGGCATTGATATAGTCACTGAATCAAAATTAGAGGGAATAGTTTTAATTTCCACCCATTAGGAATGTACCTAAGCTCTTCCTCCCAGGTGTACAATGAAGACTTTAGTTTTTGTCCTTTTATGTATCATTTGCTATTTTATGTATCACCTGCTATTTTTGACCTATTTGTAGAAACAGAAATGCAAACAGAGTGGTTAAATAACTAGTGGAAGCACACCTAATATATTTAAATGAAAATGAGGCTTAAAAATGAAATGATATTGACATTGTTCTCCTGTGTTCCTGTGTTGCATTTATTACTTTTATCATTCTTGTGAGAAAATGAAATGAGTGAACCAGAATAAATACCAAGTGATTATAAGGATGTATATTTTATTTTATTATTATTTTTTTAAAGCTATTTTATTTTTTTAAAAAAATCTTTATTGATTTCAGAGAGAGGAAAGGAGAGGGAGAGAGATAGAAACATCAATGATAAGAAAGTCATTGATTGGCAGCCTCCTGCACACCCCCGACTGGGGATGGAGCCCGCAACCCGGGCATGTGCCCTGACCAGGAATTGAACCCCGATCGCCTGGATCCTAGGTTGAAGCTCAACCTCTGAGCCACACCTGGCCAGGCAAGGATGTACATTTTAAAGGCCCTCTAGATTATGGCTTGTTTACCTTTGACTAAAAATGAATAGTAGTGGCCAAGTCACTGCTTTCTGCTCAACAACTCATTCCCTTTTCTTCCTAGAAGCAAACTAACCTACATTTCTCAGCCTCTCCTGAAGTTAGGTGGGCTCTATGCCTGAACTCTGGCTAATGTACTGTGGGTGGAAGTGATGCAAGTCACTCCAACCAGTATTAGTTTCCTGTTGCTGCAAAAGAAATTGCCATAAACTTAGCAGCTTTAAACAATACAAATTAGTTAGCTTACAGTTTCTGTCAACTAGATCTTGGCATTACTAGATCCTTTGCTCATTAGTCATCAGATGTTGGGGGAACATGTTCTCATCTAGAGCTGGAGGAGCTCTTCCAGGTTCATTGGTTGTTGGCAAACTTCATTTCTCTGCAGCTGTAGGACTGAGATCCCCATTTTCTACAAGCTATCTGTCTGCTGGGTACTGCTCTCAAGTGCTTGTCATGTGGCCCCTTCCATCTTAGAAGCTCACTACGGAAAAATCGTTGTGCATTGAATTCCTCCCATTTTGAGTCTCTGGTCAGCACTCTCTCTGACCTCTACACCCAGGTCTCAGGTAATTAGATCCAGCTTGCCTGGATAATTTTCCTTTTTAAAAACCAACTATGCCATATAGCATAACCTAATCATAGCAGGGAAGTCCCTCACATTCAGAGCACATGGACACCAAGGAGTGAGGCAGCCTCAGGACCATCTTAAAATTCTGGCTACCCCACTAGCTAACTCATAAAATATCCCATAGAACCTTTCCACTCACTTTCTTTTCCCTGTCTGCTGCCATATGCAGAAATCCAACAGAGGACTCCAAGGCATTTAAAGATAGTGGGGTCACCAGATGGAAGGAGTATAGATCCTGGAATGAGCTTCACTACCATCAATTCCCATGACCTCCCACTTTCTTGCATTGCCCTGGGAAAAGAGCAAGAAATGAATCTTCATTGCATTAGATTTTTGGAACTCTTTGTTCCAGTTAATATTCTGTTTTGGTTAATACAGAAATTAGTATCAAATAATAGTAGGGTAATATTGTGATATATTAAGAGATTGCTGTTTTCCAGCTTTTTATTTAGGCCTTTCTTTCCCTAGTAGTTGAGTTAATATCTCTCACTTTGTATATGTGATGGCCATGAGCTATAAAGTTGAGGTATCCTTCTGATTTTATTTTTCTTAATCATCATTTATATGAAAGATTTCATAATTCTCTTCCCTCTCATTCAGTCCCCAACCAGAAGAACTTAAGCCTTTTTCAGCTCCTTAAAAAATAATCAATAAATCTGTTACCTTCCTATATAATAATTATCAATGGAATAATTCATTTAATTTATTTTTTCTTCTAGGTAATGATAATGGAATTGGAAATATATCTTTCTTATGACATTCTGTAATCTTCCTAACACAAGATTTCCTTCCTAACATAAAAATTAGAAAATTGTTATTTTATTTTGGTGACTCCTATTGTCCAACTGTTGACAATTCTGCCTTTATTCATCATTTTTACTCATGGATTTTTCTCCCACCCCTCTCTCATGTTATCCCCAACTAATCCCTCCCTGTGTGTCCTGAAAGAATCCCCTATACAATTTCCACCTCACTAATTCAGCCTCCTACTTTATATATTCTTTTATTCAACCCACACCTTGTTCTTTATTTCTCATTTCAGGGTTTCTTCCCAATACCTGCAACATTTTCACTAAAATTTGTTTTGTTTCATTTTAATATCTTTCCTTATCTGTTCAATATATTTATAATGTGCAGTTTAAATATTTGTTCTTTCTGTTGTATTAGTTCTGCTTTTTCAGGTAATTATTTTTTTTCATTAGTGATTTTTATTGCATAGCGCTTGAGCTCCTCAGTAACTGAAAACTTATATTTTATTGAATCTGTTGCTTTGACTAATTTTTGTTACTGAACGAAAGAGGAGTTACAGAAACCAGGGCTCTAACTTGAGCTCCCCTTCACTTAAGAGTGGGAAATTCTAGTGTTACATTCTAGACTCACATCCCTCCTAGCCCTGTCTTACTTCTAGGAATTGTCTAGTAACTCTGCCTATCATTGCCTTTTAACCCAGATGCGTACCTTCTGTTCTGATTAGCTCAGGCAGTGGGGAATGGGGGTGGAGGTGCAGGAATGTTCAGAAGCACCCCAGGCTGTGTACGCTCACTGATAGAGGATCTTCACAACAGTCAGACTTCAGTTCTCCTCCTTGTTAACCCCACCGTAAGTGGCTGAGTGTGGGGCTGGGGTTGCTATATTCCTGCCCATGGAAATGAAGACTCAGAGTGAGGGGAAGGAGCACGAATAGAAAATCTAGCCCTGCCTATGCCTCATTTGAGTCTCCTGGCCGTCCCTAATTTGCAAACTGCCCCATCTCTCATACCTTTGTTCCATCAAGATCCAACCATCTTCGGTCTCTCCAAAGATTTTTCAGTTTTTTATTAGTGATTGAGTTTCTCATGGCCAATAGTTTATTCTCCAGGGAGCACCATTCATATTGCTTTGTATACTTTAGTGAGGTGGCAATCACTGAGAATACAGTGTAGATAGTGCCCCCCAGAATTCTGCAAGGATTCTGAATTCCTAATCTTCCTAACTGTCCTATGGCTGGTTCTATGGAGGAATACGGGAGCCTGTGGTAGTTTACCAGGTTGTCTAAAGCAGAAGAAATCATCAGTTTTTTATACATGATGCCCCTTAGCTACTGAGAGTTCCTTTAAAATGAAGACTGTTTCAATCATCACTCTATACACAGCATGAGATTCAGAGCCTGGCTCATAGTAAAAATATAATAACAAAGGTTAAATCAATTTGTTAAATAAAAAATAGGAGGGCGTGAAAAGGTAATTTGTTTGAGAGACATCAGAGAGAGAAACAGATAAACAGAGAGAAACAAAGAGACAGAGACTGACAAAGACAAAAATTAAAAAAAAACCTATAAACAGAGCAATTGAAGATTTTAGGATGAATAACACTCTT
Organism: Miniopterus schreibersii; assembly: GCF_964146895.1. NCBI lineage: Eukaryota > Metazoa > Chordata > Mammalia > Chiroptera > Miniopteridae > Miniopterus > Miniopterus schreibersii. The sequence continues at coordinate 57,408,059 of NC_138107.1, read as the reverse complement.
GATAAGTTACGCTCTTGGCTTTGCTACCATTGACAGAGGCTTGTAAGAAGTCATTTTTCTCAAATACAATCACAGGGAATGTGTTTGTTATCAACTGTCAGCCAGAACAGGCAGCATCTCATATTATTATCTAGCTAATTACAAAGAACCAATAAAATCCACAACTTGTCTCATTACTGTCTTATAAGTGTTTAAAACTAAGACTCAGATTGTCAAAAGCTATTGGCTTCAGCGTGAGCATACTCACAGATTTGTCCTCAGAATGCAATTTAATTAATCCAGGGATGGGCACATCAGTGAAAAAGCTTACTAAAAATTAAATGTGTATTTCTTCACACATAATCTGAAAATCGGAAGTTTCATCTGTCTGAGGTAAATACTCTTCAAGTTATAAGAATGGCCCCCTGACCAACATCACTTATGCTCTGAATCCATAACCATACAGAGACCTGAGACCATAATTCAGGTTATTGATAGCAACAGCTTCCCGTCACAGAAAATCAATACAGTTGGTGTTTAGTGTGTACATTTTATTTTTAGGGTTTACACAGTTGTCCTACTGGATTTCTGATCACTCCTAGAAGTGATTTTAAGTAAATGTCTGTCACAAGTTTTCATTAGATCACCTTGAAGTGAAACTCATGAAGCATAAGTAGATTGTTTTGGCTTTGGCCCATATGAAACAATAGGTTTTTAACTGAAAATTTGGATTAGATTTAGAGGCATAAGGAAAATGTGCATCAGGACACATTCAGGGTAGTTTTAGTTTCAAAACAACCTCATTAGGAAGAAGTCTTACCTAGAATATCAGCTTCAAAAAATCTATGGCAAGTAGTAGTACACAGAGTTCAAGGTAAGAGTTAACAACATGCACATAAATGGTTTCACCAGATCTCAAGAAGACAATTTGGATCTTTAATAGGAGAGTAGAGAAAGGAGAGATTTATAGAGTTGCATCTTCTTTCAATGTCCAATACTTCTGAGTCAGAGAATATTTTCCTTCTCCCAACAGGTAGAAGAAAAATATTCTCTAAATTAAGTATTAGTTGGAGTGACGTAATAGGAAGAAATGTTTTTTGGCTTTAAAGACTATCTAATTTTACTCTTTATTTTATAAACTATTGGTCATTCTTAATTATTTTTTAAAAAACATGATATTCCCTTATATACATTTTTCCCCTATAAGAAATGAGTACAGCCAGACTACTTATATTTTATTCAGAGTTTTCAGACAGGTTTAGTTTTTTTGTTCTTATCTGACAAATGCATTTATTGAAATTATGGTTCATATTTCAGGTAAATACAAGTACAGAGACATAGGAAAGCAATGTCAGCATTAATCAATTTTCTGTTGTGCATTAAGTTGGAATAAAACATTCCTGAGTGACATGACAAAACCACACTATAAAAGGGAGACAAGATCCAGATAGTTTTTGGTTTTTCTCTTCAAATCTTGTCAGATTTTCCAGCTAAAAAGTATTTCTTTAAACTAAAACAGATATGGAATTCTAGTAAATATATTTAAATTCTGATAGCTTTATTAAAACACAATTTCTTTCTTTTCTTCCTTCTTTGAGATGAAGTCACAAGTCTTCTTTAATCTATTCTCTTCCTTGATTTAATGACAAATAATTTCCATCACACTGTGCTCATAGTTTCTTTAAAAGCAAGTAACAATCGATTACATAGTATAAGTAATAATCTCATAATGTAAAATTAGTTTTCTCTATCAAAAAATATGCCACATACAGGCCTCAGATTGAAAGACTTTTTCCAAACTTTTCCAACTATACCATATGAACATATATGTATCGGTTATCATTTTATCTTTTAAACTATCCTTTAGTTGTGATACAAAATAATAAAATATAGTAAGTATGCAATATTGGCTTAAAATGAAAGAGACTATAAAGAAGATAAATAATTTATAACAATTTATTCTTTTCTAAATAACAGAGAGTTTATTCAACTAATGAAAACTGTCAGCAATTTATCCATCACAGTAATAGTAGCAAGAAATAAATATAACAATTTAATTCTTATAAATAATTGTATATAAATTTTTAAACTCAGGCAGAAAAAACTTAAAGTAGATAAGTTTGGGAGCTTAGAATATGCACTCTCATTGTGTTTGTATCTATCTTGTGTATGAATCTCTTCTTCAAAGAGATTTATCTTAAATATTAAATTATAAAATGCTTATATGAATATAAGTTATTGAATTTGCGATTACTAAATATGCAATCTAAAGAATGTGAACCAAGAGGGATTATAAAATTACAACCTTGCATGAAGAAGTACATAATTTCGTGTGATTATTTAATTGTTTTATTTTAAATAAATTAAATTATAAATGTACACAATTCCAAAAAAGTTAAAAAGCAAATAAAATTTAGGAAAATGCCACATATATAAAATAAAAATTCCCTGTCATATCAATGTCTTACTCACATTCAATATGTACAATTGCTTTTAAAACTAATGGAAAACTAGTCCAAAGACATCTTTAAAGAAGACACAAAATTTTTAAACTTAAAAATAATCACTTAATTTTAATAAAAAAAAACTATTATAGTGATGATGTACCTATCACCTTTTTCTCTTTCTCTTGTTCTTTTTATGCTAAAATATTCACAGTCACTATAGTATGATGAAACAATCTCCAACACTGTTGGTGGGACTCTGACTTGTGCCACGCTTCTTGGAAAACAATCAAGAGTCTCAAAAACGTTCACACATTTAGAATGATAATTCTACTTTTAGAAATTTTGCTATGGGTATAATTCTTAACCAAATATGGACAAAACTGTATTTTATACAACATTCATGCTAGTCTTCATATTAGCCAACCCTCTCAGCAGGTAAAATATCCAACCACAGAGGAATTTTTTACTAGATTATGATACATCTGATAGAATGTTATGAGGCACACTCAACTTATATTTTTGAAAAGTGTTTAATGACAGGGAAAGTATTGCTATATATTATCAAGTAAAAAAGCAAATAAAAAAGTATCAACTGTAAAATATATGAAAAAAATTCTTAACCAAATATAGGTTAACTTAACCCCTGTCCAGAAGTTTTCTATCTCTAAAATGGAGGGCTAGAGTCTAGTTCATAGACTTACAGTGTATATTAACTTAGGTATTACATGTAAACTAACTGGTTCTAGAGCTGGTATATGGTAAACATTATATAAATGTCTGCTACTGTTCTTAGCTTTTATCAAAATATTAGGTCAAAAACAGTAGAAAACTTCTGTCTTATTAAAGAGTTCACAGAAGTCTTTTCTTTCTCTGTTTATAAAGAAAGTAATAATAACCAACAATTTCAAAATTAGAAAAGGAAAGGTAAAAAGATCGTCTCCCTGTTTCGAGGTAATGAATAAATTGACACTATCAACATGGCCAGGACAATCAAAGGTCAGATATTGAGAGTCTCTCAGATCTCATATGAAGTACCTGTTGACAACTGTGTCAACTGGCCAAAAGTAAAGAGTGACAAGAGCCAGTTGCCCATATACTTGGCCTATGCCATCAGCCTCTGTGTTTGGCTCCCTCCAGAGCTGAATGTTCTCTACTGAGTGGGCTCTTTGGTGCCTGTGACAAGAATGGGATTAATTTCCAAACCCATCGGGAAGGGAACTTGTGGTCAAGGTCCCTGTCAGCTGCCGGGAAGTTACTTATGATAAGGTAAAGCTGAAAAGAGGATCCAAGTTTCTTTTAGTGAGAAATGGATGATTCTATCAAGGAACTGGGAGGGGAGGGAGGGGGGAAGGAAAGGCAGGCAAGCAGGAAGGGAAATGACTAGCTTTGTATCCGTGCTAGATCTGAGGTGGGTTGTATGCCTGTATTTAAGTCCTCTAGCACTTATATTTTTTAGCTTATTTGTTTATCAATAAATCTGTCAGACAGATATATTATTCCCTTTTTTACATATATAGAAATTGAGGTTCTACGAGTTTAAATGACTCTATGTCTCAGGTAGAAAATATAGGGTGTCTTAATCCTTCCAGTTTTCTTTGACTCCATCATACTAAAAATGTAGGGCACCTTCACCAGGCTCACAAATTGCAGTTCAGTTCCTTAATTCACATTTTAAAGAGGGCTCCACGCCCCTCTATGTCTAAAAAGTCAATGCCCAGTTTCACTCTGCAGCAGAGCGGCAGAGACAGGCAGAGATGCTCATTCTGCCATGATTTCTTTGTAACATTTCACTTTCCACAGTGCCTTCTTTCTCATATCTATTCCAGGGAAGTCGTTCTGAAATGCTTTTTTTTTTTTGGAATGGATAAAAAGGGTCACCACCAAAAAGGGAGAATAAAATGAGATCATTTGATTTACTATTATTATTTAGTGGAGTCAAAAAGCAATTCCTCACTAAAACAAGAAAATGAAAATACCTGCTCTGATTCCAGCCATAGGTGATAATTTACAAACTGCTCATTTTCTTCTCAAATCACTTCACATTTTTCTCCAAGGATACTAGTGGATTTTGCTTTTTATTTGTTCAGCTACAGAGACATTCAAAATGAACAATAGGTGACTTCAAATTCCACTTCTAGAAAGACCACTGTTAAGTAACAGCTTTTTCATCTCTCATTCATTGAAGTTGTAATAATCTTAGGGCCTGTTTTCCAGCTTCAGTGCCTTTACATCAAGTACCATGATAAAGAAAGGAAGTGAGTAATTTAGCTCTGACTTGAAAAAAATATATTGTGATTGACCCAAGAGTTTTCTAATTGAAAGTGAAATTATGGCATTAGAATTAGAAATAATATTTTGGAGTTTTCTAGACAGTCATTGTATCTTTAAAAAATATTTTTCAATTTTTTCTTAACATTTCAAAATAATACATACCATGTTTTCAATGCTCCTCTTTTCTATAATCTAATTAATCCCATTAGGCATAAATAAAGGGATATTTCAATGGTCAGAACTAGTTATGTGTGTCATTGTTTATAAATGGTGGGGGGCTATTAGAATTATTCATCTCAAACTGAGTTCTGTGAATTCCTTCCAAGAACTGCAGGTTCTCTATAAGAATATTTTTTATTTACTTTTATTTTGATGAGCATCTAAAAAAATAATTCATCTTCTGAATTACATGATGGTCCTATTTATAATCAAATACTGCAAGGAGATTTCAGCACTTGTGTTTCTTATAATTATGGAGTCCAAAGCTGAGTGAACAAACATTTTCCAATATTTTGGTTTAGGGGAAAAAAAAAAGTTATTAGGGCAAATGATTAATCACACAGCGTATAATGAACTTGGACAACAGCAACAACCACAAACGTGTGATGGCAGAAATTGTAGCCATGTTTGAGGTCATATATTGCACTGTTCCTGGGTTTATATGGCCAGTAATAAGTGTATTAATGATAAGTGTAGAAATAAATATGCAAAATAATTTTGTTCTTCTAAGAAAAGCAAAACTAGACATTAATTTAATGCAAATCTCAGTAATAATATAACAGGCAAGTGAACAGGACAGCTTTACAAAATTATCAGATGATATCTCATTAAACAGATATTCAAGAATTACTGTCAGTTCTGTTTAGGAAGTCTGATTGTCCTGGACTAGCAAACAGGGTCTTAATATTTTACACAATGTATTGACAATATACATAGGCAAACCAGCATTCTTTGAATTTATATATTAAATTCAAAATAATAGAAATAGATGAATTATAGAACTGGCGCTGAGATGCCATCCTTCCGCCCTCAGCATGATTTAGTAGATGGCCGGTAAAGGGATATTCAGGAGACCTGAGATCTCGTCCTAATAGTTTCCCTCACTCTATTATCTTGAGCACAAAACTTCACCTTTTCAGGCTTCAGTTTCTACACCAAATACCATTTCTAACATCTCTTTCAATTCTAACATTCTATGTAAAAAAAAAAAAAAAAAATGATATTCTAGGTATCTGATGTAAATTTACATAATATTTTTAGTTATTTATAACTTCTATATTCCATGAATAGTATATTTTTGTCATATCCTATCAGTATTCTTCACTTTCAAATTAAATAGTAGAGTGAATGATTCCAGTGTTATTCTAAATAAAACACCCCAAAGAAAGAGCCCCAGCAAATCTGTTAACCACTCTTATTTATGGGCTATATTATAGTAGTCTTCTAGGAGAGTATGTTTAATTGCAAATATTTTAATTTAGTGGAAACTTCATTAACTATGTAATTGTCTGACAAGTTCTTAAAAGATAATGTGTTCCAGTTTCAAAAGGACAAATACCATTCATTTAAATTGGATGGAAATAATATTAGAATGGGTGCATGTTTGGGTATATTCAAGTAGTAGAGATGAATCATCATGTCTATGATGACAAAGTCACAAAGTTTCTGAGTCCTCTGGTGTATTGTTTATTTAGAAAACAAACTCTTACCTATAAATTTTATAAACAGCCTATCACCAAGAGGCTTCTCAAACTTGTTTTCTCTTTTGTGTATAAAAATCACATCACTATAGACCAGTGGTTCTCAACCAGGGCTGATTTTGTGCTCCAAGGGATATTTGGTAATTTCTGGAAACATTTTTGGTTGTCACAGCCTGGGCAGGGGGTGAGGTTGCAGAAATGAGTAGAGGCTGGGGATGCTGCTAACAGCCTTCAATGTGGAGGACAGGCCCCCAGGACAGAGAATAGTCCATCTCCAAATGTCAATAATGCCAAGACCAAGAAACCCTGCTGTAAACTCTAAGTGCAAGTTCACATCCCCTTTTGTATCAGGTCTATGGGTAAGCTCAAGAATAGTTTCGTCTACTTCCTCTCCTTACAAATCATGAAATTAAGGCTTTTATTCAACTTGTATAGTCTTTTCTTTTTCTGTTGCATTCTATCTGTGTCAAATATATAAAGAATTGAAAAATCTTTAAAATACTAACATGGGGAACAATTTCTGTTATTTGGCAAACACAGTCATTTCATTATAGGGCCTGTTTAGTGACTTGTTTTATCAGAAAGGCTTAATTTTTTAAAAAAGCACTGTTGTCAAATAATGTCTTTCCATGCTTTTGAAAACTCAGTTGAGGAAGCCAATGCAGTCTTTTGGATTTTACTGTCGCTTTTCAATGTGTATAAATTGAGGTTGCCCAGAGTTCTAGGAAAGATAAGTTGGGAGTGCTAGTTGTTGAGGGAGACTTGGTGTGATGCTGAACATGCTTGTATTTATTGGCCGGTTTGTTCAACATATTTTTCTTTTTTTTATTTTTATTAAATTGGACAGGTCACGGTTGCTTAGACTTAACTAATTTTTTATTAGCGTTTCCATTTTCTGAAGGAATCCCAAATCAGTACCTAGGTAAACCATAATGGAACCTGTTGGTCGCTCTATCATCATTCTCACAGGATTGCAGCGCCACCTACAGGAGTCCTTATGCATCTCACTGTGACCCTCCGTGCTCCTAGCAAGACTGATACGCAGATAGTACAAAGGAGAAATGAACAAGTCTAGAAAACGAAATAAGGCAAGACAACAAGCAATAAACAAAAACCCAAAGGAGACGCTTACATTGTATCATGACTTTCAGGTCTTGAGAAATAACTACATCTTTAAAATAGAAAACCATATACTTACTTTTTTAATGTATTAAAAAGAAATGAGTGACAAATATTTAATTATATTGCTTTTTGAAAAATCAATGCAACGTTTTACAGATTGATCTGATCTAGAACTTAAAAATAAAATAAATCCATAAACTACTGTCAAATAAAAAATAAGTTGGAAGATACTTTTGTTACCCTTTTCCCATCCTCTTTAGAACATGTTATTTATTCAATTGAGGACTTTCTATTTTTAACAAAAGCCCAAATTTTCTGAATTTAAAATTCAAACTGCCTATTTTTTGATACTGACAACAGATATCAAGTTCATGTTCTTGTTCCCTATGCTCTTCTTTATCCATGTGGACTTTACTAATGGAAAACTGTTATACAGACACATCAGCATAAAATAGTATCTGTAAGAACCTTTAAGAGAATCAAAGGTGAATTTAGACAAAGTCAGCAAACATGTAGTTGTCCAGTAAGAAAAAAGTTAGCATTCAAAAATCTACCTCTTACTTCCTGTGGAAAGGATATTTAACTCCTGAAGGCCGAGCCAGAGATAAACTTTGGTAATTACATCATTAAAATCTGTCCGTCCACTCTGCACATGCCATGCAGTCACAGTCTTTGATGAAGTGCAATAAGGCATTATCATAAATCTTTTTCACTAATAGAATGGTCATTGGTTCCTTTTGGTAATTTTATGCAGCATGGATTAAAACCAGACCTTGTCTGCTCCTATCAGGGAAGGAAAAGTAGAAGGAGCAACAGGTATTTTTAGGATAAAGACCGGCCAAGCAAATTAAAGCAGATCATTAAGCTTAGTGGAGTTTGAGAGACCAGGGGGCAATTATTAGTTCAAAATAATGACCTTCAATCCAACTTTAAGGAAATATGTAATAGCAGAATTCCCTCAATTCCTTCTCTCTTGCACTCTCTCTCTCCTGAGCTTAACCACAGGAAGACACAAAGAATGGAGGTCATAGGGGTCAAGAACCAACTAAATTAACCATATAGTATAGTTATAGTTTAAGTATATATTTTCCAATAATTATAATTCCCTCTGTTAGGATTAAAATAGCACATCAAAATTAGCCATATGGAACCTTCTAAGAATCCAGGTAAAATAATTCTCATAAAAGTTTGCCCCGAAGGAATTTACAGCTATTTTTAACTTGAAAGGGGCACACTGGCTGTGATAGAATAAAAGCTGTTGAGGGTAATGTCATGAAAAAAATCAAAAGAACCAAATGGCTTTCATGGGATAGCATCAGTCTCAAAAGTAGCAGAAAAATTTACCCTTTCTCTGTTCTGTTGTACTGAAATAGGGTATATAATACAGATTAGGTTGCCCAGCTTAAGGAATTTTAAATTGCCCCTAGAATATTTGATTGGAAATAGAATTATGGCTTCATTCTTCTTTGTGAGTTTGAGATCTATCTGTATGTTTTTTGGGTTTATTTTTATGCAATTAAGTCTTATTCAAATATAGTGAATAGTAAAAATCAAACCGTTGAATGAAACCAGTTCCCTAATATGCAGAATTGTTTTAGTAACCTTATCTAGTTTATGTTATGGTGAATTATGACTTACAATATAGATTTAATGTGGCATACCTATATAATTTTATAATATACAGGCAGAAATTTCTTTCTCTCTGCACTTTAGATAAATCTCAGTATTAAAATTATCTAATATATATTAAATGAGAGAATATAACATTAATTTTATTTAAAGTTGCATAAATATATAAATATTCTTATATGATCCTGGGGGCTCCTTATAAATAAATGAACAGTCCAAAATATTCTGTGATTTGAAAGAGCAAAGTCTCTTTTAAAAAATACAGTAGTGCAGTGAAGGCCTGGGGAGGGAATGGTAGGGGGTGGAGGGGGTCAATGGGGGCAAAAAAAGGAGGAACATCTGTAATACTTTCAACAATAAAGATAAATCTCAAAAAAGATTAGAAATTATCAAGAAGAATATCAGAAATAAGGATTGGCCACCACTGTCACTCACTGTGAGCTACACCCTAACTCATACTGTCCCCTGAGATTGTAACTACTGATGGCATGAAGCCAAGGCAAGTAGCTTCGCTGTTAAACATTTTTTTTAAAAAAATCAAGGGGAGAATCGACACAAAAGAAGTAAATCTTTGCTTGGGAACAATTGCATTTTTCACATAATTTAAACAAAACGCATGGAGACTAAAATGCCAAGTTGATATATGACTTGGACTATATTGGAAGTTATACCATAAATTCTGGAACACTGTTAAAAGGGAAAAGAAAATGCTCTTAAAATTTTGATGCTACAAATGGGAATACTTTATTATCATTTAACATCTTTACCTAAAAAGTATATTTTAATAAAGATAAATATGTTTCAGTATTTTTTCAGGTTCTCTTAAGATAGATTTTAAAATTGAGTTATTTTACTAAATATTTTACATATTTATATTAATATAAAACATATACTCTTTAATTTATTCCTCTAAAAATGAATTTTCAAATATCTCTTCTATAAACATGCTGAGCTATAAACTGCTTTAAGTAAACAAGAACAGGAAGAGATCTCCTTTGGTGAGTAGCAATATGCTTTCTATTAGAAAGAAACTTTTATTTATATCAACCTAAATAAGAAATAGTGCAGACTAGAGGTAGCATGTTCTAGTAACTGAGCTGCTTGACTATGTTACCTATTCATGGCTGGCTTTGGAGAATTATGTATCTTCTTTGAGTCTCAGTTTCCCTGAGACTGGTAGCAACAATAATAATAATAACCACAACAATACCTACTTTGTGGGCTAGTTGTGTGTACTGACAAACATGTAAAGGCCTAGTATACTGTCTGCCATGATAGACATGTACTTCGGGAATTCCCTGTAAAAAGTCCATCAGAGTCAGTTTGACCAAAGCTATTGTGTAGATTCTCTGAACTCTTTGCCAAAATCTATTCTTATCTTGCAAAGGACCTAGGAAGACTACTTGAACACTTCCAGACCCTTTACACAAAAGGAGAAACAGAGTGAAGGGGAAAAAAACCTCTCCCACAACTGCCCTCCTCCCACTAATTACCAAGGACGTTAGGCCTTGGAATCAAGTCACTTTCCAGGATCCAAGAGCTATTGGCCCAAATATCTGGCAGTTAATACTAACACTTTTCATTTTATCATCAGTTTTAAAGTTCAGTCTTTTTAAAATGCCAGGATGATTAGTGATGACTCAGTGAAAATGTGTTCAAATTGCCAAAAATTTGAATTTTGCACATTTTTAAAATTAATACAGAAGTTGAGACAAAGCCAATATTTCCTGTATCAACACTAAAATCTGGCTATTTGGAAGTGTTCATTTAAAGGAAGAAAAGATTATTTTTCAAAAAGAATTGTACACCAAATCCAAATTAAACAATTTGCTCATTTCCCCACTGTTTCCTATTCTCCACGTTAATTACTCTTCTTTAGGAGCCTGAGTTGATTCATAACTCTGAGCTATCAGGAGATAAAAGTGAGAATAGGAAAGCAATTTTATACTTCAAAGTCAAAAGTAGCGTGCTAAATCTACTTCCCAAACCCTCCATGAAAGCATTCAGTAGATAATTCTATAAATTACTCCAGGGGTACTGACAGAAAGCACGGCTTTAATTTTCAGCTTTCAGCCATAGCGTAGAGCAGTGATTTCCAACCTGGGTGCTGCAGCCCACTGGTGTGCCAGAAAAAATTTTAAAACACACAACGGGGCACTGACCTCTTTTCCCTTAGATTGTCAAATAAAAAATGACAACAACCAACACAACAATAGCTTAGCTGTCTGGTGTGGATGAGTCAAAATTATAAATATTTTTTTTGTCAGATCAGCAAAAAATATAATACAGTATTTGGTGTGCCACAGAATTTTAGGAATTAGTTTATATGTGCCGTGAGATGAAAAAGGTTGAAAATTGCTGGCATAGAGGATCCAGTGATATGTAGCTAACTCTTCAAATGCTTTAACACAAGTGAGGGAAAGGAGAGAAGACATTGAATAAAGAGTGTCCCCCAGTGCACTCATTTGCAGGTTTTCCATTCAGAGGTTCACAGATAATCGGCAAGGGACAGAATAAATTTCTCTGTTGGGAGTTTTAATCAGTTAAAGAAAAATAGTCTCCAAACACCTAAAGAGTGTTTGAAATATAGTGTCATGGCAAGTTTACACACACACACACACACACACACACACACACACACACACACAAATCCTTTAATTTAAAAAATTTTCTATAGTTCCAAAAGTTGATGACAAAGATTTTTCAGATTTTTTAAGGCAATAATAATTTTTAAATACTGGTAAGAGTCAAAACAAAATAAAACAAAAAAACAAACAAACAAATCAACTGAGCAGAATAAATAGCCTAGAAATAATTTCATTTACAGGAAAGTCATATATTATTAAAGACTTGACAAGTGTGGAAGGACAGGATTATTTAATAAATGATGTTAGAGAAACTGCTTGCCTTTTTAAGATCTTCATCTCAGTGTTGTCAAATAACTATAAATTGAATAAAGAGGTAAATATAATAATTACAGAGAAATTAGAAAATAGGAATTAAAAATATCAAATGTTAGGAATGGATAATATCTAACATCAGAGATAACGGTAAAAATTCCAAATAAATGATAAACAACTTTATATACACACACTGAAATTTTTGAACATTAAAAAAATAAGTTAAAAATAAAATATTGAAAAAAATTTCAGAAAGTTTTACAAAAGAAATGCATGTATTTCACGTAAACTTACAAAAGGAACACCAAGATTAGCATAAGTAACTAGATATACATAGCACATAATCATGTGGTTTTTTAATTTATTGACTGACTTTTAGAGAAGAGGAAGAGAGAGAGAAAGAGAGAAACATTGAGTGTTGTTCCACTTCCTTATGCATTCATTGGTTGCTTCTTGTATGTGCCTTAACCAGGGATCAAACCCACAACTTTGGTTACCAGGGCAATGCTCAATCAACTGGGCTACCCAGTCATGGCAAAACATAGGGTCCTTTAACCAAAGAAAAAATAATATAAATTATCTAGTGATAAAAGAAGAGAAAAATACTCTAAGCTCATCAGCATTGTACTTTTAGATTCTATGTAAATATGTGAATGCTGTATATGCATTAGACAAAGATATCATGTGCATATAGAAATAATAAAAGTAGTCAGATATTGTTATTTTTCATTTTTTAGCTACTAATGAAGTACAGAGTTTACAAATAAAAGCATTTCATGCTGGTGAGCATGAACATTTTCAAACACTATTGGTGATAGTGGAAACATCCATTTTGGGAAGAAGTGGCAATGCTTATGTAACAATGTATAAAAATGGGGCCCTTTGTTTATCAGTTTTGGTTGAGGTCCCAAGACAACAGGTGATAACTGACCCCTTAGTCTATAGTAAAGTGCTAGACCATCTGCAGAACTTGCAAAGAAAACATCCAAGTGTACAGGAACTCAACACATTGTCTACCTCCTTACTATATAAACAAAGGCCAAGAATTTAATTAAAAAGTTGAAGGCTTACAAGAGGACTTATTTGGAGAAACATGGAGGCGCTATGGTCCCATGGGGATGCTGTTTTACTTTACTCAAGAGTAGCGAGAAACGATGTAAAGAGGCAATTTAGAAAGCTTGGTGTGATTTCTCTGAGTTGAGGGCCAATGGGAATTTAAGGGGTGGCCTTGTAGAGGAGTGTCTAATAAATCGGAGACACCAAAATAAAAAGAACCTGCTCAGGGGGGTGTGAGTCAGACTGTGATGGGAGATTGTTGGAGGACTTGGACCAGAGAAATGACTTGATGTGATCTGATTTACACTTTAAAAAAAATTACTCAAGCTGAGGAGAGGATTAATAAAAATAGTAATTGTGATGGTTAATTTTATATATTGATTTGACTAAACTATTAGGTACCCAAACTTTTGGTCAGACATTACTTTAGGCGTGTCTGCGGGGGTGTTTTTGGATAAGATTAACATTGCCTTCCCTAACGTGGGTGACAGTCATCCCATCAACTGAAAATCTGAATGGAACAAAGAGGCTGAGTAAGAGAACCCCGTACTGTTTGAGCTGCTGCATCAGTCTTCCCCTGCCTTAGCACTGGAACTGAAAAAACTGACTCTTCTTGGGTCTCGAGCCTCGAATTTATACCATTGGCTCTCCTAGTTCTCAGGCCTTTGAACTGGAATTGGAACTATATACCACACTGGCTCCCCAGCTTGGTGACTGCAGATCTTAGGACTTTTCAGCTCCATAATCATGTGAAGAAATTCCTTATCATAAACCTCTTTCTAAATATATGTCTATGTATCTTATTGGTTCTGTTTTACTGGTAATAATAATAATAATAATTCCTAACATTGAATGTTTTTTGTACCAGGTGCTATCCACATGCGTTATGTTTACATATATCAATCTAATCGGCACAGTGATTCTAGGATAGATATTATTATGGTCATCATTTTAAAGGTAAAAAACCTGACAAAATTTGTTAGAGATCAAAGGCAAGATTTTCATTCAGTCAGTCTTCTTCTAGCATTCCCTCCCTTAGGCCCTTCACCATACTCCATGGTAAATCAATAATGGAAGCGCGGAGACCATTATAAGTACCTTGCCAGTCAGGCAAGAGATGAACATAGGTGGGAATAGAATTAAAACAGTTTTTAATCACATATTAAAGGTGTGGTATGAGAGACAAGTGCTGAACATAGCACTGAACATGCATCACGTGAAAGAAAGAAAAAGACAGATTTTCAGAATTAGCTTGTCACGCTAGCTATCCTCAACTATCCTCACTTGTATAGTAAAACTGCTTATAATTCAGTCATCATGATTTTGATTCTTTTGTTCACATCTTGTTTTAATGCATTTGAAATTTATATATCCATTAAAATATACTTTATATATAATATCCATATATACCTATATATCCTTTTAAATCATTGTACAAGAGTCAATGAAAACTGGTTTGCAACTAGAGGTACTTCTCTGTTTCACAACGTCAAAGCAAAAGAAACAGTATTCCTTTTCAATATCATTTGCAAATGAGGTTTGTCTACAAACAGGCTATATTATGCATAAGGTAATATCACCTGGTCAGGCGTTTGAGTTTTAAACATCACCCTAACTTATTTTACCTAGGCACCACTTTAATAAGTACTTTTAATAATTAATGGATCACAGTAACTCACGATGTGCAATGCATGTACACGTCAGAGTTTACTCGACAGTTCACGGGGGAAGGAGTCATTTGCTCTCTTAAGGGGGACTTGTCCCTTCTCTCTTCTTTTTGGAATAAAACCAGAAAGTGGGAGAGGTGACTGTGTTCATACTCTCAAGCACAGACCTGTCAGGTGGCTTTGAGTTGAGCCATTTCATTTTCATCTCTCAGCGAATACAAAAATGGATTTTAACCCCAAGTTTCATTTCAGGACTGTTATGCACTGTCTTACGTGAAAAAGCAACGCTGTCCAGGGTGGGATTCGTAATTTCCAAGCCTAATTCTAACAGCTGCCATAGAAAATGTCCTTCTCTCAGGATGCTAATCACCAGGAAGACCGCGTGGCAGATACTACACCTGTGTATGAATATTCATTGTCGAGTCAATAGAGAGATCGGTACTTGTTGATCTGACTTCATCCTTTCTGGACTCAGAAAATATTACCAAGAAAACTTTATTTGCACTACCTTGCTCCAGAGCTGCCTCAGGAATACGGGGCCAGAACTGCCTGGTGGGTCTGTCCCCAGGGCCTCTGCACAACAGATTCAGGTCTGTGACCCTGCCCCCAAGCCCAATGTCCTGTGGCTGGAGTCAGGTTGCTATGGCTGCCGGAGACATCTGTCACTGTGATAAAGTGACCTCCTCACATACACCTGGCAGCCACCAGCCCTCAGCAAGATCTGTATGTTAAACTGAAAACAAAGGAAAATAGCAAAAGAAAAAAGAAGCCTTTTAACTGAATGTTTAGTTTAGATTTTTATATTTTAAAAATCACCTCTGCTAACACACCTTTCTCCTGATTGTGATTTAATGATCCAATTAATGAGGACTCTGGTCATTTTTAGTGAGCTCAAACAGTCTCTGAAATAAGAAAGGTGCTCTAAAATTTAAGGGGCAATATTTCAGTCTTACTGATATCATTTTTTATTCTAAATTTTAAGAAAGATGCTTAGAAAATAAGACAGATGATAGAGAAGCAGAAGGACCCATAGGTTGCTGGGTATTTTTATACAGATCTGTAATTACAAAAGTCAGAATGAGCTTTATTTATCATTTCAGTATGGTTATACAATCCAAAGAGAGACTAATCTAAATCCAAACTCCAAATATATAATGCCTTACATTAAAATACACTTTTTCCTTCTTATGATGTGTGGTTAACTGAACCAATAATAGGCTACTGCACATTATATATATATATATATATATATATATATATATATATATATGTGTGTATGTATATGTATACACATATACATATATGCACACACATATAGTGTGTGTGTGTGGTATATATGTGTATGTAGTATATATGTGTATATGTGTGTATATATGTATGTATACACACACACACACACACACACACACACACACAGTTACCTCCCGGAAGCAAGAATAGCAGCATTTTGTTATAAATTTTATATATGGACCTATTTACTTTTGATAAATGCAATAGAAACAACTAAGTAAATAATAAACTTCATTATACATGTAAAATAAACACAATTCCATATATACATTTGTTCTTTAAGTGTTTATATCTTTAACCAGTATTGGAGTGTTTTCTATGTTCAAGTCACTGCACCTACTTACCTACAAAGAATAAGTTGATAGTGCTGCTTCTTTGCTTCCTTTCTTTTTTCTGTTTTACAAGGTATTGCTTTTCTGTCTTTTACCAATCCTACCTGGTTCTTGGAAGAAATAAGTCACATTTTAATGAAACAGCCAAAAGGGTTGTCAAAAAGGGCATATGTTCCTGTGGAAGTAACCAAGAGAACTCATTTGAAGCAAGAGCCTTTCGCACTATCAGAATAGGTTCATTACAACGAAGATACGTGGAGCAAATTAACAGTATCAGTAATAGTATAAGAAAAACATTAACCCGCGTAAGGGAATATAGAGTCTTACAAGCAACTGCCTGAAAACAAGAGCAACGACAAAACTATTCCATTGAATCTAAAGAGGTCTACTATAACACTTTGCTACTTTGCATTCTTATTATGGAATTAAATGAACAAATCCAATTTTATCACGAGACTATTCTATAATTCTAACTTTATTAACTCAACCTGACTTTTCCTACAAATAGAACGAATTAGTAACATTTTGATTGTGTGTGTGTGTGTGGTTATTGTAGTTCTGTTCGTGTGTTTGACTGGAGGGAGCTCTGTGTTAGTAACCTTTTCATGGTTGAAACAATGAATTTTGTTATATTTGCTTTTTAGGGAGTAACTTTCAGTCACTTTCAATAAACCTCGTTGCTTTTAAAAAGACCCGTTCGCTTGTTGCTGCGACCCTCACCTTGCAGCTGTGAGGAGACAAGCGATTTCACGTGCATTGAGTCTTAAGAGGAAAAGCTCTAGGTAAGCAGGTGTTGCCTTGAGTATTACAGTTTTAGGAAAATTACAATTAAAGCCATGGAGGTGAGGTATGAGAGGAGGTGATAGTTAACAAAGTGATAATTTATTTTGTTGAAAACTCAAAACCCCATTAGAGATTTCCATAAAGTTTGACACTCCTAATGATCTTAACTTGTTACACTGAGGGGAAAAGTTCCTGTTTAGGTATTTGAGAATAGAGTGTTGAAAGATCGTTAGTTAGGAAAGCTTGCTACTGCTTTGTCCCACATTGTCGCCATCTAAAATCCCACTGGCAGCTAGCAGGAGCAATTAAGCAAATTCTGGTTTAGCAGAGATTGACCCCTTTCAGTATTTTGAAACATGCATGAGTGCCTGTCAAAGCGTATCAGCCAACTGTGCGTTTCAAGGTAAGAGGGGATGCTACTGGCAGTGATCCCTACTCCTGCAGAGCACCGACATTGAAGGCCAACTCAGCCGCCTACTAGTTTTGCCAGGGGAAAGGTTATTGAAGGAGCGGGCAAGCTGATGTAGCAAAGGCTACTATTCAAAAACACATTATTCACATCTCTGCATTTACTCTATCCGATGTATCCTATCATGTCCATTAAAGGTATAGAACAAAAAATATGCTAATACGCTTTTCATAACTGAGCTACTTATATGCTATCTCATATGTTTTAATGAAGTTTAGTTTAAAATCAAAATTAAGTTGCAAAGTGTGATCTTTAAAAGTACTTTCACCTTTATGTTAATATTGCTTTGAGTTGCCAAGTATTTTATATGGGGAGAGTGTCCATGTGCATTGTGATCAGATTTTTATAGTATCTTTCAAAAAAGATAAATCAGATGTTCGTAGCATCTTTCTGATTCTTTAGGAAGCCAATCCTAATTTTCAGGGAGAATTTGAAAATATATAAATAAGGATTTATGAACTTGAGAATATTTATACCCTATGAAGTTAGCTTTTAGGTTGTATGCCTAAGTCTCCATAAAGTCATTAAAAAAAAAACAACTAACATGTGTTTCTATTATTTATTCATTCAACAAATATTTAATAAAGGCCTACATGTTCCAGCCACAATCCACAAAAATCTATAAAATCTATAAAGAGGCTGAACAAATCAGAATGGATCCTAAATCTCCTAAAATTTAAAAATCTAGTGAGTAAATCTTAGTATTAATGGATTGATTGTGAATCACTCAATATAAAAGTATAATTTTTTACTTGGGTGAATTACTCTAATTTAAAATGGATTTTCTTTAGTACCAGCGAATTAAAATAAGTCTGAGCTATAATTTTATAACAAATGTCACCTTATTTTTAGGGAGCCATGTGACTAATGACTACAAAGGTACACAATTGAAACAGCTCCAGAAAATGAATATTAACACATATGCACATACATACACACAGTTCAATGCAAACCCAAGAGTCACTAAAATGATTAACCTTAAGTGCTCTTAGACTAGTGTGTTAATTTTCTTATAAAAGCAATCATTTGGACTTTTTTGTTAAAAATTATGTCCTAGGAAAACCTCCCAGATATTCTGATTCGGTAGGTTAAGTGTGTAACCCAGGAATATGTATTATCAATCAGTCTAATCTAATTTAATGCCTCACAGTTTCCTAATTCAAAAAATATTTATTGGGCACCTACTATGTGTCAAACATGATTCTAAGTAATGAGAACACAGTGAGGAGGCTGAAGTCCCTAGTTACAAGACTTATATTCTAATGAGGAAGACAAATAAACATGTAATGTAAAGTCAGTAATGAAGAGTGCTATAAATCACTAATTAATTCTCCTCTATTGCTAATATTTTATTTGCACTGGACACTGGATTTTTTTTTTACCGTGATCAGACCCTTTAACGAGAAATGGAAAATACATTTATAAAGTTTAGCATTATTAACACACTTAAGGAAAACAATAGGTGTTCTTCGTGCTTTAAAATAGCTCATTGTGCTATAAAAATCGATCCACTACCTAACATTTATTCAGGATGCAATATCTTGAAAAAACACCAGACGATGAATATATCATTTTCCCCACACGTATGTGAGCCAAGAAACATTCTATAAATAGAGTAATAATGAACGCATAGCACACGTTTACGTTCGGAACACTTACAGAAGTGCTTTCACAGCTTCAGAGATGTTCCTGTGGGAAAAACACCTGAGCAGACGCTCCGCAGAGTGGCCACGTTGCCCCCCCGCTCCTGGTTTGACGCGCTGTACATTCAAAGGGCGCTCACTGATGGCAGAGCCGCTGGGCCAGGCGGAGTCCCCAGGAAACAAGGTTCATTTTAACGTAGCATTACTCTGGGACAGGCGGTATCTGGATGACAAGAAATCACATCTGAGATACCTGGCGGGAAATCACAGCTACTACATAGTCCTGTATCAAACAGCAACACTGTATCTTCAGCCACGTAGGAACAAGAAGGGCAGCGGGCTGCCTCCTGAGAGGCTTCCTGAAGGACTGCTAGACTGATACTCTCTTTTCCTCTCTAAATGCCCTACAGTGTGTAACTTTGTACAAAAGTTACACATTTGAGCAACTGATAAGATATTGTGCATGGGTTACAAAACAGGAGGAAGAGAAGAGAAAATGTTTTGCTTTTTTCAAGAAGGGAGAAGGTTAGGATAAGCCAGGTCTGACTGAGTGTCTAAATCTGGGTATACAATTAAATCTCAGCTTTGATCATATGCCCCCAAGGCAAAGGGAACCTGGTATTCTTCATTGTTTTCTTCACACTTTTTTTTTTTTTTTAACAGAAGAACAAAAAGAGTTAACCTGAGCCAACTCAGGAAATGCCTAAGGAGAAAAGATAATCTTATCAAGAAGTTAGAGAAAGAGCCACCAGAGAAAAGAGTGAATGATGCCAAATTAAGATTGAGAATCAGCTAAATAAAGGAGTCCAGTATTCCAGAGGTTGGCAGCTGTTTTTGGTAAAGGAACAGCAGTAAATATTTTAGGCTTTGCAGGCCATATGGTCTCTGATGAAACTAATCCTATTTTCATTATAGTGTGAAAGCAGACATACAGGCAATATCTAAATGTTTCAATAAAACTTTACTTATAGATGCTAAATTTGAAATTCATGTAATTTCACATGGAAAATTATGAATTTTTTTCCCTTTATTTCCCCCCAACATTTAGAAATGTAAAAGCCATTCTTCGTTGACAAGTCATAAACAATATGCTGTGGACCAGATTTGGCCCATAGTTTGTCAACTGCTATGCTATCCTAAAACTGTCACCAAATCAAATGCTGTATGAAAATTTCTTTATTTTATGGCACTGTAATGTTATATTTTTTAAATTATAATGTGCATGATATAGTAATAGACAGTTTCTTTTTAATGTATGATGTCAACCAATGGTTGTTAGCACCAATTCAGCGCCAACAGAAATCCCCAAACTGGGGTGTGGTAAGAAGGAAACTGAATTTATTCTGTGCAAAACAGCTCAATTGTAATGCAGCTGGTGGTGAAAACAGCACAGCTGTGAGGTAGTCCTGAGACCAGGGGGCCCTGGCGCCAGACCCCTCTCTGGATAGACCGTGCTGGTCTGCTCTGGCAAGCAGTCTTCAGTATTTCAGCTAAGCCGGGGAAAGGAAAGTGCACTCCCCAAGCCAGAGGGGCTATGACTTACATAGATTCAAGTCCGCAGCCCTGGTCCCTGATCGTTCCATCTTCATGCAAATGAGGACTCCAAATCCTTGAAGTTTGATTGGTACAAAAGGCACTTTCCTGATTGATCAGAATGGAGTCGCTCTGATTGGTTCTTGAAGATGT
Source organism: Miniopterus schreibersii (assembly GCF_964146895.1). NCBI lineage: Eukaryota > Metazoa > Chordata > Mammalia > Chiroptera > Miniopteridae > Miniopterus > Miniopterus schreibersii. The sequence goes on along the minus strand of NC_138107.1, from coordinate 57,387,085 downwards.
TGGTTGGGGATATAGTTGCTCAGCTCGGAGTGAATGGGGAAAGCCTCAGCCCTATTGGTAGAAATAGGATTCCAGAAGCTGCCTCTGAGGGCTGGCTCAGCCGGCAGACACAGTGCCGGCAGGCAGTTCAGTGCAGGCGTCTTCCTGAAGTGTAGTTTACATGTGAGTCACCTGTGTAGAAATGGCTACGTTTAATTGATACATAGGGGGAAATTATTTCTGGAGGCTTTGTCATGCTGCAGAGTAAGCAACAACGATGTAACAAAGCAGAAACTTCATCTCCAAGAAATACTAGATATCTTGCCAGAAGGCTCAGGACTGCCTGAAAATTATTGGTATCAGTCATACCCTTTGCATAATCTTACTGTCAAATTCAATGGTTTTCAAAACTTTTTGTTTTTAAAGCAGCAGTTAAATTGCATTAAAAAATCCAATAGAAAATATCAAAATTAAATAAAACCAAAGTGGGCCTTCTCAGGTTGACTCTGGATGGGTCCATTGCATGGAGTTTTCTCATCTAATTCAGTGGCTCCTGGGGCTCCTTGGAATGTAAGTTGACAACAACTGGTCTTTACTACTCTGTTATTTTACCTTTGCTTTGCAAAGCTAGTTTTTCTCCAGCCTCATATAGAAATGGCAATCTATTAAAAAATTTCTTCTTCAGAATAAAATTCTATACAAGTATGTTATATAAAGTTATGACAAATTTCAAATAAGACATGTTCAAGTCCCTTCATCCTTTCCCATAACAAATAAGAATATGGCAGTGCTGCTCTTGTAGGTTACTACACCATCTATTTTCTCTTTCAGTTGCTTTTGGAAATAAAATTTACCTTAACTTCAAAACATTCAATTTTAGAACTGTCCATAGACTGTACAGTTCATGCACAACACTCAACAAATATTCTTACAGAAAGCAGGAGCATGGGGTGGGGGAAAGAGAGTTCTTGCTAACAGGAAACTTCTCAATGATTCAATTGGAAAGATTTCTAGAGAAGGCAGTGAAACCAGGGATAGAAAAGCAACCCCCAACTGTGGACAGTCATGGGAAATTGAAAGATAGGAGGACATGCATAATTTAGTCTGGCTGACAAATTAGCATTCATTCCAGTCTATGAATACACTGCTTTGGCCTGCCCACAATTAAAGTGCCAGCTTAGCTTTGAATTCAAGGGGCATTATAAAGATCAGAAGAAAAAAATAACAGTTTCTAAAGTCTTTTATTTAGGGTACTGAAAACATCTTGAATTAAATTGAAAAAACAGCTCATTTACTTTCAACTACTTTTGCCACTTGTTTCCATAGACCAAAAGAACTTCAATGTAGAGATTGCTCAGGACATTTTTGGGGACTCCAAGAATTCTTGGTGCCTGCTGCTGCTGCTGCTAATTATTTGGTCTACATTTTTAAAACATTAGTTAATACTACAATTGTAATTTAGCCTAATAACTGTTAAATATCATTACAAAACTCAGTTATTTTAAAATAACACAAACCTTGAATTTAAGAAATCCTCCTTGAAATATAATAATTTTGTAGCTCTTAATATAAACAACCACTTTAAAATTAGATAACTGATCCAATGTAGGCTTAAAAATGCAGTAGAGGGCACATCTGGAGATGAAGTTATATGTTAATTTGCTCCCTGATCTCAAGCTGCTTCCTCAAGTATGTAAGGATTTCATTTATTGTAGATTATTTGGACTTCTTTCCAGGCTTTGTTTTCTCAACCTGGGAGGTCAGTCCTGGAGGGGATGAACAATAGTAGTCAGGGAATCATTTTTTTTAAATAGGAAACTTCTGAGGTTGTATTTTTATCCCAAATGTCTGTGTGTGTGTGTGTAATGTAAACTCGTATTTTTAGGATATATTTTTCTCCTAAAACCATACCATAGGATCTCCTGAGGATAGACTAGAGGAAAGTAAGATAATGCTTTACGTAAAGGAAAAAAGGAAGATTTATTTATTGATTGAAAGTTTCTTAAACAAAATCCAGTTTTCATTTTTCTAAGTTCTCAATATTAAAAACACATTTTATATATATGGTCTTCCAAAAAATGTATACACAGCTGATAGCTCAATTTTTAAAATGAAATGTATTTCAATAAGAACTGCCTTTATAATTATTCAAAGTGTGAATATACATTTTTGGGGGACACCCTATATTTGCATTGACTGCAGGCCATCTGTGCACCTTTCCAAATTCAGTTCTATGTGAAGGTCACTGAAAGTACATTGGTTCTTTATGTAGCCTGTGGCACAATAAAGTGTAGCAAGTAATTCGATAAAAACATATTTGGCTGTGATTATGAGGGGTCAGAGCATGCTTGCGGAAGGGTCACCAAGTAAAATGAACTATGAACTAAAAGCAGAGTCTTCATGGTACTAAAAACAGCCAGGTAAAAAGCGAAAATCAAGTCCATCACCAAAGTAATCTAACAGTGTTTTAGAGTCATATGCAAACAGGCACTGCTCAAGGAAACAAAAACTCCATGATCATCTAAAAGACTGCTAAATGCATTGGAGGAAAAATACATTTTATTATAAGAATCAAGTGAACAGTATGCTAATAACCAAAGAACAATGATTAGAAGGGAGATGAAAAGAGACTATATTCTGGATCATGGGTTTTCTTTTTATAGCTTAATTTCATTGAGGAAATAGGGATTTCAGTCTTCTTTCAAGACATTTCTTGTTTATTTCTCCCTGATCTCTAAGAATCCTACAGCCCTGGTAGATCAAAGAAGAGTTCACAGGAAAGATTGATATGTGGTGGAAAAGAAGACAATTTTAACTTTCAAAAGTGAGATAATGCTTTAAGTAAGATAATGCTTGAACAAAATCTAGTACTTTTCAGTAGCCTACAAGACTACAGCATTTCCCTCAAAATGCTCCTTTTCCACATCTCATGAGATATGATGTATGTTACAGAGAAGGAACAGTGAAAGTGAGTCAAAAAAAACCTACAATGTGAGATTGACAGACAACAAAATATATAGGTAGTAACAGTCATTAAAGGAGACTGCAACTTGTAATAGCACATAGAAGGAATTTAAGAACAGAAATTGAACAGTTATTCTTATAATAGTTTATTAATCCTGCTTTCAAAATATTTATTCCCATGCTGCAATTGCCTAAAAGAGATATTAATGAAGACTTGCCTTCAGTTAATGCAGTCGAAATAGAAGCAACACATTGTAGAAACTTCTGAATTATCATCATAGTAAACCCAATTTAATATGTTTATATAACATTATCATATTACCTCTAGATAATCTGTGTGGTATTAGTCATATTTTGAAAAATTATAACAAAGTTTACTAAATTATATCAAAAAAGCTATTTTCAAGTGGAAAACTGAACAAAAATTAAATAGAAAAATTTCATAGAAACCCCAACGCTCTTGGAATACTATTCAGCCATAAGAAAAGATGAAATACTGCCATTTGAGACAACATGGATGGACCTTGAGAATATTATGTTAAGTGAAATAAGTCAAATAAGTCATTCAGAAAAAGCTAAGATCTATATGATTTCACTCATGTAGGATATAAAACTGAAACTCACAGACACAGACTACAGTATGGTGATTACCAGAGGGAAGGGGATGGGAGGATAGTAAAAGGTCAAGGCGGCCAAATATATGGTGACGGAAGGTTATTTGACATCTGAAGGATAAATAGGAATAACTTAGTTGAAAAGAGGAAGGAAACACATTCTAATATAAGGAACAGGATGTGTAATGGAACTGTGGCAGGAGGAACATAGTAAGTATGAGGCACTGAAAGAGTTACAGAGTGACTAGAGTAGGAAAGGTGAAGGGTGTACTTGGTTAAAACGAAGGTCACGGGCATAAGAGGGTTAAACTGTGTCCATTTAAGAAGGAGAAATTGTTAGCATTTGATTGTTACTTTGGCTACAATATGAAGAACAGATTGAAGAGGGACCAATATGGAAGCCTAGAATGATGCTGTAGGAAGAGCCAGTGATAAGGGAATATGTAAGAAAAATTTCAGAAGTTGGTAATTGATCAGATACAGAGCAAAAAGAGAGAGGGAGCTGTCAAGGATGAGTTCTAGGTTTCTGACCTGGGTTGCTCAGATGAATCCTCAGTAACTGGTCTGCCACCAGCCTGACAGCACAGTATAGGGGGGCTATAATATCTGGGTTCATGGGCACTTTGCTCCAATGTGACAAGTCCCGAGTCCACTGAGCAAGTGCCTGTCTTCTTCAAAGAGGCATTTGAGTTTAAACCCACTAAACCACATGCCTTGCTTTCATCATTAAATACAAAAAGTGTAAACTGCGCTGAGGCCCCCATTCTCCTGTAAAGCCCCTTTGTATGAATTAGCACAAGGTGTCCCCTGTATGTGGATGTAGGCCCATGAGGGGATGGATTTCATTGCTCACACTATTGACCGTGTGCTGAATACAATCAACAACTGTTCAACCACAGCACCAGTGTTTCCTAAGACTTGACCAAGGGACCTACCCCTCCTCCAATTCTACACTCTTCCTAAATTTCCAAGGAACTGACAAATATTCTTATACTTTCTATTTTGGGGAATTTTGTCCTTTACATCTTTGTTTCTAATCTAAAATGTGGCTCATCCTGTGAGGACATCATTTTCATGTAGCCCTTTCAAGTTGGCTGGTTATTTTCTCATAGCCACATGCCAGAGAGCCAGCACTCCCATTACCACTGTCAGATCATTACACTTCCATGCTCTTTCAATAAAAAACCCAACCCCTAACTCGCTGAAGGTTTGTGCAGTGGATGAGCACACAGGCTCTGAAATCTGACTCTGCTTTAAGATCCAAACTCTCTGCCCTTATTAACATTTGTCAAATTATTGAATCTTTCTGTGCTTCAGGGTCTTCTCATAGGAAATAATATTTCCTAACTCATTGGATTATTGAGTATTAATGAAATAATATATAAAAAGTACTTAAAACAGTGTTTCATGTTATGCCCAATGTGTTAGGTGGCATTATTATTAATTATTCATCAGCTATACCATTATCTTCTCTTACTTGTTGCTGTTGACTAACAAAATTTAAAACATTCCCTGATTCACTAGATCCTTTGTCATCTGAAGCATAGACTCTCATCACTCTAGCTGACTTCAGTACCCATATGACTAACCACTCCAGAATCATGGCCAACCACACTCTACTCCCATAACTGTATTTTGGACCATGTCACTAGCATTAAAATTCATTTTCCAAAAGCACTAATTCAAACATTTCATTCTTTGATTGAACCCTCCATTCAACTTTTTGTTCAATTGTTCTTGCTCTGTTTTCTGACCACATGGAGAACTCCTGTAGTGATTCCTAAACTGTTTAACAAACAAACAACCCTCTCCTCTCTTCACTTTCAAATTATATCAAGCTTAGATTTCAGGGTTGACTATTTCACAACCCTTCTTGCCTTTACCCTAAATTCCCTTGACCACTTGTCCTTTTGGCACATGACTCTGAAAAACCATAGTCCTATATCAACCGAATAAACTCTCTTCTGTGCTGGGGAAGATCACAGAAACCAGGAAAACTGATTCTATTAAAATTCGTGAATACCAACATCAACTCTCCCCAACATTATCTCACACTGGTTCCATCTGACTCCTTCAATCCAGTTTTACTTTCAGTAATCTTTAAACTGCTAGATTGTTTTATTAGAAAATGATGCAGTTTTTTATTACCTGATTTATATTCTCAGCCCTAATTTTCACTGATTCTCTAATGATCAATGATCAAAAGGACAGATATATCCATAAAAGAGCTTAAAAACTAAAAACCTCTCCACACATAGTAGTGATGGCATTATTATCATTATTATATTTGCTGGCACCCTTTACTGAGACAAGAAGCACTGAATAAAACCAAGTTTGGGAGAGGAAGTAGGAAGTAATAAACCCTGAATAAATTCTACAAGTATATTACAGTTCTACTTCTAACATTGAGTGATTTTGCATCTCTAAAATTTTAGCTACATACCAAAATACCAAAGACTATTTTTATAGGTCCATTGACAATTGTTATAGTAAAATCCTTGATTAAAATTACCAAATGGTTTTATCATGCAAAGCAAAAGGATCTTTGACCATGACTTGGATTGGAAAAGACTATATTTCATATTTGCTAAATATCAGTGCGATAATTGGTCAATGTTCTAACCTATTTTGACAGTTTACTGGGCAGAGTGTTATCTTTTCCTAAGATATGTGGAACCATAATGCTAATGGTGCATATATCCATCACACTTGAAGGCTATTCCCCTTCAAAGATACTCAAAGTGCTTGCATACATTTCTTCTCTTAAGAACAGGAATTGAGAGAAAGTTTGAGTGGAACTCCAAAGAGAGCCCACTTTCCCAGATTCGCAGCCATCTCTAAATTTTTCCCCCTAAAATCATACTTTGTTTTGTTGCGACTGCCATTTTAAGATGATGTCATCTGGCTTCACATATATTTTTTCTTTTTTTAAATTTTCTTCTATTAAATGTTACTGAAGGACATAATCTATTCTGGAATAAGAGTAATGAACACTTTGCTCTTGACCTATCATTACTCCACTCCAGAAGAGGAGAAATTTCTATTTCAGGCAGTAAGATAATAACTGCTTATTGAGCACACATTATGAAAGGTCAATCTAGTCTTCATGTTTCTAATACATTGTCTTTAAATGCCAAAAATATCCATCATGTGTTTCTCCCACTAAACCCAAGTATAAATCCTGGCATCTATAGAGCAGAGTTTTAAGAGTCAAGTGGTCTCTTACCTGACTATTTCAGATCAGTGCAAATAACAGAAAGCTGCTTATCAGGACTCCAACACTTTGCAGTGTATTTATTTTATACAAAAGGTCCAGAGATAGACAGTGCTTGGGCTGCTTCTTATTTTCCTGCTGTACCGTTTGTACAATGGCTGCTTCAGACATCATCTGTTCACTCTATGTAGATAAAGAAAAAAAAAGAAGGCATTAGCAGACAGTGGGCAGAATGTGGCTACTCATAGCTGCAAGGGAGGCTGGGAATTTAATGATTTGCTTCTATTTGAGAGGCAAGCAAAGGATAAGGGGAGTGGCAGAGTTATTAAATGAACAAACCCACAGTTTCTGCTCCACAACCTCTCCCCCACCTCTGCCCTATTCTATCTCCTCTGGCCTAATTAAGCAAACAGCCACTGATTCAGAGAAGAAATTGGGGAGATGCTTTAGGGAGCTTTCCTAAATTAGTTCTTCTTAAGTAATGCCCATACAAACTCTGTTTCCCAGAGTCATAAATTGAATTTTTTCACAAAATAGGCATCCACAGATGTTGAAAGAATTAATAAAAGAGTGTTACAAGTTATATTTAAAAGCCAATAAAAACTTTTATAGTGGAATATTCAAGATATCCTTGATATGAGGTATATTAAGTCACTATTGCTGCTGCATTTTTCACACTCTCAGCTTGCTTGTTTTGTATGTATTTAACAATATGAAGACCTGTAAGTAGCAAGGCCACAGAGCCATCCTCATGAGGATATTTGTATTCACCTTTTAAAAATAACTGATAGTTCATTTCTACTCAGAATTGTCCTGCCTCTACGAAAAAGTCAGAGGTCAAAATCATCTAGCATGCTTAGAATAATATAGGGCAAATTTTGTGGCTCCTGCCATGTAACCTTGAGCAAGATATTAAATTTTTCTAAACTATACTTGTATCATATATAAACATGGTTTTTATAAATATGCTAGAAGGAGGCAATGACTGTCAAGTGAAACGACATTTGTCACTGTACATGTAAGGAATTACATATTGGCAATGCACTATTTTGTTTTCAGAGAACACAATTAAAAATTATGAATCTATGAGCATGGAAAGCCACTTACCAATGAAATTGCTCACTGTCCTGGAGCCAGCATCTGCCAAAGATAATAACAATAAATATTATTATTATTATTATTATTATGATGATGATGATGATAGTTAACACAATTTATGTGATTTCCTATGTGTATGATACTTTACTAAGGTCCTTTGTTCCTCCTACAAAATTCACTTTTCAGATGAGGAAACTAAGTTTTGTGGGATCAAGTAATGAGCCCAACCAAGATCATCCTACTCCTAGTAAGTGGTGGTCCTGGATTCACACCCAAAAAAGACAGCAAAGACATGGAAGAAAGACTTCTCAGAATATGAGCATCAACAAAGGTGGAGGATGGGCAGACACTGAGTGAGTTGGAGGGAAGAACACTCAATTTCAGGTGCCCAGGGTGTAGCTGCAAGCTGATAATGAAAGACAACATTTAAAATACTGCTTGCAGCCAGATGATGGGATTATGTGACTGCCAGGCTGAGAAGACTAACTTTTTCTATAAGAAATTTTGGAGGAGGTTGGGGAGAAGATGCTAATAGCTGTTTTAGTTAAACTGAATTTCAAGACATTCGAGATAGCAAATAGCAATTGTAAAAATGCATTTGAAACTCAATGAAGAGATTTTGACTGAAGAAAGAAATGTGTGCGTCACCTGTCTTTAAGTGGTTGTGATGCCCCAGGGAAACAGTTTAGAGTTAGAAGAGTGGAAGCCTAGAACTGAGCCATGTGGGGTCACACATAATGGCCAAGTGGAGTGAGAATCAAAGGAAACCAGTCAAGGGGTTGTTTAATAATCCAGACAAGTTCCAATGAAGACCTGATCTGGCATGATGACAGTAGAACTGCAAAGAAAAGATGTAATAAAAGTCACTTTTGTTATTTTTTTTTTAATATAAAGGAAAACTTAGTATGTCAGTGACCAGTTTGTGTCTTTACCAGTGATTCCTAAAGTTGGCTGCTCATCATCATTACCTTGGCACGCAAATTCCTAACATCAACTTCCCCCAATCTTGCCTCCCAAAATTTGAGTCACTAAGTTTATGATGGGATCAAGAAGCTGGTAGTTTTAGAAAGCTCTACAGTTGATAGCAATAAGCAGGCAGATGTGAGAACTGCTGGTCTATATAACCAATTTCAACCTCATGCCAGCCCCATGATCTAAGTGACCTTAACTGAAGTTTGTAATACTGTGTGAGGATGTCCCCCAGTGGCATGATGCTGAAGTCGTCCATGGTGGCAGCTGACTTGATAAAGTCCCCTCTATTAGCTGCCTTACTTTTCTAGTCTCATTTTGTCTTATCCCTAGGATGCTTCCTTCACCTTTCAAATAAATGATTTTTATTCAAATGTTTGACTCCTGGCCTACTTCTGGGAAGCCCAAACTAAGATATCTGGTTTCTAAGTGCAGAAATAGTGTTGGAGACCTGAGTGTGAAGAGAGCATTGAACACATAGCCTAGAGGCTGGTGGCCAGAAAAACAGTGTGGGGCAACCTAACTACTATAACCAACAGTGGGGAAACCCAGGCACCAGATGACAGTGTTTACAGTGCTTCAAGTGGGTACTTCAAGTATACATGTATGTGGTCAGAGATCAACATAAAATATGCTAAAATCAATATAGATTTATTATTATGTTGATTTCTTTATTCAAAATTTCTTGAAATAAAATAGGACCAGACCTACCGCGTCTATGGGGGAAATATAATGTCTGCTGTTTGTATTTTGAGAAATGATAGTAACTTCTTGAAATTTAAAGGGCAGCATGGATCTGGGTCAAGCAGACCTGACTCTGTGGATTGAATGAATGTCCGCCTTCCTTCCTTAGGCACATGCACAGTTCCCCCAGTGCAATATGTGCTCCAGTGCCTAAGGTTACAAATGCCTAAGTCAGGGCTCTCTGTTCTGGAAAACAGAAGATTGCAGATCTTAGATAGTGATCTCCGACAAAGCTGGATTCATGGGCATGCAACCTGGGATCCACAAGTTATGTAGCTGGTCCTGAGCTCCTGTACACGACTATGAGTGCTCCAGGTTAGAGTGTGCTGGCTGCTGTAAGAGCATAGTGTCTATTGGAGGGAAGAAGCCCGAGAGAGCCTAGCTGAAGCTAGTAAGGGAACTAGAGCAAAGCAAGAGGTATAGTTTTAAAATATGCACACATTTTCCTACTTCACAATGTGAAAGTCTCTGACCTCCTGCCTCTGTGACTGCAGAATGCTGGGTGTCCTCATTTGAGAGGTGAAAGATGTTATGTAATCAACAGAATTTATAAGAGACGGAGGTGTAATGGTCATGATATAGATTTGCAGCTGCACTTGGATCAAGTAAAAGGCAAATGAGCTTTTGTTATGCTTAGCCATTCTTCAGGAATCATGTTCTCTTCTCGTCCAACCTGCTCTTTCTGTTGAAAGAGAAATTATGTCGCTTTCATATCAAACGCTTTATAAAACGTGTTTCTTTAGTCTCCCTTATAGGGATTAGTCATGGATCCATCCATCCATCCATCCATCCATCCATCTATTCAACAAATCCTCTTTGAGTGCATTACTGGTTTTCAATCATCTTTTTAGAATGAAAATTTGACTTGTTTTACTTTTTAACTGAATTTATTGGGATGACATTGGTTAAAAAATTATATAGGTTTCAGGTGTACAACTCTATAATACATCAACTGTATACTGTATTGTGTGTTCGCAACTCCAAATCAAGCCTCCTTCTATCACCACTTACCTCCCCATACCCTCTTCTACCTCCCCACCCCCCATTCCCCTCTGGCAATCATCATGCTGTTATCTGAATGAGTTTCTATGAGTTTCTTTTGATTTATTTGTGTGGTGGGTTTTTTTGCTTAATCCCCCCTCCCCTCTGACAGCTGTCAGTCTGTTCTCTATCTACAAGTATGTTTCTATTTTGTTTGTTAGTTTATTTTGTTCATTAGATTCCACATATGAGTGAAATCATATTGTACTTGTCCTTCTCTGACAGGCTTATTTCACTTAGCATAATGTTCTCCAGGTAAAGTGAACCAGAATATAATTGAGAATTGGATAAAAGTTTTAAAACAATAATTTACATAAGATATTTTTAATGATTGTGTTATTTTACTAGTTATTAAGTGAATATACATTCCAGAAGCTCTTGATACTTACTGTTGATTGACTCCATCTAACTAGGGATGGTCATGAAAGCTCTTACAGCTTTGATTTCAGTGGCTTTATAACTGTTACATAGTTGGTTAAAACTAATGATACAGCTCATGATGCAAAATTATGTAATTGTTTATGTGGGTTAGTCATTAAATCTCACTTTCATGTGGACACAAATTTACCTTAGGTAGAGCCACATTAAAAACAGATTAAAAAATAAAAGTGAGATTAACCTTTTTAATTGAAAATAAACTAGTTATTATTTTACTCAACTGTAGGCTTACTGGCTAAATGTATCAGAGAATATTTACATTCCTCATATAGGCAATTACAGGCAGGTCTTCATTATTGGTAAGATAAAAGAAATTTGTGCTACCAGAGTGCTTTACTTCCATAAATTTGTGTATACTTCTAACATTGAAATTGGTCAATCTAACAGTAAAATATTTATTCTTACACTAAAAAAAAAAAAACAAAAAAACATAGTTTCAAATGTTTATTTGTATCCTCATGCTAATTCCCCTAAAAAAATTGTATTTTCAAAAGAATCCCTCTGAGATTGGTTTGTAGAAAATGTTTAAGACCTAAGTGCAAGCAAAATATGTGCCATCCATTGACATCTGGAAGTCTGTGAAGTGCAGGTTGGCTAGAAGTAAGAAAATGAGCCTCCACAAAGCTAATGTCACTGCAGTATTTGATACAAAAGTGGCCTTGGCAAGTTGCCTCATTTTCACAGTGCCAGTTTCTATGGGACTGTGAAGTAGAAATAATCATATCCACTGTGAAGTTTCTGCTTCAGCATTCAAAGATGCTATTTAGGAAACTGATTTTACCAGTAACCCCTGATATTAGTGATGGAAAATAAAGTACGTATGCATGAATCTCAATTGTGAGAATGAAACAAAATAATGAACAGGATAGTGGTTAGTAAACCACTATATATGGTACATATGCTGTTAATATTATTATATTCATTTAGTTAGATTTTATTATATTTTAAAAAGAAAAGAGAAGTATTTTCAGACTCCAGACTGAGGAGTATATGTGTGCATCCCATCACTATATTATTTCCAATGTATTTGTAGCACAAGACATAGTAGTCCCTTTCTAGTGCAGACAGATACCAACAGTGGGGCCTCTCTTTTAAAAAGCTGTCCTTTCTGTAGGAAATGAGATTCAAATTCATCAATCTAGGTCACAGTTTAAAGTACAGACAAGAGCTGAATTAATATTAGGCTGGTTTGAATACTGTAGATTAACATTCATCTAAGAAATGTTTATTGAATTGTACATCCATAATTAATCCTCCCACAATCCGAGATTCTCATGTAAAACATCTCTACTCAATAGTTCTTTCTAAATAATCAGGGGTGGAAAAAGAAGTTGAACAATTTCTTTGATCTCCCAACACCCAACAACTTTATTTGTTTCTATGTGGTCTAGATGATTAAATGGTCTGGATGCTCAGAGTAAATTAATTTTCATCTATATCTACCTCTCTAAGTATTTTAGAAAATAATGATATTCAAAGAGATTGAGTATTAGAGCAGTAATTGAATTCAGGCCCGCTTTAAGATCTGTACAATAATAGGTTTTCTGCATGTTCGATGGAGTAATTCAGGGAGGATTTGATCAGACTTTCCAATCATTCTTCCTTTTCTATTATACTTTTCCTAATACTATGGAAAGTGGATTACAGTAAAATAGATATCATTAGATAATGTATCTGCTCAAACACATGCCCACCCCCCACACTTTCTAATCATTTCAATACTTTAATAAAGGTCCATAACTTCTCGATTGTACATTGTTCAAATCCAAATCAAATTTCAGAAAGTTGTTTATTATTTCTTTAAAATGAAGACTCCTCCATTACATATTGTATTTCAGTCATTGTGCAACATTTTGTGAAGTCAAAAATTATAATACTTTGGTTATATCACTACATATCAAAAATGAGAGTAGAATGTATCTCAGGTAACTTGAAATAATATTCAGAAAACGTCTTTTCAACCTTTTCCATTAATACCATCTTCTATTGATGGTGGGAAATAAAGCATGCAGAATTTGTACTATGAAACCATCTCTGTAAGAAATTATTGTGATGTCTCATTTTAGACATAATTTATTATAATTCTACCAAAAACACACTTTAAAAATAAAACCAGTATAAACACTGTGCCAAGAGAACTAAATGAGGTGTAAATAAGTATAGGCAATGTAAGTGAAGCACTAGTTAATAAGAAATATATAAAGCAAACATACAAAGCAAATATTTGGGTATCAAGATGTCCACAGTTTAATCCATTTATTTCAATACAAATATTTAGATTGATTTAAATTAACCATTCTAAATTGAGTAGATTTTTACAGTTTATATTTATATATTTTGCACCACAATGTTAAAGGCTTTGGTGGCAAAATACTAGCTCAAGTTTAAAATCATGCTAACTTTGAAATTGCAGAAACTTTTCTGTTTCAAGAAGTTCTTGAGTGATGTATAAGGCCGAGAATATGGCTACTTCTACTTTCTTCTGTGTCATTCCCACCTTCTTTGTTCACCCCACAACCATACCCCCTACCCTACCCATTCTCCACCTCACACCCCTGACACCATATAACAATTTTTCTGGAAGAACTTTGAAGGAAGGGGGTGGGTTGTTTATTAAGGTTCCAGAAAGATTTAATCAAGTCATGCTGTAAGAGCCTCAAGACCCCACAATCTTAGTAGGAAAGATGTATTCCTTGTCAACAAGCCTCATATATCTAGTGAGTAGTAACATTCAGAAAAAAATATGGCAACGTTAGTTCAAAGAGTTGCAGATTTTTGAGTTGAAGAAGTAGTGGAGCCATACATTTCATTGGAAAGCTCCTCCTGTAGTGTTTCATGTTCACTAATTTGGGTTCCCCTACCCCATCACATAAGCAAATGTGAAATCTTATAATTTAATAAGACTTTGGGTATTTGCCACCCAGGGGTGCAACAACAAAACATACACCTACGCAGCTACTCCCTAACACACACACACACACACACACACACACACACACACACACACACCATCCTGACCTCAGATATGGCATCCATTAAATAGAAGCAATATTTGTTGGCTGAATCTATTTCATCTGCTACTCACTAGTCAAATGAAGCAGAAGCACATTTTCTATTAGAACAATGTATTAAAGGACATTGTAGTGTCTGATGCCTTCTGACTTTATGTCATCAAATCATTCATCTAAAAGAAACAGGAACAAGCTTGGAAATCAAGATTTATCAGCAACCTCTGTAGATTTCATTGTGATTCATCAGGTTTGAATTTCCTGTGAAGGTATCTTACAAGAGTTGCTCTAGACCTTTTACCTAATGTTTAGTATTCACGATTATTATTTGTCTCTTGAGGGATTCTTGCAGGCACACAAGTCAATCATAGTTTGTACTATGCAAGTATATCTTTCTCTTTGGTGGTATATTTTCCTCCAGTCATCTGCTTTTCTTTAAAATGGAATTTATCTGTATTTTTGTCGAACTTCCTTGGTGAAAGGTCTACCGAGCTCCCTATTTCTATGTTCAAGTACTGAGTAAATGTGTGCTGGATATATGTCTTACAACTCAAATTAAATTAATTTTCATTAAGGGTAAGCCTTTAAAATATTGTGGTAGTTAAAGAAATTAAGCAACATTACTTGATAGCCATGTCTCAGCATCGTGGTTTTCAGATGATAAGATAAAATCTACATATTTGGACCATTTATTGCCCTTGCAAAAACATAAAACCATCTGATATTCATTGTAACAGTGCATAAATCATAGCAACATACATAAATCAAAACAGTGTTTTCAATTTCAGACCCAAGGAGCCAAGAGAGATAAGCTGATTTTAAGAGAGCCAACTAAATGAAGGAAACAGATGTCAGAGACTTTGCATTTCAGAGTTTTTCCTCTGTAAGAATGCTAACTTCTCCCATTGGTCATAAACCCTAAGAAAGCAAAGAGCTACACGCCATACCTTGTCATATTAAGTGCCCCTATCGTCTGGAATACAAGCACAAAGAAGCAAAGCTAAAATGAAAAAAATATATAGGCGGAATGACTGATCAGAAGCATTACATTCTGAGTCTCATTTGACAAGATGCCCAAGAATGTAGACCTACTTAATGTGGATTTCTTTTGAGAACTATTTAATCAGGTGCTTTAGAAAACAAAATATAAACACACTACTTTTAAGTTAGCTACATATGTTATAATATATCAAAGGTGAGCTGGTATTGAACTTGAGATAACAATAGTAGTGCAGTTGATCTTCCATATCCACAGGTTCTGCATCCGTGGAAAACAGTCGAAAAAAATGTTACTTTGGTGTTGACATGTACTATGTACTTAGGCCTACAACGATTGCATCTGTACTGAACACGCACAGATTTTTTTCTTGTCATTATTTCCTAAATAATACAGTATAACAATTATTTAATAGCTTTTACTTTGTACTAGGTTTTATAAGTAATCTGGAGATGATTTAAACTATACAGGAGTATGCGCGTAGGTTACAAGCAAATAGGATGACATTTTATATAAGGGACTTGAGCATTTATGGATGGATTTTGTTATCCACGGGGTGTCCTGGAACCAATCCCCTGTGTATACCAGGGACAACTGTATGTTGAAAAAACATGAGTATAAATCAGATGTGGGTTATAATCTTTACTCTTCCACTATATTAACCATGGTCCTCATCAGACAAATCACATAGTGCCCCTCTTTTGTTTCTTCAGCTCTTAAATTAGGATAATACCTCTGCTAGCTAATTAAGATGGATATTGTGAGAATCAAACAAGGTAAGTACTTAATAGTGTTTTGAGAAAGTAAAATATATCTAACAAATATTTTTAATATGAAATCCATTTTGTGTTTGCCAATGGCAATTTTTTAAGCTAGATCAGTGATTTGGAGAACTTTGAGAATTTCAGCAGGTGAGACAAACTGAATACTGAAAGTTCAGTTGGCTTGGAGAAGAGAATGAATAATGAACATGTTGAATTTGGGGTGCCCATGGGCCAGCCTATGTGGTCTGGAGCTCAGGGTGAAATCTGAATGAAATAGAGGGTGCCAGGTCCTCAATGTAGCTGCAGTGGTTTCCATCATCAGAGTGGTTGTAATGATCCAAAAAGTGTACAGTGGCATCTTTAGGGTATTTGTCACACAGAGCAGTTTTTCAAACTTTTCATTTTGAAATAATTAAAAATCCAAAGGAAGTTGGAAAGATAATACAGAGAGGTCCTATGTACCCATTACCCAGTCTCTCCCAATGGTTATATTTTATATAACTATCATGTAATATCAAAAACAGGTGATTGATTTTGGTACAGTAAATGAATATAGTTATATGTCACTTTATCACATGTGTACATTAGTGTAGCGCCTTCAGAATCAACTTACAAAACTATCCCATCACCATGAAGCTATCTTTTATGCTTCTACTTGATAGCCGTATAGTCACACTATCCTCTCCTTTCCCAGTAGGTTAATCAACCAATGAGCAATTACTTCGCATGGAATGGAGGTGAGCCAAGCACAAACTCTTCAAGGTTGAGTTAGGTGAATATGTTGAGATTTCTTTCCAAAAGATTAAATTAATGGTACATGGTGAGGATATATCATGTGTAAGCTATTATATGCCTCTCAAGTGAGTATACAAATCCAAAAATTTGAAGGGGAGGAAATTTAAAGTAAAAAATTCAGGCTAACATTATAAGGAGGAAAGAAAATTAACTCTGTCTCTCTCTCTCTCTGTCTCCTCTCTCTCTCCCCTCCTCTCCCTCTCTCTCTCTTTCTCACACACACATACACACACACACACACACACAGTCTCACTCATGCATTCAGTCAAACCACAGTTTTGAATAGTTTCTCTTTTCAACAATTCTAAGAAGAGTCAGAGTAAAAGAACATTCAATAAAGTTCTATTAGGCCTGATACCACTAAATCTGAATTAAAATGTTTTCCCATGATCTGTCCCAAACTTACAAATTTCAGTCCTCAAGACGAAATAGCATTGGGCAAATCTGACTGAGTCTTTTTCTTTTACATAAATACTATACTTTGTTTTCCTGATTTCACTACTGCATTCTGTATTCTTCAAAAAGGAGCCAGAGCAAACATATGAAAATGTAAATCGGACACCACCACCTCATTCTAAAAACTCTTCAGTGGCTTCCCATTGTGCTTGAAATAAAATCCATATGCCCAGATCTCCCTTCAGGAACAAAGAACTCATTTCACTAGATGCTGGGAAGGTGGCCAAGTCAGCCCTCAGGTATCAGCCTTCCTTGTGGAGTGCCTTGGCTGAAGAAAACTGCTTCTGCCAAGGTCACGTCTTCTTTCAGGAGCAGTTCGTATCTAGTGACTGATCAATGTCACAGTATGACTTGAGACAACTCTAAAGGACCTTCCCATCTCTAGAGCTCCCTTGGGGTTAGATCACACCCTTGGTAGAACTACAGTATAGCTCATCATCTTTTGTCCCACCCTCAGTCATTCCTGTCTTTCAAAGGTGATCCTGATAGCACTCCTAATAAATGTCCTCCATGCTCATTTCTGTCTTAGAGACTGTGTCCCGGGAACCCAACCTGGACTCTGACCACAGCCTACAGGATCTACATAATCTGGGCTCTGCTTACCTTCCCAGTTTTCCTCACTTCACTGCCCCTTTTCTTTCTATTAGGTACAATCTCTTTTTTTGGCTTAATTTCCCTCTGCTGGAGCACTCTCCTGGCTCTTGATTCAACTGTTTTTTTTCTTCTTTTTCAAGCATCAGGTCTTCAAAGTTCTTCCCAGACCACGTTATCTCTAATAACCCCTAAAAACTTCTCCTTCTCAAGTCACGCTCTGTTTCTTTTTCCCTTCATTGTACTATTTATAACATTCAAATGATCTTGATTGTCTCCGTCCTCTTGACTAGAGGCTCCAGGAAAGAAGGGACCATGTCTGTTTGCTTCACCATTGTATCCAGTGCTTAGAAGTGTACTCACCACATAATAGGTGACCAGTAAATGTCTACTAAATGAGTGGAAAACTCAACAATGCCTCAGAAATAAACTTTATTTTTCTGATCTCTTAAGAGGACTTTTGTTTCCAATTTTAAGTTTTATAAGTGGTGTGATAGCAGAGTCAAGTCAGTAACACTTAACACACACACACAGACTATGTTGATATCAGTGTACTGCATACAAATCCCTTCAAATTGTGATAGTATTTTAAGTGTTAAAAACTTTAATTAGATTCATTATACTTTACTCCTATATTTAGCATTCTTTTGGGGTTATTGGACTATTTCAAAGACAATGTAATCATTTTAAATTATGAAGACATTGTATCTCTGGGTTGAGCCATTATAGAAAACAATTTCCTTCAGTAGGTAGAACTCAGGTGTACCTACTCAATTCTCTAAGCTGAGGGATTATGCAAGAGTGACAGACAAGCATGACCTCTGACCATGAGAGAATGGGGAAGCCCTGGAGAGGCAGGAGACTTGGAGACATGCTGCAGAATAAAATAGGTAAGGGGCTCCAAACATTCACATGTGAATTCACTTATAGAAATTACTCTTTTGATGAATCAGAGCAATCACAGTGAGACACTCAGATTTAAAGTGAAAGGTAGAGCCTGCCCATAAATTCTATGAAATGTACATCTTAGAACTTTCTTCGGAGCCTGGACCAAATCGCAAATACCTACCTGTCAAATGACTATGCTGTATTTTGCTATCAGGAATCTAATGCGCAAATGTACTTTGAAGTTCCTGGGACTCATTTGTGTCCACATGTTCTTTAATCTTGTGCTCCTATTTTTGTGCATACCAACACCTGGCTCTGGCAGGAAACCAGAAATAATATTCAAAGCAATTCTGTGCCGCCAGTGCTGAGTACAAACAGCGTGGTGATGGATATTTTACTTATGTTACTCCAAGTTTGAATTGCAAAAGGCTGAATAAATCATCCTAACCGCAATACACTAACATCCTTCAAGATGACTAATTTACTTTGCCACAGAAGCATCTTCCTGTAAAAGAAGGCACCTTTTGATAGAAAATATATTTTCTCTAGGCATATATTTCTGATGTGTGAATATTAATCATTTTACCTGTGGAGAAAATATGAACATTTTGGTCGGAACCTATTTTTATTAATAGAGAAACATAATTCAACTTTGGCTTTATTCTAATTCTCCCTTGTCGATTAGTTTTTCTGACAGTGACAGGATATTGGTTTTTCCCCCCAGAGTTTAACATAGAAAGAGCTCTGTCCTATATAGATTCTATCACATAAGAAGATCACAATTTTTAACTCAAATTCAGATTATTAAAGACTATTACCAGCAAGAGATCTATTTTTATTAGATCTCTTTAGTTTTATAGATTTGAAATTTTAAGATAGATAATTTTTTAATATGTGCTTTAAAAAGTGTGGCTCCTTTGTGTCTACACTGACTAGACACATGTCCATCAACCAATACTTCAGCACTTTTCACAAAAAGCCACTTATTAAACAATAAGAGGGGAAAATTAACTCAACATTTAAGATACCAAATTTTTAAAAAAGTAAAATGGTGGTCACTCCCAAAGATTTTTATAGTAATAAATAAGAATTTATTTACAAATGGTAAGCATTTTATAGATAAACTTCAGGCTTTTATATCTTCTGCCCAGATTTTTAATTAGTGCATATTGCAAGTACAAATAATTACCGAGAGATCTTGTCCATATATCCAACTTCTGAAGTTCAGCTTTTACTAAATTTTATGTATTGGTCTATGCCTCACAGGGAGATCCCAGACTAACTATGATGCGAATGAAAACAATGATGGGAAAGGTTCACTCTTATCCATCATTTATTGAATGATAAATATATCAGTATACAAATAAATCAATATCTAATCAATACTTAAATCAATATTTTAAGAAAAAAATCAGTAAAATGTATGAAAGGGGCAATGTGTATGCATAGGAAATCTTTAAGAAACTGCCATTTCCTAGTTTACACTGGATAACAAGGAAATACACAAATGCATTATTGTGGTCTGACACAGATCTTAGAAATTTGGAATGGGGCTTAGAATTCTAGTTCTCAAGACTGGCCTCAAAGCTTCCTGAGCAGAGTCTGTTGTGCTTCTCAGTAATTTTCTTGATGCTTGATGGATAGGTTAACTCTTTAACTTACTGTCCAAACTACTGTAAAATATTACACTATGGTAATTACATCATTATTGTAGATGAAATATAAAGCTGTCCCAGGCAAACTGGGATGGTGGGGAACCTAGTGATTGGGGGGAAAAACAGATAATCATCAGGACAGCTTGTCCATTTCTGGACAATTAGACTTCAGTAGCTTGAAAAAGAGATATGCCCACCCATATAACAGGTAATCAATAATTCTTAGTTAAATAAAAAGTTCCTCATTTTAGGTCACTCAAGGGTTCCCAGGTTTAGAGAATATAAAAGATATTGCTAGCTGTCCAGAAAAAAAAAAAAAAAAATTCCACATTTCTTCCATAATAGTAGTTGTTGGGGCATGCCCAACTTCTAGGACCCATCTAAGATAGTGATCCCCAGCTTCTCTGTATCTGATAGTGGCTTTTTGATAGTGGCCTTAGCTCTGATGAGTATAATGTGAACAGATGCAAGTGCTTGATTTCTGATTGATGATGAGCTTCCTCTTCAGTAGATGGAAAGGCAATAACTGGAACCTTCTTAGCAGTCACCTGTTGAAGGTGTCAGATCCACTATCAGACCGGATCTCTGACTTACCATATGGGGCAGAATGCCTTCCCACCTACAAAGTTCACTTCAAAACTATTACATGAGAGAAGTTAAATTTCTAAGTCCTTAAACCACAATGTTAGTTTGGTCTCTTCATTAGGCCTTTAGCCCTAGATCATGCAGGACAAGAAATTACATCGATCATCTCTCTTTAATTAGGAACAACTGACTCAAGGCCAAAGGGATGGAAGACAGGATGGTTTCTTTTGGAGAACGTGTCTGCAGTTTTAACAACCCAAGTGTATACTTAGTCTATTGCTTTGATAGTCAGATGAGTGAAACCAAAGATGACATTGTACAATTTAAGCAAGCACCATGCACATTCACATCAAAGTCTAGGTGAGTGAAGTCCCCTGGAGTTCACTGTACTACCTGGATAGACATATACAAGTACTTCACTCACAGCTTCAATCACACCATGTTGTCTATCTTAATTTGCCTCCTGAGAAATCCAAGCCAAGCTTGATCCATGGTATTTTCTCCCCTTTCTTGACTATGCTTATATAATCTATAACTAGTTTTATTTACTTTGTTCTGCAGTTTTAGCTCTTATTGGTATCTTCTTCAACCTTCCTTCTCACTGGTCACTCCTGGGCCTATTGTTCCAGCATTAGGCCTGTAACCTCAAAATAACCTTCCACCTTGCTTCCCGACTGAAGGCAGCTACTGAGCTGCCTTCTCCACCAAAAGGTGGTTTCTCAGCACACTTTCACTGTGGAACATACTTAGGCATGATTAAGCAGTAGCCAGCTGGAGAAGCTGTGAAAACTGAGTATCAGAGCACATGCTGTACTGAGTTGGACCAGAAGAATGAAAGACTGCATAGGGAAGCCCTCAAAGTCTCAAAGTCCTCAAGGTCTCCTATAGTATGTAGCATCTAAGGAGAGCTACCAATCAGCCTTAGAGACTTGCTATAAATCCAAAATGTGAATCAGATCCAGCAGCATTGGCATCACCTGGGAGCTGTTAGAAATGTATAATCTCAGGCCCACCTTAGAACTCCTAAATCAGAATCTGCATTTTCACAGGATTTGGAACTTAATAGATGATATGTACACATGTTAAAGTTTTCAAAGCACCAGGCTGGTTGGGATCAGACATGGAGGCAAAGATGGAGACAAGGCATTGACCAATGAAAAGATTCTGAATCCAAGACCAAATCAACAGAACAGTGACATTAAAGGAGCAGCTCTGCCCTGCAGAAGCTTTCTAGCAGGAAAGGAAACAAAACAGGGTGATTGGTGAATCTTCTTTAGACACTAAAAGGACATGGTCAGATTCTCAAATTTCATTTACTAAGTAATATATTTTTGCTTCTTAATAAACTTTATTTTGAGGATAAATAGATCAGCATGCTTCCAAAGTGTAAGGCAATTCAAGTGAGTGATTTCTCCTGCTTCTTCTAGAAGGGGCCTTGAGCCAATTGAAGAATAAAAGCCTAGAGCTTAGTCTGGGATTGATTGTCACATGTGCTTCTGACAAGAAATAGAATAGGCTTTTTTCATCCTTCTTAAATTTCATATAAAAATACTATCCCTCTATATACATTGTTGGACTGCAACCTATTAAAAGAAATATAAAGACATAAAGCAGCTGTACTATCAGTTTGGGTGAAAAATAATTAAGTTTGATGAATTTCCAACAAAACCACCATTTTTCTGCAAAAGATAAACAATTACAGTCCTCTCAAATCTAGTTTAAAAGTCATTAGTTTAAAACTTTAAAGGCTTACAAATTTTCCAGTAAAGGTACTGCTGTATCAGTATGGCTAACAAAAAGAAATAATATCACACAGGAAGTAAGGGATCCAAAATATGGTGAAAAATATTACATTGTAATGGAGAACCCCAGCTCTTCCTATGTTTATTACGCACACAAAACAGCAGATCTGAGAAGCTCTAAATCCAAATAAACCAAACTTCCTTTCAGCCACGACTAAACCAATTCCAGAATAGTAGACTCTGTTGGAAAGGTTGGCAACTAAATAGGAAATAGGAACAAAAGAGGGGCAGTAGGGATCACTTCAAGTGACCATAAATCAAAGCAGCTCAGGATGGAGAAACGTCTTTCAAGTCAAGCCAGTGAGGAAAGCCAACAGCAGGCTCGCCAAGAGGGCTCTTGTATCTTTTTTTTCATTTCTCCCTTTCATGAGAAAATAATGCCTAATATCATTGTGTTTTAAGTAACAATAATTTTTTAAATGCCTTATGAAATTTTATCCACACTACAGATCCAACTCCCCAAAGAGTCACAAAAAAATCTCACTGGTGCTATACTGGGAGGAAGTCTTTCTCTTGGCTGGTGTGGAGGGTGGAAGATGTGAAAAGGTTTTATAGGTAATTAATGCCACTCTGATACAAAGCCAGAGGTCAGAAAAATCAGGCTCATTAATTTAATCATTTCCCTCTAAAATATATTTACTATCTTTAAAAAACTCTTCAACGAATGCCAATTGCAAGAATGAAGAAAGCTTCGTGTCACAGCCCTGCCAAGGATGCTTGTGGGATGCGATTTTGATCATTTCTCTGCCTTTTAAGTGGAATCCAAAAGAAAATTTTCAAACAAAGAGTCTTATTTTGAAGCTTTTATTCTCTAATGCAAACAATGAAACAAGAACCCCAGACAACTCTTCCCCCATCCTGCAAAGCACATTCAAATGTACATAATAGGATAATAGCTCTGTCCTAAGGAGCTATGCCTAAGGAGCTATACCTAAAAGTAGCCTAAATGGTGTGGTGAATTCTGAATCCTAATGTTTTGGTTATTAGGACTTCCTGCTGGAGACAAGGAAATTGTTCGGTGAGAAATGTTAATCATTAAAGGAAATATGAGGACAACGTCAGGAAATGCCATGGCCCTAAACATACACATGCTACTCTTATTACTTATCTTGATAGTATGGTGATTATCTTTTACAAATTATTTGGAAAACATATAATATTAAAGAAAAAAATTAAAGCAAATGCATTCAATGAATTTTTCAACTATCCAAATGCAATAGTTTTGTTAGCTGTGTTCATTCACATGTGCACCTATTTTTACATAGTTCAACAGAGAATGAAAATACTCTGTATGTGATATTTTTACCTGAGATTGCTAGCATAATTTCTACTTCTTTCAATTTTTACAATTATTAATAGGCATATAATATTCTATTTTGTTGTTGGAACATAGTATGTTAAATAATTTCCCATAATACATATAAGACAAATAGATTATTTCTACTTATTTTTCTTTATAGATATATTAAATAATACAATAGTACTTATAGCTTATTTGCTTATTCAGATTTCCTTAGTATAAATGTCTCAATTTTAATTTCCACATCACGAGATTTATGGTTCCTTTCATAAATATCTACATTGCTTTTCTTTGCATTTTTCCCAATTCTGCTTCTACAAAAAATTAATAAGGGTAACGTCTCACAAGAATCTTTTTAATGATAATGACCCTCCTAAACAATATGACTACATATACATATGTATGAACTATTTTGTGTTTAGGTTATTTTTTAATGTTCTAGAAAAATAAATTTTTCTCACACTTTTTAGAAATTATAACAGCTAATGAATGATATTAAAATTCTGATTATTGTGTGTATAGGAGCATGAATGTTTCCTTTTTAAAAATTGTTCATATTCTCAGTTTATTTTATAATAAATATGGATTTTACTTTTCCAAATTTATTATTATATTATTTATCAACTTTCTGTAATTTAAAATGAGAATATTTTCCTAACCTGTTTTTTAAGTTTCATTGCATTTTAAATTTACTTTTTTTGTCTTTATTTAGAAAATTGAAAGTTTATACACATTAATCATTAGTATATTTCATGAAGAATGCCTTTTAAACTTTAAAGTAATAACAAAGAATATATTACATTTTTCTACAGGTCAAAACATAAAAATTCCAAGGCAAACAAAAAAAAATGAAATAACATTCACAAGAAATTGCTTAACAAAACATTAACATTCTTCCTATATCAAATTCTTACATGAATTGAAACTGGAAACCTAAAAACCACAGTAGATAAAAGGGCAAAGGAAAATAATCTCAAAAAGATAAATGAATGCAAGCCAACAAGTAGATATATCTTTATTTTTACTCATAATCCAAAACACAAATGGAAAGCAGAGTTAAATACCATCCGTTGCCCGCCCACAACCTGGATAAGAGGTAGTAGCCGGGCCTTTCACTTCTACACCCTCTGTCCCCCTCCCTGCAGCTCCACTGTGCCAGAGGCCAGAGGACACCGGAGGACACCAGTGGCTAGAGCCAGAGTCAAGGCAAACAGATTAGATATGTAACCACTTTTCTCCTAACATGTGGAAACCAACTTTCATA